>NC_139346.1:102870476-103485476 GCF_055883805.1 Amblyomma maculatum
TGATTACTTGGGACGGTGCGCCATGGCGCAACATGATTTGCTGCATAAAAAACTGGGTGATCTCAGATGGCGTGCCACGCTTCATCGCCTTGGTTTCAGCATACCATGTGAGATAGTCGGTCGCGACTATAACCCATTTGTTACCGACCGATGTCAGCGGAAATTGGCCCAGAAGGTCGATGCCGATTTGGTCAAACGGTGTTCGGGGAGGCGCAATAGGTTGCAGCAAACCCACTGGCTTGAGAGGTGGCGCCTTTCGACGTTGGCACTCACGACAGCCTCTGACGTAGCGATGAACGGCGTCAGCAAGTAAAGCCAATAATAGGCTTGACGAACTCGGGCGAGTGTGCGTGCAAAGCCCAAGTGGCCAGAGGTGGGCTCATCATGGCAAGCAGAAAGGATATCAGCACGGAGGTCGGCTGGCACTACGAGGAGGAACGCTCGGTCAACAGTGCTGGAGTTCTGTTTGTATAGAACGCCCTTCCGGACACAGAAAGCAGACAGGTTCCGAGCAAATTGCCGAGGGATATCAGCAGCGCGACCCTGCAGGTGGCCAATGACAGGTCGAAGGTCCGGGTCAGCTCGCTGTCGGGTCATTATGTCTGAAGCACTCACCAGTCCAAAAAAAACGCTCTCATCGTCCGTGCTGTCATCGACTAAACCGACGGGTGCGCGCGACAGTGCGTCAGCATCGTCGTGCTTCTTGGCAGATTTATACACAATGGTGTACTCAAATTCTTGGAGGCGAAGACTCCATCGTGCTAGGCGCCCCGATGGGTCGCGGAAGTTAGCCAGCCAGCATAAGGAATGATGATCGGTGACAACTTTAAACTGGCGGCCGTAGAGGTAAGGCCTAAATTTCATGGTTGCCCACACAGCCGTAAGGCATTCCTTTTCCGTAGTGGAGTAGTTTGTCTCGGCGCGGGATAGTGTGCGGCTGGCACACGCTATTACCTTTTCGACGCCAGCTTGGTGTTGAACGAGTAGAGCGCCAAGGCCGATATTGCTGGCGTCGGTGTGGACTTCGGTGTCAGCGTCTTCATGAAAGTGTGCAAGAACAGGGCTTGTTTACAGTCGGCTGCGCAGCTCCGCAAAAGCCTCTTGTTGCTCGGCGCCCCACAAGAAATGTGTATCATCGCACGTGAGGCGAGTCAGGGGGGCGGCAACTTTGGAAAAATCGGCGATGAAGCGGCGCTAGTACGTGCAGAAACCCAGGAAGCGTTTCAAACTTCTCTTGTTTGCAGGAACGGGAAATTTTGCGACAGCAGAAGTCTTCTCGGGGTCTGGCCTAACGCCTGCGGCACTCACAAGGTGACCAAGAAACTTCAACACTTTGTAGCCAAAGTGGCACTTCTCGGGTTTGAGCGCCAAGTCAGTTGACCGGAGGGCATCTAATACTGCGCGCAGGCGTCCGAGGTGTTCTTCAAAGGTTTCAGAGAATACGACAACGTCGTCGAGATAGACTAAGCAGATTTGCCATTTGAGGCCGGCGAGGACGGTGTCCATCATGCGCTGAAAAGTAGCCGGCGCTGAACATAGGCCAAAAGGCCGCACTTTGAACTCGTACAGTCCATCTGGGGTGACAAAAGCTGTTTTTTCGCAGTCCCGCTCATCGACCTCAATCTGCCAGTACCCACTCTTCAAGTCAATGGAGGAGAAGTACTGGGCGCGACGAAGCTTGTCGAGCGAATCGTCGATACGGGGCAGCGGGTAGGCATCATTTTTAGTGATGGCTTCAACTATCGATAATCGACACAGAAGCGAAGGGTCCCATCTTTTTTCTTTACCAGCACGACAGGGGATGACCACGGGCTGTTGGATGGTTATATGACACCATCACAAAGCATCTCCTGAACTTGTGTCTGAATCGCTTCACGTTCCGTCGTTGAGATACGGTACGGCTGCTGGCGGATAGGGCGGGCGTCGTCAGGAGTAATGATGCGGTGCTTCACGAGAGGCGTTTGCCGTACTTTCGATGAGGACGCAAAACAAGTGCTGAACTCTAGTAGGAGGGCACGTAGCTCACGATTCTTTGTGTCCGAGAGATCCAGACTAATATGAAGACGGTCAAGTGGGGGCTGCACAGTGCTAACAGCTCCAAACCTAATACATTCAGAAACATCCGCTAAGGAGTCAGCAAACGCGATGGCAGTAGCACGAAAAAGATTCCGGGGTTCGTTGATGAAGTTAGTCACCAGGAGATCAGACCGGCCGTCGCGGAGGTGGATGAGGTTGCGCGCTGTACAGATGCCGTGCTCTATATATATATATATATATATATATATATAGAGAGAGAGAGAGAGAGAGAGAGAGAGAGAGAGATAGAGAGCGAAGTGTACGCTTCATCATCAGCCAAATATATATATATATATATATAGGGAGGGGGTTGAAGCTCAAATGGGTCCGGTAGGGCATAGACTTAAAGTAGTTGACACACGGTAGAAAAAACAACACTTTATTCCGACGTTTCGGCCGGGGTCCGGCCTTTGTCAAGGAGGAAGTCTATATATATATATATATATATATATATATATATATTTGGCTGAGGATTTGCAGTGTTGGTGTCTATTCTAGTCAATTATAGATGCTGAACCTGCTTACAGCTGCTGCATTGCATCTGAAATCAGTTGTAGCATCATATTCATAAAACGTCACCAAGCCTTGTACTACTATTTTAGTGAAAAGAAATTTAAGAGATGTTGTCGAGCGAACATGCTGCGCTTTGTCTTCTTTAAAATTGTCAGTATAGGACAGTATGGCAAATCTCATTGTGTTTGTGTTCCATACTGGCATGTATAACCAAGCTGCCTCAGTATTACAATATCTTGCAGTTTAAGCACTCACATTTACATTAAGTTGCTCCTTCAGTTCAATATGGGTTTCTTTCTCGGCTATGTTATATGTGAACTTGCTGTTATGTGTGGATGTGAAGAAAGGTTTTTCCGTGAGGATCTATTTACATTACTATCACTTAAATTTATCATTGGTTGACAAATGCCACAAATGTTGGCCGTGCACCTGCCAAACAACATCAACGTGAAACCTTTACAAAAACATACCTATACAAAACAAATTACCTCTGCTCATACATTGCCTATTTGCTAGGAGCTCGTGCAGGCATTCGCTGTGTGGTCCGTAAAGGCCATTACGCTTATATCATATGTAGTTCAACAAGCTGTATCACATGCTGATGATCAGGTCACCATCACCCTGACCAAGAACAGCAACATAGCAAACATGGCTAGTGACTGTCTGGATCCACGGTTCTATTGCTTCACAGCCCTTCGACCGGGTCGCAGCTTTCAACTTCCTAAATCCAGTGCAGAATAGTGTTATGATCATGTGTTTGCACTAAATATTAAAGCGAGCAACTGAACGCATCTTTAGTAATGTGCCAGGCATCTGCGTAGTACTGTATGTGCGATTGGCTGTTTTTGCAATATGTCCGTATAGCTTGGTGGCGGTATGTAGATAGACAGAATTTAAGTTTTATTACATAATACTATATTTCCGCAAATGCACCTCGTCCCCAATGGTTTACAACAATGAAACATTTTGTAGTTCAATTGTTTTTATTGTATAATTATGAATTTGATTCTTTTTATGTATAGACATGTAAGCAGCACTTTCCAAGGACGCTCTTGGTGAGGTTTAAAATAATTTCACTGCATAATATGTAGAAATTGTCACCTGTTGTTAAAGACTGCACTGAGACTCGTTACGTTAAGGCCAGGCCTTCCTCCCCATGCTCGCGCTATTGGTCACTGCAGCTGACGGCACACAGTTAATATCGATTTCAGCTTGCCAATTTTCGTATCGCAGCATTGCCTTACCTCTCATATGCTTATCCGCTCGCATTGTAGGATATGGTCAGTCTGAATGACAACAACGCTGTACGTGCAGTACTTGGCGCTGTAGCAGGGGAGTCGCAACGTCCATCTCCTGAAAGGTACACATCCAATCCAACCAGCTGGCTGATGATCGGCACTTGCTGTTCTTGGTAGTGCCGGGACAAAAATAGTTATGAATATGTGAGCCACTTGTAACATTGCGCCGAATTGTGTCACTCGTTGCACTGCTGCATTCGCGCACGCCCTGGTTTTTCAGTTTATCTCCCCTCTTTCCGCCGGAATAATCTAGTTGTTGACTTACACTTCCGATCGGCAGCTGATCGCTTAAAAACTAAGAGGCACAACTTTGAGCGACTAAGCGAGTTCACGCGAGTGATAATATTAATACGTGGCAAGGTTAGTCCACGAAGGTTAGTTCAAGATGACGCAGCACACAGAAGCACAGCAGCGTTAACCTTCTCCTAGCACTAACCGTTGCTACCACTTCGTCTTCGTCTGTGTCACTGCTGCTAATCGTTGTCTTCTTTAACGTCTAGCGACGCAGGGCATACATGTCATATTACCCCCAAGAAAAGCACAGTACCCGTGCGCACTAGATCGAACTACTGCAGGGGTAGTACGGCTTCATTCGGGCGATATGAACAATCTCGGTGCGTGGCATAGCGGACTGTTGCGCTGGATGTACAAGGGCGATCTCGTATGTCACAGGAGTGACTGGCCGCAAAAACACGGTAGGGTCCTGCGTAGCGTGGCAAGAGCTTCTCACACAGCCCACCTTTACAAGCGGGAGTCCAGATCAAAACGAGAGAGCCCGGAAAGTAGTGGAAATTCCGGTGGCGAGAATCATGGCGTCGTTTTTGAGAATTTTGGGAGGAAGCCAGTCTGCGGCGAGCAATAACACGGGCGGCATCAGCTCGAGATATGGCGTCACGAACGTAGGAACTCTCGTTAGCGGTGGGAGGCAGTACGCTATCAAACGGAACGGAAGGGTCGCGACCGTATAGAAGATAAAAGGGTGAGTAGCCCATTGTGTCGTGACGGGAGGAATTGTACGCGAACGTTACAAAAGTGGGTACAAACCGCCGAAAACAGGAACAAAGCCCAAGAAAACTACGCGCGTCACTAGTACAACGGGGTGTAGAAAATGCACTTACAGCACGTATTTTGTCTGGGTTGGGTTGAAAGCCGCGGGCGTCGACCACGTGACCGAGAACCTTGAGTTCACGCCAGCCGAAGCTACACTTCTTCGAGTTCAGCTGAAGGACAGCTCTTCGGAAGACGCCACGAATGGCATCAAGGTGATGAAGATTGCTCTCGAAAGCTGTCTGGACTGGTGTAACCTTGAAATTGCCTTGAAAACTGCTGTATATCACTTTCTACCGAAGAGTTTAAATGTGAAGAGTAATCCCATTGATCTATGCTCCACGTAGGTTATGATGCACCTAGCTTTGTTTCCTGTGCATGCATGTTTCTTATCTGGTGATGTTTTGTGGCAGGCATTTCATGCTCGGCTGTGATCATTAAGATTAGTCCGCTTAAACAGCGCTACTGTTTGTGCTGTCTGCGAAATGAATTTTTTTTATTTTTGGGCTTTATTGCTGTATTTTCTTGGCTGATGCAATAAACCATGAATATGAAAACCATAACTGCTCACTTGGTACACTTCGTACACTCTGTTGCGAACTGGGCACGACTGCACGGTTGCACCAGTGTTTCTAGACCACACCTTACTGTGCTGAAGGACGAAATACATAGCCAAAGCACTTGCATGACTTGCAGCAGTATTTGCATTATGAATTTGCATGCTTGGTCTATATTTGGAAGTGTTGCTGCCTTTCTATGCCACGCCATCTTTGCCAACCACTTTCGTTGTGCTGGAGCAACTGCTTATAAACAAGGGCGTAAACAACTCGAGTTCCTCGAGTATCCTCGCCCAGGATGCCCGATCTGTAAAAACGAAGATGTCGAGGCCGACATCCACCACTTGCTTTGGGACTGCCCAGCACTCAAACCAACACGAATCCGGCACGTGAGCATAGCTGGCCTTTCAGCAACCAATCCTGTCTCATACGTCACTTGGACGCAGGGACCTCATCATCGCTCACTTCTGGACTTCATAAAATCAGCCAACCTTTTTCCATTCATTTAATCATTCATTCATCCTTCATTTCATATCCTATACTGATGCCCTGAGGCAATAAATATCGACTAAAAAAACTCGAGTTCTTTTAGATGGCAATGGTTGGCGCGCACTGAAGGGCAACAACCTTCAAAAAATGCAGGCTCGTCGATGCAACGCGGCGGTTTTAAAAAAATTATCTTGTTTATAATTCGCGCCAATCTAAACGTATGCGTGACGTCTTTCGACGTCATGGCCCCCCAATTTTCATCGGTCGCTGGAGCCCATGAGCCGCCATGTTTTGTACGTATGAGCGTTTATGGAGCCTTCGCTACCATAGCATAAAGAAAGGGATTGGGTAAAGAGTGAACTATCGGCGAAATCTGGCCCCAGGAAATGACGCATGAACGATAACACTAGTAATAGCTTCACGCACGACGAAATGGATGGCGCCACCATCATTTGTCGCGCAGCGCGCGCGGGTGCTGCCGGCGCAGACGGAAGCAGACTGCGGAAGGGCAGGGCTGCCTACGCGGGCTGCGTGTTCGTGAGGTCTGACTGCGGCTGTGAGGCTTCCTCGGCCTTCGAAGCGGAACTACTGCAGTTTGTCAGGACGGCAAGGGGAGGAAGGTTATTTTGGTTTAAAATGTTGCATTTCAAGCAGTTTATGCTGACCGCGCCGGCGGTTTCTTGAATTACGCAGCTTGTGTAGCACGTCATGGGTCGGCCAGTTCGTCACACCTCGGCAGCTTCCAGCAAAGACAAGGTGAGATATTTTTTCTATTTGCAAACTACACTGCATTTCAAGCAGTTTAGCTGAGCACTCTGGATGGCGCGGTTGTGAAGAGAAGGCCTATATGTGCTCGGTATTGGCGCAACGAGGGCTCGCCGGTTACTGCAGAGTTAGATAAGAGCGAACCAACGCCTGACGTTCTTTGCTTGGTTTGCCTAGTGGTTACTTTTGCGTGGTATCTGGTTGAGGTTTAGGTGTCGGGGTATTTTTTATGGCCTTCAGTGCGTAATCATTTTTAGGTGATGTGTTGACCGGGTGAAATGTGAACATCGAGAGTAGGCTAATGTGTTAAAGACGAGCGTTTTCGCGTAGTGTGTACGGGACCGTTCGTGTTAAGAATGCAGGGGGAAAAAGGTGCCGCATAATATCTGGAGAACCAGAAACTCCCACGGGGAATGTGCTTAAAGAAGCAATAGAAAAGGAAACGCCGAGGTGCTTCTAAACAGCATGATACTATGGCGCGCCAATAATTCCGTCCTATCCGTTTCTGAAAACATGCATTCCACCCGCTCATTTATTTTCAGTGTGGTATCCCCTGTGTTGTCGCCAGGTGTGAAATATTTTTACGGAATGAAACGCGTAGTCGGCTGTCAATGCAGCTTTTAAAACTAGACTAACATCGGGAAATGAGCAATGCTTGGAAATTACTGGTAGGAATCTTCGCCGTGTAGCTTGATTTGTGTGTTTTACGTGGGTGTGCACGCGAGATTCGATAAATCATTGACCAATATTCGTAACTTTATTCCCTTGGAGATTTCTCGCGTTTAATCTGTTTGCACAGTGTCAGTAAAAGGTGCATCACGATGACACGTATTTCTACTGTAAATTTTCCAGCTGATGCCAATATTCGGCAATCTCTTGTGTGCCCTGGTGAGACAATTGCAGCATACGTGCAAGAGTTCCGGACCAATATCCCGCATTCCACGAGTCTATAGGTTTGAGCTTTCACTTTCGGCTAGCCATTTCACGTGATTTAATGTGCACATCAGGTATTTCTACAACGATATAATTGTTCTTTAACGCGAAAAATGTGGCATGAAATATTTGTCCCAATTGTTTTCTGAAATATTATTATCAGTACATATTTCCACCTTCCAACAAATTGACCATCTGAGAATATTGCAGGCTAAGCTTTATTGGTTTCTATTTATCGTCCCAAAGATATCCAGGCTATAACACACGCATAATAGAGGAACCATTCTTATATTTCCACTGTCTGGCTATGTATTTAACGAGTGCTAGTTATATTGTCATTGTAAAATGAATACAAGGCACTTTGTAACATGAGTCAATGTTTTCCAGCTTATTTCGCGCTGACAGAATATTTGTGATTAGGAACCCTTCAAATATCCTGAAAAAGGCGATGCTAAGAATGAAAGAAGTAACCGTTTGCTGGAATTTGCTGCCAAGGTCGTATCCAAAAACACATGATTGTATGGGAAGAGTGCTCATTTAAGCTCAAAGAAATGAAGTATATTTGTTTGAAATCTGTGTTTAAAATAAAATACAGGGTATTGTGAGGGAGCCATGAATATATTTTGAGCATAGTGTATGTCTATTTTCTTGTGTATCATATTCCGGACTATGTATATCTGCATGTAATGCTACATTTGTCTACCTATGTATTGTCTCTTGCCTTGTGTAATTTTTATTGCGAAAGCAACACTACTTTCACTTTCAAGCCTTTGCGTTTCGACGGCGGTGCACATGAAATGACTTTTCGCATGACGTCTGTGTGACGTCACGCCTGAATGCTGGGCGACCAACTCGCGCCATCCGTGAGAGACGGCGGAGCGCATGAACGGCGGCCTAACTGCCGCTCTCTCCGCCAGGATCGCCACAGGTGTTATGACGTCACGCCTCAAAGCTGGGCTACCAACTCGCGCGGTCCGTGAGAGACGGCGGTGCGCATGAACGGCGGCCTAACTCCCGCTCTCTCCGCCAGGAGCGCCACAGGTGTTGTGACGTTATACAGCTGTATAAAGTGGCGACCGACTCGCGCCGTCCTTGAGAGACGGCGGTGCGTATGACTACGATGCCGCCTACTGCTAAGGATGTTTTCGAAACCTACCGGGCTTAACCAAGTTAAGCCTCTGCCAACATTTTTTTTTCACTTTTTTATAATGTACACGTGGGCTGAGGTGTCCTACGTTTTGTCTCTTTTCCTGGTTGCTTTCGTGCATCAAACTGGGACATAATTGTATCTATTTTGTTATTGTATGAAGCAAAATAAACGTTCATATCACAGAGCTCCTGGCATCTTTTCTGCTATACTGCTGTTTGGCAAAGGCTTTGATGCAGCTGTGTTGACGGCGAATCAGCAGTAATTGTGACCTAGCTTTATATCTCATTGCTGAAACTAAGTAGAAAAATAATACCACGGCGTACAGAATAAAAATAATGTGCCAACAGCGCGCCAGTACGGCAAGCGCTTGCTGGCATTCAAACTGCGCGCGTGTCGCAGCGCGTTTCAGCATTCAAACTGCGCGCCTTTAACGAAAGCGGATGTGCCTCAAGCGTCAGCCGCTGGGTCCGCTACAGTCGACTGGGCCGCTGGGCCCCATGGAAGTGTCCGCCCTTTACCCTATCCCTTTCTCTATGACCATAGTACGATCACGGCCGCTTGATGGAAGCGCACTTGGTGCGGCCTGCTACGTCGCACGAAACCAGCGGGAGGCGCCTATTTCCCGTCGCCACCGCCGCGGCGCCAGCGTTCGGGGACAGCCGCGCGCGGGGAGCTGCGCCTGGCTGCGCTTTCAGGGAGGCGTCGGCGCGGTAGAAGCCTTTTATTTTAAGGATATAATGCTCCGCTCCACACAATTTGCAACACGAATTAGTATATACTGTCATGTCTAGTGTGACCATGTCAGCCCTTAGCGCTTGCTCGGCAACGATGTATACTGGAGTGTACCCCGGAAAACTTAATGTGACGGAGGGTCAAGGCCACTCGATTGGGGAGCTCGCATTACCATGATGTTGCATTTGGATCAAGTTGTTTGTCACACGAAAATGTCACCCGCCTGTGAACAATTCGAAACTGTTCAGCTGCCATGGTAGCCTAATACATAACCACTTAACTATGTTGCGAATTCCGTGTGTCATTTTCATACCATTTACTCATTCCTGCACACAGCTTTTATACACAAATTGATGTCAAGCTGTTCTTAGCTGACAGCGCTATCCAATAAAAATACGTTGTCCTACTGTGAGTAACCTCTGCGAAAATGCGACTTGTAACCAACCTTTCTATCTCATTCTAACAAATGTTACGTTGGAAATATGAAGATGTTTATTAGATTAAATCTACATGATAACCTGGGATCTGCGACTCAGTTGGAGACTTTAAACGTTTTACGCCAGAAGGCTATCCGTCATGGCTTCCCGCATTTTGCATGACCGAACTAAGCGCGCTTCAAGAGGCGGTCTGCCTCATGGTGCCTGGTATATGGTATATGGTGCCTGGTATATGGTATGCATGGTATATTCGCCGAACGTTTTTATTGCTATTTTTTATTGGCTGCTCGCAAACCCGTACGATTTTTGCTGGTTTGTAATTTTCAATGGAAGAATGCGCATCGAGTGTTCCTGTTGTGAAACTCTTAGCTGCGACCAAATAATGTTCACGCTTCAGAGCGCAACTGCAGCCGAGATTCAGCGAGCAGCCAAGTACGCTTATTAAATGGCCACACAAAAAAGAAAGAAAAATACCAATCGCAGATGGAAAATCTTTCATGAGAGAGGTTTATGCCATAGCCATAAATGTCGCTCCACTGTTGAGTTGACATTTCCAGCCCAACTCGCTTTCAGTGGGTGCCGCAAAGTAACAATATCTTGCATATAGCTCCTCAGCATGGGCACGATCATTCTTTTCATAGATTAGCTGCAGGCACTGTATACAGTGAGAAAACAATACTGAAATCAAAAGTTTACTCAGCCTGCTACTTCATCGGACCTCTTCAGGCGTTATTATCCTGTTAATGAAGGTGCTCGTAAGCTGACAAAGCTTGATTTCTTCCTTTGCAGGGTACATCAAGCGTCCATTGTCCTTGGTTTTCCTCAACCTGTAACTGGTCCAGTTGACTCATATTTCCTGCAACAGGGTCTTGCACGACTTACATGTCGCCTCAAAACCATTACCAAATATTGCATAAATTAAGCAACAACGCGGTACTGATAAACAAAACTTGGGTTCTTAAGTCTCCTTGCGGAGCCTCGTTAGCGTATCCGCACTTTGCTACCTAATTATTCACCGTAATCCTTAATTACTGCCTCTGTCGCATCTCATTAGAATACAGCCTTAAACCACCGAATTATGTGAAATAGCGCCCTACACAAAGGTATATAAAGCCGCTCTTTACCGAAGCCGTACGAACGTGTCCTATAGGAGTAGAGTGTGCCTGACATGGGATCTAAGGGCCCCACTTTCAATTCCCATTTCCTCCTTATATCTTATTGACTCTCTCTGGATTGCTAGCTCCTGCCACATTGAACATGTCATGTGTTCTCGTTGCGCCAAAGGTGTCTGGCCATATCACCAACAAAAGTGCCTCTTGCCAGAGAGGTATATTTCCAGCTTTTCACCGACAGACCAGGCGCCGGATTTTCTCTGAAACGTGGCTTTTCAGTTTATCGCATCGACTCAAACAGTCTCAAGAGTATAAACAAATGTTGTATGCAGAGGCTCCTCTGCTAGCAAGGCCACTCAGACTAGCGCGGCAAAATTTAGAACACATTGTACGCTTATATAAAAAAAACGCTTCGTACCGTTTTCTGATATGTTCTCGCAACATAACCTGCGAGAAAAGCTTCTGGTGCTCCCTCATCATGTTCATCTGCTTCACAACACATCGTTAAAAATCCTAGTTCACTGGCCAGCTCCCTGGTAACTAAAGAGGTTAAACAACGTGACGGGAACACAGTAAAAGAGGACCACACAACTAGCGCGGTTGTGCCGTTCTCTTCTTCTGTGTTCCCGTCACGTTGTTTGCACTGTTAACCTATAATTAATCACCAACAAGTCCAATCTGCTGTCCCTTGTAGCAAATTCAATAGCAGCTGATAGGGCATTATGCTTCAGCATCTGGACTTTTTAACCTCAGCGCCGCTTTCATTTCAGAGGAAGCGAGTGCATTTCCACTCCTCGCTACTGCCTTTGTCTGAAGCGAGCTCAGCAGATAAAATTTGAGGGTCTCTTAGATGTCTTTTAAGCGGAGGACGGCGAAAGCCTACGATTGTCTTATCATTTGTCTCTCATCGTTTGCCACAGTTCATCATTTCAAGTCGTCGTTTGATATATTGGTCGTTTCCCAGTCATGATGAGTCTGCCTGCGTAGTCATTGTAGCCCTTACCACTCATAACTAAGCAGGTTACTCATTGAGAATCAGCAGTGCTCATTACATGTCATCCTTTCACATAAGGAATATTTCGTAGTCATTAGCAGTAATGATGAGTCATGCCTAGCTGTTATAGTCATTACTACACATCGCAAAGCACTTGTACTCATTTCTAATCAATTTGCGGTCATTACATGTCATAGTTTGATATACTGGTTATTACAAATCATTTTAGTCATTATTAACCATTATTAGTCATTAGCATTAGCCATTACCTCTATCAATGCCTATTTATAACTTTATTCATTACCTATCACCATCAATCATATTCATTCTTAATTTCCCTCCTTGCACGTCCGCGTTTGCGACTGGCACACCAGTGCACAGATGCGACGCGCAGATAACATGCAAAGCTTCTGCGCATAGATTTTCTCTCCATGAGCCTAGAACGGCTTTCGCCTTAAAAAACAAACGCATCCAGTCTCAACGTTAACGTGCTTGCACACGCGCACACAAAAAAGTTTGCGTTTACCACGCATACACGAGGCGAACGCGTCCAGAAAGGAAGCAAACCGCGCGCTCAGAGCCGGCGACCCCGGCGGCGACGTGTCCCCGAACAGTGACGCCCTCAGCAGAAGTAGCGGGCGACACTGTAAACTCCCTAAGGACGCGCTTGCCCATTGACGGCGGCGCGACGGCCGTGGTACTATAGTGCCTAGAATATACTGGCTAGTGTGCTGAGCGCGCGCCCCTCGCTATGCGAGAGGGTAACTCCTTGCGTGATGCCTGCCCGCTACTGTCAATAGAGGGCGCTGCTCGTCGGGAGGGGGGCCACAGTCGCAGCTGCGCTAGCTGCGCAGACTGGTCGCCGCCGGTTTTGACGTGTGTTGCAGCTTTCCACGTGCTTATTCAGTGATTGTTTTGTAGCTTTGCTACTTTTGCGCGTGTCTTGTGGCTGCTCTGTCATTGGGCGTGACGTTTCGAGAATTGTTTCGGAAGTTCGCGAAACAAATGCCAGTGGCGCAGGACGATGTCAAAAGCAAATCGGCAGTGCAAGGAAACAAAGTGTTTTGTGCCGCTTTGTCGGAGTGGTTACAAGTCTAGCAAAGAGCGTGTCTCGATGTTTACTGCTCCAACCCACCCTGTGTGGCTCGCGGATTGGGAAAGGAAAATCAAGAGAGGGGACAGAAAGTTGACGCCGTCAGCTGTGGTGTGCGAAAAACACTTTGCATCGAGCGCTCGTTAGGGGAACAGTCAACGGCGTTGTTAATGAGATTCTCCGAGAGAAACCCCGTCTAAAGCCCGATGCTGTCCCGACTGTTTTTGAGAGCTACCCTCCACACCTTGTGCCCAAGACGGCACCAAAAATGAAGGAAAGAAACATATGCGAGCAGCAACCAGCTCGTAAACGCCATAAGCGCGACGCAGGGACTGGACCTGGCGATTCGGGCTCGGAAATCAACGAGGGCTCCTGTTTTCTCGAAGCTGGCTTTCAAGATTGCAACGACTCCTCCGGCTCCAGTGAAGCGGGCATTGTGGGTGAACAGAGTGGCAACCAGGCTACACTGCAGACACCTAACCACCACGGAGGCCGTCATCCGTTTGAGGACATTCTCATTCCGGTTACATGGATGCGGATACCTTCCGTGGATGACAGCCTAGCTTATGCTTGCTGCGAAGCACAAGCAAATAATTTTTCAAATTTGTTCATGGAAAGAGTGGTCAGCTTTGGAAAGCCTTCAGCTAATGAAGGCTCGGTCGTGGCCACTGATTATTTGAGAGACCGAGAGGATGACAAGAAAGCTGTCAGGATACGGAATGAGGCGGAATCTTTGATTGGAGATGTTAATATGAAATGCCTGTGCGGTGGCTGCGGTATCAAGCCTACCTCAACAAAGTATGCTTCATACCGGGAAATGTATTTTGCCGAGAGGTGCCTCCTCACAACTGAGTCCAGAGGGGAATCTTGTGCGCAATGCAAATATCAACGCAAGATTGCCCAAAACCAAATGCGCAGAACAAAGAAAAAAAGTGTGTGCAATGAAAAGAAAAAGTCTAAGAACATCATTCGCAATTTGGCCAGAACAAGAAGGAGTCTTACCAGTGCACAGGCACAAATTTCCCAAATGAAAGAACGAAACGAAGCACTAAGTGAACAGGGCTTTGAGAAAAGAATCCAGGCACTCCCTCGCAAGCAGCAGCTGGCTGTGAAGAACTGTTTTCTTGCTGCTAGGAGAAAATCAAGAAGAGGCATGAAGTGCGATGACGAGTGGATCGTCAAGTGCCTGCTGATGAGGATGCGAAGCCCAAGGCTTTACGAGCACCTACGACGGCAAGGAATAATGATTCGGCCAGGACGCTCTTGTTTGCAAAAATACCTTCAGCGTTTCAAGGGTGGTTTCGGCCTCAACCCAAATATCTTCATGGCTTTGCGTGAGAAGACTGAACACATGGAAACATTCAGCTGCCATAGAGGCCTCGTCATCGATGAGATCACGTTGTCGGAAAACCTGAATGTAAAGTCATCAGGTGAGTTGTCGTCTTATGTTCATGACAGTTAGGATGACATCGAACTATCTATGTTTTGCATGAGTCTAAAAGCACCTGTTATGTTTGTTTTGCAATTCAGGTGAGATTGAAGACTGTTGATCTCGGTGACCACACACCTGGCGATTACAAGGGAGTTCTGGCCAACCATGGAATGATTGTATTGTTTCAGCCGTTCACTGGTAAGTTGTGTTTCCACATTGTGCTGTAAAAAGTGATGACATTAGGAATAATTTTGCCTCACACCAAACTCGTCTTTCTCTAGGCAACTAGACACAAATACTCGGTGTCTTTGCTTCAAGAGGAAATGTTAAAGCTCCCACATTAGCCAAGATAATTTTGGAGAGTATTGTGCTCTCTGAACAAGCTGGCTTGTACGTCGACTCAGTTACCTGTGATGGTGCGAGTTGGAATCGAAGCATGTGGCGACGTTTTGGAATCCAAGGCAAGATTATGACAACGCAATTTTAATACATTGCAGTAAAAAACATACCGGTTCTTTAACTGCAATTGTTTCGTGCCTGTTGAATATCAGGTGGTATTAAGATTACTTTGGAGCTACTTTAAGATAGCATGAAGAACATGGTCTTCTGTAGTAATTAGATGTGAACTAATTGACATTCTATATTCCTTTCATAGGTTCAGCTGGCCATGTCAAGTGCAGCGCTAAGCATCGAGTGGATGCTTTCTTTTTCCAACTCTCCCTTTCCCTTTCCCTTTCTAACTCTAAGCAGCGCGGCGCAATGTGCGCGAGAAACCGGCTCGCACCACAGCGCCGCTATGCGGCCGCCGCCGGCAGGCATCCCCTCTGGTGCCACCGCGCCGACCACGCTCAGCACAATAGTCAGTATATTCTTCAGTTCAGGCGTTCAGTCGTGTCCGACTCTCCGTGACCCTATGGACCATGTCACGCCACGCTTTCCGGTCTCTCACTATCTTCTTAACATCACATAGCTTCATCTGCAATGCCTCGAGAATGCCATCTAACCATCGCGTTCGCTGCCTACCCCTTCTCCGGCGACCCTCAACCTTTCCCAACATCAAATCTTTCTCCAGCGACTCCTCTCTTCTCATCAGATGACCAAAGTAGCTGAGCTTTAACTTTAGAATTTGACCCTCCAATGAGCAGTCAGGGTTTATGGTCGACAATATCGACTGATTTGATCTTCTGGCAGTCCAAGGAACTCCTAAGAGTCTTCGCCAGCACCACAATTCAAACGCGTCAATTCTTCGGCGGTCAGCCTTTTTCACAGTCCAACTCTCGCATCCATACATCACAACTGGAAAGACCATAGCACGGGTTATACGGATCTTGGTTGGCAGACTAATGTATCTGCTCTTTACTACGCGGTCAAGGCTAACCATTGCTCTCTTTCCCTGAAGCAGGCGTCTCCTAATTTCATGGCTGCAGTCTCCTTCCGAAGTAATCTTGGCGCCCAAGAACAGAAAATCTGTCACAGCTTCCACTTCTTGTCCATTGATGCTCCATGACTTGATAGGGCAAGACGCCATGATCTTCGTCTCTTTAATGTTCAGTTTAAGCCCAAACTTCTCACTCTCTTCTTGTACGCGCATCAGAAGTCTCTTGAGTTCCACTTCACTTTCTGCCATTAAAGTGGTATCATCCGCATATCTAAGGTTGTTGATACGTTTTCCAGCAATCTTCACTCCAGCTGAAGACTCGTCCAGACCGGCCTTTCTCATGATGCACTCTGCATATAGGTTAAATAGGCAGGGCGACAGTATGCAGCCTTGCCTCACCCCTTTCTCAATCGGAAACCAATCAGTAAGACCATGCCCAGTTCTGACTGTGGCCTCTTGCCCTTCATAAAGGTTCCTGAGGAGACAGATGAGGTGAATTGGAACTCCCATCTCTTGGAGAGCTTGCCACAATCTGCTGTGATCTACGCAGTCAAACGCTTTCGCATAATCAATAAAGCAGAAGTAAATGGGTTTCTGGAACTCTCTTGCTTTTTCCATGATCCAGCGAAGGTTGGCAATTTGGTCTCTAGTTCCTCTGCCCTTGCGAAACCCAGCTTGCACGTTCGGAAGCTCCCGATCCACATACTGCTGCAGCCTACCTTGCAGGATTTTTAACATCACCTTGCTAGCATGCGAAATAAGCGCGATCGTGCGGTAGTTGGAACAATCTTTGGCACTGCCTTTCTTTGGAATGGGGATGTAAACTGACCTCCTCCAATCCTGTGGCCACTGCAGGGTTGTCCAAATCTTTTGACATAATGTATGCAGTGTGTTAAAAGCGTCGTGGTTGAGGTTTTGAAGCAACTCAGCGGGAATACCATCAATTCCGCTAGCTTTGTTCTTAGCAAGGCTGGCTAAGGCCCATTCAACTTCACTCTTCAGGATGCCCGGCTCGAGATCAGTAATCACAACCGTCCTATGTTGGGTTTGCACATCCGGGTCCTTCTTGTACAGTTCTTCTGTGTATTCCTGCCACCTCTTTATCTCTGAGGCTTCAGTGAGGTCCTTGCCTCGTTTGTCCTTTATCACGCCCAGCTTAGCACAGAAGCTTCCTTTGATATCTTTGATTGTCTTATACAGAGCTCTTGTGTTCCTTAATTGGCTGTTGTCCTCAACTGCTTGACACTGTATGTTCAGGAAGGCATTCTTATCTCTCCTTGCTATTTTCTGAAAATCCGCATTGAGAACCTTGTATCTTTCTCTCTCCCCCATACCTTTTGCCATCCTCCTTTCCTCAGCTATTTGCAAAGCCTCTTCAGATAACCAGTTTGCTTTTTTGCATTTCTTTTGCTTTGGAACTTCATTAGTAGCAACTTCTTGTATTATGTCTTGAACATCAGTCCACATCTCTTCGGGCTCTTTGTCTTCTAGATCTAATTCTTGAAGTCGATTCCTCACTTCCACAGCATATTCTAATGGAATCTGATCCAGATCATACCTGAAAGGCCTTCTAGTTTTCTGCATTTTTCTCAATCGAAGCTTAATTTTGGCAACAAGAAGCTGATGATCGGTGCCACAATCGGCCCCAGGCCTTGTTTTTACTGCTTGTATAGCGCTTCTCCATCTCTGCCGGCAAATAATATAATCGATCTGATTCCTGTACAGACCGTCCGGTGAAATCCATGTGTACAGGCGCCTCTTGTGCTGTTGAAAATGAGTATTCGCTATGGTCAGGTTGTTTTCTTGACAGAACTCTACTAGCCTCTGCCCAGCTTCATTTGGCTCACCAAGACCGAACTTGCCTGTAATTCCGGATATTTCTTCACTCCCGACCTTAGCATTCCAGTCTCCTATGAGAAAAACGACGTCTGATGATGGGGTGCGGTCTAAAAGGCATTGTAGGTCCGCATAAAATCTCTCAACGTCAGCTTCTTCAGCAGCAGTGGTCGGTGCATAGACTTGGATAACTGTTATGTTGAAAGGGTGACCTTGGATCCGAAGTGAAATCATTCGGTCGTTTTTGGGGTTGTACCCTAGCACTGCTTTGCCCATTCTTCTGTTTACTATGAGAGCGACCCCATTCCTTCTCTTGGATTCGTGCCCACAATAAAAGACATAATGGTCGCCGGAGTTAAATTCTCCCATTCCGGTCCACTTGAGCTCGCTGATACCCAAGATATCAATGTTCAATCTGTCCATTTCTCGCTTGACGATATCCAGTTTACCTTGCGTCATAGATCTTACATTCCATGTTGCTATGTGATATATCTCCTTGCAACATCGGACTTTCCGGTCGCTTCCCGACACATCCACAACTGATCGTCCTTTTGGCTTTAGCCCAGCCGCTTCATTCGTCCTGGAGCTACTAGGAATCGCCCTTTGTTCATCCCCAGTAACATGTGGGACGCCTTCCAACCTGGGGGGCTCATCTTCCGGCGCCATATCGATAATGGTATTGTGACTGGCCATAGGGTTTTCTTGGCAGGAAATACTGGAGTGGGTTGCCATTACCTTCTCCAGTGAATCACATTTTGTCAGAACTCTCTGCCGTGACCTGTCTATCTTGGGTGGCCCTACACAGCAGAGCTCACGACTTCATCGAGTTTCGCAAGCCCCTCCGCCACGACAAGGCACTGATCCATGAAGGGGGGCAGTATATTCTAGGCACTATAATAGTACATATACATTGGCGGTAGCCCGCCCAAGCAAATGACAACGTTGTCAAAGGGCTGGTTATCTGCGCGTGCCTCGCCTGTGCGGCACAGACCGCATATTGTTATCTGTCGTGAGCTGCTACGCTAACAGCTGTGGTTTGGAACGACGGTAAAGTGAACAACGTTTTTGCTGAACTACGCAGCATTTCAAGCAGTTTACGCTGACCACGCCGGCCGGTGCCAATTGAGTTTCGCAGCTCGTGAACAGGCGCGCCGGCTGTTCAGGCGCAGTTTGTGACGCTCTGGTAGTTTCCAACCACGGCGAGGTGTAATATGTTGTGTTCCTGCGAACCTGCGCTGCATTTCGAACAGTTTAACTCAGCACGCTGGACAAATTGGCATGTGAAGGCACCAAGGCAGGCCGTTGCGCCAACATGGCGTATTAACCAGCCGCTGCGGCCAGGCCTGGCGCGGTTTGCCGAACGGCTAGTTTTGCTTAGTGTCGCGGTTAACAGGGCAACCGCAAGGTGAGAAATGTTTCATTCTCACCAAACTGCGAGGCATTTCAGGCAGTTTAGCTCAGCACGACAGTCTGCGCTTCGCAAAGTCGCGTATGAAGGGCAAGTCAACATGGCGTGCTCGCCGGCCGCGGTGACGCCAGGCCGCGTTGGCCATGCCTGACGCGGTTTTGCGAACGGCTAGTTTTGCGCGGTGTCGCGTTGCATTTAACAGGACAACGTTAAAGTGAGAAAGGTTGTATTATGGTGCAAGCTTCATTTCTTCAGCTGTTCAGTGCTTTTGAGCAACATTGTTAGTTGAGTGGTTTCACTAACTGTAGAAATGCATTTTCAGATAGGTTCGGCTAGCCTGCATTTCCTGACCTGTACGTTGCAAGAGTAGCTTTTGTACCAATCCAATTTTACGAAAGACAGCTTTCCTGTTCCGGACCATATTTACTGCTCACCAAGCTTCAGTATGCACCCACATGCACATATGTGTGCACTGTGCAGGGGCCTTACAGTTCATTGCAACCTTCTGCATCATTTTTTGCTTCCTTTTCCAACAGCGCTGCATGAGCCCACGGACGGCAGCCGAAGCACGGCAGACGCGACTAGTGAATGGTGTGGCCTTCCACCAAGCGTCAGTACTCCTCTGTGCCCTGAGCAATGCAAGTTACCCTTAGGTTTCTGGGGTTTAACGCCGCAAAGCAACTCAGGCTAGGAGAGACGGCGTAGTGGAGGACTCCGGAAATTTCTACCACCTGGAGTTCTTTAGCGTGCACTGACATTGCACAGCACACGGGCGTCTTGCTTTTCGACGCTATCGAAAAGCTGCCGCCGAGGCCGGGATTCGATCCCGCGTCCTTGGGAACAGTAGTCAAGTGCCTTAACTACTGCGCCAGCCCGGCGGGGTGGAAGTTACCCTTGCTAAGGTAGCCGCGACTGTGACTGTGTAGTTTATGTATAATGCCTGTTTTTTTACATAACATTTGCCATAATTCGAAAATCAACGTGATTCTATGTTTTGTCTCTACCCAAATGGTATTTCTCGCCTTATGAATTTTTATTTTTCTGTACTGTGCGCATCGTCTAATGTGTGCTAAGTTTTGTCAATGCCTCCGTCTGCATCTGTTGCATCTCATATGTGTTTTATATGCAGCAAAATAAATATTTGTTCCACAAAGCACTTGGCATCATTTATGAAATACTATTTTTCAAAGGCGCCGCAGGTTCGTTGATGGTCAGTTTAGAGCACTGGGATTCTATGTTTCATTTTGTTATGCACGCTGAAATTAAATACAAACACTAGCCGGCCAGCGCTGAGATGCCGCGTCGAGAATGGATGGACCTTGCTACCTCCTGCAACATACGTTATTCGCCGTGCGTGCATCGAGACGCGAAAAACGAGTGTCGTGGCTCTCTGCTATCCATCCGGAAGTCGATGCAGGAGCAGTCACTCTTCCTGAAGCTATGGGGTTTAGAGATACCAGTGGGTGAATGAACCTGCGGTGGAAGCTAGCAAAGAACGATTGGAAGATTGGTAGCTTAAAAGCAAAAAAAGTGGCATAATGTTAGTAATGCAGGAACGAAAATTCAATAAATAGAATGATGGCATAATTAACCAATGTAAAACAATAAGGTATAGGGGAAAAAATTAGCATGATAGCAACTGCTACCACCCCATTTTAAAGGGCACGCTCCTATATTCAATCCATCGGCGCTCGGTGCAAGTGTCGCAAGTGATGACAGCTTTCTCCCTCTCACGCTGTCAAGTAACACGCCTTCAGAACAGTATGTGCGGCGCTTTCACCGCTGCCGCTCGCTACGAAAGAGGGCGTCTGGACTCTGGATGTTCGCCTCGCCGGCCTCGGCACGCGCCATGTGGGCGCTTGGCTGATGTTCAAAAATATTTTCGCCCTGTTACCTTCCTCTAGCATATGTACATCGCCGTGCGGGCACCGAAAAGCAAAAAACGACTGTCGTGGCTCTCTCTCGCGGCGGCGTTATGCGATAATTTCTTTAAATTTAATAAGACAATGCCTTATTACATTCAAAGAAATTACCACGTATTCTAAGGACAGCCACCACCGCTTTCCGGAAATTGGTTAAGGTCTGCGGAGAGCTGAAGAAAGGCTCCTTCGCAAAATTTTTACAAACACAATGCTGTTCCCGGCAGTCTTAAAGGACTTCAATACAGACTTTGATGGGGGCTGCAGCCTGTGTGGAGTAAACTTCTCGGGCGTTTTCTACATGCTCTGGTCCTGTCCATCCAATCCCGACCCTTCCCAATCCTTCTAGGGAGGCCTGGGAGGCGGCGCTGCTCAGCTGCATTGACCTACAGTCCCAGCGGACCTTGGTCGCCAGGGCGCGAGCGGCGTTAGACGCCACTAGGGATCCGGAATAGGAGCTCCCCTAGATTCGCGAGAGCTTGAGCAAATAGGGCCTCGGTCCAAACACCTCCCTGTACAAAGAGTAAATGTTTGTCACCACCACCACCGTTATGCGGACCTATGTTCACGGAGCGCTGAGATGCCGCGTTGAGCATGGATGGACCTTGCTTCTCAGTCCGCTTTTCTTGTGGAGTTGTGGCGAAACTCAGTATTAATTTTATAGAAAAGTCAGCTCTCCTCAGTAGAAACCCTTCGAAAGAATACCAAGCATAATAGGAACAAGTGTTCTACCATTGGTCATTTTGTCTAGTATACTTGCACTGGGCAAATCGGAGATCTTAAACGTCTGTGAATTATCACAGTGTGAACAAAATTGGAACATTACGCTACATTTAATGGTATATCACTGGATAGCTTACGTGAGGTACGATTACACTTTATTGTCGGTGATAATAAGCAGGCAGTCATTTGAAGATTGTGAATAAATATTTCCCTATACGTTCAAGTCATAAGTTATTGGATAGCTATGAAGAGTATAATTGCACTGAACTAGCCAATTGTACGTTTCAATTAATTATCGGTATTTTGTTAATTTTAGCTAAATATAAAATATGCTACACCTTGAAGTCATAATGCTTATGCTTATAATGTTTATAATGAAGTATATAATGATTGATATAAGTCCTGCAATCACGCATGAAGCCATTCGTGGTTGCAGGACTTATATCAAGCATTATAGCAGATAAATAATGGTAGGCGTAGTTATCACTAATTGGTTAATTGCGAATAGGTATATATATATATATATATATATATATATATATATATATATATATATATATATATATATATATATATATATATATATATATATATATATACTATGCTACAACCTCAAGTTACTTATCATTAAATAGCTTACGTGGAGTATTATTGTACAAAAGTAATAGTAGGCTTTATAATTTAGCGCTAATTTGGTAATTGAGTATAAATACATGTTATACTACAACCTCAAGTTATGTATTATTGGATAGCTTATGTTGAGTAGTACTGCACAGAGCTAATATTTGTAAATATGCATCCCTGAATTGTTATTTGAGAGGTAATTTTCACGTGCTTCGGGTCGTCAGGAAAGGAAGAAGAGGCTGGAGAGAAGAAACAAGCCACAGTGGTGTGTGCTGGTGTTATTTGGGAGACTAGCAGTGCTTTGACGACAAATAAACCCCCATGTTACGTACTGAGTACGTAACAGTTGTGGTGGAGTTTGCGGGGTAGATCAACACGGATACCCGTTGTCTTCGACGAAGCCGCTGACTCGCTGGTTTGCCACCCCTACCGTCTAACGTGGCTTAAGACGGCGATGCTAATCGAACCACACCTGCGGTGAGCACCTGGCAGCACTACCGCGAGCCGTGCACATTTGGTGCAAAATATGGTGAGGACGTCGAGGAGTGGCTAACCAACTACGAACGGGTGAGCCGGTACAATCGTTGGGATGCGACCGTGAAATTAGCGAACGTAGTGTTCTTTTTGGAAATGCACTGCATTAGTTTGATTTGATAATCATGAAGACTCACCTACCAGCTGGGATTGTCTCACAGAAGAGAAAAAGGAATGCTTTGGCGATGGATCCAAGAAGAAGAAACGCGCAGAGCACACGTTGATGCAGCGGGCCCAGGTACCTGGCGAGACTTGCACCGCATATATCGAGGATTTTGTGAAATTGTGCAAGATTGTAAACCCTCGAATGTCCGAGGGAGATAAAGTGGGGCACTCGCTCAAAAGTATCGCTGTAGATGTCTATCATTTTCTTATCAGCAAAGACAATTTGAACTCTACAGCTGACTTCATCAGGCACTGCCGCACTTTCGAAACCTTAAAGTCGCGCCCCATCACTCCTAAATTTGGGCGACTGGCCAACGTCACATCTGTTGCGAACGTTGATGTCAGTGCTCAGGAGTCTGCGGCGGACATGATACGCCGGATTAGGAATCGATTAGGACATAATAGTGACGTTTAGCGTGAATCAAGCTGTGGTATTTCGTGGTGTCGGCGGTGAATCATTGGTGCCTCTGGGTGTGTGCTATGCGAAAGTTGTGATTGGTGGCCGAGCGTTTCGAACCTAATTCATAGTGTTGCCTCGTTCAACACATGAAGTAATTCTAGCTATAGACTTTTTGCAACAGTGTGGTGTAACGTTATACTGCCGTAGCGAACAGATCTCGCTTAATGCTGCGTTAATGTCGGCTCTTGTAGAAACCTTGTCGCCTGATTTAGGAACGTTTTCTGCGTCTGAAGATACAGTGGTACCTGGGATGTCCGGAGAATTCATTCAAGTTATTTCCTCTACTCATTTGTGCCAGGATTTCGACGCCGCAGTGGAACCTACAACACTGGCCTGTGCAAAGAACAGTGCCTTGGTGCCTCGTTGCATAGTTTTCGTCACCAGAGGCCACACCTTGCTGTGGACTGTAAACTATTCAGACGAGCCAGGCGTGTTGCCTCGTGGCATGAGGCTCGCTCATTACGAGGAAGGTGTGTCGAATTACGTGGCGGCACTAACTAAGCATGCTCTTGAAGAGAGAACATCCCATTTTGCAGAGTCTCGAATCCAGGCAATGATAAACACATCTTTGGCAGCACAGGAGCGCCGAATTTTGACTGACCTGTTTTCCAAGCATGTTTCGGTTTTCGACTTCGCCAGAGATCATCAGCCACCGATTCCAAATTCTCGCATCCATCATTCGATTGATACTGGAATCTCTCGTCCGAAAAGACAGAAGCCCTATTGTGTGTCTCCGACCGAACGTCAGCTTATTGGCGAACGCGTTCATGACATGCTCCAACTTGGCGTTATCCAAGAATCTTCATGTCCTTGGGTGGCTACAGTTATTCTCGTTAAAAAGAAAGACAACACATGGCGTTTCTGTGTGAAATACCGTCGCCTTAACGCCGTGACCAAAAAAAGATGCGTATCCGCTTCCACGTATTGACGATGATATCGACTGTCTTCATTCGGCGTCATACTTCTCCTCGGTAAACTTGAAATCGGGGTAATGGCAGATACCGATGAACCCAAGCGACAAAGACAAACCGGCATTTGTGACACCCGATGGTCTCTATGGGTTCAACGTAATGCATTTTCGATTGTGCAATGCGCCTGCCACGTTTGAAAGATTCATGGACACCATTCTGCGCGGACTCAAGTGGAAAATTTGTTTGTGCTATTTGGATGACGTTGTGATCTTCGGCAAGACCTTTCAGGAACACAATAGCAGCCTCGCCATCGTTCTTGATTGCACTGAGAGAGAAGGCCTCGTCCTCAACTCTAAGAAGAGCCATTTGGCGAACGCCAAACAATTGTTCTTGGTCACTTGGTCGATAAGGATGGTGTTGGATCGGATCCTCAGAAGATTGCGGCTGTAACCAGCTTTACAGCACCGAAATCAGTTAAGCAGCTTCTGTGTTCCTATTTTCGTCATTTTGTGCCCAGACTCGCTGACATCGCATACCCGCTCACGTGCCTGTTGCACGAAGATTCACCGTTCAATTGGACTACTGACTGCGGCTCTGCCTTCCGCCACCTCCAATTCCTTCTGACATTAGGACCTATCCTACGTCACTTCTGTCCTGCCCCCATCGAAGTTCACACCGATGCTAGTGGCACGGCCGCTCGATGGAAGTGCACTAGGTGCGGCCTGCTACGTCGCAAGAAACCGGCGGGAGGCGCCTACTTCCAGTCGCCACCGCCGCGGCGCCACCGTTCGGGGACAGCCGCGCGGAGAGCAGCGCCTGGCTGCGCTTTGAGGGAGGCGTCGGCGTGGTAGAAGCCTTTTATTTTAAGGATATAAGAGCTCCGCTTCGCACAATTTGGCAACAAGAATTGGTACATACTGCCATGTCTAGTGTGACCATGTCAGCACTTAGCACTTGCTCGGCAAGGATGTATACTGGAGTGTACCCCGAAAAACTTATAGTGACGGTGGTTCAATCGATTGGAGAGCTTGTATTACCATGATGTTGCATTCGGATCCAGTTGTTCGTCACATTAAAATGTGACCCGGCTGTGAACAATTCGAAGCTGTTCAGCTGCCATGGTAGCCTAATGAATAACCACTTAATTAACTATGTCGCGAATTCCGTGTGTCATTTTTATACCATTTACTCATTCCTGCATACAGCTTTTATACACAAATTGACGTCAACCTGTTCTAAGCTGCCAGCGCTATCCAATAAAAAAATGTCCTACTATGAGCAACCTCTGTGAAAATGCGACATGTACCCAACCTTTCTTTCTCATTGTGACAAATTTTACAGTGGAAATATGAAGATGTTTATTACGTTAAATCTAGATGATAGCCTGGGATCTTCTACTCAGTTGGAGACAATAAACTTTGTACGCCAGAACGCTATCCGTCATGGCTTCCCGCATTTTGCATGACCGGACAAAGTAAGCGCGCTTGATAGAGCCGGTCTGCCTCAAGGTGCTACGTATATGCGCCGAAAGCTTTTATTACTATTTTTATTGGCTGCTCGCAAACCCATACAATTTTGATGGTTCGTAATTTTCAATAAAAGAGCGCGCATCCAGTGTTGCTGATGTGAAACTCTTAGCTGTGATCACAAGAATGTTCACGCGTCAGCGCGCAACTGCAGCCGAGATTCAGTGAGCAGCCGAGTACGCTTATTTAATGGCCACACAAAAAAGGAAGAAAATTACCAATCGCCGACGGAAAACGTTTCTTGGGAGAGGTTTATGTCATAGCCATAAACACTACTCCACTGTTGAGTAGACATTTCCAGCCCAGCTCGCTATCAGTGGGGGCAGAAACTTAACGATATCTTGCATAGCGCCTTAGCTTGGGCACGATCAATGTTTTTACAGATTAGCTGCAGGTACTGTGTACAGTGAGAAAACAATGATGAAACCAAAAGTTTACGCAGCTTGCTACTTCACCGGACCTCTTCAGACTTCATCATCCTGTTAATGAAGGTGCTCGTAAGCTGACAAAACTTGATTACTTCCTTTGCGGGGTACATAAAGCCTCCATTGTCCTTGGTTTTCATTAACCTGTAACTGGTCCAGTTGACTATATTTCCTGCAACAGGCTCTTGCTCGACTGACATGTCGCCTCAAAACCATTACCAAATATCGCATAAATTAAGCAACAACCTGGTAGTGATAACCAAAACTTGGGGTTCTTAAGTCTCCTTGAGGAGCCTCGTTAGAGTGCCCGCACTTTGCTACCTGCTTATTCACCGTATCCCGTAATTACTGGCTCTGTCGCATATCATTAGAATGCAACCTTAAGCCGCCGCATTATATGAAATAGCACCCTACACATAGCTATATAAAGCCCCTCTTTACCGAAGCCGTACGAACGTGCCCTATAGGAGTATAGTGTGCCTGACTTGGGATCTAAGGGTCCCGCTTTCAATAATTCCCCTTTCACCCTTACATCTTATTGACTCTCCGGTTTGGCAGCTCCTGCCATATTCAACATGTCATGTGTTCTCATTGCGCCAAAGGTGCCTGGCTATATCACCAACCAGAGAGCCTCTTACCAGAGAGGTTTTTTTCCGACTTTCCAGTGACAGAGCGGGCGCCGGATTTCTGTGGAACGTGGCTTTTCAATTTATCGCATCGGCCCAAACAGTCTCAACAGTATAAACAAATTTTGTATGCACAGGCTCCTTTACTTGCAAGGCCACTCAGACTAGCGCGGAAAATTTTAGGACAAATTACATGCTTATATAAAAAAAAAACTTCGTAGCTTTTTCTGATATGTCCTCGCAACATAACCTGCGAGAAAAGCTTCTGGTGCTACCTAATCGTGTTCATCTGCTTCACAACACATCGTTCAAACTTATAGTTCACTGGCCAGCTCCCTGGTAACTAAATAGGTTAAGCAACTTGTCGGGAGCCCAGGAAAAGAGGACGACACAACTAGCGCGGTTGTGCCGTCTTCTCCTGTGTTCCCGTCACGTTGTTTGCACGGTTACCCATTAACTAATCACCAACAAGTCCAATCTGCTGTCCCTTGTAGCAAATTCAATGGCAGCTGACAGGGCATTATGCTTCAGTATCTGGACTTTTTAACCTCAGCGCCGCTTTCATTTCAGAGGAAGCGAGTGCATTTCCACTCCTCGCTGCTGTCTTTGCCTGAAGCGAGCTCGGCGGATAAAATTAGAGGGTCTCTTAGATGTCTCTTAAGCGCAGGACGGCGAAAGCCTACCCTTCTATCATTTGCCTCTCATCGTTTGCCACAGTTCGTCATTTCAAGACGTCGTTTGATATATTGGTCGCTTCTCAGTCATGATGAGTCTGCCTGCGTAGTCATTGTAGCCCTTATCACTCATAACTAAGCAGGTTACTCATTTAGAATCAGCAGTTGTCATTACATGTCGTCGTTTCACATATTCGTCATTTCGTAGTCATTAACAGTAATGATGAGTCATGCCTAGCTATTATAGTCATTACCATACATCGCTAAGCACTTTTACTAACTTCTAATCAATTGCGGTCATTACATGTCGTAGTTTGATATACTGGTCATTACAAATCATTTTAGTCATTATTAACCATTATTAGTCATTAGCATTAGTCATTACCTCTATCAATGTCTATTTATAACTTTTATTGATTGCCTATCACCATCAATCATATTCATTCTTAATTTCCCTCCTTGCACGTCCGCGTTTGCGACTGGCACACCAGTGCACAGATGCGACGCACAGATAACAGGCAAAGCTTCTGCGCATAGATTTTCTCTCCATGAGCCTAGAACGGCTTTCGCCTTAAAAAACAAACGCATCCAGTCTCAACGTTAACGTGCTTGCACACGCGCACACAAAAAAGTTTGCGTTTACCACGCAGACGCGAGGCAAACGTGCCCAGAAAGGAAGCAAACCGCGCGCTCAGAGCCGGCGACCCCGGCGGCGACGTGTCCCCGAACAGTGGCGCCCTCAGCGGAAATAGCGGGCGCAACTGTAAACTCCCCAAGGACGCGCTTTCCCATTGACGGCGGCGCGACGCAGCAGGCCGCACCCAGTACGCTTCCATCGAGCGGCCGTGCTAGTGGCGTGGGCGTTGGCGCTGTGCTCATCCAGTGTCATGGCAGCGATCAGCGCGTGATAGCTTATGGTAGTCGTTCGTTGAGCAAGGCGGAGCTTAACTATACCGTTACTGAACAAGAGTGCCTCGCAGTGGTTTTTGCGGTGCAACGATTTCGTTCCTACCTCTGTGGCAATGTTTTTACCATCGTCACTGACCACCATTCGCTCTGCTGGCTCGTAAATCTTCGTGACCCTTGCGGCCGGCTCGCTGATGGGCATTACGGTTGCAAGAGTTTAACTTCACTGTGGAATAAAAAAGCGACCGTCAACATACTGACGCTGGCTGTCTCTCACGCTTGCCGCTTTTGGCAACTCGTAGTAAGGATGGCAACTTTGTTGACTGCTTGGCGTCTATCTCGGCAACGTTTCCCGACCCTCAACTGTTCCAGACAGAACCACGCAAGGATCAGACTTTGGTTCCGCTCTTCTCTGCCGCTCATGATTCAAGAGACGCGCGTTTCTGCATTCGTGCCGGCCTGCTTTGCAAGAATTTCAACCCCGGAGGTGCACGCTTTCTTCTCGTCGTGCCGGAAAACCTCCGTATTCCTGTTCTTGAAGTGATGCACGACGATAGCACGTCCGGCCATTTGGGTGTCACCTGGACCCTTCACTGCACGCAGGAAAGCTTTTACTGGCCGAAAATGCGTCAAGTCATTCAGCGCTATGTAGCCAGTTGTGTCAAATGCCAGCAGTACAAGCTCCCTACTTCCCGTCCACCGTAACCGATGCACCCTATTACGCCTCCGACCGCACCCTTTGAGCAGGTGGGAATCGACCTCTTGGGTCCTTTTCCGCGATCTTCGAACGGTAACCGGTAGATAGTGGTATGTGTTGACCATCTCACTCGATATTTAGGAACAGCCGCAATACCCTCAGCTACCGCTTACGAAGTATTCCTATTTCTTCTGCGATTTCTCGTCCTGCGCCATGGCCCTCCTCGAGTTATGACCAGTGACCGCGGGCGCCAATCGGCCTTTTGCGGGACGCGATTGCGCATGCGCGCAACCCCTAGCGGCATAGTCGCGAAGCTGACTGGTGGGATGGACATAGAGAAAGAGATTGGTAAAGAGAAGGCACTCGGCGAAAACTGGCCCCAGGAAATGAAGCGCGACTTGTTGCGCTGCCGCCGATTGATGGATGGCGGCACCAGCGTGGACATGCGCGGACGCGCGTGCGACGGCACTCGCTGCAGAGGTAGCCTGCCGGAGCAGACGACAGAAGGTTGTCGAAGGGAGCGAGCGGTTGTCTGCTCTTGCCTCGTTGCGCCTGTGCGGCACAGACCGCATATCTTTATCTCTCGTGAGCTGCTACGCGGAACAACTGCGGTTTGGAACGACGGTAAAGTGAGCAGCGTTTTTTGCTGAACTACGCTGCATTTCAAGCAGTTTACGCTGACCACACCGGCCGGTGCCAATTAAGTTTCGCAGCTCGTGAACAGGCGCGTCGGATGTTCAGGCGCAGTTCGTGACGCTCCTGCAGTTTCCAACTGCGGCGAGGTTTAATATGTTGTGTTCCTGCGAAACTGAGCTGCATTTCGAAGTTTATTTCAGCACGCTGGACAAAGTGTCATGTGAAGGCACCAAGGCACGCCGTTAAGCCAACATGGCGTATTAGCCGGCCGGTGCGGCCAGGCCTGACGCGGTTTGCCGAACAGCTAGTTTTCCTAAGTGTCGCGTTTAACAGGGCGACGGTAAGGCGAGAAATGTTACATTCTTGACTTTCTTGTGAAACTGCGCAGTATATCAGGCAGTTTAGCTCAGTACGGCGGCAACTGCGCTTCACAAAGTCGCGCTTGAAGGGCAAGATAACAGGCATGACAAGGCGTGCTGGCCGCAGTGACGTGACATATATGGCATGAGGCGGTTTTGCGAACGGCTAGTTTTGCGTGGTGTCGCGTTTAACAGGGCAACCGGCGAGAAATGTTTCATTCTTGTCGACAACTGCGAGGCATTTCGGGCAGTTTAGCTCAGCACGGTGGTCGCGCTTCACAAAGTCGCTTATGAAGGGCTAGCCAACACGGCGTGCACACCGGCCGCGGTTTTGCGAACGGTTAGTTTTGCGTGGTGTCGCGTTGCACTTAACGGGACAACGTAAAGTGAGAAGTTTTATTACGCTTAAAGCTTCATTACTTCAGCCATTCAGTGCTTTTGAGGAATATTGTTAATTTAGTGGCTGTTGTTTCACTCACTGTAGAAATGCATTTTCAGACAGGTTCGGTTAGCCTGCATTTCCTGATCTCTACGTTGCAAGAGTAGCTTTTGTATCAATTTACGAATGACAGCTTTTCTGTTGTGGACCACAACTGCTGTTGACCAAGTCTTCATTACGCACCCACATGCACAGATGTGTGCGCGGTGCAGTGACCTTAATTCATTGCAGCCTTCTGCATCATGTTCATTCCTTTTCCAACAGCCGCTGCATGGACCCACGGGCCGCAGCCAAAGCACGGCAGATGCGACGAGTGAACGGTGTGGCCTTCCCCCAAGCGTCAGTACTCCTCTCTGCCCTAAACAATACAAGTTACCCTTGCTAAGGTAGCCGCGAGTGGGACTATGTAGTTTATGTATAACGCCTGTTTTGTTACATATCATATGTCATAATTCGGAAATCAACGTTATGCTATTTTTGTCTCTACCTAAGTGCTGTTTCTCGCGTTGTGTATTTTATATTTCTGCACTGTGCACATCGACTAATGTGTGCTAAGTTTTTTTAATGCATTCGTCTACATCTGCTGCATCTCATGTGTTTTATATGCGGCAAAATAAATGTTAATTTCACAAAGCACTTGGCGTCTTTTCTGCAATACTGTTTTGCAAAGGCTTAGGCGCAGCTGCGTTGATGCCAGTTTAGAAAACTGGGAATCTATTTTTCATATTGTTATGCATGCTGAAAATAAATAGAAATACTAGTAGACCATGTAAAACCAGAATAATGCGCCAAAGGGGCAGGGAAGGGCGCAGCGCGTGCTAGCATTCAAATCGCGCGCTTTTCAGCAAGACCGAAAGTAGTTGCCGCCGGCCGCTTGGTGCGCTACAGTCAAATGGGCCGCTGGGCCCTATGGGAGTGTCCGCTCTTTACCAATCTCTTTCTCTATGGGATGGACAAATCGGCGGCTGCCCGCGGCGCCTGAACTTTTGCGGTTGTTCTGGTGGTCTTTGTTGGATAGTGCGACGGTCCTGACGATGCCGACTACTTGTGTAGCGTTTGGTGGCAATACGAAATTTTTAAATGAAAATGGCCTCGGCGTTTTTCGCTTTCCAAGCGCTTCACGAGACCGTCTTCGACGCGAAGCTTGGATAAAAGCTGACCGTTGGCAGGACGATCAAGGGCGCCCTTGGGAGCGGTCGAGCGCATCAAGGCTGTGCGGGAACCACTTTGTAACAGTTACTAACTAGGTAATGAGGTTAAATATTTGTGCAAGTTGTAATGAAACCGTTTATTAATGAGCAGAAATGCCCTCCATGTCACCGCGGCACCCTGACTTCGTCCCGACGGTGTTCACTTTTTCGGGCAACGAGGCCAAGCGGGCGAATGCTCTGAGCCGTTTTCAACGTGCGACAAACCGGAGAGCAAAACAAAAGTACCCAAAGGAAGGTGCGTTATACGTGTACGCCTATCAAATGCAAGAGCTGCGAGTATTGTATCGCCGTCATGGCTCGATGCGCTCCTCCTGCGTTCATCGTCCGCGCTTGTCTTTATATGGACGCACAGATGATACGCGCTTGTTTACCAGATGAAGCGGTGTTTTGGGAGAGGAACGTGTGTATGCAGATTGTTTTCTACATGGTTGTTTATATCCGTGCATTGAATATGTCATCACAACGCTAGTTTAGTGGTGGGATGCATCTGCTGCATGCTTTCTCCAGAGCAGCATGTTTCTTCCATGACGTTTTTTTTTTATTTTTTTACTATGTGCCCTGACTCCGCAGTGCCATATTGTTGATCCAGAGCTTCATTTTGTTCTTTAGGTAACACATCGTCTGGCAGCCTTGCTTCTGCGGTGCAACTTAATGAAGGTAAGTTTATTTGTGCCAGTTTGTTTTGCGGCTCTGTTCAGTATTTTTCATCTTATTTGTGCAGATGACATGGACATCGATAGTGTCAGTGAATGAGACTTGCGTGGTTGGTACTTCGTATCCAAAGCATGAACATTTGGTTGTCTGCTTTGACGAATTAGGATTTCCTTGTTTATAGATACTCAGCACCACCAGACCTTAATCATGCTGTACATGGCAGCACTTCAAACACAGGTTAGTCGTTTTTCATTTGCAAAAGGTGCAGTTGTGTCACAGGTGCAAATGTTTTAAGCTATACGGATGAATTGTTGCTTGCAGACCGCAATAAAGATGCTCTGGATGGCTTACTGCTTCCACAGAGTTGCACAGCAGCAAACAGAGGTGACATGACATACAGAAGGGCCTCAGAAGAACGGTGCTGAGAAAACAATGAAAAGCTGCTGCAAGAAAATGTAACTCTCAAAAACGAAGTAGAGAGGTGGAAGGCGAAATGTAAAAATCTTGAAAGGCGGATACTCGGTCTTGATAACATTGAGCCACCCGTATTTAAGTTTTATACCGGGCTTTTCAAGCAGAGAGCAGTTTGAAGTCTTATACAATCATGTTGTGGGTATGCAAGCAAAATGCAGTACTGGGACTGCACAGCAAACAGCAGAGATGCAAGTGAGCTTGGAGATAATGGAGAAAAGGAGCTCACTAAACGAGAGGAGCTTTTTATAGTGCTATACCGACTCCGCATAGGAACATGTGCAAAAGAGGTCGCAAGGAACTTTGGAGTTTCAGTATTTGTTGAGCAGGACCTTCTGCACATGGGCGAACTTTCTAGATAAAAAACTCACTTTATTGAACAGTTTTCCCCCCTTTACAACAGATAAAAGAGTACATGCTAAAGGCATTCAGACTGTTTCCTTATACCAGAGCTGTGTTGGATTGCACTGAAGTGAGATTTCAGAAGCCTTCTCGTCTCACTGCTCAGAGGCAGACGTTTTCTCCGTACGAACATTACAACACATTTAAGGCTCTCATAGGAGTTACTCCAGATGGCTATGTTTCATTCATGCCTGACCTCTGGGGAGGCCACGTAAGTGATATGGAATGCGTTGTCAAAAGTGTTTTGCTTAACCTCTTGCAGCCAGGTGATGGGGTAATGGTTGATAAAGGCTTTCGCTTAGAAAGCAATCTTCCTGAAGGAGTCAAACTTCAGATTCCACCCTTCAAAAAGCTCCACAATTTTCAGCTGAAGAGGTGAGGGCCACAAGGAATGTAGCAAGTGCCCGCATCCATGTGGAAAGGGTGATAAGGCGCATTAAGGAATTTAATTTCTTTGATAAGCCCAACCCTATTAACATGCTTGACATAGCGAGAAGCCTGTTCAGGGTATGTGCATTCTTGTGTAACTTGCAGCCACCCATTATGGAAGTGCGTCAGTAAGCAATTTGTTTTCACATCTGGCTCTTCGGCAATCGTAACATGGTTACTGCATGCAGTAATGACTAACTGTTTGCTTGGGGGAAAATTAGGCAAAGGTTTAACACGGCTAAGCCTAAGTGAAAGCGTAAGGTTATGCATACTATACTTGGATAAGCGACCTGAAAGTCACACAAGCAAGACGTACCGAGCGTAGATGCCCACCCGACTTGTAAAGCCTCGCTTTAACCAACCCTAATAAACGTACCTGCACGACCTATGCCTGGCTCGGCATCCAAGTGCACTGGAAGGTTGATTCTCGTTCTAAGCTGAAGTCTGAATCCCAGTGGCGAGCTACCACCTGCCAGTGCAATGCTTGTGGGAACAAATGTGCACACGGCGAAAATCTATAGAACGCAGTAAAGCTTTCACTTGAAACAAAAACATGGAAGAAACTTTTCTGTTATCAACCTGCCATTATTTGAAGTTTGTTTCTAGGCGTCAAGTGTTGTCTCCTTTTTTTTTTACAAACTTGACTGGCTGCAAGACTCTTCTCAAAGTCAGACCATAGAGATTGTGATGGCTGTTCGCTAGCATCACCAACTTGGTTGCCTTTGGGAGCGTTCAATAAAATTTCATGTAACATTGGACTATCCACATAGAGATTGATTACCATTTGCTCGTAATTCATTGAAACATGATGGGTTCCAGGTGTTGCTGCATTATTTGATGGACATTTAGTGTCACATGCTGACTGAGAAGAGCGAGAAGGTAGTTTCGGAAACTGCCAGATATGTGGTTGCAGCACAGTTGCTGAACTTTCTTTTCTCACATATGTTGTCGCTGCTTGTGCATCAAGAAGTAGTCATAGCAATGCATCTGAAGGTTATCAAGTCATTGTTTAATACAGGAACATAATGTACAGAAGCATGGCATGGTTCAGTCACTTCAACTTGGCATTTTTATTTATTTGTACATTCTTCAGTCCCGTACAGACTTTGCAAAACTGGGATAGAAGTACACAACTATTACAGACTGTACAGTTTCTTCAATTTACACTGCTAATTAGAGCACTGCATGGGCCGTAATTATTAGACTGGGCGAAGCCTAAAGAAATTCTTAACTATTTGCCCGGCCCTCTATTAGGGTGGGCCCAGCTGAAGCCCGAAAAAAAATGAGCTAAGCACACTTCACTAATGCCGACGTTCTGGTTACTTCAAATTTCAGTGAAAAAAGGCCCTCGTTTTTAGAATAGTAGCATGAAACTCACTCTTGGTTCTGGTTGCATTGGTCTGTTTTTTTTTTTTTTTGCTTTACATCCCGTTGATACGAATTTTTCGAAGATAATGCAGTCACATGAGTCAGTTTCCCTTCTTTTACTTTCGGCTTCAAGTTTTTATACATATGTCAAGCATAATGCCTTCTTCTAAATCTTCTCACTTCGGGTAAGCCCGTGCAGTGTTCTACTGATTAAGTGCATCATAGCGGCATCACAGCCTTGAAGAAACTGTCTTCACGAATTATGTCGCCACCGAAAACTTGCACATTTGTCACTTTTTCATAAACTGCATCATCACTCAGCACTTCAGAGTGACTTTTTTGTTTGCCCTTTCATATCTGACCGACGTGACCATCCTTTTAAAGTTACACGTCTGTCATATCGTACATTTAACCATGCATAATCATTCACACCACACAATACAACTAACTGGAACACTTTCTTAACGTGTCACTACAGCCACTGATCTTGACAAATATTACGTGATGTCTGGCCTATTTACTGCTTAACTTCCTTGTGTTTGTTACCTTGTCAATTCATTGTTTTTTGGCTTGCATTTTTATTAACGTTGATTCATGTTTCATTTCAATGCTGCTGTTTCCATGAAGTTGTATAGCAGGTACCAATTTTTCACCTGCATTCCTGCACTTGCTCTGTTGAAGTTTCTGTTTCTCTTGTTTTTCCTTTACACTTCATTGAAGAATTATAACTAGTTGTATTCTTCCAATACTATATGCTGTGTTTTTGTTTGCTTTCCTCATTGATTTTGGGTTTATTTCCTACTTTTATTAACTATGCCCCTTTCCTATGCAATACCCCGAATTGTGAGGACGTTTAGGGGTTTTTCATATAAATATATGCATATGCATTGATTCAGTCTACATATACACATACAGCTTGTAGTAAGGTAGAGGATGCAGCTATCAGCATTTAAAAGAATTTAGTAAGCATTAGAGAGAAGGTCGTCAATGTACAGAAAGAAGTCTTAAACAGACCCTTCAGAACATCTGATGAAACACCCATGGTAGGAAATAGGAGTTGAAGCAGGCATACTGCGAATGAAAGAAAACAAACCTATGACTGCAATGCACATTTCAGTATGACTATTAAACACATGAAGTTTATGAACTACACAACTATGGGTGTGACTTGAGCGACACAATCATACCGGTTGACTGCTTAACCCAAGAACACGGGATGGAATCCTGGCCGCTGCGGTCGCTTTTCGATGGAGGTGACAAGCAAGGTGCCGATGGCAGTGCACGTTAAAGACCAGCAGGTGGTCGAACTTTCCAAATCCTTCACTACGGCATACCTCATACTCTGAGTCGCTTTTGGGTGTTAAACCCTATTAACCATCTACATTCATTTACATTCACCTCGGACATAGCGGCCACTTTTCAATGGAGGCAAAAAGCAATGCGCCCGTGTGCTGTGCGATATCAGTGCGCATTAAAGAACCCCAGGCGGTCGAAATGTCTAGAGCCCCTACTACGGCGTCTCTCATAGCCTGAGTCGCTTTGGGATGTTAAACCCCATAAACCTAAAACTAAACCATTTACATTCATTTAAACTCTTTACGTGCATTCATTCTGCAATGCAGGATACAAATACCCTGTAAACAGTTTTTCTGTGGTCTGCAAGAATTCAGTGAATGCTGCCGAGTCATACTTTATGGTGACAGTTACTGCTTCATTTTTGCTGCAGTAAACAACAAAGTCCCACTTTGGAATGTTTAAAACGCCCATTTATTCACCTGGGCTTGGTACAATAGCTTTGGTGACTTTTTACAGAAGTCTTTGAATGAATTTTTCAGCTCTAAGGCGCACTTCACTTCAAGCACCCGAACTGTACCTTTGCAGCATTCACATCGAAGGTCACAATGCCATCAGGTGAAGCCCCAACAATGGGTACTTCTCTGAAAAGAGTTAATCTCACTTCTGTTAAAGATGGAGCATGGCCACTTTTTTGAAGGCAAGAAATGTAGAACTCCTTGGCTTCAGTTTCTTTGCGTAGTCCCTCGTTCATGGCAGAGCTTCTGAATGTTGCTGAATGTAGGACTAGGTTCACAACTCCGCGTAGGTTGTGTGGCCGTGGTTCCTTGTCCAAGTTATGTGTGCGAATCAGGCATGCACGGGCAATACTTGCAGTGACCACGCCTTGCCTGTAGTGCATCCAATGTGAAGAGAGTGACTGCGCTTTCGTTTTCTGCTGAACTTCAGCAATGTCTTCATCAGTGTAAGCCTGCTTCATCCAAGTCAGAAATTCAGTCCCTGTCATGTGGTGCTGAGCTTTAACAAGGTCCATGAGGTCTGGGACACCCTGATGAGCTGCAGAAAAAGTAGGAAAACAAACGCTGTGGCAAAGAGCAAGCTGTAAGAGCAAAACAAAACCTGCGCATTTTATGCATATAAAACGCATGTCTTTTTCCGAAAGAAAACTTTTTTTCAATCATGCAATCAAAATCTGAAATCTTCCCAGAAACTCCAAACTATTGGCAATGAGAGAACGAAAATGCTGTAAGCTTCAAGCCGTTCGGAACCTTAGTAATATATACAAGCTGCATAGCTTTACTCTTGACCTTGTTGCCTTTATTCAGAAGGGTAGATACTTGGGCTTGTTGGTACATGATCGAAGGGAACAAAATTTAGCGCACCAAGACAAGGACAGAGAAAGAAGACACACACAGCGCTGTGTGTGTCTTCTTTCTCTGTCCTTGTCTTGGTGCGCTACATTTTGTTCCCTTTGGCTTTGTTTTGAGGTGGAGATAGTGGTAGTGCCGCAAAAAGAAATATACTGGAACCTGTTACTCACACATAACTAATGTACCACAAGATGATATTAGAGACGAGGCCATAAATATAGGTTCCTGCCAAGCTATCTATAACATGAGCAAAGTAGAGTTCTGGGCTAGTTGGTAATACATGATAAGTGGGAGGCTTAGCGCGGAACAGACAAGGACAGGAGAGGCACACAGGACGAGCGCTAACTTACAACTGAAGATTGGAAGGGAAAAAGTACAAACTCGAGGAAACAATATGTGCGCATGCTCAGTCATGCAAATTTAGGGCTTTATAGAGCATGCGCACATATTGTTTCCTCGAGTTTGTACTTTTTCCCTTCCAATCTTCAGTTGTAAGTTAGCGCTCGTCCTGTGTGCCTCTCCTGTCCTTGTCTGTTCCGCGCTAAGCCTCCCACTTATCATTATCTATAACATACCTGCAGGCGTCTGGATGGATGGATGTACTGGCCTCATTGTTTTGGGGTGGTGATCGAGGTAGTACTGCATAAAAAAGTGATATCATCAAAGTGCAGTAGTATAATTGTAGATAAATGTGGCTGCAAATAAAACTGTCTTAAAGAGTGTCTAGATGGTTTACCCGCAGTCCCTTTCACATGCTTGGTTTGCTGGCTCAACACATATGAACATAAACACACCTGATATGACGTCTCCTCTCGGCTGCCTATTTTCAGGTTCAAGGGACACTTAAGCTGAGGATTTAAGGGTATGACGCTATAGCGTAGCTACCACCCGACATATAAACCTTGCTTTAACCAAGTCGTATCAGCGTGCGTACATAGCCTAGGTGTAGTGCACCTGACTCAGCATCCAAGAGCACTGGAAGGCTGATCCTTATTTCACCTACCCACCGCAAAGGAGCAACCCGTGTTGACAGCTCCTCCCAACTTTCGAATATTATGAGGTCTCGTTAAGCCGCACAAACCATCGAAGAATGTGTGTCCGGCTATGCCCCCTGCCAGCGCCATGCTCGTGATTTTTCGCTCACAACGCCGACGCCAACACCGGATTTTCCAGCAATGAGCCCTTTAGCAATATCGCATTAGTATAACCGTGAATAAAAACTCTTATTTTGTTGCAGTAAAAACACCAAGCACTCATGTACATAATGACATACTCCACAAACTCTGAAAATATAACTTCATGGTTGATTCAGTAGCTGACTGCTCTAAGCTATGTAAGCATTAGAACAATAAATTATCTGCCATATTACATGTTAAACCTTTTATTGATGTTTTGCACAAGTCTGAGAAAAATCTTAGAAAAATCAAACCTGTTCTGTAGCTTCCGTGTTATATCGAAGCCACAGTGCACGGAGAGTTGCATTTCGCAGCTCTCTCTTGAATGTGCCTATGTCAGATGGATGCCCATTGGGGCAAGGGTCATGACCGCTTGCCCTTGCAAGCTTCATTTCTGTTGTTGTCAGCTGCCTTAAAAGTGATGTCCTTCAGTGGTTTTGACACCTCCACCTTTTTGGCTAAAATAAAAGCGTATGATAAGTACACTTTCATAACATTCTGGTGAACTATGAATTACCTGAAGATGGCACAATCCAAGCACATGGCAAATCTGTGCACGTCTAGTCTGGCTCTGCAGCTGTGCTGGCCACGGCCATCAGCAGCCCCACCACATGTTGGCAGTTGCCACTTAACCTGCGAATAAATAAGGGATTGCATTATTTGCTGCTCTGTTTTGGGAAGAATTGTGCAGCATTTTAATATATAGTTTATATCTAATATCAGCCACTGGTAATGCGTACAATTTCTGACTGTCTGGATACATTAATACAACAGCTTATAATTTTGCTTTATAATGTGCAGATGCGGAAAGGAGACATTGACATGCTATAGAAAGTGTCCACGGAACAGCAGGCATCAATCAGTATGAGTTCGAGAAATTTCATTACCAGCATGAAAATTATAGATGTAACAACATACTGCAAGTGCATGGCCTTCCAACTCTCAATGCCTTGCTATTGCTTGGTTTGAATGAAAATATTTTGATCATTCTTAAATCTGTGCAATGCTCGGGCTACCCCTCTGAAAGAATTTATGCATGCTCACAATATTCTGTCGGCATGCATATATGATTTTCATGCACTTTCCATCCTGTCTATCAGTCTCTGAACTCTATTCCTTGTTTATGCATCCTGCTTTCTTTCCGTCACATGGCCTACGTACGCTCGCCTGCCTTGGTGGCCGCCCATGGCTACCGTATACTAAAGGCAAAATACAAAAACGCTCGTGTGCTGAGCGACGTCACTTGCAAGTGTACATATTACTACGCTCTTCATTACAGCGTCCGCCACAGTCAATGTGTCTCTCACGCCTCGCAAGCTTCCAGTTATTTCCTCACCCAAGTGAACTAGGCTCGGATTTCGGTGGGACAAAGAATTATTCAACCATATTTCACCTCATCTTCAAAAAATCGGTAGCGCGGCCACACATGCGGGTGGACGGGCAGTTGGACTAAAAACTATTACATACGCAAGGCAAAAATTCACCCGTCTCATGCATTCCTACTGCAAGACAGCAAACTAGCATTGTACAGAACCAAGCCCATACGACGCTGCTCTCACGTGTATCACGGCTTATACATCGGCATCTAACGCAAAGCACGCGAAACCACTGCACGATTTTATGACGAGCACTACCGCTAATAGGTTAGGAAAGAGTATATAATGCTAAACGCCAAGTAAGCAGAAGCAAATTCGAGGGCGCAGAACTGATCCGACAATAGTAAGAAAGTGCACTTACCCGGCCGGACAATGGCAGTGTGTCTCGGTGATTTCACCAGTCGTTTTCTGCACTACTGCGTGCACCAGGTAGTAGCCACCTTTCATTGATGGCAGGCATGTCGAGCGGTAAACACCGACCTCACTGACTGGGGATATTTCATGAAACATTACGTTCTGTATGTAGCCCCATCTTTGAAGCGGCAGCCCTTGCTCAACTGGCGATCGCATCGCATGTCGGACGACTGGAGGTACCGCTGAATTTGTTCGTCAGTGGGCTTCGCTGCATTCCTCGGGCATGACACCCAGCCATCGCTTAGCCCTAGACACCCACCAGGTATCAGGTGCATCCCAGGACACGCCATCGTAGACAGATCCAAAATTATGTCCGGCAAGAAAACGTGCTCCGCAGCACGTACTCCCATGTTGCTTTTACACCCTTTCCCACTCCTTTTTAAGTAGCTCTCGGTACGTGGCCACCTTGAAATTTTAGAAACCGAGCTGGAGCAGCAGCTTGCCCGCTGCTAAAATCATTGGTCTCCTGTGATTCCCTGGCCATGCCCAGCCACCGAGCGGTATTCCCTGCGCTGCTGGTGCGATATCTAGTTTTAGTGTCAATAACCTTATAATATTTTGTGTGTATACTCCTCCCATGATGCGCTTATCTGCGTCGTCCTTTCGTCGTTTGCCTCGTTGCAATATTTGTGTGAATAATTGAACACACACACACACACTGGCATCCGTATTTTGTGGTCGTGCTTGCTTTCTACCTAAAGCGGCAAAATAATTTCACATTCCAAATGAACACAATGTCCCATGTTGCAGCTGGGCTAGTGCCTGATAAATGCACCACCGGCATCCACCACATCCTGCAACCGCCTCGGAATCGAGCTATAGAGGGATGGAATCAGGTTAGGGAGTGAACTGAGATGCTCCCACTCCGCACTTAAGGCTGACTAAACTTCCCGACCCCGTGTCTGGAAGGTGCGTCGTGCCATCCGTTCCTTCAAAAGGCCCCAAATTTTCTCTATAATGTTGCGATCGGCACCTTTTGGAGGCCACGGCACCACTGGGACCCCAAGATCCTCCAGAGTTTGAGGCACTTTCGTGCACAGAGAGATGAGAGAAAAACATTGCTCAGCGCCCACGCTGTGCTCTCATTGCGAAACGGGCACAAACGTAGGCAGTGTAAAACGCCTTGCAAACAAAAAAGTACGCATTTTATGCTGCAAAAACGCATGAGAACTCGCGCAATATTTTGTGAAACTCTATCGTTGCCAGTATTCCCATTTAGAAAACAACGCTGAACTAGTACACTATAAGGTTGTACTAGTATGCTTCATTTGGCGGCACCAAAAACAGCGAGTGTGCTCATGAGATAACTAACAGTTGGTGCACTTTTCAATTGTTCTCACATACTAATGGCCACGATTTGGTTAATGGCCAAGACTGAGTAACTGAAGAAGGTTAATCATTCTCATAAATTTCGACCAGAGATTTTTGTAGACTGAAAAATGCGCACTATTTTTATTACCAATGTAGTTTTAAATATGTGAAAATATATTATTTGTGCAGCTTGTCTTCATATTTTTCAGTACTATTATTACCCCACCCAGAGCGACATGTCCTTTGGAATACATCAGGCTGCGAAGAAGGGCTCATTCCGTCGACGTCAGTCTGGCCCCAACCACCCTTCATCAAACCCGGCGTTCCACTTCCTACCCTAGCAAACACGTTCATAAAGAAGCAAAATATCAGGCAGTTTTGAAACCAGGAGCCATTCACACACATGCTTGTGTCCACTGTCTCACCCATGCACAAACCTGCTTTAGCATCCGCGGTGGTTAGAGGCCTACTAGGAGTATAGTAAGGCCAGGAAGGGTTGTGTTGAAACTTTAGTTGTAGCTCGCTTCGGTGAAAGCAGTCATGAAAACATTTGGCGCTAGCAATTAGGAATTACATCATAGGTACCCGCGTGCTGCTGGCGTGTTTATGTTTGAAGAAATGTATTTTTTTTCCCTGCTACAACGGCATTTGTCATCGTTTCAAAAACGACTATCCATAATCTAGGAGTTATTCATGTATAAGCGCCATATATACTCTAGAAGGGCGCTCGATTGTGTACTGGTGAGAGGAATGACAATCTGATGGCTGCTGCAGGGAAGATCAGCAACAATTATATTTCGAGCATTTCGCCTGAATGTCTGCTGTGCAATTTAGTCTGAACTTTTTTGCGCTGAACTAATATTTCGACCGTGCCTTACTATATCCTTCGAATACATATTTTATCCATGTCATTCATCGACACCTGCTTATATACTTTTTCGATGCGGTGGAGCCACAGGCGCACACCAGAGCAACATTTGTTTATGTCATGCTTTCTGCCGCGGTGAAAAATGGCTCTCAGACGTAGCAGCACAAACGGCAAGGATAGCTCCACGGCTAGCAAACTAACGACGTTAGGCTGCCGAAGTGAAGTAACACGGGTTTTGCCGGTGTGAGCCAGCTACAAGTATTGGTCAACAGCTGAAATTTAAAAAACGGGATTTAAGCATTATATCCTTTAGCAACACAGTTTTCCTCATGTTAAGCAGCACCAGCGACGAGATCCGACGTTAGCTCAAATCTCGAGGTGTGGGAACGCGCTGTTTCAAGACTAGAATTTCGAAATGAAGCAATAAATATAGCCCCTCTGCCCCCTTTCACAAAAGTATTCCTGCAATGGGATGTGGACTGGATGTTATAAGGTTTCGGTCATAATATGGCGGTCTTCTCTTCTGTATGATATTTAAAATACGTCCCCAGGTGGATCGCCTCTTGTGCGCTCATTTACTGTTTTGTTACAGCCTTATAATAAATTAGAATCTGCATAGGCCGGAAAAATGATAACGTCAAGCAAAGGCCCACTCTATTTCATATACATTCTCTCCACATTCCTTCGTTCATTATGATTTATACCGACATTATAATGATATTAAACCGGAAACAATTCCTGTTCTGCCGATGGTTTTAATTTTATAGCGTGGTTTCCTTAACATTTTTTAAATGCGTAGTTATCACCACAGTAGTAGAGTAATTTTCCAGGACTTGGTATACACACCTCGCGGTATGAATGGGGCTCCGGTCTTGCTGATAGAAGTACAATCCATCACCAAATGGGCCGTCAGGCAAGAAAGGCACCAGGACTTGTTCGGTGATTTGGACATTGGTGTCAGTGGTGAAACTGCCCTTAGTTTGATGCAGCGGCTCAAGCCCGTGAGCTGTTATTACTCCCCAAACACTGATCGAACAGCGACTGCTGGAAGCGACTTGGTGCAGGTAATCTTGGACATATCTAGGAAAGAAAAACAGAATGAAAAGGGCAACGTATTCCTACGTGAATAAAAACACTGTTTTTATGATCACATTAAGAAATATACAACGTTGACTGCCATTCAAAGTATGTAAAATAAAAACGAATTCTACTTTAAGCTGCATATTATAAATTAAAAAGGGTAAACGATTGCAGCGACTGTGAGTGATGTGGCAAGCCTTCAGTCGATGGTCCAGAAAATGACAAAAATAAGTCTTTTGCCAAAAAGAAATTCTTTCTTATCGTTTCATGATTCAGAGATACTATAGGCAACAACAACTCTTGCTATAAGTTGTACGCTATGAGTGTACACGTAGTAATTGATATCACGTCCATCTTTGATCAGTCTCACACCGGTGTAATACAATGCGGACACATTGCGCCGTCGAATATTGTCGACCGAGTAGGCGTACAAAAAATGTTGGCTTCGGATTAATAACTTGGCCTACTCTATCCTTTGAAATTTATTGAGTGAGCGTAAATAGAGAAATGTAATCTTTCATTGGAGGAGTTAGATCAACATATGGGAAGAATTGATTTTGAAGGTTGCTTATTACTGGCTTTATTAAAACGACTACGTCCCAGCGTAAGTTAGGAGAGAAAATCATGTGCGTTGTAACACACATTCCGAATTGGTCGGCAAGGATGTGGGCATAACATGTTTGTATGTGGGCCGGGAGTGACTAAAACTACAATAAAATTTTGACTATGGTGTCGTAGAGTGACTTATTTGTTTTATGAAAGATAAAGATGTAATATCAAGTTATTGTTTGGAAATGAAAATTTAAGTGACTACGTGATATTTATTTCATGGCTATTGCCTTGCGAGTCACTCACGCTACACTTAGTCGGTTTCGGCACGCTCTTTCTACAGATAGCTTTGTCTGTATTCTGGTTTATGACATGATCTAGTACGCCCATACATGTCTGCCAATCAGTTTATGTAAATAGAAATAGCTTATAATATTACTAAGAAAAGAGTGGAAAATAATTAAGGCTTTTGTATCTACCTTTATTAAGAAGCCTAAATGTAGCTGCCTTGAAAGTTTCGTCCTGTTTTCAGCAACTTTGGTGCTGGACGCCTTCATTGCACTGTCAAACGACCATGTAGCACTTAATCCGCTGGAAATAAAGGGCTACTCAAATTTATATCCATCCATCTGTTGTGTATGAGCCAACCGTCTGTTGGTGAAAGATCCGAACTTGGAACACGATCGTGTCCGAGCGAAAAACAGTTCTCTCATGCATTCCACGGTTCGAAGCCTTGGTTATTTCGCAGTACCCTTGATACCATGACAATTTTATACTTTGAGATTTATGACAGATTTCAATTGTAAATAGAAACTTCGCTGCATTTGGTAGACTATTCACAAAGCTTTTCGTTGTCGTTATGTCAAAGTGTCGATCAACGTTTTTGCTTTTGACACCTTATAAACAAGCAACGTTTACAGCCAATGATGCAGCAATTTTTTCTCACAAATATCCAGCTGCAGTGTGCAACTGAAAGCAATTATCAAAATCCACACAAAAAGAAATTTTTATATCCTACTAAACTGGTTTTATACTTAACATATTGGGCCTCGTAACAATATTCTCACTCACTGTGTGCCAAGACGCCTCCACACTTGTCGCTGTTGATCCCTCCTTGATAGGAAAGTGGACTCGTCGCTGAACACTACTCGTTGCCACTCCTCATGCTACCAATACAGGTGCTCTCGAGAGAAAGCGAGACAGGCTTCTTTTTCGGCTGCATTTAACTGTGGTCTCTGGCAAGCAATTCTGCTTCTCAAGCCAGCTGAATTCAGCCTCCGCCGTATTGTGGTTATTGATACGTTCGAAGAAAGCTCCTTGCAGATCTCTCTGGGGGTCAGTGAAGGCTCACAGTTTACGGCAGCCACGACGGCAAGCCCTTGCTCCTCTGTGGTTGCCAGCGCTCTCGCCGATCTTGGCGCGTCTTCTACACGGCCTGTGTTCCTAAATGCACGGCATATGCGGTCAAACTCAAACTTAGAGCAGCCAACTTTCCACGGCTCTTCTGCTGTAGCCAGCAATGAACAAGTTAATTACCTTTGCTGTTTTAACCGCATCAAGGCGAGCCATTCTGTTCACAGTTCGGTCAGACAGCCCTATACAGCTTCGCTTTACGTTGCGTTCCCCAGGGTGTGTATTGCAGTCACTGATAATCACTATTACATCAAATGACTGAGCAAACGTTTCGCCCCAAGATTTCCAATTGTCGCAAGTGTAAAGAGCGTCAGAAAAGAATCACTCTATAGCCACATATGGAACACGGCACGGCAGTGTTTCTTTTTTTATGATAAGGGTGGTGCGCACCGTTTTGTTCTGTGCATTATTTAGCTTCTTGCTTTAGCGCATTTCCATTGCAAATGTTTTCAACGGTTTATATTTTATTCTGCGCCTCTTAATCGAATTGGTGCTACATGGCATTGTTCCTTCTTTGAGTAGTATCGTAGACAACTGTCCCGTGGCAGCGGTAGGAGGCGTACTCGAAGCACGCTCATTGCAAAATATTGCATGTGCGGCTTCTTCGCTGTAATATTTTCTATTTCAGTGGGGTCCAGTTTTGTATTGCCAGCCACGTGCGGCTTCGCGCGGCTCCAAGTACGCCTCGCCAATCTCGTGCATCTGCGCACCATTCTATATCTAAAGAGTTTCCTTTTTAACAGGATGCTGGACTGAGATTCATGCCATCTCACCAACGTCCAACCCTTACGAGAGAGCGTCTCCGTTGGGACGGAGAGAGGTAGTTTACGCTATTCGAGCCAAACTTGAACATGCTTGCGTTACGAAAGTGCCAGCACAATGCAGAGACAAACTGAACACTCATTTCATTTTCATTTTATTACCTTAACGACCTCTCGCGGGGTATTACATAAGGGGTATATGCCTTTCACTGCGGCGAACAGTCTTGTTAGAAAAAAACGGTCATTCCCTCTGTTACTACGCATTTAGAACGAAAGCTGTTCATGACTGTCACCCGTTAATAATTAGCGGGGATTATTAACGATGCGTCCTTAACGGTGCGCACACTCCCAGACACCCTTAGAGTGACTGGGGGTAGCTGTTCCGGTCGCAAAGGAGATGCCCTCGACCTGCGTGGCAAGCTCAGCCGGAATTCAACTACCTTGTAGTGACAGAAGGGGGTGGCCGTTTGGTGCCCAGCTGTCGCCGGTTCAAGCCAGAGTAAGGATCGGAGCCAGAAGTAACAAACAAAACACAATTTATGCACAGCAAGAGACGATACAAAGGAATACACAAACACTAAAATTGCACTGACGAGAGGTTCACAGAATACAAACGCTAAGCATGCAACTACAGAATGATTCAATAACACAGAGGCTTTACAACACAGATGAAACACGAGAGAGTTACATAAGCAAACACCAAATTGTTCACCGGGCACTGTTGCAGTCCGACGCCTCAAGAGTCACGATGTGGCCGCCATACGAGACGAGCGCCGCTCCCTTGTAGGTCCGTGGGCTAGCCAGCAGCGGGTGATCCCCGGGAGTCCAGCCGACGCACTGGCGAAACGTCGCAACCACTGACGAACTGACTGACTGTCTGACTGACTGACTCACAAGCGGCGCGGTCTCTTTAAATAGGGCGCGCCGCGTCTGTCTGTTAACACGCGCCAAAGCAAGCAAGCGCACACACACTTAGCTTCGCTGGTTAGAGCGCTCTCTTTTCCTCCCGTCGAGCCGCGCGTCGTCAATGGCTAGGTCCCATAGAAGATTATAGAATTTTCTGGCGTATTCCAGACCGATGAACCCCCGTCTTCCCCGGGCAACGGGAAAGAGGGTGACGGCAACGCGTACAAAGCTACGCGCTCTCCCGCGCGGGGAAGGAGGCTTTTCTCTCCATGCTTTCCACGCGACGCCGCGCGGGCCTCGCGCTGTACCGGCTTGATGAAAATGTGCGCCGATTTCGTGACACTGCCCCTCCCTTAAAGAATATTGTCCCACAATATTCACAACCACGAACATCGCGCGCACATGCATGCGCTCACAATTATATGGGGCAAATGCCCACATCACACACATTGCACAAATTTCCCTAACTGTAATAACACATTACAAAATTCACACTTCAGTGCCAATAAATTCACAAACATAGCCCCATACTATTGTCGGATACACATAGGAATCAACATCACACAGCTTTTCAAATGCGAAGCGCACAAAACTAAATTTCCGAGCGTAATTCCAACCCGCGATCAGTGCGTGACACGCTTCTGTCCGCCAGGGATTCTGCCTTCGCTCTAGGCCCTCGCATTTGAGACGCTTCTATGTTCCCCGATCGGGCTACTCAAAAATTCCCTGAGGCATGACTTATAGTCCCCTTGCAAATCACACACCCAATGTGTGCCGATAACTGCCCCTACAACCAGTAGCGCCGACGGGTACACGGGAACCTGTGCCAACGCGCACAGACCAACAAAAAGAATCACTGTAGTTGTGCTCTTTCCTAGGCACCGGTCTTTCTTCCGCTTAAGGTGAAATATTCCACGTAATGCCCCCATAAGTAGGAAAAACACTTGGGCTACATGCATCGACGCCGGCCTAGGCAATCCTGGCTTAATTTCCTGAGTCGTCTCTTCCTTTTCAGTTTCCTCTTGAGGGGCTTCCTTTTGTTGATTCTTGTCTCGAGGCTTTTCTTCCGGCTTCTCATGACCTTGCTTTCCTCGCCTTGCCTTTTTCTTTTTAGATTCACTGCAGCGCACAGACGCGGGAATTTGACCAGGATCCTCGGGAAATGTTGCGCCCTTGATATTTCCAAACACCAAATCGTAGATAGGGCGTTCCATGCACAGGGCTGTCAGTTTTCCAGAATAATATGGCGTTTGCACTTCAAATTTTGCCTCAGGTAGCAACTGAATTGAGCCGTCAATCAGCCTCACAGGGCCTTTCTCACCCGTCAGCTCATTCTCCTGAATCAAACTCCGTTTAACAATTACGGCACTGCTACCTGTATCTCGTAGCACAGAAACTCATTTTCCTTTTATCTTTCCCCTCGAAACCGGCATTTGATTCACCGCAGCTCCAGGTTGCGCGTGTACTACAGCGTTGACCAGCCGGATTTTCTTGTCCTTCTTCCGATTAACCACCTGCTCTGCTTCCTCCTCCTCTAGGTCGTGCACCACGCGGACTTTCCTGCCGTTCTTAAGCTCAACAAAGCCATCGGCATCTTCTCCCTTCAGGCGACATTCTGACTCTGACGGAGTCCTCGCGCATGCCGCCTGCGGAGCTGCCTTGTCAACGTCGGGACACGACATTGCTTTGTGGGCCTTCTGTTCGCATTTCCAACACGAGTATGGATTGTTGGTTGCGAGTTTGCGGCAGTTAGGTGCGATGTGGCCTAGTTGTCCGCAGAGATAGCACCTCGGGGGTGACTTTACGATAGGTTGTGTCTGCCGGAATTCGGGCTTTTGAGGGGTTTCAGAATTTACAATCCTGCTCAAATTTTCGCCTCCCTGGGCTTCCAAATATTGGTCTGCTAGATCCATCATTTCGTCCAATGTATGCGCTTTTCTTTCTTTTAAATAAAGCGACAGACCAGGGTGACAGCTGCCCAGGAATTGTTCCTTAATTAGGAGCTCGCGAAGTGCGCCATACTGTAGTTTAATTTTTGAGAGTTTGGTCCAGCGGTAAAAATAATGACTCAATCGCGCGACATACTGTGTTGCCGTTTCACCGTCCATAGGTTTTCCAGTCCTGAACTTCTCACGAAACCCATCCGTCGTAAATCTAAACCTTTTAAGTAATGCAGCTTTCACTTTGTTATAGCTGCCTGCATCCTCAGGAGGAAGTCTTCCAAGCACACTTAATGCTTCGCCGCTAAGGCAAGTGCTCAAGATGGTAGCACATTCACTGTCTGTCCAATTTGCATTTATGGCGATCCTTTCGAAACGCAAGAGGAACGCGTCGAGATCGTCTCTTCTCTCGTCGTATTTCGGAATCAATTTACTTGCGTCTATCCGCAAGCTGCTATGTCCTTCACTGGAGCTATGCACTTCAGCTAAACCGTTGTTGTTCCCTGAGTTTTGGAGCTAAAGTTTCATAGTAAGTAATTCCTTTTCTCGCTGAAATTCCTCTTCCCGCTCCTTTCGAGCCTTCTCTCTTTCTTCCTCAGCTTCCTTTGGAGCCCTCACTTGTTCTTTCTCGGCCTCCTTTCGAGCCCTCTCTCGCTCCTCCTCGGCTTCCTTTCGAGCCCGCTCTCGTTCCTCCTCGGCTTCCTTTCGAGCCCGCTCTCGTTCCTCCTCGGCTTCCTTTTGAGCCCTCTCTCGTTCCTTTCCTGCTCTCTCTCTTTCTTCCTCGGCTTCCTTTCGAGCCCTCTCTTGTTCCTCCTCAACATCCTTTCGAGCCCTCTCTCGCTTCTCCTCGGCTTCCTTTGGAGCCCTCTCTTGTTCTTTCTCGGCCACCTTTCGAGCCCTCTCTCGTTCCTCCTCGGCTTCCTTTCGAGCCCTCTCTCGTTCCTCCTCGGCTTCCTTTCGAGCCCGCTCTCGTTCCTCCTCGGCTTCCTTTCGAGCCCTCTCTCGTTCCTTTTCTGCTCCCTCTCTTTCTTCCTCGGCTTCCTTTCGAGCCCTCTCTCGTTCCTTTTCTTCTCTCTCTCTTTCTTCTTTTTCTCTCTGGCTAACCCATTTGCGCAGTTCGGCACCGGACAACCCCAGCTGGTGCCAGCCTCAATCAACTCTTTCAGATTCATCTCTGAAGCCCGAATTGTTTGGGTGTAGCCTTAAGTCTGCTTAGCGAATCTCGCCTAAACGCTTCCGCGCGGCACAACCTCTCGCTATCGCTCTGCTGCTACACAGTTTACGACTTCTTCATGAACACTTCCAACTCGTTCTCCGTCCTCTGAGCTTGAGTGCACCAAACGTCCTGTCGCGGACGCCAGAATAATTGTCACCTGTTAATAATTAGGGGGGATTATTAACGATACACCCTTAATGGTGCGCACACTCCCAGGCACCGTTAAAGTGAGTGGGGGTAGCGGTTCCGGTCGCAAAGGAGATGCCCTCGACCTGCGTGGCAAGCTCAGCCGGAATTCAACTACCTTGTAGTGACAGAAGGGGGTGGCCGTTTGGTGCCCAGCTGTCGCCGGTTCAAGCCAGAGTAAGGATCGGAGCCAGAAGTAACAAACAAAACACAATTTATGCACAGCAAGAGACGATACAAAGGAATACACAAACACTAAAATTGCACTGACGAGAGGTTCACAGAATACAAACGCTAAGCATGCAACTACAGAATGATTCAATAACACAGAGGCTTTACAACACAGATGAAACACGAGAGAGTTACATAAGCAAACACCAAATTGTTCACCGGGCACTGTTGCAGTCCGACGCCTCAAGAGTCACGATGTGGCCGCCATACGAGACGAGCGCCGCTCCCTTGTAGGTCCGTGGGCTTGCCAGCAGCGGGTGGTCCCCGGGAGTCCAGCCGACGCACTGGCGAAACGTCGCAACCACTGACGAACTGACTGACTGTCTGACTGACTGACTCACAAGCGGCGCGGTCTCTTTAAATAGGGCGCGCCGCGTCTGTCTGTTAACACGCGCCAAAGCAAGCAAGCGCACACACACACTTAGCTTCGCTGGTTAGAGCGCTCTCTCTTCCTCCCGTCGAGCCGCGCGTCGTCATTGGCTAGGTCCCATAGAAGATTCTGGAATTTTCTGGTGTATTCCAGACCGATGAACCATAGTCCTCCCCGGGCAATGGGAAAGAGGGTGACGGCAATGCGTACAAAGCTACGCGCTCTCCCGCGCGGGGAAGGAGGCTTTTCTCTCCATGCTTTCCACGCGACACCGCGCGGGCCTCGCGCCGTACCGGCTTGATGAAAATGTGCGCCGATTTCGTGACACTGCCCCTCCCTTAAAGAATATTGTCCCACAATATGCACAACCACGAACATCGCGCGCACATGCATGCACTCACAATTATATGTGGCCCACATCACACACATTGCACAAATTTCCCAAACTGTGATAACACATTACAAAATTCACACTTCAGTGCCATTAAATTCACAAACATAGCACCATACTGTTGTCGGATACACATAGGAATCAACATCACACAGCTTTTCAAATGCGAAGCGCACAAACATAAATTTCCGAGCGTAATTCCAACCCGCGATCAGTGCGTGACACGCTTCTGTCCGCCAGGGATTCTGCCTTCGCTCTAGGCCCTCGCATTTGAGACGCTTCTATGTTCCCCGATCGGGCTACTCAAAAATTCCCTGAGGCATGACTTATAGTCCCCTTGCAAATCACACAACCAATGTGTGCCGATAACTGCCCCTACAACCAGTAGCGCCGACGGGTACACGGGAACCTGTGCCAACGCGCACAGACCAACAAAAAGAATCACTGTAGTTGTGCTCTTTCCTAGGCACCGGTCTTCCTTCCGCTTAAGGTGAAATATTCCACGTAACGCCCCCATAAGTAGGAAAAACACTTGGGCTACATGCATCGACGACGGCCTAGACATTCCTGGCTTAATTTCCTGAGTCGTCTCTTTCTTTTCAGTTTCCTCCTGAGGGGCTTCCTTTTGTTGATTCTTGTCTCGAGGCTTTTCTTCCGGCTTCTCATGACCTTGCTTTCCTCGCCTTGCCTTTTTCTTTTTAGATTCACTGCAGCGCACATTCGCGGGAATTTGACCAGGATCCTCGGGAAATGTTGCGCCCTTGATATTTCCAAACACCAAATCGTAGATAGGGCGTTCCATGCACAGGGCTGTCAGTTTTCCAGAACAATATGGCGTTTGCACTTCAAATTTTGCCTCAGGTAGCAACTGAATTGAGCCGTCAATCAGCCTCACAGGGCCTTTCTCACCCGTCAGCTCATTCTCCTGAATCAAACTCCGTTTAACAATTACGGCACTGCTACCTGTATCTCGTAGCACAGAAACTCATTTTCCTTTTATCTTTCCCCTCGAAACCGGCATTTGATTCACCGCAGCTCCAGGTTGCGCGTGTACTATGGCGTTCACCAGCCGGATTTTCTTGTCCTTCTTCCGATTAACCATCTGCTCTGCTTCCTCTTCCTCTAGGTCGTGCACCACGCGGACTTTCCTGCCGTTCTTAAGCTCAACAAAGCCATCGCAATCTTCTTCCTTCAGGCGACATTCTGACTCTGACGGAGTCCTCGCGCATGCCGCCTGCGGAGCTGCCTTGTCAACGTCGGGACACGACATTGTTTTGTGGCCCTTCTGTCCGCATTTCCAACACGAGGATGGATTGTTGGTTGCGAGTTTGCGGCAGTTAGGTGCGATGTGGCCTAGTTGTCCGCAGAGATAGCACCTCGGGGGTGACTTTACGATAGGTTGTGTCTGTCGGAATTCGGGCTTTTGAGGGGTTTCAGAATTTACAATCCTGCTCAAATTTTCGCCTCCCTGGGCTTCCAAATATTGGCCTGCCAGATCCATCATTTCGTCCAATGTATGCGCTTTTCTTTCTTTTAAATAAAGCGACAGACCAGGGTGACAGCTGCCCAGGAATTGTTCCTTAATTAGGAGCTCGCGAAGTGCGCCATACTGTAGTTTAATTTTTGAGAGTTCGGTCCAGCGGTAAAAATAATGACTCAATCGCGCGACATACTGTGTTGCCGTTTCACCGTCTATAGGTTTTCCAGTCCTGAACTTCTCACGAAACCCATCCGTCGTAAATCTAAACCTTTTAAGTAATGCAGCTTTCACTTTGTTATAGCTGCCTGCATCCTCAGGAGGAAGTCTTCCAAACACACTTAATGCTTCGCCGCTAAGGCAAGTGCTCAAGATGGTAGCACATTCACTGTCTTTCCAATTTGCATTTATGGCGATCCTTTCGAAACGCAAGAGGAACGCGTCGAGATCGTCTCTTCTCTCGTCGTATTTCGGAATCAATGTACTTGCGTCTATCCGCAAGCTGCTATGTCCTTCACTGGAGCTATGCACTTCAGCTAAACCGATGTTGTTCCCTGAAATTTGGAGCTGAAGTTTCATAGTAAGTAATTCCTTTTCTCGCTGAAATTCCTCTTCCCGCTCCTTTCGAGCCTTCTCTCTTTCTTCCTCAGCTTCCTTTGGAGCCCTCACTTGTTCTTTCTCGGCCTCCTTTCGAGCCCTCTCTCGCTCCTCCTCGGCTTCCTTTCGAGCCCGCTCTCGTTCCTCCTCGGCTTCCTTTCGAGCCCGCTCTCGTTCCTCCTCGGCTTCCTTTTGAGCCCTCTCTCGTTCCTTTCCTGCTCTCTCTCTTTCTTCCTCGGCTTCCTTTCGAGCCCTCTCTCGTTCCTTTTCTTCTCTCTCTCTTTCTTCTTTTTCTCTCTGGCTAACCCATTTGCGCAGTTCGGCACCGGACAACCCCAGCTGGGTGCCAGCCTCAATCAACTCTTTCAGATTCATCTCTGAAGCGCGAATTGTTTGGGTGTAGCCTTAAGTCTGCTTAGCGAGCCTCGCCTAAACGCTTCCGCGCGGCACAACCTCTCGCTATCGCTCTCCTGCTACACAGTTTACGACTTTTTCATGAACACTTCCAACTCGTTCTCCGTCCTCTGAGCTTGAGTGCACCAAACGTCCTGTCGCGGACGCCAGAATAATTGTCACCTGTTAATAATTAGGGGGGATTATTAACGATGCGCCCTTAACGGTGCGCACACTCCCAGACACCCTTAGAGTGAGTGGGGGTAGCTGTTCCGGTCGCAAAGGAGATGCCCTCGACCTGCGTGGCAAGCTCAGCCGGAATTCCACTACCTTGTAGTGACAGAAGGGGGTGGCCGTTTGGTGCCCAGCTGTCGCCGGTTCAAGCCAGAGTAAGGATCGGAGCCAGAAGTAACAAACAAAACACAATTTATGCACAGCAAGAGACGATACAAAGGAATACATAAACACTAAAATTGCACTGACGAGAGGTTCACTTTATACAAACGATAAGCATGCAACTACAGAATGATTCAATAACACAGAGGCTTTACAACACAGATGAAACACGAGAGAGTTACATAAGCAAACACCAAATTGTTCATCGGGCACTGTTGCAGTCCGACGCCTCAAGAGTCACGATATGGCTGCCATACGAGACGAGCGCCGCTCCCTTGTAGGTCCGTGGGCTTGCCAGCAGAGGGTGGTCCCCGGGAGTCCTGCCGAAGCACTGGCGAAACGTCGCAACCACTGACGAACTGACTGACTGTCTGGCTGACTGACTCACAAGCGGCGCGGTCTCTTTAAATAGGGCGCGCCGCGTCTGTCTTTTAACACGCGCCAAAGCAAGCGCGCACACACACACTTAGCTTCGCTGGTTAGAGCGCTCTCTCTCCTCCCGTCGAGCCGCGCGTCGTCATTGGCTAGGTCCCATAGAAGATTCTGGAATTTTCTGGCGTATTCCAGACCGATGAACCACCGTCCTCCCCGGGCAATGGGAAAGAGGGTGACGGCAATGCGTACAAAGCTACGCGCTCTCCCGCGCGGGGAAGGAGGCTTTTCTCTCCATGCTTTCCACGCGACGCCGCGCGGGCCTCGCGCCGTACCGGCTTGATGAAAATGTGCGCCGATTTCGTGACAATGACCTGACGCATTTTTGTGCATGGCATCCTATGATATTGGAGACAAAACAAGTGCTATGCTTGTATTTCTGCTACTCAAAAAGGAAAAAGCTTCCGTATACTTCACAGGACATTGTTTAAGGCATATATTAATCATTTTCACCTGAGTTGCAGTGTAACACATGACATAATTTTATGTAATATATATTATTTTAAAATTAACGTATCAGTCATAATTAGTTTCACCCTAAAATTTGAGTTCTCAAATTATACTCGATACAAGCTATCAAATGATATAGGAATCGAGTCTGTAGCGCGACGTTTAGGTTTGTCACACTTAACAATTTCGCAATTGCTGACACGTACTACTGGACGACGATATCACGCTTGGCATAAGCTATCTAAAAATCCATGCTTGAAGCCGTACTATGTTGCTCGATATTTAACTACAGTTAATAAATTAGCACTGTTTAGTAAAAATCTACCATTAGTCCATCACGTTATAACCAGCATAAGCTATTCAGCGATACATGGTGAAGCTCTGGCATAATACTCAATATTTGTTTGCAGCTAACAAATTCGCCGTAATCAATTAAAATTTACGATTACTTCATTTCGCTTATATTTGGCATAAGCTATCTAACAATATATAACATGAGGTTGTAGCATAATATATATTATTCATTCACAAGTAAGTAATTAACTATAAATAATTCACACCTAATATTAATGCGGTACATTTATAAGCTATTCATTGATATATGACTTGAACATGTATCATAGCGCTCAATTCTTAATCGAAATTAACAAATTAGCGATAAATTATTAACACCTACTATTAGTTTTGTCCAATAATACTTAGCATAGGCTGCCCAAAAATACATCACCTAACGTTGTAGTGTAACATATATATTTAATCGCAATTACCAAATTAACGCTAAATTATTAACGCCTATTTTAGTCTGTGCAATAATATTCGGCATTAGCTATTTATATGTACGTAACTTGAGGTTGCAGCGTAACATATACCGGGTGTCCCAGCTAACTTGAACCAAGGGTTACAAAATAACATATCTGGGGTGGGTCAGTGAAACCAGTTGCATAAAACTGCCAACCTCCTTGTGCACCGTAGGTATTTTTTTGTTTTGCAATTACTTAATTAGCTAATTACGTCAATTTTTCTAACTTACTAAATATTCACCTTAGAACAAAAATGTGAATTGGGAAGTTGTAGAGCTCCTTCAGAAACCCCTATTCCATTAACCGCGATAAAGAAAGTCTCACGTGTATCTTTTTTTCCGGGCTCGAAAGAAATCCCGCGAAATACAAATAATACCACGTGACTAGCGCAATTGAGCTCTACGATTGTGGTGCTTAGCGCCGGGCATGAGCTCGGCGTTCGTGTAGCAAAATCGTCCTATGCCGAATACATTGCAGCGTGCCAGAGTCGGCGCTCCTGTCTTGTCTTACTCCGTGGATGGCCCCCACGACGCCGTGGAATCCTCCCAAAGCTTTCAAGTATTCAGGCCAGGCCCATGATCCAGATAAGGGCAGCTCGAAAAAAAACGCAGGTGTTTCACTTGTGACACAGATTTCTACTGCTCTCCATTACGTATCGTCTTTGCCAAAAGTAACCAGTCTGCATGCTCTGCTTTAAGGCCTTGTGGTACTAAACTGACACATCTGAAGCTTTAAATCTGTGAAAACTAAAGGCCATCGCCTATCCTCACTGCTTAACGAGTTGCGATCCTCTGCGAATCTTTATTGGCTTTATAATACAAGTAAGAAGCAAAGCATGCATCCTGGTTACTTTTGGCGAAGACGGTACATGCATGTTGTATGAACGCGTGTTTGAGCTGCACGCCCAATTTACACACTGAGCGGAAATAACCGATTAGGGTAATTTGCAGATAAGACGGGCATGTGAAGTTTCTACCGGCAGATCATGTCAAGTTTAATTGTTAGCAAACCGCTAGAGACACCCGTGGGATGTGCTAGTGCGGATAAAAGTAAACGGAGCACAATTTTTTCTTCTACAACTTTTCACGCGTTGGGTAATTGAAACTGCCACTAGGGGTATGTGCGAACCAATAATAGATGCCAGTGCCCTTCCACTTGGACAGATACTGTTTTCTTATCTCCAGCGCACAAGGCGAGATTTTAATTTTAACGGAAAAGCATGCTCCGTTTACTTATGTCCACACCTGTACGTACGCCTTCTAGTAAGAAGCCACTAAATAACTAGGGAAAACTAAATTATATGTGCGTCGAAACAACTACGACAATCAAGCAATTGCTTCAAAAACACATGGTCTCAATTATTCTGTATCACCTGGTATCATAGCATAAACAAAACTCTAACGAAGAGCATGACTGCAGGCAGCGACGAAAATGATCAAGTTCACCTCAAGCTGAAGAAGCCACCGCGACTCGGCTCTCCTAAGAGCAATGCCGGCACGATTTCCCACAAAGTAGTGCCGAGAAGTCGCGTTTGACCTCTTTACAATGGGGTAAAACTAAACTTAGTTGCACGTTTTCCACTCTTCAAGATGTCCAGCATGTGCATCCAGCCGTAGCAGTTGCTCTGCAGCCATGTTGAATCGTGTAAAAGACCGGTTAAGACTGAATGTGCGTTGGTTGAAGCTCAGTCTTAACTGTAGATTTGACCGCAGCCTAAAGCGCGCACTAAAGGTTTCGCGCAAGCGACTTCAGCTGGCCGAAAGCTATGAACGAGCTGCGCAGTGACGGCGTTTTGCCACAAGGTTTCACAGGGAGGTGGCAGCGTCATAGAAGTAGCGGCTTGGCTAGCTCAACTGTTACTTTTTTTTTTTTTTGTAACTGTGTTGACAGCGTAGCGTACTTCTCATGCAACCTTTTCTCAGCCAAGGATGCGCGCGCCGCTCCTCCGCGGCTTTACAAAATAACTGAAAGTGAACTAAAGGCCATTGCCATGTTTTTGGCGGGCCGTGGAACTGTAGAAATGGTCACTTAGTGTATGCTTCCGTTCGACGTGGCGGGCTCAGTGTGCTTTTTGGCTTCCGTTCACGTTTTCTCGTTCGCCGAAATACGGCTGCGGAGCGTCAATATCGCCTGCTGCTCCTTGTGGACCTCCATCTGCGACGTGAGCGTGTTTTCAGAGATAGAACCAATCCCTTGGACATTTACAACGAGCAGGAGCTGCAGCGGCGATTCCGCTTCGGTCGGGCCGGCATCGCTTACCTAACCGAGCTGCTGTACGCCGACATTGCTCACCCGACTAATCGCAGCCATGCACTATCCGCACAGTGCCAGGTGCTTCCGGCATCAAAATGTTTTGTTACCGGTGGATTTCTTATAACGGCTGGGCACCAAGTCATGAGTTGACGGCCAGTCGGGCAGTGAGAACAGTCGCCCCGGTACTGAAAAGCAACGCCGCAGCCTGGATACGGTAAGAGCCGTCGCAATCATTTCACTCTTTTACCTGTTGTGATATTCCTCGAAAAGTAGAGTCAAGCAGGAGAAAATACAAGAAAGTGTTTTAAATCGTACTTCTTTAGCCGGAAGTCAATGTGATGAAATTGGCCCATAGCATAGTACATTCGCCAATATGAAGTAACATTTTGAGGAATGTTTTAAAGTGCTAACCGCATGGTCGACAAGTCACGTCGCGCGGTGGGCTGGTGGTGGTGGTGAAAAAGTTTATTGTAAATTTGGAGGTTTGACGCAGAGCCTTAACGCCCCGGCCTTACAATATTGGGTGGAGGCCCTAGTCAGGGACCGTATTGGCGGTTGCTGCCGCCCGCGCACGCCGCGTTAAGGCCCTTTGGGCTGTAGGTCGCAGCAGCCGAGCAGGGTCGGCTCCCAGTCCTCCCGGGAATTGTTAGGGATGGGAGGAAGGGATGGGTTTCGTTGGCAGGCCCATAACATGTAGTAGGTGTCAGCCACCTCCCCACTGTACTGGCACTGGCCAGTGAATTGGGAGTCAAAATGTTTAAGTACTACCGGGCACAGCATCGTGTTAGTAAGAGGCGCAGGAGCAGCCTCTCGTTCGCTTTTCCTAACCCTTTGCAGGAGTTAGGGTATTTGCGATACGAGTTTTGATAAAAAATTACAATATCTTTGAATGTGTAGGCCGGATTGGAATCGATGTCCTCAGCCGATTCGAGTCCCGAGAAAACTTTCAGGGAGAAAGCGCGCGGGCGGCTGCGTCAGCTGCCTCGTTCCCTGCAAGACCCCTGGTGGCTAGGAGCCCAGACGAGATATCGGCATGCGGGGTCCATGTCCCGACTGTAATTTTGATATATTCTATAGGCTAAGGGGGTGGTCCACCCTTGGGCGACGTTCCGACAAGCCCCTCGTGAGTCGGTGATGAGGGCCGTCAATGCCAACGTTTATAAATGCCAAAGCATTGCCGCTCGTCGCTGTCCCTCAGAGTCTAGTTTTTTATTAAATTTTGCGTGTCTCCTGGAAGCTTCGCGCGAGGCAACCAATCGCAGAAAGCTTTAGGGAACTCATCCTCCGTTCTAGTCTTCTTTGTAAGCGAAGTTCCTTTTCTTAGTCCGGTTTAAGAAAACAACACGCAGACGCTCACTTCGTCTTGTCCGTGCATATATGAGCACACCGAGACCATTCAGTAAATTGGCGTTAACAAAGAAACGCTGGAAACGCGCTTTTCTGTCGCCGAGTCGCGTCGCTCCGTGGCCCCGTGCGTTGTGCACCAGCGGCAACGACAGACGTTGGCGTCGTCGCGCGAAGCATCACCAGGTTACCTGATGCGGTTACCGAGTTATTTCTACTGTTCAATATTGTTATAATGCCTTGATCGAACACAGTGGTTAAGTACGTCAGGCTCACGATGCCGTTTTTATCCTTTGATGGGTTCTGCGTCTTTCATGCTCTTCGACAACAAAATCGTGTCGTGCCTCAGCGTCAGTGTGGAATTTAATTGAGTGTTCATGCCTTCACGTGCTTGTCTGCAGTGTGAGTGATGAATAGGGGCACCAGACGTAAAATAGGCTTCTTTCTTTACAGCTGATATTCACAGGATAAGGTGCCGTGCTGCATGACCGAGTTTTGTGTTGTTGGAGGTTTCCCCGGCATCCTGGGCTCCATCGATGGCACTCATGTCAGGATCCTGGCGTCTGAGTTGCACACGAAGGCGTACATAAGTCGCCATTTCTACTTTCCATCAATGTACGGATCGTGGTAGACAGCCAGTGCCGGATCCTCGACGAGGTAGCGAAGTGGCCCGGTGGCACCCACGACAAGCGAGTGTTCACCAACAGCAGTCTCGCTGAGCGGTTCGAGTTGGCCATCTACACCGGCATCCTGCCGGGAGACAGCGCCTACCCGTGCAAGCCGTGGGTCGTGACGCCCTTTAGGAATTCGGACACGCCCAGTAAAAGGCGCTGCAACGCTGCTCACGGCTCCACCAAGGCAGTGGTAGAAAGGTGGGTACACAATACCTTATAAATATTGGATTGCATGATCTTTCAGATGCTGATCAGTTGTCCGTATCCGATTCTTCCACACAGCTTGGTATAGTTGCAAGCATTGTTGAGTGAACAATATATGCTGAAAGAAATCGACTTTGATATAGTATTTGTTTGCTAATTTAGTAACAAAGAGTGCAGATAAACGTGTCGCAGCAGCCCATAATGCTACGATACAGCAGGTTAACCTACCACATAGAGATGTTTGTGTTAAAAATACAAGACTTGGTGTCAGATGGCAGGCTTCATGGAACGACGAAATAAACAATAAACTACATCTTGTCAAACCTGCCATCGAGAAGTGGAAATCATGTCATCAGCAACGCACCATAGACGTCGATATATTTATGTCCTGTTCGTATTGGACGCGCACACGCCTAATATAGCTTCATATTTAAGAAAGAAGACAGAACTATATGTGAAGGTTGTGGAGAGGAACTGACAATAAATCCCATTCTGCTTTCATTTAGTAAGCTTTAGATATCAAGAAAACAATACTTTGCGTGTTTTTACAAGGACCAAATTCCTTTTCATCCCAGCCTACTTTTAGGAGAAGATGCACTTGTTAAAATTTCTCATGTTTTGGCTTCCTAGAAAAAGCAAATCTCCTGAACGAGCTTTAAAAGCTTAAACGTTATCTACAAGATCAAAACATACTTTGCTCATGGCGCATGACTGCCTTAGTTGCTTATGTGCCAAGAAAACTAACACGACACCACAATTTAGTAACACTGCGGCCAATAACTTGGTCAAGCCTGAAAAGGGGGAATGGCTTCTCGGAAAACAAACATGAAATTATTGGTATGTGTCCATCAGTTCATATTTATTGAACATAGAACATATTGTTACGGAGCACAGTATCCAGATGACGACGACGCGCTGGTGTGGTGTGAAGAAAACGACGCTCAGGCTAAGCTGGGTTCGTTCTGGTGGCGAGTGCTTCTGACAGTCAACTAGCGGTTGCCGCTGTGTACATTTTCCTTAACAATATCAATATTTACTTAGCAATTTGCCGTGTCTGAAATTCGTAGCAATATTTTGTATTTTGGGCATGATATATTTTTGTTAAATGAACGTGCCAAACAATTTGTTGTAGTTTAGCTCTAGTTAACCCTAGTTGAATTCCGAAAGCAACGGTGGAAGCTTCTCTTTCTGCTACGTTATTCCTCTATCATGCCTTATCAATGAAAGGTGCTGCATTATGAGGGACACGTAAGCTCATCCTTTAAGGGTATGAAGCGGGAGCGTAAGCTACCAGCCCACCTATAAAGTCACGACTCAACTAAGCTGTATGGACGTGCCTGCGTGTCGTAGGGATGTAAGGAGAATGTATATCGTTCTGGAAGACTGCTCTGATATAACAATCCCATATGAAAGGAGTGACTCGAGTTGGCAGCTCCTCGTGGTATAGGGATAACATGAATTCAAATGTCGTGGCTGGCTGATTTTTTTTTTTAGGAGACCATAGCTACGCCTCTCCACGACGTAGCTGATGCCACCCTAGGTCTCGCTCTGGCTGTCGAGTGTTGCTTTTGCTACAAAATATTTATTTCATTAACTGTTCAAGGGTACTGACTATATTACGTTGCATCAGACATGTTTCCATGTTGTTTAATGTGTGACGCTTGGAAGGACACATACATAAGATTACAAAGCAGTCAGTTCAACAAACCACAGGTCTGCATAGTGCAGATGTACCGTCTGTTGCAGAAGTTTGCAGCCCAACGCGCCGGGCGGAGCAGCAGCATCGCTCCCGAGAGGCGGCGCTGCGCCCGCCGACGCTGCCTGCAGACGTAGCTTCAAAGAGTGAGGAGGCTTGTTCTCTTCCCCTCATCCAGCGGTTGATATCGCACATCTTTGCTCTCAGCCACTGGATGAGGGGAAGAGAACAAGCCTCCTCTCTCTTTATAGCTGCGTCACCAGGCAGTGCCGGCGGGCGCCGCGCCGCCTCTCGGGAGCGATACTGCTCCTCCGCCCGGCGCGTTGGGCTGCAAACTTCTGCAACAGACGGTACATTTGTTTGAAATACATCATTGTGGAGTGGAGCTTTTATTTGTTCCACATTATATGCATTCACATTGTCCGCAGCAACTTGCGTTCCATCCATCAATAATGCTATAGTGGCAGTGAAGAGCTCACTCACCTTGCTTTGTGTTGCAGGACAACAGGACAGCTTAAACGCCGCTTTCAATGTCTCCATGGTGAGCAGCGCATAACACCGGACCGTGTGTGCACCAACATTGTCGCATGTTGCGTGCTGCAAAACGTGGCCCAACAATACTCGTGCAGCACAGACGACCACACAGAACTGCCAGGTGAAGTGCCTGGACACGCGTATTCTCAGCTGGGTGATGTATTTGCGGCGCGCAATGCCCTGGTGTGCATAGTTTTGCCCCACTGTATTATTATAAGCACTACTGCATGCCTGTACTAGTCACATATTTTAAAGTTCCCGCTGGGTTACCCCTTATGATTGCGCTACTGTGTAAACATGTTTAATTCATTATGTGCTTGATCAGTCTTTTACCGACTTCAAGAAGCCATACAAGACTGGGCACTGAAATATTTGCTGCCAAGCTGTGTAGCGCTGCACTACTTATAAAACATAACAGATGGTGCATAAACATTTACTTCTTACTTCATTTCTGTTCCACCAAAGCATTTCGGTCAAATGACTGTGATGTTATTTTTGAGCACTAAGCTAGTTGGGGTGTGGCAGTGGTTAGGGCTCTCGCTTGCTGTGCCCGAAGATGCAGGAGTGAATCCTGCTTGTGGTGGCCGCATTTTGATGGAAGTGAAAAGCTAGGCTCTCGTGGGCTGTGCGATGTCAGTGCACGTTTAAGACTCCGAGGCGGTGAATAATTTCGCAGCCCTCCACCACTGCATCTTTCAAAGCCTGAATAACATTGCTACATTGAACCCCGTACGCCAAACCAAACATCACCTTATTGTCCACGCTAAGAAATGGTTCAATATGGGAAAGTCTCACATGTTCCAGATTACGCACATGTTTTATGTTGAGACCTGGTTATTTTATTAACTGCCATAGGTATTTGTGATCTGCGCAGCTAAATTTATAAACTATATATGAGACTTGATGCGCGCATATATCAAAATCTAGGACTACCATAATGTGACAGGTGTTCACAGCCCTAGGATTTGTATGATATTTCTCACTGTATGGCACGCATGCCTTCAATGCTTCGACAAGCCTTGTGGCATAAAATAAATGGCAAGCTACCTGCTCAGAATGTCACGAGTAACTTTACCTTCAACATTTATCTCGTTAGGACAACCTCACTTTCTGTTGTGGCCTGCTGCGGTCGATTTTCAATGACATTTGTATATTAAAAGCACAAATATGCATTTAGCTACTTTTCCGCGTGTATTTGTGAAGGCATGAGTGTTTCTTGCTACAAGTTTTATTGCTATGCAAACGATAGGGCATGCAGACATGTTACATGAAACTGGATGTATCAAGATTGAGTAATGTCCATTAGAACATGCTGTTGCTGGTAGTAGTTCGTGCTGCGCACAAGAAGCAGTGGAAAAGGTAATTACATTGGTAAATGACGAAAGGCTTCACATTAATTTACAAACAGCTTAGAAGACAAGGCTATGCTTGGCATGTGTTTATCTTGCACTAGCTCGTCCTATTGTAGGGCAGTGATAATGTAGAGCAATGAATGATTTGAAAGCAGATAGTACTCTCAAAGTTTAGTGAGCATGCACACTTAAGTAAATATAATATAAGTGTTTGTATTAGGTATCCCTGACAACTAAAGAAATTGGTGGTATGGTCAAAGCCACTTATAATACCACATTTTACAATATATTGGATATAACAACGAACAACCATAACGCCGTCTACATTACCATGGGTTCTAGGGAAAATACCTCGAATATAACAATGCTTTAACAGTATAATATTAGTATAACAATTACATTTGGTCACTGAGTGCAAAGCTTAGCAGTAAAAAACTCTCAGACACTGTGACGATGCTAGCCAAACCACATCAAAAATTCCTAAGAATGATTAATACCTCTGTCACACAGTACATGTAATGTCGCTCGCAGCAACTGACATTATGTGTTAATGAGGTTTTTTCCTGCTACACAGGCATAGTAAATTGCATTTATAGGTAAGGACGTTCGCCCGTGAATGCGCTGCTTTAACTCATTCACCGGCGACCTGAGTACTCTCAACACCAGAGGCTTAGCAAACGTTTATAAAATTAATAAATGTGAACAAGGTATAATTAAATTAAACGTTGAAATTGATTGATGAAAACAACATGTAATTATGTTTTCAAGTATAGCATGATATTTGGAGCAACTTATGCAACTCTATTCTTCTTCCCAGTCGCCGACGGCTACTGTCGGCCATGTTTGCTACAAACCGTCCTCGTCGGCGAAGCGTGGGCTGCGAAGGTCGCATGGCAGTGTGTTCCCGATTCTATCCGCCAGCTGAGTTTTTCATCGTGGAAAACGACTGTTCAGTTTCGACAGTGCACTGTGAGAAGCAGAACGCGCACTGGAGCGACGACGAAAGCGCGCTCATCAATATTTGGGAGGACCACCTCAGCGATAGAAGAGCGCCCGTCCTGTTTGCTTCTTGATCTTCTTCCTAGTCTCTAGCGCTACTTATTCATTATGTCACCTCAGCGACTGCTTGGTGCACGAAACATGGGAAAATGTATTCTTTTTGTGCGAAAGCACACGGTTACAAAGTATTTGGTATAGCTTCTCTCCCCTCATTGACTCTTGCAAGCAGTGAAAGTAGAATAAACGCAATACATTCCTGGGCAGATATGACTGGCAGACTGCGTGTTGAGAACGGGTAGCTAATTCCTAGTAGCAGTGACGTAGTGGAGACGTCAACACCTTATTAAAGCCACTGCAACAATGGTATATGTTTCTTGCAGGGTTCTCAGCCGTAAGACTACGGGGCAAGGTGCCATCACATGGCGTTTTTATAAAGAAATCTCAGGGTTTCTGGGAAACCTGTCAAACAACAGTAGCCTCGTTGATGAGACTGCTGTGTGTGGCGATGGTACCACTGTTGAGATGGTACGTGCATTTGTATATAGCACTATACACGATTGCTATGAACCAAGAGCAAGAAATATTTTTCAATTTTTTCACTTATAACGAAGGAGACACACTGATTCTCTTTTGAATTACACTTGGGGAGGAGGAGGAGGAGGAAAACTTTTATTTTATATTTTCTAATCTTCCTGAGTGGAGCGCTCAGTCTAGGGCCCCATCACTTATCAGGGAGCATCACTTGTTTATCGATTCATTTCTTACCCTGCTTCTTGCAGCTTCTGTACCAAAATGTGCACAAGAATTCAACTTGTACATGGTAAGTGTTAGAGAAATGCCACGGTTACTACTAAATGTTGCACTAGCGTAGAATGTAGTAATGGATATTACTGTCAGGTTGTGAAGGCTGCATACAACAGGTAGGTATGTTTGCTTCTGTATTAACCAGAAGAGAATTTGTCGGCAGTCTCCTTACTATGTTCCTGTGTGGTATATTTTTTTTTTTTATTTTTCCAGCTAATCGAGAGCATGCAGTATGGTCAGTCGTCGCCAGGTGACGAAGACAATGCGAACGATGTCACTACCTTCGAGATGCATATGAATTGGAATGTGAGGCTGCTGCACTCTCAGTGCCCTCGCCACTGATATCTAGTGGAGGCGACCGTAGGGCACCACCACCAAGTCGCCAAGCAGACAAATCCCATCGCGGCAGAGAAGACCCTTTTAGCACAGCTGGTAAACACAAACAATCAGTTGTGTTCGGAGATGAGGGAAAACAAAATTCAAGAAATGGAGCTTCGTGATATAGAGCTGGAGTTCTTCGCTATAGAGCTGGAGTTCTTCGCGAACCTGTAGAGCGAAAAATGCCTGACTGGGGCACTGCTCAAATACTTCAAAATAAAGGGCGTACTTGAGCTGTTAATTTGTGGTTCGCCGTGTTTACTGGGCCCGTTTCCAGAAGTAATCGGTAAGTGCCGCCCTTATGTCCTGACCCTCACCAGTGCACGATTCACTGTTGTTGGAGGACTGCTCATAAAGTGCATTGAAAGTGTACATGTCTTGGACCCGCTGCTCTTCCATATTGTCTCTGAAGGCTTCGCAGATGTGTAAAACACAAGATGCCTTGATGGCTTGCTTTTCGTTCGCCAGTTTACACTTCATCCCCTTCATAATTAACCTGAAGCGTGCCTTCAATCGCCCATATGCACTTTCCACTATCCTCATCGACTTTGACAAGTTGTAGTTGAAAAGTGCCTTCTTCGAACCAATTGGGGCATTTGAATAACGCTTCAGTATATGCGCAGTGAAGAAAAGGCTTGATCGCGTAATATTATTGTTGCGACAGGAATGCCTTCAATAGCTGACAAGGGAGAGTTGAATCTGTCACTTTCCTTAAGTTTATTCAGCTCTGACCGGCCGTAAACATAGGCATTATGGCATCTGCCTGGGCTCCCACCGTTGAGGTAGAAGCGGTAGTGATAGTCAACTATTGCCAGTAGTATTATGCTGTACCTGCACATAAGTAGTAATTGTCAGCGCGGTGTAGAAACTGTCTGTATTAACATATCAACATGATGTTTAAATACTGACAACAGCTGTATACAAAGAAATATTTACAATGCTATTCAGGCTATAATTTCGAACAAAAAACTAGTCTGACGACTGCGTGATGTACAGTAGCGTAAATACGATTGATGATCAGATTAAATTAAATTTAAACCTACAAAGAATAGTCAATTGGTGTAACGACTGGCAGATGGAGTTAAACTTAAAAAAGTCTGTGTTCATGTCAGTAACTAGGAAAAAGAATGTTCTTAATTTCAATTATCAAATAAATGGTTACATGCTCGAAAGAGTTGATCAGTATAAATACCTAGGCTTAACTTTTACATCAGACCTACGATAGAATACCCACATTGAAAATGTCATCTCCAAAGCTTTTAAAACACTATGGTACCTGCGGCACACAATGCACAGTGCTACCCCGGATGTAAAGTGCCTGGCTTACAAAACCCTAGTCAGACCAATTATCGAATATGCCAAAGTAGTATGGGATCCTCACACAGCAACTAACATTCACAAGCTAGATAGGATTCAGCGGCTCGCTGCAAGGTTTATATATAATAAATACCGCCGTAACCATTCTTCAACAGACCTCTGCCAACAAGCCCAACTACCAATGTTAGAAAGCAGAACCAGGTATGAAAGACTAAAAACTATTTACCTCATTATCAATAATTATCTAAAAATTAATAAATCAGACTACTTTGAGATCAAACCTAATGAGACATCAAGGCATCGTCATAGTAGGTTCATTCCATTGCCGGCTATAAAAAATAATTGCTTCAAGTTTAGTTATTTTCCGCGAACTTGTAAGGACTGGAACTCTCTTCCAGATTCTGCTGTTCGATCATCATCATTATCTGAATTTCTACGCCATTTAGAAAATTTCATCTATGGCACTACCACAGGGTGATGAGGTTCTATTGCTGTTGTGTAGGATGGCTGTTGTTTCGATTTCTGTGTAATTCATTTTTGTTTTGTTTGTGTGTGCATTCAGAGACAATTTTTGATTGATTATTGATTTTCATCGTGTTCTATATTGCTCATTTTTTCGTTTTGTATTTTCCACTCCTGTTACAGCCCCTTATGGCGGCTGACAGTATTAATAAATGAAATGAAATAAAATGAATGAAACTGGAATTTAATTTTGAAGTAATAGGTTTGATAAAAATGCTTACTGCACTAGTGTGAAGGGAAAAATGAGAAATGCTAGCTTTTGCATGCTGTTCTTAATGAAACAATAATGATCAGGGCCTGTGTGCCTGTCATTACGCACACAGAAAATAATTATCACACCTATGTTGTATCAGCACGATATAACATTTTTAATTACAGTGGAAAAGTTGCACACATCTCAATATTCGCAATATGCATCTCGATTCCGTGGCTCCTTCTTTCAGGCCTACATACTCATTTTTGTAATAAAGAACAACCATTTACTGGTTATGTAGTTCTAGGTAAATTTGTACTTGCCCTGCTCAGCTATTAATACGTTTAAAGGCAAGAAAACAAATACGTACTAGCCTTTATAATTCTAGTAGTCGGCTGCTCCTTTCTTCAGCGGAGACGCAGCGAAATAGCAGCCGCCCACTGCACCGATGGCCTGCGGAAAGCCAACGACTGAGCAGCATTCGCGCATGTGCTCCGTCGTACCTTCCTGCCGCGGCATGTGCAGCCAGGCGCTTCCGAGTCTGTCGACAACTGCTTTGCAGAATTCCCTGTACAAAATGTTCACAGTGGACCGGCCGATGCCGAACAAGTGCGCGAAGGTTCGGTCCTCAGCACTGCAACATAAGCGGTTCAGGCCCATGGCAACGTGCTTCCCAGCGGAAATCGGCTTCCGCATGTTCGTCTCCACGTTGCAACACGCACTGCAGCGATTCCATAAGATATCGGAACGTGGCAGGACTGACGCGGAACGCTTGCTTGAAGTGGGATGCACCTAGTTTTAACAGAGTTTCCTCAAACCAGTTCTCGTTCCTTGGAAAGAATCATCGCTCGCGTATGATATCCGATGAAGTGCTGGCCCAAACGGTGACTGTTGTAACATATTCGTCACCAAATACAGCTCCAAAGCTCGAGTGGTCTTCGCGCTTCTTTCAATAGCAATATTCAGCTGCTTGAGTCGGTTTCGTCGCTTCATTCTCATGAGATGAAGAGGAAATAGTGCTTGTTTGCACTGCTCTTCAGTCGTCACTGTCCGGGTTCCAGCAACGTCTTCAGCGCCTGTTCAACACTGAATTCCAGAGGCATGACAGTATTCCCAGGAGTATCTGTGGCTACCTCTATGTGGCTGGTTACAGCACGGAATGTCGGGCGAGATGCGACAGGCATCGCGAGTGACTTTGAGCCTGTCTTGCTTTGGATTTCTGAACGGAGCGTTTGTCAGTTAAAGCTGTCCTATCGCGGAACAATATATTTTAAATTGCCTTTGTATGTTCAATACTGTAATATAAATAAAAAACAGCAACATGTTAATCAAATCATCACTTGTACCTTTTTTTATCACAGCAGTTCGCAGATGGACCACGTGGCCATTGTCATAAATTGCAAATGCCATTCTATATGCCCGTGTAGACTGGGAACGCCATATCGCAATGAAATTCAATGTAAATGTCATTCGCTGCGAATGACGTTACCTGTGCCATCTGACAAAGGTATAATTCGCGGCGAGACATATCACTTGTGCTAAACGTTTTTCAGATTTGTGCAGTAGTTGGACGCCCTGTAGAGTGATGCCAGCAATATTGGCGGGAAGATTTCAAATTAGATTTTAGCTGATTGATTACATATATTTGCTTGCAAATTTGTGAAAGGTGTAAGGTATTTCCTCTTTAATAAAATTTCTCAAGTTTCTCGTTTTCTTTGTTGTTTTTGCTGCGCCATGTTTTAACAATGATATTTTCGTGAAACTTCGATATTGTTATAAGTGGGATTGACTGTATAACATTAACTGGTTAGTTAGACAATATAACATTGTTTTCTCTGGGACAAGGGACACACAGGAAAGAGAACGGCAAGGGCCCTTATGTCTTCCTTTTTTATGAGCCTTGGTTAGTGCTGTAACGTGATAGTATTGCACACGTGAAAGTACAAACTTTTATTTTTATTTTCTTGCCTCATGCAAGACCCTGATTATTTGTGGCAATGCAAGACTTACATTTTCGCTTAAAGTTAATAGAGTTCGAGGTCTCGCACATAAAATGATCAGGTACAAAACCTTAATGCGTGCTCTTTCCTTCTATGTGTAATTAAAAATATGATATTGATTGAAGTATCACAGCAGTAATCTTATTTTCTTATGGATTATAAAGCTCAGAAACAGCATATCTAATTTCGGATAAAAAATTATATAATGCACTTTTATAAATATTCATTTATGCAAAGGCAGCAAAATGAAGTTGAAAATAGAGTGGATATTGAAACTTGTTCATTCGGCTTTAATGAACTAAGAAGATACTTTGACGAAACCAAAAGTTATCGAATGTGTCGAATGTGAAAAGTGCAGAAAATTGTTTACATCAGTAATTGCATCTACGTGAGACATGTAGTGGTTGTAGGCCGTTGTGATGGAACTCACGTGGAATTTTTGTTTTCTTTTTCCGGCAGTTGTGATAAAACACGTGGACCTTTTTTTCGTCCAGTGCTTTTTTGTGCACACTGTTGACCACAGTGAAGAGTTGCTTCAAATTCGAAAAGGCCTCTGCTAGCCCTTTGGCAGTGAAACTCAGTAGGAGGGGTACCTCCTCAGAAGACAATCCCATATTCACATATTCCGAGGATGCTTCACCACACATTCCAAGATTTATTGCAGTGAAGCGTGCAGTGCAATGAAATTAAGCATATCTAGCTTACAGTGTTAGCGGCTTAAGCATACTAAAAGTGATATGGTAGTGCATCTTACAAATATAGGTTTTTTAAGTGTGACAACACTTCCAGAGTTTAAGAACAGATAAGTGGCAAGCAGTGTCACAAATGGTGGCATTCGCCAATACGCGCTTCCTGCTATAGCTGTGGAATTGTGTGTTCTTAAGGAAAGCATAACAAACTGCAATTTCTCTATATATAGGGTGCAGTGCACTATAAGAGTGAAGCCACCATTGCAGTTGATGTATGCTGAGGTCTGCGTCAGTGATTGTTGGTTGCGCGAGCCACACCTTGATACGACCGCCCATCCGCATTACTTGGAGCGAGCCCACGAATGTCCGAATTAGAGACAGTGCAACGCCACACACTTACGCATCTGTCTGCTAATATGGGTTACCTAGTTGCAGTTCTCTGAATTTGCAGAAGAAAGCGTGCCGAAATAAGGAACATTTACGGTATGTTCAAAGGGAAAAGGTTTATATTCTTTATCAGTAACCAGTCCCACAAGTTCTGCTATAAACAAGCAAACATCACATTTCTCAAACACGGTTCTCACACCACAGCAGAGACAAAGCAGCTCCAAGTACAACATTCAGAGCAGCCCCCTGGCCTACATGACTGGCTGGTTAGAAGCACATGAAAAATATTCTAAGTGATGATAACTTATTACTACATTCCTGCAATGGTAGCTATGTTGAGGCTTCTTACAAGTGAATAGAGTTTGAAATCAGTATGGACCATTTGAATACTGAGAAAACCACGCTACCCACAGGACACAAAAGTTCAATGACTCAAAGTAATAAAGGTAAACATTGTGACTATTGCATGCAATCTTTGCATGTGGTAACTGTATATTTAAAAACCTAAACCATGCATCATGTAAAAAATGTCTACACTAATGCATTGAAACCTGTGTCTTCACTGTGCATGAGTTGTTAAATGCCTTTAAATTGTTGTTGAGTTCAATATTTCAACCTGCATTTGCGATAAAATGATTTTTATTACATGGATATGCTTAGATAACAGGAGCCTTGAACTGCGTGATATAATCTAATCCTATTAAATGCAACATATATTTAAGAGTTATTTTTATAAGACAAATTAGAAAATCATTAGCTCAGTCTTGTACGTGCCTATATTGCTGCCAGTCTATGTACATAAACTACACTTATGTGTGTTACATAGCATAAACTGGAACAGTGTAAACATCAGAAAATATGCCAGTGTCGGACACTACACTAAATACAACCCAGTAGGAATTTGCACTGTTTGTTATATTTTCACTTCGTTTTGCGAAAGTAGAGGGAAATGAATACCGGCATGTACGATTTTTTTAGCACGGGTTTACTCTCCCGTGCAGTGCAGCAGGTTTGTCTGGGAGCCATAAACATTTGCACTTCAGATGCACCATGTAGCATTTCAACGTCATTTGTGAATTTCTTTTTGTATGTTGTAATGAATACGCACAATTTAGATTGAGTTGGCAAACAAACGTTTACGCATGTAACACTATTGCCAGAATTTCCACTCAGTTTTTGTGTCAATATGATTCATGCCCTCTATGTATTGTTTGTTCTACAGAAAGTGTCCTTGCTGCCAGCAATTAATCAAGCCACTGTCTAAGCCACAAGTCCAGTGATGTGAGTCTTTGCATCGACTATGTAGAGTAGAAAGAATCAAATGCTGCTTAGTTACCAGGTCCTCTTAGAAAATATTGTTCTCAGCATGCCTCCAGACAAAGAAACCAAACAATGATCTTTCTTAATTGCTCTATTCATAAATATACAGGCACAATTTGCCCAAGTTGATCCGAAAACAAGAAAATGATAAGAAACAGAGGGACTACAGAAGTTGGAGGAACCAGCATACTTTAATTTCATTGTAGTAAAAATGAAATAAAGACGACATTATTTTAATGTAATCGGTAGTGCAGTTGCCCTATACTTGTTAATGAATGCAGAGTGATTCGAATTGACATGTTCTATGACAATTTGCAGGGACTAGTTGGCTGTACTTAGAATAAGACTGCACTCATTTTGGAGAGGTATTGGAAATGCTATTGCCATGCAGGGTATGCAGCTAGAGAGATGATGACAACAGTATTGGCAGTTACTCTCCCTCCACTAAGGTATCTCAGAGACTCAGTTGGTTTGGGACATTAAACGCCTTAAACAAAAAACTTGACCGTACAGTATTTAGGCCACTCGACTAATGTGCCCAAAGATTCAGGATCGGATCTTGGCCTCAGGCCGAGTTGCTTTGGGACATTAAACCCCATAAAGTAAACAAGCCAAACTAATCACAACCCTTCAATGTACACAGCACTGAAATAACATTCATAGGGTGGCACAGTTGGTTGGGCACTCGACTACTGTGCCTAAGGATGCGGGATTCAATTCCGGCCTCGGCGGCTGCTTTTCGTTGCCGGCAAAAATGCAACGTGCCCGTGTGCTGTACGATATCAGTGGGCGTTAAAAATTACCCCATGTGGTTCAAACTTCTGGAGTCCTCCACTACAATGCTTCTCAGAGCCTGAGCACCTTTGGGATCATAAACCCTATAAACCAACCAAGTAAGATATAAATAAAGTTCAAATTTCAACATGCAATAATATTTCATTATTTTCAAAACATGTGCAGGTGCTTGCTATAAAAAAGGTGGGCACAGAAATAAGGTAGGACCTATTTACTAAAAACTAATGCACTACAGTATTTACACACCACTGGCTTCTGTGTTGGTGTCATGCTCTAGCTTTTCGAGCTCCAAAAAGCGATGCTATCCCTCTAGCTCCTCTAGATCTAAGTGGCGACCCTCGAGGTCCAGCCTCTTTTTCTGTGAGCACAACACCTCTTTCTGGCATCATAGAACATCATTTGCAACAACAGCTACATTCGCAAACTGGTCTTCCAAGAGAGCGCATTTGTTCAGTGTTGCTGTAGCACCTTCTGCCCCCTTGGCTGTCGAATCTGCTACAGATGTTGTTGTAGCCTGTTCAGTCACAGCAGCCCTTAATCATGCTTGAAGTGAGCTGCCACAAGCTCAATGTTCTTGCGATGTAACTGAAGGACAGGCTGCATCTTCTGGTCATGCTGTTACGACTGTGACAGGTGTACTGACCCTCCTCGGCCTCCCACTGTGGCCCTCCTACTGTGTCCTGTGGTGTAGGACTGTGTCTCATGTACTGACGGCTGTGACGGCTCTTGCCGCAAGTCTCGCAGCTGAGTACCGGTCGCTGAAGCAGCATAACAGCTGCCATTGCCAGCTACCTCTTCCTCTACAGGAAATAGAATTTCTGCAATGGTCGCCTTCACTATGGTGCTCCCAATAAATGTGGGGGGAGTTACTGGTTGAGTGTTGCACCCTTGATGGCCCAGGTTTTGGGAAGAGCTCAGTGCCTCGTCTAGTTTGTGTGACCTGTGCAATTCCAATAGCTATGATAAGTCGTGTATACCAAGACAGGAGAAGGCTGCATTGAGTAAAATATCATGGGAGCTTTACTTACCTTTTTTCATGCTCAGCACTGTTGCAAAGATGTTTTATCACTTTGATTACACCATAGGAAAGAACATCTTCCTGCACTGATGTCAGCCGAATTCAACTGTTTCCACATTGTTCCATGCTATTTCCATGCTGAAATGCTCAAGAAATATTGTTGCAACAGAACTCATTACTGCAAACTGAAATGGCACTATCAGCACGTGAGTGATCAAGCCTTAATTAGTGCATCAGCTCTAGCATGTTGTTAAGTTGACATGATTCAATAGAGTACTGAGAGACTGTGCAGTTTTCCCAAAGTAATCTTTCATTGAAATGATTTGCATAGGTTGACTTTTAGTGAGAAAGGGATCGTTTGAGAAGAAGCTTTGTATTTCCGTCAACCAGAACTGGTTGAAGTTTATCTGCCAAGATCCCTGCTCGCTGATGATGGTCCTAAACGGAATCTCCGGTTTGTACGTCTTAGCTGTGACAAAAGGGATTAGGCTGTTACGCCAGCATTTAGTAATGTCCGTGGCGGGTGCGTTTAGGTTTAGCTCCTTACCGTATTTAGCGAACCGCGTCTTAATGCTTATTTCACTTTTCTTGATAGGGACAAAATTCTTGTGCACAGCTACTTGCGCTTTTAGTTTGTAAATTTGATGGGGTGAAACAACAAAGTAGCCCTCCTTATCAGCTTGTATAAGCATCAAGTTCCGGTTTTGAAGTAAGACACCATGCCATTAAAGAATGCGCAAGCAGTCCATGGCTTCAAGAAGGCAGCAGTCCTGGGCATCATATTTCGCCCTGAGGGCCACTTTGCGGTTCACTGCAATCCGTTGCAGCAGTGCCTGCTTGCATGCCATATCTAGGACCTGTCTGCAACTGATTCAGTATATTCTCGTGTATTAAACATTTTCAGAACTACTACATTCTTTTTCTGTTGTGTCTTTTCTTTGGTTCTAAACATCATAGCAAGTGGTTCAGAATAAATTTTCAAATGCACTCTGTGGGTTGTGCAGCTTGCCGCCTGAAAGAGCTAACGTTTTCATCGCGAGTCATTCTGAGTGATCTCCCCGCCGGGGTGGCGCAGTTGTTACAGCGCTCGACTACTGTTCCCAAGGGGGCAGGATCGACTTCCTGCTTCGGCGGCCGCTTTTCGATAGAGGTGAAAAGTAAGGCGCCCATGTGCTGCGCGAAGTCAGTGCACTTTAAAGAACCCCAGGTGGTCGAAATTTCCGGAAGCCTCCATTACGGCGTCTTTCATAGCCTGAGTCGCCTTGGGACGTTAAACCCCACAACCCAAACCACAAACCAAACCATTCTGAGTGATCTTTCAAACAAACCACTCGGAGCCAATCTTGAAAATGGCGAACTCGCTGTCAAAGTTTTGAGCGCAGTAACCTGCATGCCTTTTAACTGCACCCATGATGGTCTCACAGGACGACGAGAGCACTTACAACATTCGGAACAAGCCCCTTCCGGATGCAGAAGGCATAGTGTCTTGCCCGGCAGGTAGTTGAACTGGTAGTTGATTCTCAGACAGAAGTGTCGTTTCGTGTGCTACACACGCCTATCGGCACATGCGCCTTTTTTGCTTGCTTTTTCAACCATAGATTACTTTTTCTTTTTTCATTGTTAATCGCTTTGGTTTAAATCTCTACCACCCTCCGGCATATATAAGGAGTCGCCTTCCGCCAATAAAGTCAATCGATAGCGCCTAAGTGTGCCTGCCACCTCTCTTGTCCTTGTCTTTGTTTGCGCTTAAACAACCTACATCAAGGTGGTTGTGACCCCAGCGGAAATAAAAATCGGAAGTTTCAGCAGACTTTAATGACATTAGCGAAGATTTACAGTGCTCTTCGTTGCATAAAAGGGCTTCTTGAAATTTGGCTACGTTGGACTGGTTAATTATTGGGAGATAAACAACACGGTCATCAGCTAAAACTGATGTTAAAGGTCAGATTATTGATGTAGAAAAGAAATATAAAGGTGCCTAAAACAGTACCCAGGCGAAAGCCCTATGAAACCGGGGAAAGAGATGACGAATTAGAATTAGCATAAATATAGTGATAACGATCCATTAAGAAAGCGCATACAGCCAACATCAGCAGGATCAGGGTTTAGGCGTGAAGTTTAAGAGTGAGCAGTGCATGAAGGACTTTAATGAATGCTCTTTTAAAGGCAATGAATATGGCATCCGCAGGAATGCTTAGCTCCAGGCATGCCTGATGTATTTACGAAAAGAACAAGTTGTGTGTCACAGGAACGAGCTGTGCGGAAGCAGTGTTGGATAGGATGAAAAAAATAATGAATGACAGAATTTTTTAATCATAGTAATATATCACAGGTTCGATTGTTTTACAGCACACTCTTGTTAACGAGACTGGCCTGCTGTTAAGTGTTGATGATAGGTTTCCTTTTTTTACAGACTCGAATGACCTTTCCAATCCGCCAGTCGCGTGGCAGCGAGGACGAAGAAAGAGCCTGCTGGAAAGTGAGAGATAATATGGCACCACAAATAAATTTAGTATTTTTCAAGATATTTGGGTTGGCGCTATCAGCACCGGAAGATGGTGATTCGGGTAATGATTCTATGGTCGTTGCTGTTTTAGTTTTGCTCAAAGATAATGTTTTTCATTCATCGAACAGTTGTTAAGGCAGGGGAGTTCATAGAAGTTATGAGACGTTTATGAGGAAATATACAGCAAAACTTCTCATATGCGGCATTTCTAACGTCTTTGTCGGAATATGAGAGTCCAGAATAAACAATAAGTGAGATTGTGCTCTATATATTGGGACAAATAGTTTGCAGATTCGCTTCGGATTATTATGCAGCGTGTTTGGCAAAGCGTACAAAAAGTTACCGTGAGATTTGTCTACTTCGGTGTAGTCATTGGCAGGGACAGTGTAATGTTTACTCCTGTCATTCACTATGTTAGTACTTTCGGTCACACAGAATAATCGTGTCGTTTTTTTTTCTAATCATTTTAGCGTTTTATTACCCCTTGGAAAATTGGGTTGCTCAGTTATTATGATAATAGGGATGTGTATAGCGGTAAGGCATAACCCCTCCCCCCCCCCCATTTTAGATTTAAAAAATAACTAGTTTGCTTCAAGTGAGCGAAGTTGAAAATCAGGTGTAAGGTTTTTGATGAAAGGAACGAGGTCATTGTTAAGCTGTGTAGTCACCTTTACCATATAGCGTAAATGTGACCTCCCTCTTCTCTCACTTCTCGGCCTCACTTCTCACCTCATCTGTCGGGAAAATGTCGAAGTTGGAAGAGACGGTAATTGTTGAGGGTTTGTTTATTAAAATAACATTAGCGGAACGTCGCTCAATCAAATGACTTAAAGCGTCACGTTCGGAACTGACATTACAAATATTAGTGAATAAGAAGGATAATTTAAAATGTTGAGAAGGTTCTCCACGTTTCAGATGGAACGATTACTACGGGTCCTGTTCTATTACGACATTCTTGGTGAAATCGGGTTCGTACCGCCTCTGCCAAACGTAACCTAGCAACCGAGCCGCTCAGAGGAGCAGGCGCAGCGCCGAGCGGCGACGAGTGTAAGGTGGTTGACGTAACAATGCTCTCTTGCTCTCTCAGGTAGGATGATAAAAAGCAAACAAGTATCACGTGCGGCGTGGCTGACGTATGGATGGATGCTTTTGGGGAGCTAGGCTACAGTGGAAGAGCGCTCCGCTTCGCCTTGCGGTCCTTTCCTGCTGGTGCTGTGAAGCTATGCTCCTCGCTAAAACACCTTGATAGTTACACATCAGAACATAGCTCCCGTAGCTGCAACGTTAAGCTGAAAACTTGCTTTTCTTCTTGGTTGGAGTGTCAGGAATGTAATGTACGAACTAATTTCGAAAACTCAATGTGGTTTTTCCTGCGGTTGCTAGATTTGTTGTGACCACGAGATGCTTTTACATGAGGCTTTGTTATGCTAATGGAGAGACAAAATATTCAGAAAGTAATAGCAACATGTTCTGGAAACGAACTGAAAAAAGAACACGCGGCATTTTGATTGCGTAATTTTTGTTCTTCCTGCTGTTACCTCGCCACTTGATTGTTGGTTTAGTAGGTACTTGCAGAATGTTGCCAAAAGTAACTGATTGCACAATAGTGTGGATTCAAACTTAATGTGCAATGCATGGTTACGTTCGGAACCTGAGACTTCCTTCCCTACCTCAAGTCCCCCTCCACAACAATGTTCAGCAGGAGGTTAAATGCAACTATAAAAATAAATTTTTCGCAGGCACCTTTCGTAACAGCGAGATTTTGGGGAGTATCCTACGCTAGGGAGCATTTACATCACACATAATTGCTATTGGCATGTAGGAGTATAGAGGCAATTGCGCGTTTTACTCAAATTTACCTCATTTTATTTGGCGTTACGATCACAAAAACCTTGACGCCCTCTATGAGTTACAAACAGCAGCAAACGCAACATTGGACGTTTCATCTCACTATATACGTAGCAACATCATGAGTCAAAAGAGCGTGAAATATTGCCTCTGATTTCTCTCTCCTCTCGTTCAGTCAAGTGTTACGCAAAAAACTGGGAATCGCGGGAAGAATCAAGTGTGTTCTGGAGATTTGTACTCCTTCTCGGGATTCTCCGCTAGGGGGCCAACGGAGGCGCATGTGCTTCATGTGGGCTCCGCGTTTCGAGCACCTGCTAAAAGGGACAACACCCGGATACGTCGACTGCGACACTCGGACAAGAACCGTGAGTGTAAAAGGCACATTTCAAGACCTTATTTACGCATATCGGAGCTCGGGAGACCGAGCTCCGACTGTTTAAATCCAGCGTCGCTCCGGTGCCCTTGCTTACCCGAACGCCAGGCCTAGTGCGGCGCGAACGCCACGGCGGCAGTCATGGAATACGCCGTAGTTGGGACGAACGCTTCCCCAGCCGAATTCGAAACACCAGATTGGAAGACAATTGTTTCTTACCGTACCAAGAACCCCAAAGCTGAGTCATTAACACCTCAGAAGAAAAATGAACAGTCCGAGAAACCGAAGGCGAAACCTCTCCCTCCGCTACATCCCAAGAAACCGCTACCCGACTCCCGGAGAAGGACTATAAAATCATCTACAGACCAACGGGTGGCGTAGACATCACGCGCTACACCGAGAAATCTGTCAGACAAGCGATCGCAACAGCGAGCGGCGTCACCGCGTCCGCGGCCGAAAACGACCAATCTAGAACCAACTCTGCAAAAAATGTGATCACCATATCGACGCCAGTGCAGGCACACGCACTACGCTACGTCGCAGTCAAGCAAATTAAAATAGAAGGCAAAGACATAGTTATGACGTCGTAAATCGACCCTCCGGACAGGGCCCTGCAGGGCATTATCTATAGGGCTTACGATGGCGAAACGCACCAAGAAATGATGACCGAATTCCGAAAAAGAAACCCTGACATCGTTCAAGCACGCACCATGGGAAGAACATCAAAGTCCCTCCTGCTTCAATTCGACGCGGACGAACTCCCAGATAGCATCGTCTACTTCGGAGTCCTGTATCCAGTTTACCCCTTCATTCCAAAAGTAGAGGCGTGCACAAACTGCAGAAGAGTCGGCCACAAAAGAGACGTATGTCCGGAGCCACCGCAACAACGGTGCCCGTACTGCAGGAACCAACACCTGAAAGAAGAAGTCTGCAATCCGGTCTGCATTATCTGCGGAGGAGGGCACCGCACAGGCGATAACAGCTGCAAGAAGCGATTTCAACGACACCAAACGAAAATGTCGGAGCACCAATCAAGACCCAAATCACGGGCATGTGACGACCCAACATCTACCGAAAGGAAGGACCGCTCGAGCTCCTTCCCGTCCTTGGACAGTGGACGCAGCAGCAGCCGTAGCGGACGGAGCAGCAGCGGCGGACGAAACGGAAGCAGCAGCAATGGAGGAGGCGCCAGCACTAGCAGCCGGACTCAGAGCCCCTGGCCGAAACAGGTGAGCTGGGCAGGAGTGGCCTCTCATGGGAAGGGGATGGAGCTGCAGACATTACAGTCTAAACTAGATCAGGCACTCCACCGCATTCAAATTCTCACAGATCGAATCAAACACTTGGAGGAGGAAAATAGTAAACTAAAAGCACCCGCCATATCTAAGGACCCACTTCCGAAACAACTCCCATTGCCGGAAGTCACAGAAGTGGAAACTACTGTGACCACCTCAGTCGAAACCCCAGTAAGCGTAGTTAGCAAGGAAGAAACACCTCGCAAAAAACGAGCAGTAGCAGCTGACGTAAGAAATACCTCAGTGGAGGATAGAGTCCCAAAACTCGAACAAAAAGTGGAGGAGCACTGCCAGAAACTCGATAGTCTAACCCAAAGAGTTGATAATTTAACACAAAGACTCACACCCCGCAGGGGGCATCTGTTAAAGCAGATGTTTGCGTGTACTGTGCGACACCACGGACCCCGAGCACCCACGCTTAGCCGTGCGTGGCATCGCCGTGTCTGGGGAAAAGGGGATCCTGGTGGTTGAGCCGATGCCGAGTGTTTGGACCTTTAAGGCCCCTCGGCAGAGGCAACACACCACTTTGGCCCACGCTTCCCACAGACGGCACCTCCGGGCTGACCCACCCGGGGGAAATCGGCAGTCGCCTTTTCCTGTCCTCCCCTCCATCTTTCACTTGCCTATCCCCTCTCTTACAACTGTCCTGTCTTCTCTTACCTTCTTCGTTTCTTCCTACTTCCAGGCGGCGAGGGTTAACCTTGTGTGGCTAACCACCCTGAGTTATGCCATATTGGGTTATAGTTACGGTGTACAGCTGGCGTGGGCAGGACTTGATTGCCAATTCCTGTCCCGTCCCCTCGTTGGGCTCCATGGTGGGTGGCTGGCACCGCAGCCGAACAATATACATTTTTTATGGCTTCCTCTTCTTCTTCAACTGATCGCCCTCCTTCGAAGCGAGGGCGCACCGACCAAACTGCCCAGTTCTTTTTGAAAACAAAGAGCACCTTCCCACACTTTCATGTAGTTCATAGTGAGCACTCAGAAAAGGCAGCAAGACAAGCCTCACCATTCATTGTTACAAAGACACTGACTGAAGCTATAGGCAAGGGTTACAAGATCAAGAAGCTTGCAAATGGAGACCTGCTGTTGGAACTTTTATATCATCATCAGTATGAGAAACTCACAGGAGTCAGCGCTTTTGGTGACATTCCTGTTGTGATTAGCCCACATCGTTCTTTGAATACTGTTCGCGGTGTTCTTTCTGACCAAGATTTAAAGTACATGACAGAGGAGGAACTGCTGGAAGGGCTGAAAGAGCAACACGTGACAAATGTATACCGAATAAAAATAAGACGTGACAACAAAGAAATCGAGACTAAACACTTTGTCCTTACCTTTGCACTGAGCGTACTCCCCGAGTCTGTGGAGGTGGGGTACACAAAACTCAACCTGAGACCATACATTCCGAACCCACGACGTTGCTTTAACTGCCAGAAGTACGGTCACGGTGCTCAGAGCTGCCGAGGCCGACTCACTTGTGCAAAGTGTGCTGCACATGAGCACCAAACCGATGACTGCCAAACTCAACCCCATCTCTGTGCAAACTGTCAGGGCAACCATCCTGCTTATTCGCGTAGCTGTCCGGTGTGGAAGACTGAAAAGGACATAATCACTCTAAATGTAACAGAAAACATCACGTTCACCGAAGCACGCAAACGATATTCAATCCAACATCCTTCCTATTCCTCTGTGGCGCAGCCGGGCGCGGCACCACAGGAGTCTTCAGCACCTACCCAGGCCCGAGTTCAGCGGGCCCGAAGGCCTTGTCCCAAGGGGCAAGGTCAAAAACAAGTGTATCCGTGCCTTCTGCACGAAGGTCCAGCACATCTGAAGATGTGATGAACACATCGCCCCCCTCGCCTCCGCAGCAGCGGCGGCAAAGCTCTCTCGAGCGTAAAAGAAGGGACAAAGTCCCAATAACGGGTCCAAAAGACCCAACAACATAGATTTTCAACCCTATCCCCAACTAATCCGCCACCATGGCATTTCTAGTTCACTTGAACTGTCGCGGGCTTTTACACAACTACACTGATATAACTGACATTTTAAATTCATTTTCTCCAGTTGCGTTGTGTCTCCAGGAGACCAATCTCGGACCACAGAACAAAACCTTTCTTAAAAAATATCAAGTCTTCCGTTGTGACCGACAGAATTCAAGCAGGCTCTCCGGAGGCACTGCTATTGTGGTCCAAGGTGGCGTTGCGACACGAGGAATCAACCTTAAAACCTCAATTGAAGCTGTTGCAGTCACCGTGGTGCATTTTAAAACAATAACAATATGTTCTTTATACATCGAACCTCATTTCACTATCACACTTAATGATTTACAAGCAATTTTAATGCAACTACCAGAGCCATATATCTTAGTAGGGGATTTTAATGCTCATTCATCCTTTTGGGGAAGCGAAAAAACGGACGCCAGAGGTCGGATTTTAGAAGATTTTATTCTCAACAACGTTTGCCTCCTGAACACTGGCAAACACACTTACTGTTCTTCAAGCTCTGGAAAAATGAGTTGCATTGATTTGTCTTTTTGTTCACCAAGTATTTTTACTGATTTTAGATGGAATGTTATTGACAACCCTTATGGAAGCGATCATCTTCCCATCATTATCAGTCTAACATCGTCACCATTAATCACCTTTACTAAACCACGGCGTTGGAAACTGTACCTAGCCGACTGGGCACTCTTCCAAAAACATGCCGCTTTAGAAAAACTCTTTTCGGACAGCCTCGATGTCAACGAGCAAAATAAAAAGTTCACAGAATGTATCATTGCCGCTGCTCATTTAGCCATCCCCCAGACTTCGGGAATTGTACGAAGGAATTGAAAGACATAGTATACAAAGGAATGTAGAGAGGCCAAAAAGAAGCAGAACAAAGCCTGGGGAATTTTTCGTCAATACCCTACACAGGAAAATCTAATTAAACATAAAAAGGCAATGGCTAAGGCTCGAAATATTCGACGTGATGCTGAAAAAAGATCTTGGCAAGGTTATGTGTCTTCAATAAACAGTTCCGTCACAGCAAAGAAAATGTGGGAGCAAGTTCGCAAACTCGATGGCAAATTCTCTCCTTTTGCAGTTCCTTTCCTTACACCCCCTGATGCACAAACAAGTATACTCGAGCAGGCTAACCTATTGGGAGAACACTTCTTTCATGTTTCTAGTTCCCTACATTACACAGACTCCTTCTTAAAGTATAAAAACACAGCAGAAAAACAGAGACTTCCTACGAATGGTTATACCAACGAGCCCTACAATAACTTAATTGCAGTTCAGGAACTCCATAGAGTATTAACTAATGGCAAGAAAACTGCACCAGGCCCCGATGAAATACACTATGAAATGCTAGCCCATCTGTCCGAACCTGCAGTAGAAGCACTCCTGAAATTTTTTAACAAAATCTGGGTGTCAGGCAAAATGCCTGATGCTTGGAAGAAGGCTGTCATTGTACCATTCCTGAAGCCTGGAAAACTGCCAAACTCTCCTACTAGTTACAGGCCAATAGCCCTAACTAGCTGCCTTGACAAATCATTCGAAAGCATAGTCAATACCAGGTTAATGTTCATTCTTGAAGCTCGTGAACTCCTTAATACCCACCAGTGCGGCTTCAGAAGAGCTTGTTCAACACTGGATCATCTAGTTCGGCTTGAAAACACAGTCCGAGAAGCCTTCATACATAAACAGCACTGTCTCGCAGTTTCCTTTGATATGGAAAAAGCGTACGACACCACCTGGCGATTTGGGATACTTCGCGATCTGGCAGATCTCGGAATCCGCGGCAGAATGTTGAACTGCTTAAAAGATTTTTTGTCCGACCGCTCGTTCCAAGTACGCCTCGGTTCTACACTCTCGAGGAACTTTACACAAGAGAACGGAGTACCGCAAGGATGCATATTAAGTACTACACTTTTCATTGTAAAAACGAATTCCATAGCCAAAGTAATCCCACAGTCTGTTATGTACTCTCTTTATGTTGATGACCTCCAAATCGCATGCACATCATTCAGCCTATCGACGTGTGAACGACAGATGCAACTAGCATTAAAGAAACTGAGTAATTGGGCAGATAAAAATGGATTTAGGTTCTCGCCTCAGAAAACAGTTGCAGTTCTTTTCTCTCAGAGGAGAGGCCTACAGCTCAATCCCACCCTGCACCTAAATGAAACCATACTCCCGATAAAGCAAGAACATAAATTTTTAGGACTAACGTTTGACAAGAAGCTCACATTCCTCCCACACATAAACAGCCTGAAAGTCAAAGCCTCTCGAGCTCTCAACATCCTTAAAGTACTCTCAAGGAGACACTGGGGCTCTGATAGGACATGTCTTCTCCATATCTATCGCTCAGTGGTACGCTCCTGTTTAGATTACGGGTGCGTGGTCTATGGGTCAGCAAGACCGTCATACCTTAAACGGCTGGACCCAGTACATAACCTGGGTCTGCGTCTTTCAACTGGTGCATACAGGACATCGCCGGTGGCAAGTCTGTATGTAGAAGCAAACGAACCGCCACTAAAATACAGGAGGACCATGCTTACACTTTCATACGTCCTGAAAATTCGCTCGTTACCAAAACATATTTGTTACTCCATACTTACAAACTGCCCCTCAAGAACACTGTACATCAATAAACCTCGATCCATCAGACCTCTCATACTCCGTTTTGAAGAGTAGTGCCGGGAACTCAACTTGCTGGATGCACTTCCTGATATTGCACGGAGACCTGACCCGCTGCCACCTTGGTACAACTTCACTGCTGTGTGTGACTTCACATTAACTCAATTTCGCAAATCACAAACACCGCATGAACACATTATACAAGAGTTCTTGGCATTAAATGAGAAATACAGTGATCACAAGGCATTTTATACAGATGGTTCAAAGACAATATTTCATGTAGGCAGTGCAGCAATAGAAGACAAACAGGAAAAAACAGTAAGGTTGCCACAGTGTGCCTCAATATTTACTGCCGAATGCTACGCCTTATCCCTAGCAATAGATAAAATAGTCAACAAAAACATCAAAAACAGTATCATCTACACAGACTCTCTGAGCGTACTCGCATCACTACATCAAAAAAATGCTACAGAACCTTTAATAGCGGACATAGTCCATTATGTAGTGATAGCAAAAACACAAGGACTTAATATCAAATTTTGCTGGGCGCCAAGCCACGTAGGAATCAGCGGTAATGAGAGGGCTGATGCATGTGCCGTGGCCGCCTCCATTGCTCAAGTACAGAAGGTGAAAATTCCACATAATGATGCCATAAAATTATACAAAGAACACTGAGACAAAAGTGGCAGGCTGCATGGGATAACGAAGTTAATGACAAGCTACACCTAGTAAAACCAGTTATAAAAGAATGGAAATCATGCAGCCATCAAGAACGATTCATGGAGGTTACAGTATGCCGTCTGCGTATCGGGCACACACATCTCACACATAATTTTTTACTAATGAAACAAGATAAGCCTACGTGTGGAGAATGCGGAGAAGTACTCACAGTCAACCACATCCTGATTACATGCCCAAAACTAGAGACACTACGGAGAAAGCATTTCACTATTTTTTATGATCGTGCCATCCCTTTCCATCCCAAATTACTTTTAGGAGAAAGAGCAATAATAAACTTAACATGTGTTCTTAGTTTTTTAAAAGAAGCAGACGTTCTGAATAAACTGTAAACTTTAACGAACCTTCTTTCCTTTTCAAATAAGAACAGATTTTAACCTTGCCCTTGGCGCATGATAGCCTCAGTTGCTTATGCGCCATAAAACCCCAATACAATACAATACAATACAATACAAAGACTCAAACAACACATACAGGATGTAAATCACAAGTTCGGAGTAATTGACACCGTTTTACAGGAAATTTTACACCGGCTTCCCCCTTCAGCTCATGGGGCGCCAATCGATCTATCCCAGCAAAATGGCCAATCCTAAAACCGTAACAATTTGGCAGTGGAACTGCAGGTCTATGCGCAACAAAAAAAACAAATCTGCAGTTACACGTTCATCCGCAATCCGAAAAACCTGAGGTTATAGCGATTCAAGAACCCAGAATGTATCGACTAAAACTGCCAGGGTACCGGGCGGTTCTGCCATGTCACATCAAAGAACTGCCTTTAACCACTACGTTGGTACATATCTTACCGTCGTTAACCACGAGATTGAAAACGAAGAGCTCGATTGTATATTAATTGAAATTCTGCCTAGCAGAAGAAACTCCTCTTCTCTGTTCGTACTAAATGCATACAGCCACCCCAGGGCACCGGCTGGACCAGCGAAAGCCGCTATACTCAAAACCCTCCAAATCGCAGGCCAAAACCCAACCCTAATTGTGGGCGACTTCAACGCTCAACACGTGCAATGGGGACACGCAACTATATCCAGGAAAGGAACGGCCCTAATGGATTTTATCCAGCAAAGAGGGCTCACCCAATACACGGACCCCATGCAACCTACTTGGATAGGCAACAGCGTGACCAGGGACACGTGCCCGGACCTAACGATAGGCAAAAATCTCCCAGACTTAAGCTGGAGCAACACCAGACAAAATCTAGGAAGTGACCATTATATCATAATGTCTAAAATCACCATTGCCAATCTCAAAACCCAACCCAGAAAAAACAAAATCACCGACTGGGACAAACTTGGGACTATCCGCGACCAAAATAACGAACCAATTTAGAACACTGGACACAGACCCTCCTATCGGATGTGGGAAAGGCCACTAAGAAACTAGTACACGACTTAGGCGTAAATACGGTTGACAGTCGACTTACGCACAGTGGGAGGCAAGGCAGAGCCTAGAAAAAAGATGGCTTAAGCAAAAATATAACAAAAAGCTTAGAAACAGGATCGTCACACTCACGAAAGAAATTCAACACCACACCACAGAACTAGCGAGACAGCAGTGGAACCATATCTGTGAAAATGTGAATGGCAATCTAGGCACGAGGGAGACGTGGAATCTTCTGCGGCATCTCCTTGATCCGGAATCCAACAAAGCTACCACTCAAAAGGAAATCACCAAAATTTTAAACATAGACCCAGGCACGGATCAAGATATGACACGCTACAGCAGAAATACTTCTGCACAACCCGTAGACGAAGTCCCTGCCCGATTATAAAGGAGAGCCTAACTCCATCCTGGATGCTGACATAACAATGGCGGAAATAATAGCAGCCCTCTTTAAGGTACGTACAACATCCGCCCCAGGAGAGGACGGCATTAACAATAAGACACTCAGAAATTTAGACGACGCTTCTATCACAGCCCTCGCGGACTTTGCGAACGAGTGTTGGAGGGAGGGAAAACTCCCAGCGTCTTGGAAACATGCCATCGTTAAATTCATCCCAAAACCTGGCAAAAAGCTCGCGCTCGAAAACCTCAGACCTATTTCGCTTACTTCTTGCATAGGAAAACTGATAGAGCACGTCACACTAGACAGACTCCAGTCCCACATGCAAAAAGAGAATTTATATCCAAGCACTATGGTCGGCTTTAGACCACATTTATCAACACAGGATACGATGCTAAGACTAGCAAACGAAGTCCTATCTGATGAGCAAGAAAGGAGTACCAGGGCAATCCTAGCCCTAGATTTAACCAAAGCCTTTGATAACATTAAACACAAAGCAATCCTAGAATCTCTTTCACTGCTGAATGTATGCGCAAGAACATTTAACTACATCAAGGACTTTCTCTCCGATAGGACGGCTAAAATTGAAATTGGCACTATCACATCCGACACCTTCACTTTAGGAGATAGAGGAACTCCGCAAGGATCGGTCCTCTCCCCCTTTTTATTCAATATAACCCTAATCAAAATGACACACGAACTCGCAAAAATCCCAGACCTAGAACACTCTTTGTACTCGGACGATATCACCCTTTGGACCACCAAGGGGAGTATAGGCACGATACAAGATACGCTACAACAAGCGGTAGACGTAGTCGTAGAGGAGGCGCAAGCCGCGGGACTCGCGTGTTCCCCCCAGAAATCTGAATTACTCATTCTACACCCAAAGCGTCAAAGAAAGAATAAAGCACCTGCGATCAAAATCTACGCGGAAGGTGCAGCCATCCAAGAAGTGGAAACACTAAGAATCTTGGGAATGCTCATACAGTCAAACCAAAAAAAACGGCACACTAATTAAGAAACTGAAAAACACCGTCAACCAAACTTCCCTCCTCCTCAGACGAATCGCGAATAGGCGTGGAGGAGTTAAAGAAGCTGAGACCAGGAAACTAGTAGAAGCCTTCGTTCTTAGCAGAGTTATCTACTCTACACCATACGTCACCCTCACAGTTAGAGAAAGAGACGACCTGGATTCACTAATTAGGCAGTCCTATAAAATTGCGCTTAACCTCCCTCGTCATACCCCAAATGAAACACTACTAAAGTCAGGAATTCATAACACCTTAGCGGAAATGATGGAAGCACACCTCACCGCACAATACGAACGACTATCAAGCACTGAAACGGGACGTTTCATCCTAAAAAAAGCAGGAATACAATATGAAGTGACCCGGGCCCACACTTTGCCGATTCCAAGACACGTGCGCGAGCAATTAATAGTCCGTCGTCCTCTGCCTAAAAACATGCATCCAGAATACGATACGGACAGAAGAAGGGCTAGGGCACAAAAATTACACGAAAGATTTTCAGTACAGAAAGACACGGCGCACGTGGACGTGGCAGAACATGCGGACAGAGATGCCTTTTCCCTGGCAGTTGTCGATCATCGAGGTTCTCCCCTCGCACCGGCGGCAATCAATAAAACAAAATTTCCGGAGGAGGCCGAAGAGGCTGCCATAGCTTTAGCCATTACCTCCACCACTGCCAAATATATCCTTAGCGACTCTAAAACCGCAATTCGAAATTTTGCAAAAGGAAAGGCCCACTCCGCAGCCATCAAAATCTTACAAAAAATCTCCCATACCCGCCTTATCACATTGATCTGGGTCCCTGCCCATTCGGACCATCCTGGGAACGAGGCAGCGCACCAATTTGCCCGAGGATTCGTAGTTAACCGGGAGGTGCGCTGCCCTCAGCTCAGGTCGGCCAGGGAGCGGATGACAACCTACAAAGAAATTACTACCCACTTCAAGAAAGAAAGACAAATCTTCCCAGAACCACATCGATCTCTAAGTAAAACACAAGTCACCTGGCGGCAGCTTCAAACAGACACTTTAATCCGTACATGTACTCCATATGGTTCCCAGAGCAGTTCAGTCCTGTCTGTTTTCTCTGTGGACATCAAAAGGCAGACACACCACACATCCTATACTCATGTAATCAAGACAAGCCATCACAGAGTCTGCAGCTCTCTACCCAATCTCAGTGGGAGGCCGCGCTGCTCAGCTCCGACCCGGAGGTTCAACTCCGAGTCACGGAGCGGGCCGAAGAGGTCGCCGAACGACATCATCGGTTGGCCACCTGGCGTCCGGCCTAGAAGAGGAGCCCACCGCGGGGACGGGAACGTCAACCCACCCCGCGCCTACGACCTCTTCTTTAAATAAAGTTTACCTCCTCCTCCTCCTCGTTACACTCCAAACGAGGGAAAACAAGTTGTTTTAAATCATTGCATCTACTGGAGATGCACGCTGATATTAGGCGCGCGAATTATCCTAACAAAGATTTCATCTTTCCAGCACTAATGTAAAATCAGCGATAAGCGAAGTTAGCTTCTCTGAGGGCAGCGCCCTCCTTTTGTAGCAAAGCGCTCCGAAGAGGCGAAAGCGTGCGCCACACAGCGCACGCCACACGTAACCCGCTTACGTTTTGTAGCCGGCATATCAATTTTGACAGCTTTTTCAGGGTCAATTTGCTGCTGTCTCCGGCAGCATTCAGTTAACATGCACTCGGCGTAGTGGAAAGCTTTTAAGGCGAGAGCCTTTGATGGCTCATACTGTCGTGGACAAAATGTGTCCAGCTTTTGCGGCGGCTGTCGCGTGGCGTTCGTTGGCGCGCGTTCAAGTGTGGTTAGTTGGTCGGTTTGTGGGGTTTAGGCAGTTCCTGGCCCAACGGGGTTGGGAGGGTGGGCCAACGCCGCTCGCGGCGGGAGCTAGCCCCCGAATTTTTATCTCTTGTAGGCCGTCATTACACCCGCCGCCGCTTCGGTAGTGGTGGACGACGGCCGTTGCTGCGCCACGCGTCTTTCTCTCCCCCTTCTTTTTTCTTCTCTATTTTCTCTTCTGTCCGCACGAGGCAGCATAGGTGGCTCAGCTACAGAGCCAGTAGCAGACCCGTGCATTTTCTTTTCCTTCTTCCTACAGCCACAACAACAATAACGTCCCAAAGCGGGCCCCGCCGGGGTGGTGCAGTGGTAAGACGCCCGACCACTGTGCCGGAGTACCCGGGTTCGAACCCGACCTCGGCGGCTGCGTTTCGATGGAGGCGAAACGAAGAGGCGTCGTTAGCTGTGCGATGTCAGCGCACGTTAAAGATCCCCAGGTGGTCGAAATTACTCCGTAGCCCTCCACTACGGCTCCCCTTTCTTTCCACTTTCACTCCCATCTTCCTCCCTTCAATTACGGCGCGGTTGCGGTGTCCACAGAAATCAAGTGAGACAGTTACCTCGCCTTTCTCTTCCTATAAATAGATCAGTTCACGTCCCAAAGCGGCTTGGGCTAATGAGAGACGCCGTAGTGGAGGACTCCGGAAATTTAGACCACCTGGGGTTCTTTAACGTGCACTGACATCGTACAGCACACGGGCGCCTTGCTTTTCGCCTACAAGGAAAAGCTGCCGCCAAGGCCGGGATTCGATCCCGCGTCCTTGGGAACAGTAGTCGAGCGCCGTAGCTACTGCGCTACCCCGGCGGGGCGGTGGGATTGCAGATGGCAAGAACGCTAGAAAAGGTGAGACCTCAAACTTTCGGCTTTTACTGCTTTAGTCCTGAAATCCCTCGTAATTTTTTCACAGCATGGAAAGGTGATCCTTTACCACATTTCGAGTTTTTTTTAGGTTTTCTTATGATGTACATTCGTTTTTCATGACAGCGATTGGGCTCCTCTGTTGGAGCCCACTGTTGGGCTCCTCAGGTCTGTCGCCGTCAGATGTCGGCTGATATTTATGAGCTAGCTTGTGAACACCGTCTCCGCTTCGCTGCATGAATTGTCTGTTCACAGATGTTCCTGGCTTTCTTTTCTTTTGGCAGCGACTTTGAAACATATTTTGGTGCGTCCATAAAGGTGCTCGGAACGGCGTCATCAGTAAGCAGTGGCCTGTCTCGAGGGATCTCCACAAGTTCACCGCTGAGTTGTTTTATACGTGCGCTGAATATAAACATGTTCAAAATAGCTCTCGCACACAACGCTTGCTTCGTTCAGCACTCTGTTCTTGACGTTCCCAGTCAACCACGGATATCCGTGGTAAGTACGATTAGCATCCGAATCTCCATTTCCATGAGAAGACGTTTGTAAAGCATCCGTACGGACGTCCAAATTTGGATATCCGTATCGGAGATTCGGTGTATGTCCGAGGGGCATCCGTTATTGAATGGCGAGCGGATGTACGCACGCGGACGTCCGAGAGGTATACATGAATGTCCGTCTATAGCCACGAATTTGTGGCTGACATACATGTTTTAATTGTCCTCACGCCAAATATTTAACAAGTGATTCGGCTGTAGTGCAGATGAAATTATCTCACCCCATTCCTATTAGCATCTAAATAAATCATACGACTTTCTAGCATCTGATCTGATAATTAATGCCGTTTTCTTTCTCTGGCATTCTTACGTGCCGAGGCATGCACTCTTTGTTCGGTGAAAACGAAACGCCTACCAGGCAGCACAGCATAGGAACTCACCTCAAACACCTGAAAGTCGATGCGATCTAATTCAATCCAGCAGACAAGTATTTTTGGCGCCAAGGCCGCGGGTTTTGTCGTTCCGTGTTGCTTCTTATTTTGTGGCATTTGTTTATTGTGTGGTTATTCGGCTGTGCTGCAGAAATGATGTTCCACTTATGCGCTAGTCAAGACCTCCTTTCGGCACTAAAGCTTTCTGCAACTGAATTCGCCCAGATGGTGCTTTGTTGTTTTGGATGAAAGGAGCGGCTGGTCACTCCCGAATGTAAGTAACAGTGCGTGAACATTACTTTTGGATGTTATTGCTGGATAGGTGTAGTGTTATAACACAATTGCAACCTACTGCGCACTTTTTTCACCCTGGTGCGAAGTTTCAAGCACGGAGTGGTTACAAGCGTGAGGCGATACCTGCCACGAGACATGTTTATTCGCGTTGACGAGCGTACCACAAAGGCCCGGAAACGAGTGTCACGCGCCTTTCTTATTATGAGTGTTTGGTAATATTTTAGAGGAAACCCTCAAGGCAACGTGGAGTTTTGGAATGAGAGAAATTATTACGTTCACCCGTGCGCGGCCACACGGCGACAAAGAAAAAAGCTCACAGAATTCGTGGTTAAAGAAAATATTAGTCTTTAGATGTCAATCGTGAATGATATGTAGGTTCGTAGTTTTGGTTAAACAGAATGCGAATAAAGCATAATGCCATAACTATATACTAAGGCTATGCAGTGGTGTATGAACTTCCTATCTTTTTAATTAACTTTTTTTTTGTAGACGTGTCCTGCCCACGTAGCGGATTGGTGCCGAAATAAAGCCAGGTCATGGAAAGAACAGGTAGGCTGAAAATGGAAAGATATTACTTTTGCATAATATTGACTCGTTTTCTTTGGCTTTCAGGGTAATTAAACATGTACGGCACAGTACGTTGGACTGTGCAGTAGAAGTGTACACAAAAAAGTTTAAATGTCCTGTTAGATTTGATGGCTTCACTCATATTCTGTACCTAAATCCTTATCTTTGTGCATGGACCGAAAGTAAGATGATGCCATTCATTGGTGATGCCTTGACAAACATGTTATAGCTCAGAGCTCAATACTGAGCCAGATATGAGGGCTTTACGGCAACCATGGAGTTACAGGTCACTGAATTGTGAGCAGACCACTCTTCCTAACTCCTTTAGAGCCTTGGTTTTTTAGATATGCTGTCAATGCCCTGCTGTATGATTTGTCAATGAACACAGGAACAACGGCGCAACGACAGTAGCACAAAGAGAGAACCCGCAAGCACGTGTCACTATCAGCAATCATTATGAAAACAAGGAGCCAAACTCTTCCTTCACACCTAAGCAGATGACACATCGCTATCTCGCAAAACCCTTCTATCACCCATGCATAAGGCTAATAAAATAATGGAAATTTTTCCTTTCCAAGAATTAAAAAATTACCGAATAAGCCAAAGCAGTGTCTGCCCAACACTTATGAAGTGGCGCGTAAAATTTTGGCGGCTTTTTAGACAAAAAAAGAAAGGCAGCAGATGTGTCAGCGACGCATGATTCCGTTTCCTCAATGGTAAGGTAGTAATTCCTCTAAGCAGCGCCACCTGGCGACAACGACAAACAGCGGAAATGTTGTCAAAATTAATAAGAGCGCATTTAAAGCCTGCCGCTCCCGTTCATTCTAAAAAAAAGCTTCTGTGGCGCAATGGATTAACTACTTACCTGAGCACTGGTGCGTCAGTTCGAATCTTCAGAGTGCAATTTTTTTATTTCCAACAGTAAAATAAGCTACCAACGTCTTTCCTGAGCCGTGTTCCCCTTTAGATTGCATTATGTAATGTTTTTGATCCTTAATAGCCGCAAACCCACCCATGAACGCAGCCAGGAAGTGACGGTATGACAATGGTTACATTGTATTGTTACTTTCACCGCAATCATTTCCTGCCTTCATTGGGTGTATGTCACCTTTAGGTTGCGTTCAAAGACACCTCTCAGCAACAACTGCCGTTTAACTCGCTGAGAGACAACTAGTGGAGAGAAAAAAGTTGTGGTACCCGACCGTTGAGGAAACGGAATTACGCCCTAAAACCGGTGTGTGACTTACTTCATAATTATAATATTGCTACTGGAAGATTTGTGTGTTAGCGCTGATCTGTCTAAACTGTACTTTTTTATTATTATTATTTTTATTTTTTACAATTTTATTCCTTTTTTCATCGCTCTCTATTACTATCACCTCAAAATTTGAAATTATTTCAGCAACACTAACTTCTAATTATTAGGTTATCTATCATACAGTCAAATCGACATTATCAATTATATTATGTCACCTACAACGAATTCTGGCCAATCCCCCACTGTGGGTATGGTCCATTATAATGAGGCAGAAGAATTACGCGTCAGCGACACACTCACTAGCTATGCACTATTTTCTGTATTGTTGTGAGGGTTGTGTGGCAGCTCTGTTTTGCTTTGTGTTTAGGTGTGTGTGTGGCTTGTGACTGCTTCTTGCTTAATGTGTGAGTGTGCTTTTGCTGTGCTTGTTTGGCCTTGTTTCTTTGGGTGGACACTGCTTTGGCTAAGACATTTGATATGTTTTCATTTTCAGAAAGGTAAAAATTTAATTGCTGATTTGTTGAACCAGACTATTAAATGTAAAAAAATGTGTAAAGTGAGCTCGTGTTGAGGGTGCAAATGAAATCAAGGAGAAAATCGGAGATTAAAGAAACCTCCTTGAGCGATAGGAAAACAGAGGCTGTGCTAATGCATTCATCCTCGAGGTTTGCGCTAGTGGCGGCTTCCACTACTACGCGTGTGAGCATTTTTGGCACTTTTTCAGAATGGTTGGTTATTCAAAAACATGGGTCCATTTTGCATTGCTGTCATATTTGCAATGTTCACTGCAAATTTCTAAACAGGGAGCATTTAGTGTAATTACTGTGCTTTGTTAGTCTTTTATTGGTAGATACGGCAAAGAGAAACACTGGTTGTACTATATGACACAAGAATCCCATCGTAACATGCACAGAAATCGTCATATACTCCATTCATTATCTTCTGGCAAGCATATATTGGCCAAACTGGCCGAACTGGCCGAATTATCAATAGAATACTTATTTATAGAGCGCAGCAATGATTTTAAAGTTTCACAGTCCAGAAATCTTCCAGTGCACTGTCGCAAACGTGACAGCAATGGAAAATGTTCCCCAGTCTTTGAACAAACACCATTCTGAACAAATGCCATAATAAACTCACAGGCGAAGTAGTGGAAGCAACATGATCGTGAAGCTCAAGGATGAATGTGCCAGCGCAGCCTGTGTTCCAACCATGATCGTGAAGCTCAAGGATGAATGTGCCAGCGCAGCCTGTGTTCCAACCATGATCGTGAAGCTCAAGGATGAATGTGCCAGCACAGCCTGTGTTGCTCTCAAGCACATAGATTGCATTCATTTGTGGTTTTGTCTGATTTTATCCCTGATTTTATTTGCTCCCTTTACAACGCCTTCATTTTATAGATACCTTTTTTCCTTTTAACTCTGGTTCGGTGCTTGTTTATCCTGTGTGCGTCTCCATGCTCTGTTCTCATCCTAGTGTGCTGATGAAACTGATTGAAAACCAACGAGCCCCACAATCGGTTCATCAATGAACCTTTCATACCGAGTAATTCTGAAAAAGTTCATGTTTTGCTGCATAATGACATCAGTTGGTATGCTGCATGTGTGTTACATAAGTTGCTCTCTCACACCTCCTTCCTTGGCTATGTGCTGTGGAGGCGACTGATCAGAGCTAGTGACAGTATAGTACTTGTTTTCAGCAGCAGAGTGTAGTTAAGTTTGAACTGTAGGGCTGGTTTCTTCCCCTCACATAATCAGCACCTTGTTTCTGTTTTCTGCAGTCGGAGGAATAGTTCAGTCTACTTGTACCTAGTACCTAGTGCAGCTATAGTTCAGTGTACTTGTACCTAGTGCCAAGGTACTGAGTCACAGATTACTTGCAACTGTGTGGCAAAAAAATAGGCTGGATCTGTCACTTTTTATTAGGCTGTCAGAGTGGTCATATATATAGCGTCTGCGTTGCATAATGCGGACTTTTTACACTAAGATATGTGTTTACAGTGTGTCTGGAAAACAAATATATTGCATTTCAGTCTTGCCGCAGTGGTGTAATGGTTAGGGCACTCGACTGCTGAACCTTAGTATGCAAGATCGAAGTCCGACTGCGATGATTACTTTTCTATGGAGGCAAAAAGCAACTTTGCTGTGTGTTGTGCAATGTCAGTACATGGTAAAAAACCCCAGGAGGTCGAACTTTTCGTAGACTTCCACTATGGTAATAGCCCGATTCACTTTGGGATATTAAACCCCATAAACCAGACCACACCTATATTGCACTTCAAGAAATAATATTTTGTTGCTTATAGGTTATGAACTGTGAAAAATATATAGGCTTGCTCTTCCAGCTACATATGCTAAACTTTGAGGTTGTTGGTTTGGATCCTACTGGTAGCATGTTTTTTTTTCTTTTGTTTGCCTTTTAATGGAATCAAGTTGCAGCCATAAAATCACATTGTTTCCTCCTTGATCAACGCTACTAATTACAAAGTATAAATACACCCGTATTCTTTCCTTTGTTTCAGTAACTGCTGGCTTTTTTATGTCTATAACTTTGTACTATTCTTTCTGGCCACCATTGATAAAATATGCATGGATATGTATGAGAAAGATGCTGCGCTTCTTGCACACCTGCCTGTCACATCTGAATACATGAACAGTGTGCATTGTTCCTTTAGATCTACAAATTCCTATACTCCATCTTGATGCTGTGCAAGTAGGACCAGATTGAAAACCTCATGAATAATCTAAGCGGCATTAATTTCATTAATACAATTGCCATCAATGTGATCCTTTGTTCTTTGTGGCCATTAGTTACTTTGTAGAGGCATGCATTCCACATGCTTTGGGGCGCATGTCCAGTTTCAACCATTTCATAGACTCGTATAAGTGCATGGAGTCTGCTAGATTTATAATTGCCTGCAGTAATCAGATTGCTTCTTCTAAGTATAGGAGGCATCACTTCCGAATGTCCTCAATAGATACGTCAAAGCATATCTGGCGCGGATCTCCGTGGGAGATACACATAGTTATTTTGTACATCCATCTGAGATCCGTGGGAGGTCCGTCGGACGTCCGCGGATCTCCTACGGATATCCGTATGTCCGGAACCGGACGTACACCAAACTTCCGATGTACATCGGGTGGTTGATTGGGTTCCTTGACCAAATCTCACATTGATCGGCGTCGATGGATAAACGACGAGGGACCGAATTTATTTGCACAAGCGGTAACCACTATTGCAGCCCGGCACAAAACATGTCGTCCCTTGTATCGCGTCGTCTTTCCGTCGTCCTGCACGCATTGCTCAGATATTCCAAGTGGAGAGCACAGCTGAGATGTCAACAACACACCAAGCAAGCGCAACAAACGACGAAGAACGTGCAGAACAACAAATTTTGAACTTCTCGAATCAACAAGCGAAGACGGTTTGTGCTCGTCTCTGCATGCCAGCGAACGGAGCTCGGCTCGGCGCACCCCGTACCCCTTAGCATACCTGTTATTGGCATCGCCCCCTGGGTATCAGGCACGCCTGTCATCGCGGCGGCGACCTCGCTCCGCTATTGTTCCCCGGCGCGGACGACACACTGCCCAAGATTCTAGAGGACTGTAACGAGTGTCACGCAGTGTGACCATACTAGCCTTGCCTAAACCTTCCAAATGCCGCGTACCATGAGATTTCACACTTCGGTCAAATTGAGCGACGTAAATAGTATGATGGATTCCGATCTACTTCAAGAAGTAATTCCTTGTCCTCATGCATAGTCACTTCGGAAGTAACTGTAGTGAACTAGAATACTCAAGAAGCAACATTGCCGCTAGAGCTGCCACATTCTTGAGCAAGGCGCTGACATGAGGAGGCGGCACTGACGTGAGCAACGTAACTGTCCAAGCGGTCTTTTGCGAGCGAGCAGCATCACTTTTTATGTTAAAAAAAATCCAGTGGATAGCAGGCTGAACCAACTTCTGTTAAAAACGAAGCTGCTGCTTCTGATTATACTAAAAAGACGACAGCGCTGACCCTGTTGGGCGAGGCCGGCGTTCCAGTATTGAAAGCACGAAGAACGGTACACACGGTGGTGAGTGCCTGATTTCGTCACTTCACTTCCGATCTACCCGGTCGTCGTTGTTTTGATGTAAATTGATATAGAGATGCCGTGATGTTCCGTATCGACGAGTATTAAGTGATGCAAAGTATATTTTGGAACTCAACTTTTTCATGGACTCACGGGAGTGGTGCAGTTAATGTTCGGCAACCGAACTCAAGGATGCGATATTGAATACAGGCTTTCATGGCTGCGTTTCGAACGAGGCGAAAATAAAAACGCTAATATATTATTTGCAAATTTTCAAGTGATTAAACTAATCCGAGACCCTCGAGTGCGGCACATGTTGTTTTCTGCCTTCAACTTTGTCGACATCTTCCTTCACCACACAGTCAAGTGGTCGATCGCGAATGACAAAATCCAATAGCATTTCGTTTCTAAGCTTGTAAACTCGTCAATAAGCAGTTACTTTCTGCGTTTCACATTTCCTGCTTTGTTGTAGTTGCAGATGCTGCGAACGAGAGTATGGCAACGTGACTTGTTTTATAAGTACTACGGCACGTCGCCTGAAATGCTTGACTGCCTCCTGTTCATTGCTGAAAACCTCACTCGACATTGCGTTGTGAGGAAGCCCCTTGAGCTAGGTAAACGGCCCGCTACAGCCTGGAGGTTAGTAAACTTCAAGACAATCTGCTTTAAGTTTTTACAACTAGCATAACATGTAGGATGATTTAAATAAGTATATTTAGTCACAGTTTTATGCAGATGGTGTCTATTGATATTTCTCTTTGTTCTACGGTGAAGTTGAGAGTAAAACGAGCAACTTTGCTTTTATGCAGGTTTCTTCTTTATGCGCCTTACTGCGAGGATCAAAACTTCTTATGTAACCAGCATAAGATGAATTATTGACTAGCTACTTCATGAATATGCCAAACCAGACTTTGTACAGAAGCAGTTTTCCCGACGTCTTTGTACAGCAACACTATTCCCTGCACTACTTAGAGCAAAACAAGTTAGCTGTAGCCTTCGCACAGAAACTATGTGCAAAGGCTTCACAAATAAAAATATAATTAGGGACAACAGTGCAGCATTCTGACATGATGTGCATGATAAAGGGCATTAAAAAATTACAGGCATTTATTTAATAGATTGCGGGGCTAACATCATAAGTTTATGTAAATGTGCAGAAAGGGTCAATTTGGATTTTAAACAGCACTTCACAAGGAAACCGAAAAAAGCATGACAATTATTATTGTGGACCTTGTCCTTCTTTTCCAGGCACTTAGAAACCGGGCAAGACATAATAGATATTGCCCTGGCTTACAGGGTGGGGATCAAGACTGCACGTGTCACCATCCACCTCTGCTGCAGAGTGATCTGGGCAAGGCTGAAGGATCACTTCATGAAGGCGACAGTCACTTTAACTGAATCAAACCTGTTTGTTGAATTAAAGATGCTGCTATGCTGGCTTATTAGTGGCAGCTGTTCAGCAACATCAAGCTCCTTCAATAAATTTGTTATTTATCATCATCATTAATATTCAGACTATACCCTCTGCAGTGCGAAGGTCTCTCCCGTTTTCTTCCAATTAATCCGGTCTCTGTGCTAGCTGCATCCCATTGACCCCTGCGAACTTTTTACCTCATCCACAACCTAGATTTCTGCCGCCCCCTTCCACGCTTTCCTTCATTTGGAATCCAAACGCTTAATCTTGAAGACTATCGGTTATCCTCTATTTGCACTACATGTCCTGCCCATGCCAACTTCTTAATTTCGACTAGAATGTTAGTAACTTGAGTTATTTCTTTAACCGACTATCCACACCTCCCATCGCTTAACGTTACACCTACCATTTTCCGTTCCATATCCCACTGCGTTGCCCTCAACTTATGCAGAACCCTGTTCGCTAACCTCCATGTTTCAGCCTCATAGGTGAGTAGCGGTAAACTGCAACTATTATACACTTTCCTCTTGAGTGATCATCATCATCAGCCTGATTATACCCACTGAAGGGCGAAGGCCTCTCCCATATTTCTCCACTTAACCCGGTTCTGTGCTAGCTGCATCCACTTGACCCCTGCGAACTTCTTAATCTCATCCGCCCACCTAACTTTCTGCCGCCCCCTGCTACGCTTTCCTGAGTGCTACCGGTAGTTTAATAATAAGCCGTCATGATAATAAATTCTAACAGCTTTAGCAGCTTTATTTTTACTTTACAAGGAATGTTTTTGTTACCTTCATGAAATTGCCATTATCTCGTTATAAGGAGATACGCACACCCCTGTACTGTTAAATATATTTGTGTGAAAGCTGCAAAATTTTTAAACTTTCCATTATGTGCCAGTAGTCCAGGTACTCCTACGGTCATGTTGAGCCCATGTAGAAGCTTATTGTTTTATTAGCATTGCAATTTACTACTCCAGGATATACCTGTGGAGTCCCGCCAAGCAAACTGTCGACTGAGATTTGCCTGAGATGTACAGTTTATGTAAAAAGTGGATGATTACTGCCGAGGATTTCCAGAAAAGGTAGCAGTTTCCAAACTGCTTAGGTGCGGAACTGCCCCGGTGATGTCAACGACAACCATGTTGCCGTCACGGCCCCTCTAACTCTGGGAGCTGGTAAAATATTTAAGAGAGTTTTAGCTTGTGCACATTCTTCTGATGATATTTACATAAATAACTATCATATTTTCAATTATGGTTGTGTTTAGATGCAACATAGTTTTGAAGCGAAAGTTTCACCACGCCAGCTTTTAGAGCCGTCACCGGCACGGAGGTTTTCACCCTGAATAACCTTGCAGGTCACAGACAGATACTGCGCCTTTACTTTCTTATAAACCAATGTAAAATATACAAGAAAAAATATGAAACGCGACCATGACGTGGAAAGGTCCATCCTTCCCTCAAAACGTAATTTAAATAAAAATTATGAAAAAATACGCTGATATAAAAGCAGGTGTTAGAGGCTATCGCTGCAACAGTCACAGCTTTCAGTCTAACACGAAGTTCAAGCCAGGCTTAACCCCTCTCAATTTCACTTTCACGTGACCTTGACAGAGACTGCGTTCTTTTTCCTATGAACCAATTGCCAATGGAAGCGAAAACATTATTACATTAGGTGTAGCAGGTCTTCGTGTGGTACCAGATTTGGCCTTCTAGTGACTGACCAAATTAGGTGTAGGTGTCCACAATTTCCTGGTGTTCACCCAAATTTCCTGGTGTTCACCCAAAATCTAACTTAAATCCCGCTGCGGTAGTACAGTGGTTAACATGCCGGACTACTCTGATGGAGTACCCGGATTCGGTCCCTACCGCCCGCGGCTGCGTTTCGATATTAATTGTTGCTGTTGTTGTTGTGGCTGTAGGACGAAGGAAAAGAAAATGCAGGGGCCTACTACTGGCTCTGTAGCTGAGCTACCTCCGCTGCACGTGCGGACGGAAGAAAAAATACAGAAGAAAAAGAAGAGGGAGAGAAAGACGCGCGCCGCTACAACAGCCGTCGTCCACCACCGAAGCAGTGGCGGGTGCAATGACGGCCTACAGCAGATACAAATTCGGTGCCTGCCTAGCTCCCGCCGCAAGCGACGTTGACGTACCGTCCCAGCCCCGTAGGGCCAGGGACAGCCACCCTTCACTGTTACCGATCCCCAGGAGGTCGAAATTACTTCGCAGTCCTCAACTACAGCTGCTCTTTCTCTTTTCACTTTCACACAGTCTTTCTCTCAATTCCCTAACGCGCGGTTCACGTGTCTACAAAACAAATGTGACAGACACTACGGGAGAGGAGGTGGTTAAGGGTGGCTGTTCTTGGCCCTGATGGAGCCGGGACGCGTATTTGGGTTTGCTCGGTACTGTGGCTCCGCAAGGGACAAAACGACAGAAGAGACGAAGAAAGCGGGCTGTTCCGACTAGCATCTACCGCCCCCAGGAGCCGAGCAGCCTAGCGATTAGCGGCGCATGCTTTTTCAATGGGCATCATGTTGGACGTGGCACTAGCTTGAGAAAGCCTATACTACTACTACTACTGTTACTACTACTACTACTAACACTACTACTACTACTACTACTACTACTACTACTACTGCTACTATTATTATTATTATTATTATTATTATTAGTAGTAGTAGTAGTAGTAGTAGTAGTAGTACTAGTAGTAGTAGTAGTAGCAGTAACTGGCGGAATATTATCTTCCCAGTATTAATTAATAATGATAATAATATTAATTGGTTCACAGGAAGGGAAACGCGCAGTATCTGTCACACTTGTGTCTGTGGACACCTGAACCGCACCCTAAGGGAAGGGATGAAGGTAGGAGTTAACGTGGAAAGAGACAAAGAGGAGCCGTAGTGGAGGGCTACGGAGTAGTTTAGGTGTCCACAGACACAAGTGTGACAGATACTGCGCGTTTCCCTTCCTGAGAACCAATTATTATTATTATTATTATTATTATTAATGAAAACTGTGAAGATAATATTTACCCAGTTAATTCGGCCGTTACCTACAGACAATTCAGTGCCAACTTCGTGAAACGAGTCTTCCTCTATACTACTACTACTACTACTAATAATAATAATAATAATAATAATAATAATAGTAGCAGTAGTAGTAGTAGTAGTAGTAGTAGTAGTATTATAGGCTCTCTCAAGCTAGTGCCGCGTCTAACATGACGCCCATTGAAAAAGCATGCGCCGCTAATCGCTAGGCTGCTCGGCTCCTGGGGGAGGTAGATACTAGTCGGAACAGCCCGCTTTCTTCGTCTCTTCTGTCGTTTTGTCCCTTGCGGAGCCACCGTACCGAGCAAACCCAAATACGCGGCCGGGACAGGTAGTTGGGCTAGCCTGCCACCATATTTTTATCTGTTGTGGGCCGTCATTACACCCGCCACCGCTTCGGTGGTGGACGACGGCTGTTACGGCACGCGTCTTTATCTACCTCGTCTTTTATTGCGAAAGCAATACTGCTTGCACTTCGAGCCTTTGGCGTGTCGTGGCGTTGTTGTTGTTGAAAACCTTTATTTCCACCGAGAAGCTCCGTTTCGGAATCCCCGGCACGCAGACCTGATGGAGCCTTACTCAGGAGCCTCGCGAACTAAGGTCTGGTGAATATGCATTGTTGCTTCATGGCCTCAGCCGCCAGGCGGATGGCTTGCTGCTGCTGAGCGGGGTCCTCGCTTCGCAGCAGGGTCTCCCAGGCGTCTCTATCTATATTTTCTTTAGCTCCTGGGCTGTTGTTACATTCCCAAATAATATGATCTAGAGTGCCCCATCTCCCACATGTTATGCAATGTAGATCCTTTTCATCTTTTGAGGACAAATATGATTGCCCCCTTGTAGTCTCCTCCATGCAATTGCATCCCCGTTTCCGAGGGAACGGTGTTGCGGTGGATAGACCCTTCTACTTAGTTTATAGTGCTCTGTAACCTCTTTATACGAGATTAGGCTATATTTTATATCCATGCAAGAGGGCTGCTCGGCAGCCGCCCGGTGATAGAGAGCTCGGGCAAACTCGTGAGCAGCCTCATTCCCTGCGATGGATTCATGTGCTGGTATCCATATAATTTCCACGTTGCGCTCAAGCGGCCTCTATTCGAGGACTCGTTTAGCTTCTTCTGATATTCTTCCCTTCGCAAAATTTCTGACCGCATTTTTGCTATCGCATAGTATGAATTTAGCCTTGGTACCGACACAAGCGAGCGCTACTGCCAATTCCTCCGCCGCGTTGGCGTCTCTCGTGTGGCTTGAAGCCGATACTAAAGGTGCTTCTGTTCCGTCGACTACTGCGGATACGGCTGCTCCTTGCCGTCCACATGTAGCATCTACGTAGGCCACTTATTCTGCTGGCGGTAATTCCTTACAGGAGCCACAGCGGTGACGTCACGCCATTTTCACATGACCGTGTGGCGTCACGTCAGCCCGAGACCCGGGGCCCCAGCTCGCGCCATCGGATGTTGGCGGCGAGTCTATACACGGCGCTGTGTCACAGCCGAGAGAGGGCGCTCGCTGTTTGTGACATCACGCTAGGAGGATAAATGGGGCTGTGGCTCGCAGTAGTCGGGGCGCAGCCTTACGGTATGTCGGATGTTGCGTATAAGGCGTACAAGGCCCATTTAAATAGGCAAACAGAAGTGAATTAGGCTACTAGAAGCAACCAGAAGCTACCAACAGCAGCATCCGTGCTTTCGCATTACTCCAATGTAGATTCTTCAGTGCTTTAATTTTTCTTCTCTATTTTCTCTCCTGTCCGAACGAGGCAGCGGAGGTCTTTCTACTGCCACAACAACAGACAATGCGCCTTTCTTTTCCCCTCAACTAGAATAATAGTGCCGGAGTACCAGGTTCGAGCGCGACCGCCACTGGCTGCTTTTCGATGAAGGCGAAATGGAGAGGCATGTACGTGCTGTGCGATGTCAGTGCCCCTTAAAGACCTCCAGGTGGTAAATATTTGTAGCCCTTCGCTACAGCTGTTTTCTTTCTTTCTTCCAATTTCATTCACACCTTCCTCCATTCCCTTACGGCACGGCTCAGCTGTCCACAGAACAAGTGTTATAGATAGCGCGCCTCCCTTTTCCTGTGCACCGATTATTATTATTTGTCAAGAAAGCATGTTCAGAGATGTACAGACACCGGCTCTCCAAGCAAGGCTATCCTACACAGCGAGTGAAATGTCAGTCGTGCAATTATGACTCTCAGAATGACTGGAAAAATTATCCGTTTAAATCAACTTTATCAGGCTTCTTGAAGACAGCAACCAGAAAACGCAGATTAAGCTAGCAAGAAGAACAGGTGAGTAATATAATGCATACATTGCACCGAAAATAAGGAATGGAATAGCGCCCAGTTATAGCCAACATGGATAAAAAGAACAGTAAATACCATACAAAGAAAAATGGAAAATTTCAACTCTTCAGACTGCTCTTGTTGCGAAGTTGCGAGTTGATCTAATACCAGCCGTCTCTCCGTGAGGCTGATAACTGCAGTCCAGAGTGCATTTGTGCGACGTGCACCCGCTCATGCATTGTGTTGTCGACGGGCGTCCGTGTTTACATTCCGGACGGGTTCTCCGCGTTGGAGCAGAATGGACCAGAGGGCACCTGAGCAGTTCCACTTGAGGAAGCATCCCCGGCTGCCAATGAGTCATCGCCTCTGGCATCCAATGCGGGCGGAATGGCATCATTGGCACGACGCCGCTTGAAACGTCGCACGGGAACTCCTGCAAATAAGCGAACGTCGCTAGCTTTCATCAAAAGGGAAACTACTAGAGTCCGCTTGCTCGAATGCCAACTATTAGTGTTACATACAAACAAAGCAAGCATGTATTGTAACTAAATCATGAGGAGAGCAAAGTGGAGTTCTAGCCTAGGCCAGTTGGTAGGTCATTAATTTAAAAGGAGGTTTAGCGCCAGACAGAGGAGGAGAAGAGAGGGGCTCGTCCTGTGTAAAGCCTTGTGTTCCTCTCTTTTCCTCGTCTGTCTTGCCCTTAGCCTCCCAGTAAACCTTACAGTATGTTTATCAATGAATAAGTAATAACGTAATCGTGGTGCAATCGATTACAAAGCAGAAGATAAATTTATACAACGAAATAACCGTGTTGCACCTAAATAACCAAAGTGAAGGCGACACTTTTATCTTGGCACACCTCTCTCCGCCTTGGGCGGTAGCCTCTCTGCGAGCTTCAATCCACTGGACGACGAGTGAAGCCGTACTAACGACAATTTATACCTATCGGCGAGGCGACGTCGAAAGCTGTTGCAATGCGGCAACTTCGACGGATAGGAGGCGGCCCCGGTGGATCTGTTGCCTAACGTCGTCATGGTTGTCACGTGACTAGGCAGAGGCGAGCGCGCGGCCCCGGCGGAGCTGTTGCGGGCGACGTCATTGATATCACGTGATTAAGAGAAAGGAGGGCTCGTGGCCTCGGCGCTGCTGCTGCTCCTGAGTGACGTCGTGGTTGTCAAGTGGTTTCTCGTCGGCTCATGATCACATTACTCTGTCCGCGAAGACGTAACGCAAGGGCGTAGTGAAAACGATGTGCTGTTTGTGCGATGCGCGTCGATGGCTTCTGAATTTCGAGCTCTTAAAATAGACATCGGGCAATTTTTTCGCGTATTATTTCACTGGCTCCTAAAAAAATCGAAGGGGCAGAGTATATATAACCCTTTTCTTGACGGCAAGTAAAAACATATCATTACACCTTTCATGTAGGAGCTCTGAAACAATCCTCTAATACCTGCATGTTGAAAACAAGCAAGAGAAATTTTTAATGGTACCACTTCTGTACCGGCGGGATTAGCCGTAAAGAGGTCAACAGGAAATACTTCTACTGAATCGCCGAATTGATGTGTCCCTATCATTTTTGTAGCCATAAAACCAGCCTCCCCTCTCCCCCGCCCCCCCCCCTCTTGTTTGTTTAAACAAAATTTCGACACTGATAGGTGAACAGACACCGGAAAACAGGGGCACATTTTTGTACAGTTGCAGTCGATCGATAAAGGACGATGTGCACTATAGGTGGACTCTCATAATTTACGCAGATAATGCTCGCACCCCTCACTATGGGAATTAAAAACTGGGATGTTTTTTCTTCTCATAATAACCCGCACAACCAAAATTACTGCGGCGAGAGTCGTCTGCAAGTAGTGCAAGCACCATCTTTTGAGCGCTATTAAAACTACTTGGCTCAGTTGTACTTGCGCTACCTGGCGGCGATAGCGCAGATGAGTATATCGTTATTGTCATCATCATAGCGTCTGCTCGCTGTCTAGTTGTCTGGTCACTTACCGCTATTTTGTGGAGTGTCTCCGTGTCTTGTTGTCATTGTTCCTTCATTCCGCCCGAATTACTTGTTTCGTAGAAGTCTACCGCAATCTTGGTGCCGCGTTGCCATTAGGTGGTACGCAAGATATAGAGCTGCTTTGGAGCTGAAAGCCGTCGAGTATGCAATACACTATGACAACCGCGCTACCCAGCAGGTGCTTCAGCTTTAACGAGTTCTGCTTACCTTACTGAAGACGACAAGCACGACCCATCGGGCCTTTTCCGTGGTAGAAAAAGTGGTAAGTTTCCTGACCTGGACCCGTATTCCTAGTTAGCGTTGTTATCGAAGTACCGCTATCTCACGTGATCTCGAGCCATCTGATTGGTCAAAACGCCGGAACCGAGTGTTGCCACTACGGAACCTGAAGAGGTGGCAACATCATGTTCCGGCGTTTCCACCAATCAGATGACTCAAGGTCACGTGAGGTAGCGACACTTCGGTAACGACGCAAACTCCGAATACGGGCCCTGGAGACATCCCTCCCTGAGTAGATCAATGCTGGCGAGTGAATGCGGTGTGTCGATATCAATAAAACTGATAAAGAACCAGGCGCGCAGAATCGAAAGGAAGGAGGGCATCCCGGAGCAGGATTTTCGGGCTAGTAATGGGTGGGCCACGCGATTTACGAGTCGCGATGTGCTTGCTTTGAGAGGACAGACTGCTCTTTTCGAACAGCTACCTGCAGACTATGAAAATAAAGTCGCCACCTTTCGTCGATGCTTTATAAGGATTCGCCAGGGTAAACTCCTTCTCTCTCATATGGCAACGCGGACCGAACTCCGCTAAAATCTGACATTCTGAGCAGCAGAAATGTAGAGCAGACAGGAATGTGGATTGCACACGATCAGAACTAGAGGCGACGAAATGTAGAGGTGCACGGTTACGTTAGGCATAACAGCTTACGGTCCGAAGCTGCCACCTTTAAGGGTATCAAACGAAAGCGCAGACGATCACCCCAGATGTCATATTTAAGCGTGAGACCATCCCCCCGAAAAAAGCTCCCCCTGGTGCCACGCACGGGCGCAAGATTGTTTGTTTGTTTTATGGGGTTTAACGTCCCAAAGCAACTCAGGCAAGAGAGACGCCGTACTGGAGGACTCCGAAAATTTCGACCACCTGGGGTTATTTAACGTGCACTGACATCGCACAGCACACGGACGCCTTGCTTTTCGCCTCGCAAGAAAAAGGAGATATGACTGCAGACCTAATGATCGACTAGATCAGGATTTCTGGGGGAGCAATGGGGGCGCTTCTTTTTCTGTCGCTCCTCGCTGAGGACAACTTTCCTGGTTACCTCCAGGAGACTGTTCGGGCCAGGCTGAAAGAACTGCGCATGGGCTTGGCTGTTATTCCAGGTCGCCTCAAATCAATGCTGCAGCCTCGACGTATTTTAAACAACCCGTTTAAAGATAACGTTGGGAGTCTAAGCAGAATGGATAACCGAAAGCAAGCATGTTATGACGCCAGGCAGAACGACAGGTCGTCTGCGGAGCTGCTGTGCAGTTGCATATCTGAGTCATGGGGCATGACTACCGCAGCAGTGGTCATCACAAGCTTACATAACGGGCATTTTGTGCGCCCTGGACGCGACTGAAGACCACCTGGTGTGGGACGACTATGAGGGACCGGAAGAAGTTGAATGTGGGTCAGAGTCCAGGGATTACAGTGTCAACACGGGCTTAGTTCAATATTTTGATCAAGAGTTGAACAGTGTGGTCTACTCTGAAACACGGGGGAGGGTAATGGTGAGCCACCATGCGGTAAATAATGGGCTTTACTAATTCGTGGTTTTGGAGACTTTGTACTTTTATAACAAGCGGAAGTTCTGCTTGCAAGTAATGTTTTCGTTATATTTGAAATAGCTGGTCTAAGAATCCCGATTAACACTTATTTAAATTAGCTTTTACCACTCCAAGCCATTTGGCCGAACTTTTTCCCACATAGTTATCGCACCTCCTAACTTCGCATCTATTTTCCGCGAAAAAAGATGCAAGTATTATACAAGTAGCACTACAAAACACTGGGTTTGATCCTGTTGCTCGAATTCGGAGTAGGAAAATATACGAACTTGTTCATAATAACATCTTTAGAATTTGACCACGAGACAGAATAGAAAGTTTTGTGTTCGAGCTGAGCGAGAAAAGGTGTGCCACACACAAAATAAACGCACCGCCTCTGTGGGGTGGTGGAGGTGACGATCGGAGAAACGACCGATGACGGTTGTTCTCCTGGGCGGCGCGCTTTCCGCCGGTAGGTGCGCTGTTCGCCCGTATATGGGCTGCAAGCTCGGCCAAGTCCACTTCCTGAGGAGAGACTATGTCCCCGTCGGGTAGCTTGAAGCGAACTTGCTGAGCCGTTCGGGTGATGGTGGCATCCATGAGGCTTTCATCCTTAGCTTCTTCGGTGCCTTGCATTCCGACTCGAACTGCAACGAGTATGACGTAGAGCGACATCTGGTCAACCATGCTTCGTTTTCGGCACTCACCTTTGGTTCTCAGGTTTACTATCGCAGTGACCCTCTTACCTTAGCTCTAGCTGACAGCCACAGAGAACTGGTCGACAAGAAGACGGTTTGGACTTGCACTTTCTGCTCGTTCAATGTGTTCGTCTTCCTTCCCTTCGGTCCTGAATGGTCTTCGTCTTCTTCGAAGCATTCTGAAAGTTTCTTTTTCTTCCTTCATTTGCTAACAATCCTTCGGGAGTAACTTCGATGCAATGTAATGTAATATAATAACCCTTTATGAAAAGTTGATATCGCATTGAAAGGTTGTTGCTGTGACTGTAGGAAGACGAAAAGAAAATTCACGGGCCTGCTACTAGCTCAGTATCTGAGCCACCTCCGCTGATTGATTTATAGGAAGGGAAACACGCGGTAACTGTCTTGTTTGCTGTGTGGACACCTCAACCGCGCCGTAAGGGCAGAGAGGAAGGTTGGAGTGCAAGTGGTAAGAGAGAAAGACGAGCTGTAGTGGAGGGCTATGGAGTAATTTCGGCTACCTAGGGATATTTAACGTGCGCTGACATCGCACAGCACACGGACGCCTCATCATTTCCCCTCCATCGAAACGCAGCGAAGAGAGGATAACCGATGGTCGCTTAGGGTAACAAACCGGATTCCAAGGGAAGGAAAGCGTAGCAGGGGGCGGCAGAACGTTAGGTGGGCGGATGAGGTAAAGTAGTTCACAGGGGTCAAGTGGATGCAGCTAGCACAGAACCGGGTTAATTGGAGAAATATGGGAGAGGCCTTCGCCCTGCAGTGGGTATAGTCAGGCTGATGATGATGATGATGATAAAACGCAGCTGCCATCGCACAGAACACGGACGCCTCTTCGGTGCCCTCCATCGAAACGCAGCCGCCGAGGTCGGGTTCGCACCCGGGTACTCCGGCACAGTAATCGGGTGTCTTACCATTGCACCACCTCGGCGGGGCAAGCCACCTCCACTGCCTCGTGCGGCCAGAATAGATATTGATTGATTTATAGGGAGAGAAAGGCGCGGTAACTGTCTCACTTGTTTTCTATGGACACCTCAACCGCGCCGTAAGGGGAGGGAGGAAGGTGGGAGTAAAAGTGGAAACAGAGAAAGAGGAGCCGTAGTGGAAGGCTACGGAGTAATTTCGACCACCTGGGGATCTTTGTTTGTTTGTTTTGTGGGGTTTACCGTCCCAAAGCGACTTAGGCTATGACAGACGCCGTAGTGAAGGACTCCGCAAATTTCGACCACCTGGTGTTCTTTAACGTGCACTGACATCGCCCAGCACACGGGCGCCTTGCTTTCCGCCTCCATCGCAAAGCGGCCGCCGAGGCCGGGATTTGATCCCGCGTCGAATCCCGACCTGGTGGTGGTGGTGGTGGTGGTAAAAACTTTCATTTCCAACAGATACAGGGTAGGCGTCAATCTACCCGCCTACACGAAGGCCTGGAGCCCTTGGACTTGGGCGGCGTGTTCGGCCAGTCGGATTACACCTAGCTGAGTCTCAGGGTGTGAGCTGAACAGTAGAGTCTCCCAAAATTCTTCCGTTTTTGTCTGTTCATCTATATTTTTTACTTCTGGACACGTTCATATCATATGTACCAGATCCGCCTTATCCTGACATAGTTTGCACCTATCTGAGAATTGCGCCAGGTACCACTGACTTAAAGTAGCTAAGTTCGGAAAAGTCCTTGTTTGTAAGCGCCTCCAAATGCTTTCTTGGATCTTATTTAGTGTCCTATCTGCCTGGATCGAACGCTCGGTGGGGTCAGCTTCGCATAGACCAACACCGTGTTTACAAACAAAGGGGGCTTTCGCGGTGCCGCAGCCGACTGTGGGTGAAATGTAGGGTTAGCGCCCTTAGGAATACATGGAACCGAAAGATTTCTAAGCAGTTTTCGCATTTCACGGGACATCTATGATGTCCTTATTCAGTGCAGAGTAACTGTGAACATCCTAGAACAAATAGTGAAAGTTTGATATCTCATTACCGAGCCAAAGTATCTTTAAAACGTCGCGAAACGTGCGGGAGTGCGAGTTGGGAGGGCGACCCATAAAAACACAAGCAAACACAATTTACCGCAACATTTTTCTCGTTTCCCAGGGCATCAGAATTATGGTGGCCGGTCGTTAAAAATTTTCCAGCGCTTTGAAGACGTATGCTGTTGTTGTTGTGGCTGCAGGAATAAGGAAAAGAAAATACACGAGCCTGCTACTGGCTCTGCAGCTGAGCCATCTCCGCTGCCTCGTGCAAACAGAAGAAAGTAGAGAAAAAAGAAAAAGAAGAGGGAGAAAAAGACGCGCGCCACAACAGCCGTCGTCCACCACCTAAGCGGTGGCGGATGCAATGATGGCCTACAACAGATCCTACAATCCCATCCATACCACACCCAGAAGTATGCTGCCTCATTGCGGAGGGGGTCTACTTTTAAAGCTTCCCGAATAATCTATGTTGTGAATCCGGACACCCCCAAAATGCTCATGTAGCGAATCGCTGTTTTTTTGTTTATTACAGTCTGGTATGCTACCGCATGGGGTAAATTAGCTTGATAATACTGTCACTCAAGTGATAAGTCCTAGACGGAATTACATTTAAAAAGCAATTTTCAAACGCCATATGACAATACGGACCGAACGAGATTCGCGCATTCGAGCAGACGACAGCGCAGCTGGCGATACACACCGCAGCCGCCTCCAGCTCCAGAGCGTCTGCTAGCGACAACGCCGGTGGTTCGTGGTCGTCTGCAACTGTGCGCGGTCAGTTTATCGTGCTGTGAATGGCCCCGCAAGTCATCAGACTTGCAGTACTTGCAAGGGAATTTAATGTGCTATGCAACATGATATCGGGGCGTGGTACAAGGCATTCACCAAAAAATTAGAAGGGTTCAACGATACTGAACTGAGAAAAATGTTGCGGTAAGAAGTGTTTACATGTGTTTTTATGGGCCGCCCTCCCAACTCGCACTCTCATGCGTTTCGCGGTGTTTCAAAGATAATTCGCCTCGGTAATGAGATTTCATACTTTCACGATCTGTTCCAGGGTGTTCATGGTTGCTCTGTGCTAAATAATATCATATGTGCCCTGTGAAGTGAGAAAACTGCTTTGAAATATTTCGGTTCCATGTATTCCTATGGGCGCTAACCCTACTTTTCACTCCCTGTCGGCGCAGCCTAGCGACAGAAGCGCCACGGCATCGTGCTTACGTCACAGATCAGTGTTGGTGAATCTCCTGGTGACGTCGTCACCAGTGATGATGTTATGACCTGATGTGACGTTATTATCACTTCCGGTTATTAGACATGTCCGGATGTGACGCCATGATTATGCCAAAGCCGGTCATGACGGTACGGCCGATGACATCAACATGGACGGCTATGGACGTCTCGAAACGTCTAACGATTACTATTGGCCTCGAAATCGAGCAGAGTCGCCACCTTGCGGCTCAGCGGCGAAACCTACACAGTGTGGATGCGTTTTCGCGTCGCGTGCCAGCCCGCAGTGATTTACGCGCGCTCATGCGGCGTGTGCAGGAGTGTTTTTGCTTGTTTCGCGGTTCCTGTGAGCTTTTGCTCACCTATATGCCTCTTGCAAAATAAATATGAACAGTCTATAACCCCACGCTTCATTAAAAAAAATATATATATATACTTGTCCGTATCGACCATGTCATGCTTGGATAAGGACATCATCCATCGCGGTCTTCGGCGCTTGAAATCCTTTGTCATGCAATGTCTCAAACGAAGTGGTACTGTCGTTACCACCGTCAATAAAAGTTAATGCAAACGCTCAGAAATCGCATATTCCCGTTTCTGTTTGGAATACCTCTGCTGCTAAAACATATGCCACCGCAGACTGCTTCATATAGCAGAATACAGTTTAAACAGACCACTCTATGCCTACTATGCCTTCTGTATGCACGATAGAGTTGTGTGAGTACTTTTTTTTTTTGCTTTCAAACCTCTGTCGCGGTGTCTCAATGGTAAGGGCGCTCGACTGCTGATTTCGAGAACGTGGGATTCAATCACAATCGTTTCGAAAGGCGCTCCTCGGCTGTGAGATTTAATTGCACAATAAACAATCCCACGTGGTAAATGTGGTGTTAATAATGAAAAAAAAACCGACACCAATACCAGCCTCTCCATCATCCGTCATAGCCGATGCCGCTTTCATGCGTTAAACCCGGTCCAATATGCATTTCTTTTTTTTTTTTATGGTTGAAGGCTTCTGTGCATCTGTAAAAGTTTTAGTGAGCACATTTTGCTTTAGAGAAATGCTCGAATGTTTGGGAAACATATTCTCTGCACCTAATTGTTACCCTAAATATTACATATTACATAATGTATGACTGCTGAACAACCCTGTACCACCCCCCCCCTTTATGTAATGTCCCGAACGGGACCTTTAAGAGTTAATAAATGATGATGATGAATAATGTATTTTACTGGTAGCCTATTATAATCATTATAATCCCTTTTCGGTGAAGTGCTGTCTTCCGAGCAAACTCGTCGTTTCTGACAAGGGGAGTAAAACAGCTTCATGCGGGCTTAAATATCAGTGTTTAGTTCGGGAATAAATACATCTTTATAGTCGCATTATAAGATGACCTTCATTTCTTTCGGAATAGTTTTATATCCGGCATCTGTTTTGGAAGCAACCCTAATATTTTACTTCGCATGAGATTTCGTCACTGCTAAATAATTAGTGATAAATAAATTTTCAGCTTGTAAAATTGCTTCCCAGAACATGACAGTGCCCATGCGCAGTTTAAAACGATGTCTTCGCAACGAGTAATTCGTAGCTTCCATTTTAACGTTACTGAAAATTAATCGCTGATTATTGTAAATTCTGTCAAGTGTGTAAAAGTTCTCTCACACGGTGAAATTTATTGGCATTGCAAACCAAAATAATTACACTACTAATTTACCTTTATATATTAAAATCACACACATCAGAAATCCCTTATACTTTCCTCGGTTTCAGGAAATCATTTACAGTCAGTGGCGCATGCATTAATACGCTATCACATTCTATTACGGTGGCCGCAAAAAGCACCTCGGCTAATTCAATCCACTCAGCGCTGTACACGTGAACAATCAGCTTTCCTGTGCGACGAGGTTTCCTGTATAGTGTCGGCGTGATCTCATTTTTGGGGAATACTTGTGCGTGGTTGTCTGGGTCAGAGTTGATGTGCACTCAGTCTAAAGCAACTCGCCATGCAGTGCACTGGCAGTGCTACATTTAACCTGCTTAATCCTCGAGTCAAGTACGATATAATGAACCAGGCTTTCTCGATTCAATCTAAAGTACTGCAGGTCAGAGCACGCATCAGACACGCGCAAGCTGTTTAAAAGTCGATAAGAAAAGCAAAGCTATCATTAGGCAGGCCCAAGCATTAGGCACGTGAGCGCGGCACAGCGCAACAAAAGTGCAAAGTAAACCTAGAAGACTGGTGGTTGCGTGCTTTGTTTTCATAAAATCCGCTGTTCTTCTGCTGCATTAGTGATATCCTTGGATTTTTTTCTGTAATAGTGCGGAAATACTGCAGAAGACGCGTTTTCATCGCCAACAAACCCGCCGTAAACTCGGAAGCAGACTTACGCAGCGTGCGTTTCTGCGAGCGCCGCCGGCTGCCGATTCATACTACCGGAGTGACGGTGGCGCCACCTGTAGGTCGATCTCGCGGCGAATTGGTTAGTGATAGTTAACCATGACTTGCACTTTCTGAGTACTGGTTAATGTCTGATTACTGTTAGTTTAATACCCCTTAACTAATAAGTGATGGTTTGTGGTAGTTACGATGACCTCCAAATGCATGGGTATCTATGCCTGTTTTATTATTATACTTAACTTATCATGATATTATCTTGTAAATGCCTTAAATGATATTCCAATATCATCGGATTGCTATTGATTAAGTATATATTCAATGGTGATTGCCATATGCCCATATACGGCATGCACCCCAAACGCGGACACAATTGCTAACGACAGTATAAGGCATTAAAGGCCTTCGCCTTAATAGTTGTGCTCGTCTGTGTTGAGTTCCCCGAGACAGAGATGCTCGGGCTGTGGTGTGTGCACCTTAGCTCTGCTTTAAAGACTGGTGCGCTGGTCTCCATATCAGCTTTTCTTTCCTTTCGTCTTCCTTGATGTTCTGAAGTATCCTTATGGCTGCCTGCCCTATCGTGGTTTCTGATGCTTCTTACAGATCATATAGTTGTGTCTATACAGATGGGATCGCGAGCGCGCTGCCTCCTACTCTTAGGTTGGGACCTTGCACCTGGCGCACAGGTTACCTATACATGTGACTGTTATCGTTATAATGTTTCTAACTGGTCCTGCCGCATAAGTGTAAAGTATTTTGCTGTTATTCTTCTTTGCTTTTCTATATGGCTCAAGCTCTCACCGCTATTCTTCCTTCTTGGAGCACGTGACGCATATTCCTCGGTAGAGGCTTTACCTGTAAGATGGCGAGCTCTTTAGGGATGTCATGTCGGTTGTTCGTCGTGGTTATGTAGGGCAGTTTGAGTAGGTCTAACACTCCTCTACCCTTCCTGCTCTTGGCAAAGCGACATTGCTGTGATGTTAAGTGGGCTTCAACTAGTTCGTCCGGCGTGTTCGTCCAGCGCATTTCGGGCTAGCATCTGCTCACCATTGGACAGGTTTGTAGTGGATTAGATTAGATTGGACTCGATTGGAGTGGTTTGAATTGGACAGGTTTGGATTGAATTGGACAGAATTGGTTGGATTGTTTTTCACTGGAATGAGCTGTACCTGACTGTACTAGATTTGATTACATTGGATTGTTTTGTATTTGATTAGATTAGATTAGATTAAATTAGATTAGACTGAATTGGAATACACTGGATTGGATGGGATTAGACTGAATTGGAGTAGGCAGGAGTAGGCAGCCCAGCGTCAGGCACACATGCTTTCGGTACGTATATCCTAGCCTAGCCGAGCTAACCTGCTTTCTTAGCTTTGATTAATTCAGTACTGTTCTCGTCACAGTGTACCCTGTGGGGCACCAAAAGCTGCTTTTGAACACATTATGATCATATGCTCAGAATTCCACCCTCCAGTCACTCGGCAACTCCGACATCGAGCGATGGGGGGCTACGGTGTCCCGCTCTGATCCGGCCGTTCAAAAGCGGCTGACGGACAGGGCTTTGGTTGTTGCTGGGAAGCACTAGCTTCCGGCCACAACACGCAGCCAAGAGCCGACCCGTCGTTAGGATGTAATCACTTAAAGCTCGCAACCTTGCATAAAGGTTTTCACCACAACCACTACCTATTCAACAGGGAAAGAATGAATACCTAAATGTGAAGCGAGCAGGACAGACGACTGAACAGAGAGAACGGCTGGCCAAGTGGAGACGCTGAAACGGCAGTGTGGTATTATATTGATCACCGGGCCGTCGTTCTTTAGGTGCATGAAATTTAAAAAATGAAGTGTGACGACCAATGTCTCTTCATTGCTAATCTATTAATATAAGCTGAACAATAGGCTTGCCAGCATGTCGAAAACAGATGAAAGTAGCTCTTGCTACGTATATCCTGGCGTAGCCGAGCTAAGCTAAAGCTAATTTTTAATCCTAACATTGAGGTGCCTTTTAACGTCCATTGGGTCCAAGCTGTCAGTCATTAAGGGCATGTCCTGAATCACCTGGGCAAGACCTTGCTAGCTACTTCCCCACTCCTAGAGCAGCCTACACATTGTCTCTGCTGGCGCTCTCCATCATAGTTAGTTGATTAGTTTGTGGGGTTTAACGTCCCAAAACTACTCAAGCAAGAGTTGCCCTTACTTAAGGAGTATAGACACCAATTTTTGGTGGATTATTCTTCTTCTTAATGATGCGTAAGACATCCTCTATATCTATTCGCAGGCAGTTTCGCCTACGACGGCTAAATATTTTAATTGACATTTCATTTCTCACCGGATCGGTTTCAGCAGTCGAGAAATGGCTGTTACGTCAGAATCAGGCATTGACGCACGGCAAGAAAAAACGGCGATATAATCATTATTCAGTTGTTGTGATCGATGTTCTTGAGGCAGGCTGGCTTTATCAGAGTGAATTCAAATGACACTGGAATAAGTATATCGTTGTTTTTTCATCCCTAGCGAAACCTAGACTTTGACGCCACAGCCATCACTCGGCTATTGAAAGCGAAACACGTGAAAACATAAATTTTATTATAATTATTCACAACTCTAAGAGAAATATTATGTGCTAATCCGGGTACAGTAATGTCTTAGGCATGGTGACCAAGGATAAAACACCAACCCAAAAATTAGGCCGGCTATTACTGACATGCTGCGCTCTACTCTTGCTGGCTGAAACCAAGGGTTTAGTTCACGTTTCGCCGCCTTTGACTCCAGTACCGCCAGCCAGCGCTTATCGCGCCCTCCGCTATACCATCGGCATCTCCACAGTGACGCTGCCTGGTTAATGTTTCTGTCGTGTCAATGTGTTGTCCGCCAACTGTTAGTTTTAGTTTCTTCCTTAATTTTTTAGTTGTAATGTGTTATACTTTTCTATGACAGTGCCCACGCCAACAGCGGGCATCTTACGACAGAGAAAAGAGAACAGTGCTCTATTTTTTTTACCAATGCTGTAATTCTATCCCACATAAGAAATTTACAAAGCACCATCAACCTTCAGTACCCAGGCCCAAGGAGTGGGAAGCTTATCTGGAGTAAGCTTTGGAAAGAATATAGATGTGCCTCCTCTGCCAGGTCTTGAGATTTCATTGTTCGCTACGGGACGAGCTGGCATCGACTCAAATAGTTCATTATTCAGGCCAAGCATCGTTATGTTAGCTGAAGACGACAAGTCCAAGGACTGTAAGAACAGCCTTTCGTTCTTGGGCCATCTCATCACGAACACGTACACTGTCTTCTCCTTTGCCGTGTACCAGATGTGTGGGGTGGCTGTGTCGTTTTGGTGCTTCCATGGCCTTGAGCCATACACGGCCTCACCGTTGACGGCTAGCCACTTACCAAGCTGTAAGAGGCGTTCTTCAAAGCCAGGATGGATTATGCCATCTTTGGTCGGACCGACGTTGATGAGAAGGTTTCCGTTGCAGCTTATTGTACTGGCGAGGATGTCAAGCAGCTCACCGATGGTGCGGTAGTCCGAGAGCCTGGCGTTGCGTCTGTAACCCCAAGAATTCTGATCGACGGGCAGGCAGTTCTCCCACTTGTGACTCTGCAGCACGCCGGGGTTGAACTGGTCATCGCAGTTGAAGAAGTCACCATGCTTGCACCTTACGCCCTTGCCCCAGCGGTCGTTGACCACAACTGTGTCGCGCACAGGACTATCGTTGTACAGCCACGCAAGGAAAGAAGTGCTATTCCAGTAGGTGTCCGGAGCTTCCCACTCGCCATCAGACCACACTATATCCGGACGATACCTGTGATAGAAAATATAAGGTTACACTTAGAGCACTGTTGCATGACTATACGATCTTCTACAAGGTGAAGCTTTTATTTTATTGCCAAATTAGTCATGTAGGTTAAAGATTTTCTGTTCAGCATGTGCGAGCCGGAATTTTACTGCAACAAAAAAACCGATCATACTTAGACTGCCTAGAAGAGGACAGTTATCGCAGTGCTCCAGATAAATTTCTGCTTACACGACTAAACAGGGAGTCTGCAATTTTAGCAGCCGTCTACAAAGTGAGCAACGATGATTGCCCCAAAATGATTGTCCTCACCTTTCCACAATCTCCACCAGTTCCGGCAAAGCCTTGGCTGGTGGAAACAAAGCGCTTTGGAATCCGGAAGCCTTGTCGGCCAGGTAGAGCGGGTGGTACCAATCCATCATGGAGTGGTACACGCCAAATCTAATGCCTCCTTTGCGCCGAACTGCATCAGCCAGATCCCCTACCAGGTCTCGATGAGGACCCACATCTTGCGCATTCCAGTTCCAGGAGACGTTCGAAGGCCACAGAGTGAATCCTTCGTGGTGCTTTCCCGTCAACACCACGTACCGTGCTCCAGACCTGCGCATTTGTTGCTATTTTAAGGGTGGCGCAGACTCAACGTAAAGTTTTATACTTGGTTACATGTACTTTTTGTTCGCGCTCTCTGAGAGTCCTATATTATACACAGCATTTACCGCCTTCAAGTCAATGTGAATTTAGACGTTATCTCTACTATTACAGTTGTCGCAATTTTTATAAATTCAGACAAGGAGAGGACACACTTTAGTGCGGCCGCACTAGGTACCTTCTTAAAATAATCAGTGTCTTGTAGGGATGAAACGCCAGCAGGTGCTGTTAGTTGTAAAGAAGGACACTCGGTAAACAATAAGCTAGTAGCTTTCAGGTGTGAACCGAACCCAGCGAGATCATTGGATCTGGAATCACTGACATGCTGCTAGGGGCTACATAATTTTGTTGTCTGGTCTTTTACATAATGGGGTGCATCTTGACTTTATGAATGGGGTACATAGAGAATTTATGCTAATGCAAATGGACCACACGAAACCCAGGTAAAAACCGAAAAGTGCACCATATTCGCATTTGGCCTAGCCGCGATACACTCATTGTCATGTTTACTTCAGAACTTCTCCTGCGAGTGCAGTTTTGGAGTACCCCACGCTGTGAAACTAAAGCGCCTGCTTTATAGGGATCATTCATAGTAGTATAGAAAGAAGTACATGATGCAAACATTATCGTTGTATAGTGTGTACTTTACTTAGCAATTTGTTTTGCTATCTGAAAGTTACATTTTCAACTAAACTTGCAGAGTTCTCAAGTTTTATTTTTCCTACAGTTCGTTTGACATTGCTCTATCACTTGCGCTTCATCAATGAGCAAGCCTCTTGGTACGAACAATGTGCAATAGTGAACTACAGCTTTCGTGACTACCTAAAACTAAAATGTTATAGTAGTCGCTGTTCATCTTATCAATATCGACGTGCGCTATACCGACTTTCAACTGAGCTAGTATATCTGCGATCCATGTGACAACTGAAACTTTCAACTCACAAGAATGGGGTTATACCCGCCTGCATACTTTTAAGATTAAAGCCAATCAAAACATAGCACGTTTCTACGACCCACTAAATCCATCCGAACACCAGGGCCGGCTTGCACGATAAAGATGCAGCTAAGTCCTTAAACGAGCCGCACGCTTCGGTTCGGCTCGTGTTCACCAGAGTGACTTCCCTGAACGCCCTCAGCAACCACTTGGGGCATTTTTCCTCGTAACACAATCTTAAGCCGCAAAAAGCAATGGCACGGATTTTACACAATGCAAGATTGACTGAATGTTTACATCTTACCGCGAGGACAGGGCCAGAGCATCCTTGTATTTTCCTAATTTCTCGACTTAGCTACCGGGCGTCCTTGTGTCTTAACTGAGACGGCCTAGAGTCGTAATCGCACAAGCGACTTATTCAAGTCAGGACTGAAGCCCAGTCTTGACTTCAGTGCACTTAAAAGAACCCCAGGTGGTCGAAATCTCCGGAGCCCTCCACTACGGCGTCTCTCATAGCCTTAGTCGCTTTGGGACGTTAAACACCACAAAACCAAAACCAAACCATTAACTTTGCTTTTTGGTCATCGCAGAGCGTAGCATAAAAGTGGAGCTTTAATTCCTGTGGCGAGCTATACAATAATAATAAAAGAATTGGTTCACAGGAAGGGAAAAGCGCAGTATCTGTCATACTTGTTTGTGGACACCTGAACCGCGCCGTAAGGGAAGAGATAAAGGTGGGAGTGAAAGTGGAAAGAAGGATACGAGAGCCGTAGTGGAGGACTACGGCGTAATTTCGACCACCTGGGGATCTTTAACGTGCGCTGACATCGGACAGCACACGGGCGCCACTCCGTTTCGCCTCCATCGAAGCGCAACCGCCGAGGTCGGGTTCGAACCCGGGTATTCCCAACATATATATATATATATATATATATATATATATATATATATATATATATATATATATATATATATATATATATATATATATATATATATATATATATATATATGTTGGGAATACCCGGGTTCATATATATATATATATATGTATATGTGTGTGTGTGTGTGTGTGTGTGTGTGTGTGTGTGTGTGTGTGTGTGTGTGTGTGTGTGTGTGTGTGTGTGTGTGTGTGTGTGTGTGTGTGTGTGTGTGTGTGTGTGTGTGTGTGTGTGTGTGTGTGTGTGTGTGTGTGTGTGTGTGTGTGTGTGTGCGCGTGCGTGCGTGCGTGCGTGCGTGCGTGTCAGATATGTATCTATTTATCGCAGTACAGTAGTTCGCGAAGCTAGCTAGGCCATTCAATAGCAGCATTAAAAGGGCGAGGTTTCTGATGCCTTCAGCTCGCAATAAACGTTTCACACAACAAATCGTAATGAGAAATGAAAAAAACGAATTTTTAGTTCTCTGTCTGCTGACACGTAAAGAAGAATACAAGCCCGCAGGAAAAGCATGCCAAAAACTTTTCAAGGCTTCTACTTTTCCACAATGACAATTCTGAATTATCAAACGCAGCGGTAACAGCTTCATTTCAAAGAGCAGCGGTATGAGCACACATTCAAAGCGTTGATTTCATAGTGTAGTTAAAATGCTGAAGCAGTGAAACGATGAACGCTTGAATGCTTTGGCTATAGCGCGTGCATTAATTTCAAGCTGCAGGAGTTCGGAGCCCTTCGAAATCTCCGGAACATCACACAAAAAGCCCCAGTTCTGCGACGTGTGCCGTGCGACATTTATTTGAGGCTGCACGGAAAGAGCTCTAGCTAATTGTCAAAACAGCGCGGTTCCAGCACACTGATAAAAGCAAACTATACTTTCTCACTTGGCAAAGATGTCGGCCCATCGATCGGGATCGAAGAACTCGGCAGTGAACTGCGGCGCAAAGTCCGCGTACGTGAAGCCAGGCCTGTAATTGAGCTTCATGAACTCCACGTACGCGGGCACACCTTCGTGCCAGTTGTGCCAGAACCACTCGCTACCGAAGCTTGGCACCGAGAATACGCCCCAGTGCAGAAAGACACCGATCTTGGCCTCGTCGAACCACGGCGGCAAAGGGCGGGTGTCCAGGGACTGCCAGTCCGGCGTGTAGCGAGCGGATGAACTCTCGACCAGTGCAAGACCCAGAATTAGGAGCGATGGTGACGCCACCAGAAGACACATCCTTCTGCCTTCCTTTTAGCTGTCCTGTATCTGCTACTCTGGTTCGTTGAGATTTCTCCAAGACCAATGGCACGGGAAGAGAAAGGAACGCTTTATGTAAAGATCAAGGAGCTAAACTTAGCTATTACCACAAGCATTTGTCTATGCAGTCAGCCTCCGTGCACGATAGTAAAGCATTTAACTGCTCCGCTGTGCATTTACCCATCGCCTCATAAAGTGCTCCTTTAGCGGATGAAGGTGCAAAACAGCTTCACCAAACTTTAATTCGTCTAACCTTGCGATTATTCCAACTTCTACAAATAAAGGTCCCGAGGTCTAGTACACATCGCTGCAATCAGCTCGATGCAAGCAGTGGAAGAATTGACTCCGATAAAGTTCACTGAATGATGCAGCAACAGAAAGAGGTGGCGATTTACCTGGCAGTCGGAAATGAGACCAGCCCGCTCACATGAGCATCTCCGGAGCAAGAACACTCGTTACAAGCAGAGCGGCCTATCTCTGCAGCATCTCCTCTCTCACCTTCACTCTCTGTCTATCTGTAAAGTGAAAGGCAACCACTTTGTTGCCATCCAAGAATCGGCTCCACTATCGTTGTGAGGACGTACACGAAAAGGCAAGTCTGAGAGCTTCTCTCATTATCTGCCGTAGCTTCGCTCCCTCTCAATGGGATAAGATACCACAAGCGATAACACGAGCCCCACTCGACGTCCGTAACCAGCAAAATTGTTGTGCGACGAAAAGGCTGGCGTTTTTCCCTACCGTTCTGTGTAAGCCTGAAAACATTGGCCTCGAAAAACATTGCCTTCGAGGCCTACAGAACTCATAGATGGAGTGGCACCTTCCCTCTTCTAAACTACTGCCTCGCTTCGTGCGTGGAACTCGCTCTCTTACATGCGGAAAGTCCTTTAGGAAGACATTCGATAACAAACTTGCTTCCTACGTGTTCGTTGCACCTGCTGCATACCCGCGTAACAATAGTGACGCTATTGGCGTAAATTCAACGCCTCGAGCAACATTTGTAATGTTTTCTCATATATGAGCCCAAAAGCATATGCATAGCACAGTCACGCGTTTTGACTACTGCGTGATGTACCGCTTAGGGTGTATGTGTTTAATGCGACGAATAGGGCATAATATTTTATGTATAGTGAAAATGACAAGTGGAAAACGATGAGACAAAGGACGAATTAAGAAGGGGCAAACACGATTGTACTGCTGTTGATGCATTTAGTATCTTAATACAGTGCACGAAGAAGTCGTTTTTCGAGGAACCAGCTGTAATGACTAACAAATGTCCGTTCATGCTCGCTAAAAATGCGGTTTTTCTGCAAGGCAGCAAATAAAACTTCTTAGTTCATGTTCAAATTTTATCATCTCACTGTCATGCTTCAAATCTGATGAAAGGAGATCCTATTTCCTAACATTCGCACTAATTAAGTCAACTATGACAAAATTAGAGAACCGGAGGACTTAATATCTTGTAATTCAAAATGCCCTCCGAAATTTGAACCTACTTCATATTACCTTGAATTCCTTTGTTGAAGCATAAGCTTCAGCATCCTATGCTAGCAGAGCACGGGTGAAATACGCCACAAGCTCACAAAAACAGGTCATTCATAAACGGAAGAGACCTTCATTCATTGGATAGTTTAAAGAAAATTGCAGTGTCGCCGGAAAGTTCGAACAATGTCTCCTCTGTTTACACACAAATTACATCACGTTTTCTGCTAGAGTCCGTTGAGTGGCTAATATCGTTTAATCGTTTAATATCGTTTTTAACAACATTTATTTCAATCAGAAAAGACGCTCCCCACTCTCGGCGTGCAGGCCTGGGAGACGGGGAGTCCCGTGTCCGCGATCAGAGGCTTACTGGCAGTGCTTGATAGGTAGCAGCCTCTGCCCATCAACCCGCTATGTACTCCCGCAGGTCCTCGCTCCGTCGAGGTACCTAGTAACCATTTGTAGCTTTATTGCCTTTCTAATACGATTCCGAATGAGGGTACCTATTTTCTCCCTCTCTCTTTCTCTCTCTCTCTCTCTCTCTCTCTCTCTCTCTCCGGCTTTTATATCTAAGTATGGCGTGGCGACTAATTCTACTAATTATGTATGCTTGTATGCTTGTATCTGCAGCACATTTCTCCTAATCATTCCCTACCTTTAGTCTCGATTTGTCTTGTGAGGCCTAGTGTTTCATCGCGAAAAGCTCCAACTTGTTAAGAATCTGCCTCTTGTGTCCATAGGTTTGGATGATTAAACCGAAGCTCTATCCATCTTTAGCACGTGCAAGTCTGCCATGTTAATTTTAATACACCAATTTTCTACACCGGAGCTCTTTCGGGTTTATACAAGCAGTTCTGGAGCAGCTTGGTTTGGTAAGTAGAAAAAAACCAGGACACGCTTTAGAGAAGACTGCATTGATTTTTGGTTATGATTTCCACGTGTGCCTTAGGTGAAAGGTCTTCAAAGATAACAACGCCTAAATATTTCTTTTTTCGATACGGTTTCTAAAATGACATTGCCGATAATATAGGAACACTTAAGTGGTTTTATGTGTTCTATGTGGGTCAAATCGTCCCTATAAAGGGGATTATTTTTGGGTACTTTGCTCCGCCGTGGTGGTGCAGTGATTAAGGTTTCGATCCCGATCGCCGGCGGCTGCTTTTCGGTGGCGGCGAAACGGAGAGGAACACGTGTTCTCTGCAATGTTCAGTTCAGTTCAGGCGTTCAGTCGTGTCCGACTCTTCGTGACCCTATGGACCATGTCACGGCACGCTTTCCGGTCTCTCACTATCTTCTTAACATCACATAGCTTCATCTGCAATGCCTCGAGAATGCCATCTAACCATCGCGTTCGCTGCCTACCCCTTCTCCGGCGACCCTCAACCTTTCCCAACATCAAATCTTTCTCCAGCGACTCCTCTCTTCTCATCAGATGACCAAAGTAGCTGAGCTTTAACTTTAGAATTTGACCCTCCAATGAGCAGTCAGGGTTTATGGTCGACAATATCGACTGATTTGATCTTCTGGCAGTCCAAGGAACTCTTAAGAGTCTTCGCCAGTACCACAATTCAAACGCGTCAATTCTTCGGCGGTCAGCCTTTTTCACAGTCCAACTCTCGCATCCATACATCACAACTGGAAAGACCATAGCACGGGTTATACGGATCTTGGTTGGCAGACTAATGTCTCTGCTCTTTACTAGGCGGTCAAGGCTAACCATTGCTCTCTTTCCCAGAAACAGGCGTCTCCTAATTTCATGGCTGCAGTCTCCTTCCGAGGTAATCTTGGCGCCCAAGAACAGAAAATCTGTCACAGCTTCCACTTCTTGTCCATTGATGCTCCAGGACTTGATAGGGCAAGACGCCATGATCTTCGTCTTTTTAATGTTCAGTTTAAGCCCAAACTTCTCACTCCCTTCTTGTACGCGCATCAGAAATCTCTTGAGTTCCACTTCACTTTCTGCCATTAAAGTGGTATCATCCGCATATCTAAGGTTGTTGATACGTTTTCCAGCGATCTTCACTCCAGCTGAAGACTCGTCCAGACCGGCCTTCCTCGTGATGCACTCAGCATATAGGTTAAATAGGCAGGGCGACAGTATGCAGCCTTGCCTCACCCCTTTCTCAATCGGAAACCAATCAGTAAGACCATGCCCAGTTCTGACTGTGGCCTCTTGCCCTTCATAAAGGTTCCTGAGGAGACAGATGAGGTGAATTGGAACTCCCATCTCTTGGAGAGCTTGCCACAATCTGCTGTGATCTACGCAGTCAAACGCTTTCGCATAATCAATAAAGCAGAAATAAATGGGTTTCTGGAACTCTCTTGCTTTTTCCATGATCCAGCGAAGGTTGGCAATTTGGTCTCTAGTTCCTCTGCCCTTGCGAAACCCAGCTTGCACGTCCGGAAGCTCCCGATCGACATACTGCTGCAGCCTACCTTGCAGGATTTTTAACATCACCTTGCTAGCATGCGAAATAAGCGCGATCGTGCGGTAGTTGGAACAATCTTTGGCACTGCCTTTCTTTGGAAAGGGGATGTAAACTGACCTCCTCCACTCCTGTGGCCACTGCAGGGTTGTCCAAATCTTTTGACATAATGTATGCAGTGTGTTAACAGCGTCGTGGTTGAGGTTTTGAAGCAACTCAGCTGGAATACCATCAATTCCGCTAGCTTTGTTCTTAGCAAGGCTGGCTAAGGCCCATTCAACTTCACTCTTCAGGATGCCCGGCTCGAGATCAGTAATCACAGCCGTCCTATGTTGGGTTTGCACATCCGGGTCCTTCTTGTACAGTTCTTCTGTGTATTCCTGCCACCTTTTCTTTATCTCTGAGGCTTCAGTGAGGTCCTTGCCTCGTTTGTCCTTTATCACGCCCAGCTTAGCACAGAAGCTTCCTTTGATATCTTTGATGCCCAGATGGTCGACATTCCTCCTTAGCCCTTCACAGCCGAATCCACTTTCTCTCTTTTCACTGCCATTCCCACCTTTCTCCACTCTCTTATTGCGTGGGTCAGGTCTCCACACTGCGTGTGAAGATACTGCGCTTTTCCGTTCAAGTGAACCAGTTTTTATTAATGTTGTTAATAACCGTAAGGGCAATTAAACACAATTAGGAATCACCTGAGGAGGCAAGGCTTTTTGTTTCGAGTTCAACATATTGGTTGTCAACCATAGTAATAACTACCAGGGGTTTGATTTTACCGCTTCTCAGATAATTGAACGTACATGACAGCGCTGAATATTATATGGAAACGCAATTTTAAAACCCTAATTCTGCTGCAGCGTTGGAAGAATTAGGGTGTTACTTAACTACATCACGCAATCATCGATATCTTTAACTTCATCAGATTGGCGAGCGTGCGCATATTCACTGTTTTGCTGCGGTACGAGAACTGCTCTCGCATTTTAATGATAAAACAACAGAACGTAACTACCGAAGAGAATGGCAACGAACTTTCGCACTAATGCTTCAGCGTCATTCGTGGAATAACAAGAAACGCTTCTCCGGCATCATTTCCTTTCTTCGCACAAAGCTTGACAGCCAAACGTTATTTCTGACCTAGTTATCAGTTCAGACATAGACCGAAAGTGACGTCTCTGAAAACATCGCTTACAAAAGTGGCAGTCACATTGTTAGTCTGTTTAGACAAACCGTTAGCAATTTCTTCGATTTCCTTCACCCGTTCTCTTTACAACCTCCATCTACGAACTTACTCAGTTTTTAAGTTGCTCCTCTTGCAACCATCCTAACTATTGAGCTTTATTACATGTCGGAATATAACGAAGGTTATTCCTAAGCATGGTCCTTCCTTCCACGTTTCTCCTCCTGTCTCATTGGCACGGATAATGCGAATGATGGAACGTGAAGGGAGCCAATAATACAATTTAAGGAGGGTTGAAATCTGGGTCAGTTGGTACATAGTCAGAGAATAAAAACCAGCCATCGTCTTTCTTCGTCCTCGTCCCTTGGCTGGTTTTTATTCTCTGAATACAATTTAGTTTGTAGAAACTTTTTGCATGTGTGTGATTGGTGTCTCGTTAAGGGTTGCGAGAACTTCCTGCATTTCCCGTGACGAAGCTCACCAAGTGATTGGGTATGTGGGTTAGCAGAAACCTGTTTGGCAGATAGTGTCGTGACGTTGCCACGTGGGCAGGTTCAAAATATGCGTATATTGAGAAGGTAGCACCCATAGCTGATTGCGGGGATGTTCTGAGCATTTTAGACTGCCGTGACAGAATAGGTCACATATTATGATGGAAGGATACTCACAGCGAGTAACATGTGGTGAAAGGGCATGTGGGTGCGTCGCAGTTCTTTGTGGCTTCCTCTTCGGTGTTTTCGATGCCTAGCCTGCTCATCTTTCGGGTTGCAATCATCAGGACGTTGGAAAGAGTTCCTTTAAGATGTATCGGAACAGAGGTTATGCGCCGGTGTGTTTCCTTCTATTTTCTGACAACCGGAGACCCATTCCAGTACGACATCCAGGTTTAGTTGCTGGCGAAGGACGGCTCTAAGCTAATCGTAAATACACACCGGGTGTATGTTTTGGCGAAGTTCCGGAGGAAGTTTGGGCTGTCAGTGTGCACTGCGATGGTGTTCGTTTAGTGATTGTGATGCAGGGTTACTGAATTGAGCGATTTTGTTTCAGCTGACGTCGGGTCAGCAACCCCTTTGTGATGACGCACTTTCTCGCTTAGAGGGTTACGTCATTTTGCGTCATTGCAGCCAGAAATGTTACCATCGCGTCATCTTGTGTCTCGTTTGTAGTTTATCGCCATATTCTCACAGGAAGCAAGTATACATCACCATCAGTCCAACTAGGTTAACCACGGAGAAAAGGCCTCTCTCATTGCTACCAAAATTACTGTGCTGCGACATCTAGAGCAACCTTATTACCCGACTCTTGCCAATACTTGTAACGTTTCCCTTTCCTGGACTTGAAACCATTACGGTTGTGTTTACTTTCGAGGAGGCCAGATGCTGCCTACATCTAAGAGTAAACAACCAACGTAGAACATAGTAATCGAGCCTCGCCGGGGTGGCGCAGTAGTTACGGCCCTCGGCTGCTGTTCCCAAGGATGCGGGATCGAATCCCGGCCTCGGCGGCCGCTTTTCGATGGTGACGAAAAGCAAGGTGCCCGAGTGCTGTGCGATGTCAGTGCACGTTAAAGAACCCCAGGTGGTTGAAATTTCCGGAGTTCTCACTACGGCGTCTCTGATAGCCTTAGTCGCTTTGGGGCGTTAAGCTCCACAAACCAACACAGTAATCGAGTTCTGCGTGGCGAACACTCTATTCAATGTTTGAAACGACGAAAGGTGTCAGCCTGATTTCTTTGGCCTGTTGCGGCTGAAGGCAAGCCTTATGCCTCTTTTGTTTGAAGTAAAGTTAATGAGGAGCAAAAAATGACATGAAGAGAATAATTACACATCTCTAGGGCTACAGCTCTAAAGGGGAAAGCAGAGTGTGTTTTTTAATTAACTACGTATTGGCTGTCGAACGAACTACAGGTTTCGGTATATATTGTTTTAACGGATAGAAATATGAGCACTGAAGACATTTGCTGGCGGATATGACAATTTGGTGATTATTAAATTTTGACTCTTGCGCTGTCACTTTATGTATTTTCGCACGCTGAACATGGCATGAACAAGCTGGTTAAACGTTCGTTTCCAGCCAATACTGCATGTATTCTTGATTCCTCTTAAAGCAATGCGATTTTGCCAAAGATAAAAAATCAGCTAGTATATATAAATGATTATTATAAAGACAGCAGAAAGAATCAGTTTGAACTGGCCTGGAGGCAGCGTGCTGCAATTTACGAACTCAATTGAATTTTTAGTGGGGAACGTAGTAATGTCGCCATGCGATCCCAGCTCAGACGAGGTCAACCTCTGCATATCCACCTAGCTGACGAAACTTCGCAAGTAAGCAGGAGATCTACTTTCCCTAGCGGGTGTACTGTTGTGAATACCAGGCTCTAAAGAGTACCGTTAAAATTAAAAAGGAGCTAGCAACTGGCAATACCACAGAATGTGTTCCTGCCTTTAAATTTTGCAGCGATTCCAAATGTAACCTTTCAACTTTGGATAAGCAACTAAAACGGTTTGTTTATGACAAATTATAAAAACAAAAAACGCACACCGCTTCGAAATGTGCTTGATGAAATATCGACGTGGCGGCTACCGTCTTCGAATAGAATATTGAAACCTGGTTCTTGAGGCGGCGGCGAAGATTCTGTATATCTTCCAGCCGCCTACATCTTTTCGAGGGGAAGCCTCGCCCTGGCTTGGAGCATCCCCTACGGGGAACTAATACAATACTTCAAATGAAAAAGAAAACGATACGCAGAACCACACAAAGACCTCAGCAGACAGGAGGCAGTAACCTGGAGGAACATACTGGTTAGAACATTCCCAAACCTAGCGAAGTACCACAAAAACTGGACTGAAAAATTCAAAAATAACGCAAGCCCTGCATGCGGTGAAGTCTCGGACATCCTTCATATTGTTACGGGGTAGTTCAGCTTGTAGCAGAGGGCGGACACCGAAGACAAGGCTTTCCAACGGACGTTCTCTGTAGGCACCAGCCGACGCTGTTGAACGTCGTCTTCTCTCCAAAAACTCACGAGAGTCTTCTTCTTCTTTCCTCATGCGTATGCGTTCTTCTTTCCTTATGCGTTGCACCGCCTAATGTGACACTACCCCGGCGGCTGAAAAGCACCGCCCCGGTGCGTACTAGCGTCCAAACCAGGGTCCATGTAGTACGGTTTTAGGCGTGCAACATGGACCGTCTCGGTGCGTGGTGTAGAGGCATGGCGGACGGGATGCAAGGGCGCAATTTTGTATGTCACTGGTGTCACTTGTCGTAAAATACGGTAGGGTCCTGTATACCGGGGCAAAAGTTTTTCCGAGAGGCCAACGCGGCGAGCTGGAGTCCAGAGCAGCACGAGAGAGCCGCAAGAATACTCGGTGTTGCGATGACAGGAATCATAGCGACGTTTCTGGGAGTGCTGAGAGGCTGCGAGTCGGTTGCGAGCAACAACGCGGGCAGCATCAGCTCGGGCTATGGCGTCAAGAGCATATGAGCTGGCAGTGGTGACAGACGGGAGCAGGCTGTCAAAAGGAAGCAGAGGTTCACGGCCGTATAAAAGATAGAAGGGGGAGTAGCAGGTAGTGTCGTGACGCGACGAATTGTAAGCGAATGTCACAAATGGCAGCGTTATGTCCCAGTCGCGGTGGTCATCAGAAACGTACATAGACAACATGTCAGTCAGTGTCCGGTTAAGGCGTTCGGTAAGCCCGTTCGTCTGTGGATGGTAGGCGGTCGTGAAAGAATGACGAACGTTGCACAGCCGTAGGATCTCGTCGACTATACGAGCCAGAAAGCAACGGCCACGGTCGGTGAGTAGTTGGCGGGGAGCTCCATGGACGAGTATAACGTCGTTGAGGAGGAAAGCAGCGACATCAGTTGCACAACTGGTTGGTATTGCTCGTGTGACCGCGTAGCGTGTTGTGTAATCAGTGGCCACCGCGATCCATTTGTTCCCCGATGCGGACAGTGGAAAAGGCGCTAGAAGATCTAGACCCACTCGAGAAAATGGGTCTATGGGGATGTCGATTAGCTGCAGAAGTCCAGCTGGTAAAAGTGATGGCTTTTTCCGGCGTTGACATCGGTCACAAGCAGCTACGTAACGGCGGACTGCGCGATATAGGCCTGGCCAAAAGAACCGACGACGCACACTGTCGTATGTGCGAGAGACGACTAAATGACCCGCTGTAGGAACGTCGTGAAGCTGTCGAAGGACGGCTGAGCGTAGGTGCTGAGGGACTACTAGTAGGTCGGGGCCATCAGGTCGCATATTGTGCCGGTATAAGGTGCCGTCGTGGAGCACAAACAAACGAAGAGAAGGGTCATCGTGATCGGCGCTGAGGCGATTGATAATTTCGCGAAGCTGAGGGTCCTGGCGTTGCTCATGGCGAATGTTGGAGAAATCAGAAATAGAGAGCACGCAAGCGTCATTGTCACATTCAGGTTGGCTTGGCGGGTCGACTGGATGACGGGACAGGCATTCGGCGTCTCGATGCAACTGGCCAGACTTATAAACTACTGAAAAATTGTACTCCTGAAGGTGCAAGGCCCAACGTCCAAGGCGGCCAGTAGGGTCTTTGAGTGTAGAAAGCCAACACAGTGCGTGGTGGTCAGTGACTACTGTGAATGGCCGCCCATACAACTAAGGGCGGAACTTTGTAATGGCCCAAACTAGGGCTAAGCACTCACGTTCAGTGATGGAATAATTTTGTTCGGCCGCAGAGAGGAGTCGGCTGGCATAGGCGATGACGCGGGGTAACCCGAGCTGACGTTGTGCGAGAACGGCACCAATTCCATGACCACTTGCGTCGGTGCGCACTTCTGTGGGCGCTGACGGATGGAAGTGAGCCAACACTGGCGGACCGGTGAGGTGGGCAATAAGAGCGACGAAGGCGGCCGATTGTTCGTGGCCCCAGGTAAAGGAGACCCCTTTTTTTCAGAAGCTGCGTGAGCGGACGGGCTATTTCTGCGAAGTTTGGTACAAATCGCCGGAAATATGAGCAAAGACCGAGGAAGCTACGCACGTCGCTGCTAGATTTCGGTTTAGGGAAATCCCTTACAGCGCGAATTTTGTCGGGATCCGGCTGGATGCCATAGGTGTTGACTAAATGCCCTAGGACCTTGAGTTCCCGGCGACCAAAGGTACACTTCTTGGAGTTCAACTGAAGGCCAGCTCGTCGGAAGACGCCAAGAATAGCCAAAACACGATGGAGGTGGCCTTCAAAGGTTGATGAAAATACGATGACGTCATCGAGGTAGCACAGACATGTGGTCCATTTGAGCCCGCGTAATAGAGAGTCCATCATACGCTCGAATGTCGCAGGGGCATTACATAAGCCGAAAGGCATCACCTTGAATTGGTAGAGGCCATCCGGGGTGACAAAAGCCGTCTTTTCACGATCTCTTTCGTCAACAGAGATCTGCCAATATCCAGAACGGAGATCGATGGAGGAGAAGTAGTTAGCACCATGCAGGTAGTCGAGAGCGTCATCGATCCTTGGAAGAGGGTACACGTCTTTCTTTGTTATCTTGTTTAGGTGTCGATAATCAACGCAAAACCTCCAGCTGTTGTCTTTCTTTTTGACGAGTACTACCGGAGACGCCCAGGGGCTGCTCGACGGCTCAATAATGTTGCTTGCCAACATTTTCTCTACTTCGTCCTGAATAATCCTGCGTTCGGAAAGAGCAACTCTGTAAGGCCGTCGATGAATAGGTCGGGCATCTCCAGTATCAATACGATGTGTGACGACGGACGTTTGGCCCAGGGATCCGCGACCGAAATCAAAAATGTCGCTGAATGACCGCAAAAGGCCGGCAAGGGCGCTAGCATATTCGGGAAGCAGGTCAGAGGCAACCATGGCTGAGATGCGGTCCTCCGGACTATGTGATGGGACAGGTTGTGCAGGTACGTCGGCGTGACGGTCGGACAGCACTGTAGAAATGGTAAAGGTGGACAAAGGCGACAGCTCGGCAAGGAAAATGCCCTCCGGGAGAACTTGTGAAGACATGCTGAAGTTGAGTACGGGAATGTAAGTGAGGTTGTTCTCGACGTGTACAATGTTATGAGGTAGGACGATGTTGCGCTGTAGAGTGACGTCGGTGATGGGGTTGACAACGTAGTCGCCGTCAGGAAGGGAGGGAAAAGGTGACATGGGCACGTATACTGCTGCCTCGGGAGGTAGGCGAGTAAATGTACTGGAGCGGAGGCGAGGCTGGGATTGGTCAGCACTGGGGTCGTGAACACAATAGGGCAGGGCTAGGCGCAGAAGTCCGGCGGAAAAGTCAATGAGAGCGGAATGGGCTGTTAAAAAGTCTAGGCCTAAAATCACGTCTTGAGGACAAGTATTAAGGACGGCGAAGAGCACAGGGACGTGGTGGCCGGCGATGCTAACGCGTGCAGTGCACATTCCGATGATGGCAGCAGTTTTTCCATCAGCAACGCGAACTGTAGAGGTGTTAGCGGGCGTAAGAACTTTTTTGAGGCGCTGGCGGAACGACGAACTAAGAACTGAAATATGAGCTCCAGTGTCAATGAGAGCGGGCACAGGGACTCGATCTACGAGGACATTGATCAGGTTGCGGCGTGGTGCGATGGTCGAAACACAGTTGGCTGTCCGGGCTGGTAACGCAGCGTCACGTCCGGGCGCTGCGTTGCCTAGTTTCCCGAGTAGGTGCCTTGGTACGTTGGGGACAAGCTGCGGCGACGAGTAGGTGATCGGGAATGGTGGGCTTGAGGCGATGGAGAACGGCTAGGACGACGGTCTTGCTCTGTGTTCTCAGTACGAAGATGTGCTGGGGTGACAGAAACGGGTCGTGGTGCATAATAGTTATGGCGGGCAGGGCTGTAATAGGGTTGAGAGGGGGGAGCCGGACGGCTGCGGCAATAGCGGGATGTATGGCCAGCTCGACAGCAGACGAAGCAAATAGGCCTATCGTCAGATGTGCGCCACTCCGCAGGATTGCGGGTAGGGTAGCGCGGTGTGTAGGGCGTGGTTGTGGCAGCAGCAGCAACCACTGGGATTGGCTGTGGTGCAGGGGGTGGTGGGGCAGGATTTGAAACGAGGCCCACATTAGCGAATTCTTGGCGGACAACAGCCTGTATCATAGCTATTGTTGCCTGTGCAGGAGGTGACGTATGTGTAACAGGAGTCAAGGCCTCGATTTTTCTGCGGACGATGGTAGTAAGGTTATTCTGACTTGAAGGCTGCTGTAACGTGGGCAAGTCGTCACATGAGTATGTAGTCGCCGTGTTGGGAAGGCGCTGAAACCGATGGACGATGCGGCGCTGCTTCGCCTGTTCGAAACGGCGACAGACTTGCAGGACTGAGTCCACCGTAGAGCAGTCTTTGCAGAGAAGTATATTGAATGCGTCATCGGCGATACCCTTAATTATATGGCCCACTTTATCATCTTCGGTCATGGAGGTATTCACATTTCGACACAATGCGAGAACATCCTGTATGTAGGCCAGGTATGACTCGGTTGACAACTGAGCCCGAGTAGCCAGGTCTTTTTTGGCTGCCAGAGCTCGCCCAATTGGTTTGCCGAATAAGTCCTGCAGTTTTTGTTTGCAGATGTCCCACGTAGGCATCTCCTGTTCGTGATTGGTAAACCAGGTCTTCGCCGTTCCCGCCAGATAGAAGATGATGTTTGCCAGCATTATGCTAGCATCCCAGCGGTTATTCTTGCTGCACCTTTCATATTCGTCGAGCCAATCTTCAACGTCCTTGTTGTCTTCGCCGTTAAAGATAGGCGGATGACGGATTTTGGTTAAAACCATGGGGGCAGCTGGAGTTTCCGTAGCGGGTGATGCGTCCTGGGATGCCATGCTTACTGCGGTAGTCGGTGTGGTGAGCTCAGGGAGATGACGTCCACTGCGCAAATCCAGGTTTCTGGCGTGAAAGTACGAGGAGCTGTGTCAAGGGGAATCGAAAGTACCTCCACCAAGGTGTTACGGGGTAGTTCAGCGTGTAGCAGAGGGCGGACACCGAAGACAAGGCTTTCCAACGGACGTTCTCTGTAGGCACCAGCCGACGCTGTTGAACGTCGTCTTCTCTCCAAAAACTCACGAGAGTCTTCTTCTTCTTTCCTTATGCGTATGCGTTCTTCTTTCCTTATGCGTTGCACCGCCTAATGTGGCAATATGATATGGAACTGCAAAGAGCAATTAGAGAAATATAAAGCTCGAGCACTCAGCCAAGCGAAGTAGGAGGCAGAGCTGGCCCACACGGGTCTCTCTGAGCAGCGCAGCCTGCTCATCAGGGCTCTGAGACACCCTAGGCAAATGGTATCCTGGACTGAGGAAACCACCCACGCTGTTCCGTTAAATTAAAGTTTACTCTCTCTCTCTTTCTCTCTCTCATGCAGGCTTTTGCTATTGCTGGCCATGTGGGCCTATCTACAGCCAACCTGGACTGCCACTATCGACACCGCGGCAGCGTGTGAACTAGCTGCCTCCCATCTGGTTCTAAGTGTGTTACGCTCAGCAACAAGCTGGCTGGCTTTACGTATGTGAAATCGTCCCTGTAAAGGTGATTATTTTCGAATAGTTTGCCCCATCGTGGTGGTGCAGAAGTAAAGATGCCCGACTACAGTGCCGGAGTACCTAGTTCCGGGGCGGATTGTTGAAAAAGACGACATAAAAACATTAAAATACTGGATGACAGGTTCTGCTCAAACCGCGTGTTTGAAGATGTGCCACGAGTACGCACCCAAACACTGAGGTCTGGTACGATGTCTAGAAAGATTGCATTAAAGCGCTAATCGCATGTGACGACAATTCGCGGCGACACGCCGCGAGACGGGCCGAGGGCCGCCAAAGCATTGCCGCTCGTCGCTGTCGCTCAGTTTCCGGGTTTTAGAAAATTTCGCATGTCGCCAGGAAGCAGCTCGCGAGGCAGCGAATCGCGGAAGACTTTGGGGTGCTCAACCACCGTTCTGGCTTTTTGTTTTTGTTTTTGTTTTTGAGGGTGAAGTGGGTGTTTTCCTAGTCCGGTTTTGGCGAAGAACCTGGTGCCTACAGACACTTCGTCAGATCCGTGTATTATGAGCGCATCGAGACAGTTCAATAAAAGCTTGTAAAGGTAGTAAAAGAAAAAAAGGGCTAGTTTAGCTAGATATTGTTAATTTTTAAAGGAACAGGGGAAAGTCACTGCTTGCAATGCAAATCGGCATCGCAGTGTAGTAGCGCACCGCTGCGCTGTGACCCTGCAAAATGCGATGCGTTACAAGAAATTTCATCAGTGTTTTATTGTACTTCATGCTGTTTAGTATTAAAAACGGAAAGCGTAGCAGGGGAGCGGCAGAAAGTTAGATGGGTGGATGAGATTAAGAAGTTCGCAGGGGTCAAGTGGATGCAGCTAGCACAGAACCGGGTTAAGTGGAGACATATGGGAGAGGCCTTCGCCCTGCAATGGGTATAGTCAGGCTGATGATGATGATGATGATGATGACCGAACTACGAGGCGGCAGTAACAGAGCAACGCTGAAAACGCTCCTCTCTGCCGCTGAGCCCCGTCGCTCCGTGCGGTGTGCACCAGCGGCAACGGCACTAGTTGGCGACGGCGTCGCGCGACGGATCGCTAGGGCTTGTCGCCTCATGCGGTTACCGGTTTAATGCGTTCGCGTTTGCTCAAGATGGAGACCTGACCATGTCCTCGCTCACGAGCCCACGCTTCCTTTTCGTCTTCTTCTTCCCACTGGCTCGGTATCTTTCTCCTCGCTGGCTCAGTAAGAAGAGCGGCACTAAAGATTTAACACACTCCCGGCCGCGAAATGCCCAGGCGTTGATCTCCAAAGGTGCAAGGTTCTGTATTGGTCGCGTAGTGACAAATCCGTCGCCGAACTTGACCTTGTAGCAGCCTAGTTTTAGGTAAACTTTGTACTTGTTTTCTGGTGTCTCATGTACCCTCGAGTTGTGGAAGGCGAGTAGATGGGCACCATCATGCTCAAACTGACGTGAAGAAGCACAGATAGCATCAATAATATTGGTGCCGTTTTTATGGTGCTGAGTAGTGGTAATCCTAAAGTAGTAGGAGTGATCCATGCACTTTCGTTGCACCCCCCGTACATGTAGCCAGGCACCAGGCTGCTCACACTCACTATTGTGACCAGATCCGGCTGCCCCTCGCTGGACATGCAACACAGCTCGCTGCTAGATTGCTGTAGTGTGAGAAATGCTTTAAACGTCGACTGAATCGCCAGTGGCATGGCCATACGCATGTAGTAGCGAATGAGTTCTACCAACTCAGCTTTCAGCTGGTACTCAATGCGGACGTCCGCGTTGGGAAGCTTTGTGGTGATATTATTCAAGCCCGACCGGCAACATCCAGACTTCGATTATCAGGTGATTTTTGAGGACTTTCTTTATAGTTGAGGCGAAGACAAGTAATGTATTTTTTAGTTCATTTCAGAGTTCGATTCTAACGCTCTCCTGGTTGGCCACAGAAGCAAATAACCACATGGCGTAAAGGTAGATGTTCTCAGTCGAGTATAGGCAGGCAAGTGACATGGCCGGAACATTATCTTGCTGGTGGGTGGGGCCCAAGAAAAAAGGAACTTAAACTTCTCGGAGGGGAATGGCGCCACGAAAAACAAGACGCGGTAGCGGAGGTAGTCGGAGATAGTGCGTACGTCTTTCTCCCCTATAACTGTGGAAAGGCGCTGAAGCATCTCGAAGAGCCTAACGATCTGCTTGGAGATGCGAAAGTCTCTTCGATCACGCAGGATAGCAGCAAAGTACTGATCCCTCACCCAGAAAGAGTGGTATTCTTTCCATGTATTCAGAAGAGGTATGGCCTCTATCTGCTGTTTGTGAGCCCGCACAAGGCACACGAAGAATTTTCCCGAATTGCGCTCGAAGTCGTGCACGTTGTGAGCGCGCCTGTGCATGTCCGTGTTGGGCTTTAGGAGTCCAAGAGCTCGAGCTACGACTCTTGTGCAGCCTTCATTGGAGGGCTGCTCCCACGATGAATAGAATCCTTGCAGCGTAGCTGCCGGCATGACCTGCAGTCGCAGCTTGTTGAGCGCCAGAGTGCTTAAGGGAAAGGCCCGCAGTTCCCTAGACAGGAAACAGTTTAGCATTAGGCTAGTCAGGTTCCTCTCATGGCTGGTGGCCAGCAAGCAGATGTCGCGTATGGCACCCTGCAAGTTCTCTATCGTTCTTTCATTTGTACTCGATGCAGTCCATGCACAAGTTCGACACACGGTAGAGGAAATGTTGCTTGATCTTGCCGTCGAGCTGCGGCCTAAAGGTATAATTGAAGTAGCGGCGTAGGTCGGCCACCATGGTCTCCACGGCGAGGTGGCGGTATATAAGACCGCGTGCCGAACGAATAATCGCTTCCGCTTCATTCGTGTCCATATGTGTGGCCATAAAGGTTGGCGCAGAGATTCACAAGGTTCTGCTCACACTTTTCTGGGCACAGTGCTAGCCAGCGGCAGTCCAGGTGTCTATACATAGGATCTTCTGTGGCCATCTCATTGACTCTGCCAGAACGTGGTCCAAGAATGTCGTTGAAATGGAATAGGTCCTGAAGAAGGCCTTCGGAAGTGTTCTGGCTGTTTCTCTGCTTGTGTCGACAAGGTACCCTGCGGCGCGGATTAGTGGCCTGTTTTCCGGACATCGTTCAGATTTTCAAGTTTCCAAAACGAGCGGAGCCATTCGTCGCTCTCTGTTGTGTTCCTTCTGAGCACGCAAACCATCGTTCCTGACGCCGATTTCTCCGTTCTCAAGCAAGTTGTGATACCTTGAAAGATTCATCCCAGCTTGGACTCCAAAGCGATGACTGACACTGTCATGTCGCGTCTGCGGACCTGCCCCGTCAAGACAGTCCACAGCCAGTCCGACCCAATTAGGACGCGGATCCCACTGCAGTTGCCAGCGTTATGGCATGACAATTCGTCTCCAATATGTCGGCCACGCTGCTTAAGTGACGCCATAAAAGAAGACTCCATAGGCATCTCCTCGATGTCCTTGCAAATGTGAGGAATCAAAATAGCACGCAAAGTGATCTCATCATCTGAAAACTGTCTCTTCAAGTGCAGCTATACAAGGTGTCGTTTCTTGGCCGCTTGGTCAGAGACATTTGCAAAGGTATTAAGTGCAATCTTTATGGATCCCATGAACTTCGCTTGCAGCTGTCTTGTCAACTATTCTGTAATAAACGTGCTTTGACTGCCTCCATCGAAGATGCCTCGAACATAGCAGCAGGTGGCGGCACTCACTGCCCAGGCACGAAACGTTTGTAGCAGAATAAACGAGCACGATCCAAGGAAGGTACACCCGTGGACAAAATTGGTGTACTCCACGCGCTGCGAGAAAACTGCCCGCCAGATTTTTCCGGCAGAGAAGCAGTTATTTATTTCTAAGATATGCATAACGTACTCTCCTTGATATACTTGTCATGTTGTCCAAGCAGTTTTGTGCGGCACATTTTTTTTTTTATACTAAAAAAATGCAGTCGCGGTTCGCGTGAAGTATACCACCTTTGTCCACGGGTGTACATACGGTTGCGTCGGTGGTCATTCTATCCTCCCCTTGGCGGGTTCCGCGCATCGCATCCGCGTTGCACATGCTAGTGGCGTGTCGACCCACAGAGTTGTAGCATGTAATCCTGCGACGGCAGTCTCGCGCACGGTGTCCTTTGGTCGTGCAGCGAAAGCATGGCATGTTCTGTGGCAGGAGCTTCTTGTCTGGAAGCAGCAGGTCAGCACGGCATGACGAAGTCAAATGGTCGCTTGATTGGCAAAAACACAACCTCGGCTATCTTTGCGGATTGACCATAAAGAACTGACGACTTCGGTCGTAGTCAAGCGCTGCCTTGTACTGGTTGGCATGGTATTGCGTCCGAGTCTCTGACTGTGTTGCCGGTTCTCACGACCCTTGAAGTCGGTCTTCTCCAAGCTCTCAGCTTCAATCACCAGAAATGCCAGCAAGCGATCTAGCTCCGATCCAGTTGCTGCGGTATCGCGAACTTTTGGCTGCCGCATCAATTGCTAATGAATGGTGGTACTGGATGACGAGAGCACGCGGGAGTGTTCATATGAGGATATCGCAAAGCATCGCAGAAAACGATGTCTTGCTCACGCCCAGAACTCCAACCCTCTGATGTTAATCAGTACTTGTTCGTAGAGCTTTCAGAGAACCGTGGTGTCGGTTTGTGAGCATATTGTTGGCAACGTGCGAAGTCTGCAAAAGTACTCTTGCTCCAAGCGTGCTTTATCGTCGAACCGTTTATTTTACATAGAAATGGCGTCCAAGTAGCACGCCTCGGTTGTCGGAAGGCCCGCGATGACTGAAGCTGCGTCACCTCTCAAGAAAAGTCGAAAGTAGTGAAATTTGTCTGACACAGTGAGACCATCGTTGCGGTGAATAAGGTGGTCAAAGTGCTCCCAAAACTGAGTCTAGCGGCTCAGGTCCCAAGAGAGAGGTGTTATAGTGAGCTTCGGCAGCTTGACACCGGGTCTTTCGGAAGGGGAGCTATGACCTTCCCAGAAACTCGCTCCAATGAGCAGTCTTTCCAGTAACGAAAGCTTCCACCGCAGGTTCATTAACCTGACCGCTAGTATCTCTAAACCCGACCACTGGTTTAGATACCAGTGGTCGGGTGAATGAACCTGCGGTGGACGCTAGCAAAAACGCTGGGAAGATTGGTGATTTAAAAGCAGAGAAGTGACATAATGTTAGTAATTTATAAACACAAAATCAATGAATGGAATGATGGTATAGTTAACCGATCTAAAAGAATAATCAAGATATAGGGGGAGCGAATTTTCGTTGCTCTTTCTTTGTGAAATAAGTTCTTCTTGGTGATTTGAAGACGTGGAAAATTGCACCACAGGTGCGCCCCGTTCAAGACGGTGATCAGAGACGACAAAATGTGGATAACGACACTTGAGAGTTACAAAGAGATTACCTGAAGTTTATATACAAAACTTGGCAATGTTTACAGCAAGGTTAGGCAAAAGCGACATGGATGTAGCTAGCTCGGCCTAGCCGAAGATGTACACATCAGGCCATAGCTCAGAACACCAGACTGGTCTCTCGGGCTTGGTTTTAAGCCCTCGGTACCAGCCCACATTTCAATTACGTCCAATCGCCACAAACTTCAACATGATTGGTTCGTGGCCGCGTGCAACTTCAGCAGTGTGAGTGAAACCCTTTCCACACAACGAAAGAAAAAAAAAATACAAAACACAAAATGTCACATGCTGCCGCCATTCTACTGTACACCTTGCCGCGTTCTCGCGTTAAGGTCATCGAAGCAAATGAGCAGGGTCGTTGACGAACCGCCGCCGTCTCGCACCCCCGCTCTTCCTAGAACTTGCAAAGCCCGTGACCCCTGGCTTAGCGGCGGCACGAAGAAAAGACGCTCGCTCAATCGGTCCTCTCGCGAAGGCCTCCCCTTTGTTCAACGTTCCCCACCACTCTTCTACCGGCGCCGAATGTCACCCTTATGTCTGGACGCGGCGTGTCTGTGAACGGACGTTTCAACCGCGACAGCGGTGTCCTGTCGGCTCGTGGAAAGCATACAGTCGGTACGTACAAAGCAGCTTAACCTCCCCCTTTGAAGACTCGATTGTCTGTCAGCCGCCTGGTGGCACTCGTAACTCTAATGGTTTTCCCTGCTTCATCCGGTGCTTCGCGGCGCCTTCTTGTCTGCACGCAGCTAGCATCAATTCATGCTACAAGCAAACTACCACGAGGTCCGAAGTGCATAGCCGCTAATCCGTGGGCGCATAGCGATACCTTACAGGAAGAAAAAAACGAGCATGATAGTAACTGCTACCACCCCGTTTCGAAGGGGACGCTCCTATTTTCCATCCATCCATCTGCGTGCGACCTGTGTCGTCGAGATCGTACGCTCTAGTCGAGGCGTTCTCCGCGAACCCATCATCCTCCCTCGTCATGTGTCGCGCGCACTTTCACCCTCTGGTTAACCGTTCGGCCTGCGAGCTGGTGATCACGAGCTGGGGCTCTACCTCGGGCCGGGCTATGTTTGCCTCGAGCGTGCCGGGCAAGACACACCTATCCCGAGTACCACAACTTTTTCGAAAGCGCAAATATTTCATGAGGCTCTATGCGTCTCAATGCAAAACAAAAAAAAAAGATCCTGCATCCTCCCAACCCGAGAGCTTCTGAGTTATCACGCGACGTCGATCTGCCTGTCCAAGTTGCCCCGCCATTAAAAGGCGTTTAATTATCAGTTTCGCAGTTCGTGCCATTCTCTCACCTCTTTTTTTTTTTTGTGGCTTGCCGCTGGCCTCGACATATCCCCATAGGAATTCCTATAGTCAAAGCAGCCACTTTCCTAAAGTTGTCTTGTGATTGCTCAGCCCAGACAATGCAGTTTCAGAGCGCCTTGCCAACACCGTGGAAGGTACACGGTGAGCGAGCTCACCATGTACCTTTCACGGTTCCGGCAAGGCGCTGGACCACAAAATAAAACCAATTTCTCTAGCCTGCGCGCTTTTAGAGAAACAAGAAAACTATGTGGAAAAAACGTGTTCGTGCCGAGAACGTATTAGTAATTCCAGTCACAAGTGACAACAGCGGAAGAAACTTCAGTGCTACCGGATTCATGATCTAGATTGAGGTCGGGCCAAGCCGGGCCTTAATTCTGAGCACAGGGGCGGGCCGGGCCGGACTAAGGCCCTTTCAATGCCGGGCCAGGCAGGGCTTTGGCCAGGCTCGGGCTCAGAATTTTGGCCCGTGCACACCTCTACTGTGAGCCCTTTAGCTCCACCGTGGAGGCGTGAGTAGCCTTTGCATCGTGCCCCGCTCTCGAGTCTTTTCGCCGGGCTGGGGGACCGAGGTCTGGGGGATCAGTGCAGTGTTTATGATACAACTTTTTGTGCATGAAACATCTGTGCTTATAACTTGTGTCCTTGCTTCCTTCGGAGCGGAAGCCCAGGCGCGCAGTGCATGCTGTCTGTGCCTTCGGCTTGCTTTGGTTCTAACCCGTGGTGGCTGGGTAAGCCGCCATGTTGCTGTCGGCAGCAGACGACGCAGCACGGCACTGCCACACAGCCTCGTCTGCATGGCCGCGTGATGTGCGCAGACGGTGCTGGCGCGATCGCACAAGCCGAATGCGGGTTCTTCACGATTCCAAAAGTATGTCTGCACGAGTGCGAAAAGGCGAATGGCGACGCCGAGGCGAATGGCGACGCACCGGTCAACAGACGCAAGATCGACGCCAATCCGGGCAAGCATCAGTCGCCAGAAGTTGAAATCATTAATGTCGACTGGCGGCCACAGGTCCAGGCGCATAGTGCGGTCAGTCGTCCGCGCACATCTAGGTCCGCGCCGCGCCGCTTTGCATTTCTACATACGGCACCCGACCTTTCAGGCACAGTGTCGACGCATACTTTCCTCAGGAACCTCACCTGCCGATGTTTTGCACTCACGTTAAGGGCAGCGCACGAACAGCCGCGCGTTTGCTGGGTGGACCTTCGAAAACCACAATTGGCACTCAGTCCATTCAGGCTGGATGCGGTATATGGTAGCTGTGCTGCCCGCTGTCGACAACATACGTACGGATATTACCCAGCATATATATAGTACTACAATATCATCTAACAGCAGGAAAGTAGTCGCACATTGTCACTTAAGCCCTGACAAAACTGTACAGATATTCCAGTCAGATATCATGAGCGCGAAAAAGAAAGTATATAACATTCAGGACACAAATTAATTGCTGCTTATACCTTCTTTCCGCCTCCCTCTGACAACTCGCATTCCATTTCCTCCTCCCTCATTTTGGTTAGCACTCTACCCCTAAGGAATAATTTCTGCGTCGACACACAGTGGCGATGTTGCCGAGACCTTTTCACAAACTCAACAGAATTCTTTGCACGGCGACCGGCAGCGCGAGGTCAGCAATTTTAACGCGGTGGCCTTTAGCGGCGCAGTTCTCCACTACCATGGGGCCACTAACGCTCCCCCTCGCAATGTTTTTACACAACCGAAGTAATTTCACGGCAATAAACTCAAGCGCCACTTCAGAAATTTCTTTATTGTCCATTTCACCACAGTCATCTTGGTGGATATGTACTAGATTAGATTCAAATTTGAGAATAAGTTCGCCTGGTTCGCCTTCTACAAACTTTTTAGGTGACAATTTCCATGGCATTATCGTGACATATGTACATTATTTTAAAGAAATTAGAAGAGTGCTTAAGATTCGCCGGAAGATGCGATAGTGCCAATTTAACAACACCTTTTTAATTTTTATGTTTTTAATTTTAAGTATCATTAACGCGAAAGCGTTACTTCGCTATGTTCGCAGATTTCTGTCCGCAAAATCGTGTCCGCAACAGTTGCGAGTAATTGAGAAGCGGTATAAGGTAATGAGTGGCGTCAATCGATAAAAGCTGACGTAATGTTGCTGCAGAAAAATAATCAGGCCTATAAATTAATTATGTAATTAATTACAGGCGAAAATTTAAAAGTTTTCCGCAGCAGTTGAGTAATTGAGAAGTGGTAGAGGTTAATGAGGGGTGTCAATCGATACAGGGTGACGCAATGTTGTGTCCCAAATAATAATTGTCAATAAACTAATTAGGTAAATATTTAGAGGCAAAACAGACAAAATCGTGCCCGCAGCAGCTGTAATTGAAAAGTCGTAGAGTAATGAGTGGTGTCAATCGATAGAGGGTGATGTAATGTTGTGTGCGAAAAAATATTTTGCAAAATAGGTTAATTAGGTAATTAATTAGAGGTAGAAATTAAAAAGCGAAGTGGAAAATGGTCCCAATAGCGAATGGCTTGGCGCCACTTTTGAATGTATCAAATACTAAAATAGTTAATTAAATCAGCCAATTAAGGTGACGTCAAGGATGTGGCGTCACGCAACCGGAAGTAGAGCCGAAAAAGGGCACAAGATGGAATTGGCGCGCAATTTGAAAGTACCGAAGACTAAAATGGGTAAACAAGAAGTAAATTACTGTGACATAGAAGATGTGACGTCACGCTACCGGAAGTAGAGCCGAAAAAGCACATATGAAGGGATTGGAGCGCAATTTAAAAGTACCAAAGACTGAAATGGGTAAACAAGAAGTGAATCAAGCAACTAGAAGCAACTATAAGCAACCAGAAGCAACCAACAGCAGCATCCGTACTTTCGCGTTACTCCAATGCAGATTCTGCAGTGCTCTTTAATTTTTTATTACTGTAACATCAGTATACGCATCCCAAACACCGTACGTACGTCTAACGCACAGTAGGCTCGTTGTTTTAATTGTCCTTTAACTTCCTTCTTTCTTCTCGATGTTGTAGGTCCGGTTGCTTCGAAGGAATCGTTCAAATAGGCCGAATTTAAAACTGGCTGAAATAATTAATTAATGGATTAGGCAGATGGACAGAACTGCACAATCAAAAGGAAACACAGAGGCACACTGAGCTGGGTCGCCCTCCGGCTCAGGACGGTCCGTTGTACTAAGCGAGCATACGGGAGAGCGCCCGTTGTCTCCGCAGCTAGGGACACTTTGACACCGAACAGATGTCCCCCTCAAATAAATTAGGCGGGCGACGAGCGTGCGACCCGGGTCGCCTCGCCGGCAGAGCTCCGCACCGAAAAAAAAGACCCCCCCCCTCTCTTGGGTACATGGCGCTCCGTCCATGCGCCTTGCGAGATGACCCTTCGAAACCACGAAATAAACGATAATTACGCATCTGAAGACATTACACGCACCACAATTCATTAAGTGCCCTGGCCGCGGATTCTGGCAACCTGATTACATCAATGTCTTCTGCAGTTATCCACTTCTACAGCTATATAGCCTATAGCACAGTCACTGCATGCAAAAAACATAGTGCCCGATGCAGGTGTATATGTATCACTGGAAATTGAAGCACACATATAGGCACCCAGAGGTGGTGGTTGTGGTAGACGTAGCCAGTATAACAAGCAAAAACTGTGTGCTTATACATCAGGTAATTACGCCCGTTTTCGCTCTGCTTGGCGCGGTCGCCCACGCCAGGGTCTCCCGGCGGTCCGCCTGGTAAGCTTGCCGCTTGGGGCGCTGTCGTCAGTGGCGCCCACAACACCCCCCTTTCTTGAAAGGTTTGATCTCACAGGTTCAGGCATTCTGGTCGCTTACAAACACCTCCACTTCTTGTGGTGCTCGTGTCCTGCAACGGTTGCAGGTGTCTTGCTTGTCCTCTGTCGGTTTGTACAACGTAGGACCTTGGTTATGATGGTGGCTGTGTTACCATGCCGTGTGATGCAGCTCCAGCGAGGATGTGCACCGCTGTGCCTTGTGGTAAGCGCTCTCGGCTCCGTACCTTGTGCCGGGTGTCGTATGATCGTTTTGCACGAGCTTTGTAGGCTTCATTATTTTGTCTGAATTCGCTGTCGTCCCACTTCGGGGCTAGCAGCTTCGAAGTGATTGGTACTGTGGTGTTCAGACGACTACCTATTAAGAGTTCTTCTGGTAAAACCCTTCCACACTGGGTGTGGCCCTGTAGGCAAGCAGCGCTTCGTGTAATTTGGAAGACTTCCTCAAAAGCTGCTTTGCTGTCTGCACAGCCCTCTCAGCCATACCGTTGCTCTGCGGGTAGTAAGGGCTTGAGGTTGTGTGTGAGGCTCCCCAGTGATGCACTAGTTCTTTGAACTCTGTGGAAGTGAACTGCGGCCCGTTGTCTGTGCGTATTGTCCGTGGAACACCGTACCGTGCAAACATTGTTTCCAAGACTAGGGCTATGTTTTTGTAGCTGTCCTCGGCAGCTGTTCTAGCTCGAAAAATCGGGAGTAGTAGTCTACTACTACAACATACTCTTTCCCCTCCGGCGTGATGAGATCCATGCCCACTGTGTCCCAAGGGTGTGCTGGCAATGGAGTTAGAAGCAGGGGTTCTGTTTCTGGCTTTCTGTGTTCTCTGCAAGTTGGACACTTTTCCACGTAGTCTTCAATGTGCTTGCCTATGGCCACCATATGCGTTCTCTTGCCCTCGCTCGGCACCTCGTTGTGCCCAAGTGGCCTGCATGAAGTTTTTCCAGAACCTCTACTCTGATGTCTGGCGGGATGATTATTCTGTCGCCTTTGAATAGCAGACCATCAACAAGCGAAATCTCACTAGCCACCTCGACGTACATTTTCAGGTCAGGTGACAGCCCATGCACAGTTGGCCATGATGTAGTGTGGAAGGTAGCCACCCTGGAAAGTGTTTCGTCTGACTGGATGCTTGCCCTGATTCTGTCCAGTATTTGGTTTGAAGCAGGGAGCTGTTCAAGTGCTGATTCTTCAAACTCGCGCACTGCACTCTCGAGAGTTCTCTCTATGTCTGCTGGTTTCCCAGATGGCTTCTGGAACAGAAGGAGCTTTTTGCCGGGAGTGTGGGACATGGTGTAGTCGTACTCCAAAAGGCGCATCCTGAAACGTTGAAGGCGAGGACACAGCTCGTCAAGTCGTTTAGTCGTCAGCAGCGGTATTAACGGCTTGTGGCCCGTTTCCACGTGAAAGGTTGGTCCCAGCAGGTATTTGCGGAAATGTTCGCAAGCCCATTTGATTTCCAGTGCCTCCTTTTCGATTTGGGCATATCTTTGTTCTGTATCCATAAGAGAGCGTGATGTATATGCCACAGGTAGGAGCTTTTCGTGCGACTGCTGTAGAAGTACAGCCCCAAGACCGTATGAGGAAGCATTCACAGACACTGTGTGAGGCGACTGAGCATCGTAGTGAGCGAGGATCGGCGTCCTGCTTAAAGCTTGCTTGAGTTTGTCAAAACTCTGCCGCTGAGCTGGGCCCCAGTGCCAGTCGGCTACTTGGTGGAGCAAGTCTCTGAGAGGCTTCGTAAAGTCTGCTAGCTCTGGAAGAAATTTCGCTAGGTGGTTTGCAGAGCCCAACAAAGACCTGACTTCAGACACATCACATGGTAGGTCGAGCTGGAACTATATGGCCCTGACTTTTTCCGGATCGGCGCTGACTCCTGTTGAGTTTACGACGTGTCCTAAGAATGTTACTTCTGTTTGTCGAAAGGAGCACTTGTCGATGTTGAGGGTAACACCTGCTTCTTCCAGCTTCCTCAGCACCAGCAGTAGGTTGGTGTCGTGTTCCTCAGTTGTCTTTTCTGAGACAACGATGTAAACTTGTAGACAACTCACACTATCTAGTCCTTCGAGCACATGGAGCATTTCTCGTTGGTAGAACTCTGGCGCGGTGGAGATTCCGAAGGGAAGCCTCAGGAACTGGAACCTTCCAACTGGTGTGATCAAGGTTGTGTACTCGTGAGAGTCCTTGGATAGTGGCACCTGCCAGTACCCTGCTCGTGCATCTAGGCGGCTGAAAACTTGCACCTGCTAACTTTGCAAGACACTCGTTCACCGTAGGCATGAGCACACGTTCGCGTATTATTTGTTGGTTAAGTTGACCATAGTCCACGCAGATGCGCAGCTCATTGTTCTTTTCCGTGCGACAACCATTGGAAAACGCCACTCGGTTGCTCGCTCGATCTTCTGGATGACTCCCAAGTCTTCCATCCTTTCTAGTTCTTTCTTCGCAACTGGAAGGATAACTGACTACGTATGGCTCAGCATCCTTTTTGACTTTGATGCGGTACTCAGTCTTCATGACTCCAAGCTGAGACGTTAGCTTTGGGTATGGCGCCAAGAAGTTGGGGACATCAGTTGATTGTGCGAGGGTTTCGTCTAGCTCAAGAGGGCACTGTAGAATCCCAAGTGATTCTATAGCTGGTCGACTGAGCAGCGGTTCTTTTAATCCATTGATGATGAAGACTGCTTCTTGGACTTCAGTGTTGCGCCAGGTGACTGTTGCATCGATGTAGCCAACAGTGGCTATCGCTGTCTGGCCTGGGCCTATCAACAGCTGTTGCGTTGACTTGATGGGTCCCATGACGGGTCTGTCGTACTCGTGTGCGATTGCAGTCATATCCGCGCCGGTGTTGACCTTGAAGGTAAAAGGCAAGTTGTTCACGGTAGCAGTAATCCTCCACGGCGTGTTCACTCCCGCTTTGATTTTGCCTAGATATAGCTCTCCGAGATCTTTTGGTCGTTGTCGGATACTCGAGGTCTCGTCCTTCGGCTTAAACATGCAGACGCAGGCGTAGTGGCCTTTTTTCCCACAATGGTTGCACGTCTTGTCTATCGCGGGACACTGTGTCTTCGTGTGGTCACGCACACCACCACACCACTTGCAACGTTCGTCTCCCGTCTTGTGTGTACGCTGATGGCGCGACTTGAAAGGCACCTTCGCTTCGTTCCGGCGAGTTTTGACGTTTGTCTGGCCGCGAACTTCTCCCATGTCGAGAGCTGTCTGTTCGATGGAGCGAATTTCCTTGTGTTGAAGTTTCATGCTCTCTGAATTGCGGGCAGCTGTGATTGCTTTTTCGAGAGTGAGTTCTGTGTCAAGCTGCAGGCTCTCGCTGAGTTTTAAGTCTCGCAAGCCGACCACGAGCCTGTCCCGAATCAGTTCGTCTTTGAGAGTTCTGTAATCGCATCTTTCGGCCATCTTGAACAGTTCAGTCGCAAATGCGTCGACGTTTTCATGCTGCTCTTGTTTCCGAGAGTTAAATCGCGCTCTCTCATAGATGACATTCTTTCGAGGTAGGAAATGCTTTTCAAAAGCACTCACCACGGCGGAGTATGATGCCATCTGTTCGTCTGTCAGTTTCAAAGCAGCGAGCACGTCCTCCGCTTCTTCGCCCATGGCGTAGAGTAATGTGTTGATTTGCGTCGTCTCGTCCTGTCCTGTCAGACCGGATATGAGTCGGTAGCGTTCCCGCCTGCGGTGCCATCGTGTCCAATCTTCGGGCTTGCGGAAATCGAGCTTTGTCGGCAGTTCCACGTCAAGCGGGTTGAACGTCATTCTCGGAGTCCTGTCCTGTCAGACTGGATATGAGTCGGTAGCGTTTCCACCTGCGGTGCCATCGTGTCCAATCTTCGGGCTTGCGGAAATCGAGCTTTGTCGGCAGTTCTACGGCAAGCGGGTTGAACATCATTCTCGGAGTGCCGCTCGCGCGCTCTTCGTTCGCGCCGCGAGTGTCTGGCATGACGCTGCGGCCGCTTACGTTGGGCTCGCTGTCCTTCTGGGTGTCACGCTGCGTTGGTTATCCCGCCGCTGCCACCATGTGGTAGACGTAGCCGGTATAACAAGCAAAACTGTTTATTTATACATCAGGTAATGGCCCCCGTTTTCGCTCTTCTTGGCGCGGTAGCCCATGCCGGAGTCTCCCGGCGGTCCGCCTGGTTAGCTTGCCGCTTGGAGCGCTGTCGTTAGTGTCGCCCACAACAGTGGTGGTTCCTGCCACTTAGCTTACTGTGTGGTGGCCGAGAAGGACGCAACGGCATTTTCAAAGCAGGGATCCGTCTTATAGCTAGAAATGGACGGCCATGTGCGTATTTTATTTGCATGTCCTGATTTTTGTAATTTTTTTTTGGCATGTCAGGCTATTAAGAAAGAACCCTTTGTTGGTTGGTTGGTTTGTGGAGTTTAACGTCCCAAAGCAACTCAGGCTATGAGAGACGCCGTAGTGGAGGACTCCGGAAATTTCGACCACCTGGGGTTCTTTAACGTGCACTGACATCGCACAGCACACGGACGCCTTGCTTTTCGCCTCCACCGAAAAGCTGCCGCCGAGGCCGGGATTCGATCCCGCGTCCTTGGGAACAGTAGTCGAGCGTCGTAACCACTGCGCCAACCCTTTGTGGCAGATGCATTGCATGCCCACCTGGCATGCAGAGGACCTGGGTTGAAACCATAATAGTGACAAATTTATTTTATTGAATTAATTCTGCATTCTGAAAAGCCCTACTCTAGAACCTCCCCAGCAATTATGGCTTCATTTGATCTGTCCAATTGATTAGCTTAACTGAATGTGGCTGTGCATTTTATTATTCACCACCTTAGTCGTCCGTAATGATTCTTGTGCAGTCAGTACAGGCGTATTTTCACACTCGGACAGCGTATGAATCAGTTATAGTTATGCTTCCAGCCACCACTGCTAGTATCCTTTATTCCTGTCAAAGCACTGCAATTTCCACACTTAAGAAAAAGCAGCCATAATATATATAAAACTAATTTTTTTTAGTGAATGCCAAAAGAGCAAGTTCGAAGCACCCTAGAGATGACCTGCTGCAATTTACTGAAGTGATTTGTGCAGAGGGGAGTATAGGCATGTCGCCATGCGATCTCACGGTGAGTCCAGGTCAACCTTAGCAACCACCCTGCTGATGAAACTTCGCCTGTAAATGGTAGATCCACTTTTCCCAGTGGGCGTACGGCTGTTAATTTCCAGACTCTAAGAGAAGCATTCAATTTAGAAAGGAGCTGAGGATAGGCAATGCTACAAAATGTGTTCTTGGGCCTTTATATTTTGCGATTGCAAATGAAAACTTTCGATTTTGCATACAGTGCAAAAAATATTGGTTTTTGACAAATTGTGATAAAAATGACACACACTGCTCCACATTATGCTTGACAAACATTTTCGTTGTGGCAGCTACCGTTCTCGAATAGAGTATTGGAACCTGGCACCTTAGGTGGCAGTGAAGATTTTGTATATCTTCTACCCACCTAGATCTTTTCGTGGGGAAGCCTCACCCTAGCTTCGAGCATCGTGCAGGCTTTCGAGATTGTTGGCCATGTGGGCCAATATACAGCCGATCTAGACTGTCACTATCGACAATGCGGCCGTGTGCGAACAAGCTACCTTCCATCTGGTTTTGCATTTATTACACCTAGCAGCCAGCTGGTTGATTCAAGAAGTGTCTCATTGTCCCTAAAAAGGTGCCTATTTTCGGGTAGTTTCTGTGAGGGCTATTTAAAGAGAGCTAACAATCACCTGGGTAGGCAAGGCAAGGTGACAGAAAAAAAATGCATACAGTGCACTCATCTACTTTTGTCCTTGCTGCCATCCATCTTCCAGTTGTCACGCTGATATTTTTTACAGCAAAATGCAACGCCAACTTGCCTCGCTGGACTTAACCAGAAGGCACCACATGTGTGCAGGTGTGTGCATATGTCATGCGCACATGTATGTTTTCTGCATTTCCAAGTGTACAGCTGTCAATGGGTCCCAAAAGGACACCTTGTGGGCCCGAGACTGCAAAAGGCAAGCAGCATGTATTGCTCAAGTGTGCAAATGCATGTGAAAAAGATACAAGGGTGCCTATCAGTTTTATTTGTGAATACACTATTTCCTGCTTCTTTCTGTTGATTCGTGGTGAGACACTAATGGCAAAACTATGTCTCCTTCCTGGAATGCTTTCATTCTAAGGTTACAATGCCACCTCATATGTCCGTCGCTTTGGGACGTTAAACCCCACAAACCAAACCAAACTATATTACCTTAACCTTTTCTGGTTAATTTCAGACACCGCTCCCTTGCTTCACTCAGATGGGAACTGCACCATAAGCAATTTGCCATTCAAATCATAAAATACCACTCAGTGATGTGCATGCACTTTTATACCAGGTTGCTGTCAAAAAGAGATCAGGTTACCGTAAGCAAGGAAGTTAAAAGCTCAGAGCAAAAGTATTGCTTATTGCGATTACTCCCCTCTATATACAGCTATTATATTTATTGTAATTCTTTGCGTTGTCTGCATGATTACATGCACTGTTTTGCCAATACTGTAGCATATTCTGAGCTTACATTGACATATGTTTTTGCCTCCCACTGTATAATAGCTAGGTACAACAGTATTTCAATTTTTTTTTGTAATCCTATGTGAGCTTTGTTCGCTTGCCTTTGTGTGTAGTCTTGAAGGTGTTAATATTTCAGAGCATGCATCTACTAGTTTAGCACGCATTTATAAACGTCTGGTTTGCATGAGTTATGCAAATAAACTATCATGGGCACTTAAGTGTCCTTACATGCAGTAATTGAGTAAGCGTAAAGTGCCGCCGCCATGATTCTGTTGCGTGCTCTTTAAGCCGAGTTAGACAAGCATTAGTTCGGTTAATTATCAGTTTTACATTTTTACATAGTTCACCGTTTGATTTTGGGTTCTAATTATCAAGGCATTTTCACAATATGATGGCACTGCAGTCTAAAGTTGAAATGTTAATCCCAGTTGACTAACTAGCAGTTGCTAAGACCAGCAATTAGGGTACCACAAGTGTACTCGATGCAAGCTATTCAACAATATAATAGTTGATGCTGTAGTTTAAACCCCAATGCTCATTTTTAATTAGCTAATTAAATATATTAAGACCAACATTAGGTTCACTGCAATACTTGACATAAGCTATCCAACAATATATGGCTTAGCAATGTAGCATAATGTTGAACAGAATCACAATGCACTAATTAATGGGTGATATATGAGATACAACCAGTCCAGAGTCTGGTGGTATATGACATACAATCAGTCCAGAGTCATTACACCTGACATAAGGTCTGCAGTCACTAAGGACATAATCTGTACGCAGCATGTATGAACCAATCATGTAATTGCTACGCATTAAAATTGCCCATTTGTCAAGATGCATACGTGGTCATTTCATTTCAGGAAAACGATGTTAAATTAGTATTACTTAACCAACAACCACGACGCTGTTAACACACTGCATACATTATGTCAAAAGATTTGGACAACCCTGCAGTGGCCACAGGATTGGAGGAGGTCAGTTTACATCCCCATTCCAAAGAAAGGCAGTGCCAAAGATTGTTCCAACTACCGCACGATCGCGCTTATTTCGCATGCTAGCAAGGTGATGTTAAAAATCCTGCAAGGTAGGCTGCAGCAGTATGTGGATCGGGAGCTTCCGGACGTGCAAGCTGGGTTTCGCAAGGGCAGAGGAACTAGAGACCAAATTGCCAACCTTCGCTGGATCATGGAAAAAGCAAGAGAGTTCCAGAAACCCATTTACTTCTGCTTTATTGATTATGCGAAAGCGTTTGACTGCGTAGATCACAGCAGATTGTGGCAAGCTCTCCGAGAGATGGGAGTTCCAATTCACCTCATCTGTCTCCTCAGGAACCTTTATGAAGGGCAAGAGGCCACAGTCAGAACTGGGCATGGTCTTACTGATTGGTTTCCGATTGAGAAAGGGGTGAGGCAAGGCTGCATACTGTCGCCCTGCCTATTTAACCTATATGCAGAGTGCATCATGAGGAAGGCCGGTCTGGACGAGTCTTCAGCTGGAGTGAAGATTGCTGGAAAACGTATCAACAACCTTAGATATGCGGATGATACCACTTTAATGGCAGAAAGTGAAGTGGAACTCAAGAGACTTCTGATGCGCGTACAAGAAGAGAGTGAGAAGTTTGGGCTTAAACTGAACATTAAAAAGACGAAGATCATGGCGTCTTGCCCTATCAAGTCCTGGAGCATCAATGGACAAGAAGTGGAAGCTGTGACAGATTTTCTGTTCTTGGGCGCCAAGATTACCTCGGAAGGAGACTGCAGCCATGAAATTAGGAGACGCCTGCTTCTGGGAAAGAGAGCAATGGTTAGCCTTGACCGCCTAGTAAAGAGCAGAGACATTAGTCTGCCAACCAAGATCCGTATAACCCGTGCTATGGTCTTTCCAGTTGTGATGTATGGATGCGAGAGTTGGACTGTGAAAAAGGCTGACCGCCGAAGAATTGACGCGTTTGAATTGTGGTGCTGGCGAAGACTCTTAAGAGTCCCTTGGACTGCCAGAAGATCAAATCAGTCGATATTGTCGACCATAAACCCTGACTGCTCATTGGAGGGTCAAATTCTAAAGTTAAAGCTCAGCTACTTTGGTCATCTGATGAGAAGAGAGGAGTCGCTGGAGAAAGATTTGATGTTGGGAAAGGTTGAGGGTCGCCGGAGAAGGGGTAGGCAGCGAACGCGATGGTTAGATGGCATTCTCGAGGCATTGCAGATGAAGCTATGTGATGTTAAGAAGATAGTGAGAGACCGGAAAGCGTGGCGTGACATGGTCCATAGGGTCACGAAGAGTCGGACACGACTGAACGCCTGAACTGAACTGAACTGAACCAACAACTGTGGGTGGTCTCTATTGATTCTGCCAAATTACATGATTGGCAGTTCCTCATGATGCTATATTATTCCAATCACTTCCCTCATGCATTGCCAAGTGTTGTGGCAAAAACAATGACGTTGAATTGCAAAGCTGGTTCTCGAAGCTTGTAAACAACACACTGATCACTTAATTTAAAAGGGTGCACACAGCCCGTTTTTTAAAAGCAGCTATCTTGCGTTTGATGGTTTGCACCAGTCATGCAAAATATACCCAAAAAGCATTGTCTTCCCCGTTTGCGAAAACCTATAATTGTGGCCTGAGGTACCCAAACATCCACCGCTACCACCGCACCTTCAGAATGATTGGTTACCTGCTTCTGCAGCAGTTCCTAACCTTTCTAGGACTGCCAATGTAGCAAATACTGCAAAATAAAAATTAACACCCGCGCTATTGAGAATTAATCCCCTTGAGAACCCCATCATTTATATAACAATTTCCCCTTTTCACAGTCCAGTATCATTAATGTTATACGACTCAGAGTAGCACGCGCCCCAGCCGATGTTTCTTTGCTAGCCAAGGGAAGTTATCCTTGCCAGTTGATCTCATATTAGCACTCCTCAGATCTGTTTAGCTCAATCTTGGACTGAGCCATTAAATGAACTCCCGAATCAGTTCCAGTGTGGAGTGTTAATTTGATTCTTCAAGTTGCCTCTGTTACTTTTTTTTCGATACACCAAGCTAATGATGTTCCCTTTCTTAAACAATATGTTGCAAGATTACTCATGTACACATTTGGCAGCGCAACGGGAGATGGGTTCACTTACTGACCGACACGCAATGCTCACTCATGTAATGTAGTGCAGTGAAATGTTTGTGCGCGTCAGCAATGGCTTGCTGATTCGCTCAAGCATGCCATATTGCTGTAGAATGAAAAAGACACGACGGTATGACAAAAAAATAATGTCTCTTCTGGGGTACAATGCACAAGTTCACTTTAAACATGTACAAAAATAGTTCTTAGAATATCCTCTAAAAAAAAAAAAAATGGCACTTCACTGTACAAGATACAGGCAATAGCATTGCAATGGTGTCTCAAGGCATAGGAAACGAGCACTCGAACCCCTCTCTTAAAAATGGCACTCTTTTGAACAAGGCAAATGTCCAAGGCAAGTATACAGCACTCACAAGTACCTCATGCACCGTTTGGTGTGACTGGATAGCTTGTTGATAGTTTGTACAAATTACCACAACATCCTCAAAAATCCTGCTGGTTCTCATCAGTGCCAAGTTGCTACCACGATGCTGAGTCAGTCTCACTGTCTCAATAACCACGCCTAAAGAGAAGGAAGTTGGTTACACAGTATGGCAGCTAAATGAAACCTCACTATACCAAAATACAAAAAAATGGTCAATTCTGTTTGTTTTTTTGGTCAATAAAATGTCATTATTTTACAGTGTGCAATGTAGTCAGGCTTTATACCTCCTGAAAGGAGTAATAGCAATTTATTAGCACTGTCTGGCTTGATAAGCAAAAGTTTACAAGTAGCACAAAAGTACAAGGATACTTTTGGTATTTTATAGCCTCCAAATTATCAGCATACACAACAACATCCTGAACAATAGCGTCATTCTTCAATTTGAGAACCTAACATTACGGCTAGTTACTACTGCACTGAGAGCTTCCTTTCTTACCCTACATCATCCTTTATAACAGACCTACCTGCCTTTACTATGTGAGGGGAAAGTGGTTGCACACTAAGGTGTTTTGTACTGTCACAAAGCCGTCGTAATGACATAAAAATATGCGGCAGCGAATACCACAGCACATGAACATAAGAAGGAACCAGTAAATGCAAATCTGTCACTCTGCAAACGCAACAGTGTCGCTGCAGGAATTCTTAGCACTATAGTACAAGCATAGGACATCTTGGGCATAGGATTTTAACAAAATATCTTGCCAGTTTCCCATTATATTATTTAAGCATGCATGAAAAAAGGAAAGCTGCAAATCTATACAAGCTACACAGTCTCCTCAAAAACAAGAAGTCATGCAATGTAACTGGCCTGAACTCAACTCAAAGCTGCACTTTAAAAAGAACAAAAACAAAAGTGACCACAACTCTACCTTTAGAATGTCTTCCACATGCAGTGAATTGAAAAAGAAAGAAAATATTTGAAAAATAAGCTGTTTCAAAGGTATCTGAACATGCACAGCACTTTTCTGTGGCACAACATAAACGTGATTAATAATGCACAAATACCACCAGAATTAGACAACTAAGACATATACCTGGAAGTGAGCAAATGGATTAGGGAGGTTTGCTTTTAGGATTAGCTCTGGCAAAAACCGCCAGTTATTTGCACGGAAGAATTTAAGCCATCATGGGTAACATTAGAACACACACACAAAAAATCGCCTTTTTAGAGCCAAACTAAAACAGGCAAAACAACAAAAAGGTTTGACTCTGGAAAACAAACTAAGCTGCCTATACTTAACAAGAGAACAATAATGTGTTTTAAAAATACAAGCAAAACAGATGCACAACCTAGATGACAGTAAATTGTAAGGGTAAGGGTGATGCAAGATTAAAAACAGGTGCTGCAACAGAGAAGTTACATGAACACACTAAATGCTTGCAAAAATCAGGTTTTCCACATGAATGCTCCTGAAAGTAGACCTCACGTTATTGCAATAAAGAGATTGCAACCACCAGACAAATTAAAACAGCAATTAACAACATAACTACACTAAGTATGAACATGCCCCAATGCAACATTAGTGCACTTCGCTACACTAGTGCAAAAGACAATGAAAAAATTAAATTTTTCTTTCAGTTTCTACAGGACACGTCATTTGAAGCATGGAGAACTACAAATGGTTCTCAGATATATCTTTTTAATTGCAAAGATTTTTTTTTACGCCTGAATGGGGATAAGACTCGATGTGTTGTCTGAGAAGAATGAGGCCAGCTGTTGTGCTTTTATCGCCTTGCAGTTCAGACTGCATACAACAAGATTTATGGCTGGTTACGAAGGTAACTAGTTATTTGAACAAAAAAACAGGAGTAAACCAAATTCAGTTTTGGAACTTCTGTTTCCACCGAGAACAGCCAGTATCATTAACACATGCGTCAGAGCCAGCTGATCACGTGTTAAATTGAAACGAGGAGACTAACGCAATAAGAAAGCAAAGCATTTTGTGGAAGTAGCACGAAACGCAGCAGACAAGAAAGAAAACGATGAGCAGTTTCCGTAGGCACTCGTCCAGTCTTCTTTCTTATCCACAGTGTTTACCAACTAGCTCTTCTTTCCTTGTTACTAAAGGATGTGCTAAGTAATAGGTACCACTGATTAACACATTTGTGTGATTTGGTGCAATGCCAGCAATGCAATGCAATGCACATACCTTTACGGGCCACAACGTTCCACCACCTCATGCCTCGTAGCTAAGCACAGTTTGCTACCATCACCTGCTTAAAGTAGTTACCACTTAGTTTGCAAGAGTTCACTGCACATAAGGATAATTGGCAAGAAACTATCCAAAAGCGCCACAAAAAAATGGCCACGTTCTCGATACTATAACAGTGCAGTGACAGTCATCCGCCATGCAAGCCACCAGATGCATCATCTTCTTGCTCGACCCAGCACAACAGTTAAATGGTAATGAGTCAACCTAGCTTTTAGAAATAAACTTGCACTTCTATTACTACTTGCCAGGTCCTCATTTCATTTTCGTTACTTTTTTATACTTGCGACAGGAGCACAAGAACAGATCAAAGTAAGGCCATTTTTGCATAAACTATGGCTAGACAGACTATTTCTGCCAATAAAAACCAAAGATACCATTTCAGAAAATTTTTTCTATGACGGAATATCATTTTATTAACTAAAAAAAAGACAATTTACTACCGGAAAATAATATTTCGCAAAAAAGATGCACATTGAAATAAACGCACAAAATTTGCAAATTATCGAAAGTAAAAACCATTAATTATAACTATGACGAATGATTACAGATGCGAGAAAGCACAGTGAAATTCCTGTGACGTCTTTGCCTATGTGTCTCACCCAACTAGAAGGCTAAAGTAATAGAAACTGATTTTGTCACAACCACCGATGCCGCAGGTAGTAGCGCTTAGATGAGTAAATATCTTGAAACTGCAAATTTTGTAGGGGTGTACGAATTTTCTGCATTTTCGCAAATAAAACACTGCTCTATTTGATTCACTGAACGAATGAAATAATGTGGGTCATAAATAATTAAAAGGAATTAAATTTGTTCTCAAATTCTCAAATAACTGGCTTGAGGTTCGCATGAGACCTGTTTTAGTTCACTTTGACATTTTCAAAAACCAAAGCACGCTTCGATGCCACTCAGCAGGAAGATGCTGCTGCTATCAGTTAGAGACGGAAGGAAGGCCGATTGAGCCCCATGAAGAGGGCCAACTGAGTGGCGATGTCCACATGGTCTTCAAGATTAGGCAACGTGGCACATTCAGCCATTTTTGGCAAACCCTGCTTCATGCACGATAGATAAAAGGAAGTGACTAAAACTGTTGTTCCTCTTATCAAACCGAGATCTGCGTCAATTTATTCTGTATCGCTTGTCCCTAGTGGGAATCAATGTGACCTCTGCCGATCGGTACAGCTTTATTCCACGAGTTATGCCACCGCACCTAGAGGTTCGCTGCTTTGCATGAATACTATTAATTTTGTAAGAACATTTGCACAAGAGATAACGGCACAAATATTCTACTCGTATTCAGTTTGGTTGCTTCACTGTCCAGTTTGTGTTTTATTCTGTTTTCAACTCCACCACTCATATCCGGTTTGATACTGTAGCTAGCCAATTTATTTTCAGTTCGGTTTTGAAAAAGCACTATTTAAACACCCCTACTGTTCTGTAACCCACTGCACTGGCTTTAACCTTTCCATAAAACATGGCCACTCCTTCCTTAGGCAAATACCTCGAGATTAGACTGGCCTGCAAGACAGCAAATACTATGATTTAAGATCAACTTTTCTAGCCAAAAAGCTGCACGCGCATATTACAAAATTTACAATCCTGCATACTGCCAAACTAGTCATGCACAGTGAAAAGCTAGCTTAAAGTGTGCTTCTGCAAGTATTTCTGCTTGCTCAAGACACAAGTTCAATTTTTTACCGCCAAATTTTAGCCATAGTAGCTCGTCAGCATCGACAAAGCTCACACAAATGGCTTCATACCTCCAGAGGACAGTACCTGTCTTTTACAAATTGTGTTAGTACTTATTTTTCTTTTTCTTGCTTCACATCCTTCTCTCTCCTCTTTTAATGAATCTGAGTGTGTCAACCATTCTCTCCAAATCTGGCGCAGGAAAAATGTACACACACATGACCGGCATACCTGCAATCTCCTTCACTTCGCACACACTTAGCAGAAATCAGCCACTCATGGAAATGACACCTGTAGAGAAGCGTGATAGGTGCAGTTGAACAAAGTAACGCAATACACAGTGTGTCAATATGTCAGACACAAGGGTATAAAAATGTAGAGTTGAGACCCTTTGGTCATTACACAGCAGCATGTACCAGGAGCTTTCACAACTGAAGCACGCATCAACTTTTTCCCTGAATAAAAATTCTCTGTACACTGGTCAACGTGAAAAATCATAAAAGAGATAACTGCTCTGTTATTGACAAACAGGACGATTATATAATAATGCAAGCAATACACAAGACTACTGAGAACTTAAATTCACACACAAAACAGAACAAATACAAAACACTTGAGAACATGAGGTTTTACATAAGCTGCGTCCTTTTTCATTTAGAGCACGAAGCTTCAATTCGAAAGCTTTTTTTTTTATCCAATGAAGCAAGGTGCACGATCAGGAACAATACCATAAAAGTATTAATTTAGCTTCTGGCAGCAAACGGTTGACATATGGTGCATTTCTAAGACATCTGCACCAGTATAAGAAGCAAAAATGTCTGAAGCACCTGCAGAGTGACTTCATAACTGCTGTCGTGGAAAAGCAGCAAATTATTGCATGATAATTGTTTTCAGTTGAAAGTGAAAAGCATGCCACAATGCGTCTCAATGTCCGCATATATATACAAAACTTTAGACATATATCTGAAGCAACGTGTCAATGAATATAATATGGCAATCTTCATTAAAATCAAGAATACTAAAAAAAGATTTTGATTTTAATGGCAAGGTAAACGAACTTATGGTACAAAAAGGCATACAGTACTTCTGCTTACTCTTGACAAACATGATATACCAGCAAGCATCAAATACTAAAGGGGGAGGGGCAACAAACAATAAAACTGTCCGCAAAAGAAACAACACGAGACTAGACAATACTGCAGCATATTGCAATGACACAAAAGTGCGCTGCCAAAATGAACTGCACCAAGTGGCAACAACTGAAGGAACTTAGCCAAGAGAGAATTAAGTATGCACGAGTGGCCACACGATGGCACTGGTGGCAACTAAAGCACATTTCAGAGTGTGCGGCATAACGGTAGCACTAGCTATTGCTCAGGCAAAATGAAAATTAATATGCTTGCCTGTTTAGCAGCATTCTCACACGAGCCTCACCTGATATGCATGATAAACCACAGGACTCAAAAGAGAAAAATTAAAAATCCTCCCAGTTCGGAGATGAGAGGGGCGCAAGGACGGGGCATCAGACCTAATAACGACTGCCGATTAGTATGTAACTTTCTGATGCCCAGAACTACAACTCAGCCCATGGCTACAGATTTCACGATGAAAACTGGGGTGCAATCAGGCAACCGATGTGAAAAACGCCCAGTGAAACAGAAATCAACGAATGCCTATCCCAGCCTGTTCCTAAAGCATCAAATTGGCACAAAGTGACAGAGGGAGGGAAAAAACTAAGAACGTCGACCTCCAAACGGGAGAGAAGCACTTGAAAGGTTACTACCCGCGGTTTTAAATGCGAAGCCAATGTAAAGCGGTCAAAATGCTTAGCCAAATATATACAAAATTACTACATACTGTTAGGAAGGCAAGAACCAAAAGCTGCAGATGCTTATGTTCTAATGGGAAAACACAAGCTTATCACTAGGTTATTAGGCACAGAACTTGACAAACGCAGGCTTAACTGCAAGGCCTGCCCCTCGGGTAGAAAAGCGCTGACCTTGTGTGACGGTCCCTCTTTTCTCTCCATCTTTTTAGTGCTTGTTAACCACATAATTACTATTAGAATTTATGGACTCTGCAGTAAAGAAGCTCAGAATTTCAGTACGCCCTTATAAATGTGAATATGAGACCAAGAGCAATATATACAATATCAGTCTGGTACAGTACACTCTCCATTTTCAGGCAACCTGTTCGACGACTATGGAAGGGGCAAGAGGAACAGTGAATCATGCCAGTCATTACCATGTTACATTAATAATACTAAGTGGCATCTTCAATCAATCCATAATGTGCCAATGACAACAAAATATATTTTGTACCTGGGCATAAAGGCAGCAGTAGCAACAAATGGAGACATAAAGACAATAACACATAGCTACCTCTTGGAAGGAATGAAGCATAAGTACAGAGAACAAAAAAGGAACAGCTGTGAATACATAATCCGTAATTTTAAATGCAGCTACCAAAGCTACGGGGACAAGTGATGCGAGAAAATGTCAAGGCAACCTCAACAGTGATAACCGCCGTGTCCTCTTCTTGACCCAACCTAGCGTGTTTTTAACCAGGTGTCTTAAACATTATTACTAAAAGAAACGTGTGCTTTCCAGAGTAAGCATAGTTTGGCCATGCTAGTCAATTGCTCTGCCCAATGTACTAATGCACTTAGTATGGTCTGCAGCATGCGAGCTGTGACCGCAGTGCATAATGTGGCATGATAGTGATGACGTTTAGTTTCCCTGAAATCAAAATTACTTGTGGTTTAGCTCTGGTTAACCCTAGTTGAATTGCAAAAGCAACGACGGAAACTTTTTTTGCCTGCTACATTATTCCTCTATCCCGCCCTATCAGTGTAAGGTGCTACATTATTGGGGATATTTAAGCTCATCCTTTAAGGGTATGACGCGAGAGTGTAAGCTACCAGCCCACATATAAAGTCACGCTTCAACCAAGCTGTATGGACTTGCCTGCGTGTCGTAGGGGCAACGAGAATGCAAATGGTTCTGGCAGGCTGATTCTAATATCACCCTCTGATATGAAAGGAGCGACCCGAGTTGGCAGCTCCTGCCCGTGGCATAGGGGTAATGTTAATTCAAATGTCATGGCAGGTCAATTTTTTTATGAGGAGACCGTAGCTATGCCTCTTCACAGCGTAGCTGCGGCCACCCGAGGTCTCGGTTTGGCTGTCGTAGTATTGCTTTCGCAATAAAACAATAAGGTTCTGCAATAACAGAGGTGTGTACCGCTCCGAGTTTCCTCCCTACCAACACTTTCGTCCTAGCAGCAAAAAAAAAAAAAAATAGAGGAACAAAATTGAATATATTGTATGGTTGACAGCACCGTGGTGTAACAAGAGAACAGGTGGTCTACAGGGAGCGGCATGATTGAAAGAAGCTATACGCATTTCACAGCACTGGCACTTAATGCAATACACATGACAATTCTTGGATGCATATTACTTATTCACAATATTAAAAGAAAATAAAAAGCCCCCTGTCAAGGTCGCTGCTATGCTTACACCCTTTCTAAGCATCTCGTCTTCCGCAATTATTACAGGCACTTTCCAGAGCACAAGTTGGAAAAATGGAGGGGGGCACTTTCCTGGCACGGCACCAAAATTCAAAGTGGCGACGATAAAATTTTCCCGCCAGACAAGAAAACATCGAGCGCAGTGCACATAGATTTCAATTTTTTTTTACTCTTCAATCTGATAAATCAGGATTAGAAGCATGCACCAAGATGTCAGCGAGCCGCCACGCTGTGCATTCTTGCTATGCCACCAATTCTGATGTAAACTGAATGGTGCACACCGGTGATATTTTCTCTCAGTGAGCAATTTAAATATGTTAGTGATTCTCATATTTCATTTTGGCACCGGCTCTTGCCTAGACAGAGGCCATCTGCTGCTCTGGTCGCGTACATCGTATGTCTCGCTCGTGGTGGTCATCTGATGCGTTCAGCTTTTGGGCATGTGCATATCTGGCAAGATGCTGCCATTTCAAACTTGAAATGTTTTTGGGAGTTGAGATTGGATTGGATTGGATTGGGCAGGTAGTATTGCCTGGGAGGTGTATTGTGAGAAAGAGAGATGGGGGGAGCGAGCGGTTCGGAATGGCGTGGAAATGTGCAACCGACAATGAATATGGGGTGAAAGGGAAGGCACTCGTTCGGAAATTTACAGCGCTGGCCTAATATAAAACGAGGGGGGTGTACTTAAACTCTGCCTTTAAGGGCATGATGCGATAGCGTTAAAGACTTGTGCCCGCAGCTTCCTTTGCAGATAATCGCAGTTTGCATGCATGCCCATTGCCACTCAATCACTATTACCTTAATCTGTGCCTCGATTACCTCTCGAAACTTTTCAGCACATGATGCAAGCTACCTCATTTTGCGAAAGAACACCTGACCCAGATAAAAGGACCGGCTTGACTTGAGCCATACAAACGTGCCTGTATGGCCTAGGGTCCTGGAGTGTTCAATTTCCCTTGCCCTCCCATCTAAATTAACAAGCCCAAGCTGGCAGCTCCTGCCAAATCAGTCATGTCAAGTGGTTGCTTGACGTCACACAACCCCATGACCAATCTGTGTTCGGCCATGCCAACTGCCAAGAGCCATGCTTGTGATTTGTCGGTCACAATGCTCACTATGCCAAAGCTGAATTTTCTGGTGGACGGGGCATTTAACACTGTCGCGTTAAAACTGTAGATTGCGGGATTCAACATCACAAAACAAATCACGGTGAATAAGGATGCTACAGTGGAGGGTCCCATGTTAACTTAGGTGACTTAGGGTTCTTAACTATGTGTCAATACTACAGCATACAAAGACCTTTTTGAGTTTCTTCGCCATCAAAATGCGGCCAGGTTTGGTCCGGGATCATTTGGCTCTGTAGGCAAGCACCCTAAATGTTGAGCCACCATAGGGAGTACAAAAAAACAAACAAAAAAGGTACTGCTCCGAGCAGTCTAGTATACTCCTTGACATTTTCCTCCCCGAGGCTGCGGTTGCAACCTTTCCTCAAAACAAATAATGGATATTGAAGCTGAAGCTTTGAATTCATGGCCAAGAATGGCTCGCAATACGAAACTGTAGGTGCCAGTCAAAAAGAATAGTAATACCTCTGTCACACACAAACACTTTGAAGGCCCTCAGATTGATAGACTATCGACTCAAAGGACTTTGAGTACTGCTTCACAAGCGGTTTCAATGACTATTAAGTCAGTAGTTTACTAAGTCAGCCTAGCAAACCAGAACTCTATCGTGGCCTCAAAGGCCTCCAAACTGTGGCAGCATGCACTCTCGATTATGCAGCGGGCATAGTAACATATTTAGGTAATCAAATCAGAGCAGTATGATCACTGAAAAAAATCATAAAACTTAAGAATAGAAACTTACTTTAAAAAAAAAAAAAAGAAAAAAAAGGACTGACAGCCTTGGCTACAAAGCGCTGTAGCAAGTATAGCGCCATTGTTTCCAGGTATACAATAACTGACACCAGCTTCTTGAAAAATGCATGAATGCCGTACAGCTTCTCCAAAACACTTAATTTCATTTCAAGGGCAAATAATATCACTGTAACGAGAAAAATTTTGCTTTTAACCTTTTTGGATGTCCAACCTACAGCCTGACTGCTTGCATGCCTGCAAAATTTTGTGGGGCGATGATGGTACCACAACACCTTGGTGTGAGATATCTTTCGCTAGCTGTGTACAGTAGCACAATTTCGTCAACTTTGATCACAACTGAGAATCTCAAAGCTCTTGACTCTGAGTGCAGCCGTGCGACAGGGGTATAAAGTGCATAGGATAGTATCACCTTGGTGCCCTTGACTACTGGCAACGAATTTTGGCAATGCAGCGACACTGAATTCTTTTGCCAACAACCAACCCTTCCTGCAAGCAGGAATTACTGGGTTGACTGTGTGTGTGTCAGTTTTCCAGTCATACTGGAAACTTGGACTGTCTATACTCCTTGAAACGAAGTCCAACAAATTTTATGCGTGCATTTCTTAGACCCAGAAAAATTACTGCATAAGGACAAAGTGTGAACAAGTTCATGTGCCAAATGACTGCTTGCAGACCAGGGTTTTCTTGTTACACCACAATGTAACAGCCATACATTTACTTTCTATTCGTTGTCGTGGGATTTAAACCAACCAGCGGCGATTTTTTTATTCTACTTTGTATTTATTTATCTTCCTCCCTAAAATGATTACACTACTAGGTAATCCAGATCAACAGCGAAAACTGAAGAAAGAGAAAAGCAATCTCCTATGCTTTCCTTCACCTCGTCCACTGTTGCCTTCTTTCATTACATTTTGCAAGTCATACTGAGTGCAAGAGTACATGAACAGAGACTAAAGGAGGGATTTTTTAAAAATGTCGATCCTCTAAACCTTTGAGATCTGATGCACACGAGAACACAGAACATGAAAGAATGAATAGAGTCATGAAAGATCACTTTGTGAAGGCTGTTTGCCTGATTCATTCAGTTCCTCATTCAAAATGTCTGCCAATTAGCAAAGTCACGAATGAGGTCAGCACATGAAAAAATATATTGCAAGTTAAGCACAAGTAGTTGTTAATTTCTGGCAATGACCTCCTAAAGAATATAGAGCACAAAGAATGAGAGCAATAGAGAGCACATGCTCGAGAGGCCAAGATGTGAATCCTACATTTGCAGTGATGATCACAGAAGTAGTAAAAATTATAGGGATTGAAGACCGCTGCACCCTATCTAATATTCAGGTCATTAGTCACACTGTTGGTTAATTCTGCTAGTGTAGACATCCATTATTAACTTGTTGAAGATAGACTGACAAGGCATGTCTGGCTGCTTACTTACAGGATGCCACTAAAAATTTCTTTGGCACCTGACATTCAACCTCTTTTGGCCCCAAACACTACACAAAGCTGCAAACTTCAGCAGCCAAAAACAAAAAAAACAATCTATGTTCAATGAATGTAAGCCTGCCAGCAAACGTAAGTAATGACTGCTGCAAATGTAACAGAACAATACTCAGCACCGTCACCTCGCCGATGGTATGGAAGAATTGCAGTTCCCATGATAGACATGAACCGTGCCGTTGCACACATGATACTCCTCAAAAACATCTGCATAACCATGGTGTCGCCACCATTCGCACAGCTGCCGATTCCACGTGCACGGAAGCACATAGAAGAGCTCAGGGTGTTCCCAGGAGAGAACTGAGTAGAAGCACTGGTCTCCAAGGTGGCCTCGAAAGCTGTACTTTGCGGCTAGCCACTGAAGAGCCTTGACGTTGAGGAAGCCCTGGTAGAGAGACGAGTTCCTAACTGCCTGCAGGTCTAGAAGCACAACACCGCTGTTGAACCCAGGGTTTCCACGAGACGGGGGATCGCCGCACTTGGTGCCTGGATTTTCTTGGCGGTACTTGTGAAGAATGTGGCGGTAGACAGGCTGCTGTTCATATGCCATCCCCATAATGGCCGCCGGAGGGAACAGAGAAAAATGGCGCTGCAGCAGGGCAATGTCCGAGCGCAAACGAATGTCCACGTCTAGAAGGATAAGCTGACGCACACTCTTGGAGAACAGTCGGTGCAAGCCTGTAGACAGGAAGAATAGGTTCTTGTGGAAGTAACCGGAACTGGAGTCGAACACAGACCGCATCGAAGACACCAGGTCCGTAATGGGAGCCAGCAGGTCGTCCACGTGTACTAGCTCCGCCTGCAATGAGGTGCGAAAACCGGTAGCATGTAAGAATTACTCCATATGCCTCAAGCTCAAAACGTTACTAATTATTACGGCTTCCTCAAAGCATTCAAATAATAATGGAAGCCAGCAACGTGAATGTGTACTTTAGACTCAACTGCAATCGCCTGTCATTCTATCAACTATGGCCTAGTTACGAAGGCATAAAAAAAATCAACTCACGGTCGCTGGATACTTTGTGTGCAGAGATGTTTCACTTTAACCCTTTCACTGCAGAGTTCTTTTTTGCCTCCTCCTGACTCCTAGTAATTTTTTTTTTGCCCGCATTCCAGGCTTTTTTTTTTTGCACTTTAGTTTCGTGCAAATTTTAAACCCAGTAATGCACTGCAATGATCTGCAGGGCATATAAGCGTTCTTTACTCCACTTGCCGGTTTCATCTTCTTTGTATTCTTAGGGGGCGGGCGCTCTTTCTTTGTCTTCGCTCCACTAGTCATTTAGCTGAGCAGCCTCATCGATGTCATTTGTATATGAGTCATATTTCATGAGTACTTCCAGGCTACATTCATCCTCTAATGTGAGTACGCACCTGGCATGCTTAAACGCTGTTGCTGAGTCAAGAATGAAACAACAGAGTGATGATGATAATGATGATGCAGATCTAAAAACATGCGCTCTATTTGTCTGAAATTTACCCACCAAGTTCTGTATGTTTATGTGGCCTTTCTATAGACAGCACGAGATGCCTGCCTGATATATTTTTTAAATGAGTGGTATCGGAAGTGGCAACACGAGTATGCTCGGGATGGCGTGTGGGGTCTCACGGGGTATTTCGGGAGACGCAGTGAACAGGTTAAAGGCTACTGACAAGCTATGCCCGATGCTGCAACTTTCCACCCTCCAATTCCAAATATGCACTAGAGCAGGCAATGTAGTTTGCCACTGCTTCACACTCTTTGTGTTGGACTCTATAAATAAACTGATAAAAGTGACCACTGCAACAAATAAGGGAATGCATGGGGACATGCTGCATTTTGACAGCAGTGGAAATGGAACACAGTCATTAAATAACTTGCTCTGTGCTGCGCCGTCATGAGTACTACGGTACTTACTCCTGCTGCACCCACTATTATACAGTGAGGCTTCACTTGAACGAAGTTCAAGGGACCTTAGAAAAAAGTTTGTTAAAATGAAAGTTCGTTGAACTGAAATAAATATTGTGTTGTGTTGTGTTTTATGGCGCATAAGTAACTCAGGCTATCATGCGCCAAGCACAAGGTATATTATGTTTGAGAAGGAATAAAGTGTTAAGATATCATAGCTTGTTCAGGAAAGATGTTTCTTCTAAGAAACTAAAAACACATGAAATGTCTACAATTGCATTCTCTCCTAGGAGAAGTGATGGATGGAATGGTATCTGTTCGGTGTAAAATTGAGTGAAATGCTTTTTCCGTAGCTTTTCGAGTTTTTTACATGCAATTAAAATGTGGTTTATCGTCAGTCCATGTCCACAGTCTTCACATATGGGTTCATCTTCTTTTTTGAGAATGAAACTATGAGTAAGATGCGTGTGTCCTATTCGAAGGCGACATAATATTACCTCCATGAAGCGTTTCTGGTGACTGCATGACTTCCATTCTTCGACAACTGGTTTCACGACGTGTAGTTTGTTGTTTATTTCATTTTTCCATGAGGCTTGCCATTTTTCCCTGAGCTTTTTTTGTATGAATTTCAAAACATCTTTGCGTGGTACATTTACTTTTTCTATTTTTGCTTTTCGGGCAGCTGCTGCACATTCGTCAGCTGTCTCGTTACCTACGATTTCGACATGGCTAGGTACCCAGCAGAATTTAATTTTGTAACCTCGTGTTTCGGCTGATGTTATACAATGTATTATTTTTCCCACTAAAAGTTCTGTTGCATTTTTAGAGTGTAATGCTGTGATTAAGCTGAGGGAGTCAGTGTAGATTATACTCTTTTCAATATTGCATTTTATTATTTTTTCCACAGCTATGGATATGGCATAACTTTCTGCAGTGAACACTGATGCACAATTGGGCAATTTAACTGTTTTCTGGCGATTGTTTTCTACGACAGCACTACCAACATATGAGGTCGTTTTAGAACCATCGGTATAAAATGTATTGTGGTCTTTGTATTTTTCCTCTAATGTCAGGAATTCTTGTAATATGTGTTCGTGTGGAGTTTGTTGTTTGTCAAACTGTGTTAAAGTAAGGTCGCATACACAGGGAAATTTATACCAAGGGGGTAATGGATCAGGGCATTGTGCAATGTCGGGGAGTGTATCGAGTATTTTATTTCTTCGCACATCTGTTCAAAGCGGAGGAGAAGGGGTCTGACTGCTTGCGGTTTGTTGTTGAACAGGGTTCTGGACGGGCACTTTGTTACTATGGGGTAGCAGAGGTGTGTTGGTAGCGAACGGATCTTAAGAATGTATGAACAAGTTAGCATGGTTCTTCTGTCCTCAAGAGATGGTTCGTTGGTTTCTACATACAGACTTCGCACAGGCGACGTCCTGTATGCCCCGGTCGAAAGACGCAGACCTAGGTTGTGGACTGGGTCTAGTCGTTTTAGGTATGAGGGTCTTGCGGAACCGTAGACTATGCAACCGCAGTCCAAGCTCGAACGTACAACTGAACGATAAATCTGCAGAAGGCATGTCCTGTCGGATCCCCAGCGTTTACGTGACAGCACTTTAAGTATATTTAAAGATTGGGAGGCTTTCTTTTTAAGGGTGTTTATGTGGGGGAGGAAAGTAAGCTTTCTGTCGAAAGTAATGCCTAGAAAATTATGTTCGTGTTTTACTGGGACAGCAATGTCATTGAGGTAAACTGTAGGGTCCACTTGCAAACCTCGTCTAAGTGAGAATAAAACGGCTATTGATTTCTGTGCAGAGAACCTGAAACCATTTCTATCTGCCCATGTCGCTAGTTTATTCACTGTTAATTGAATTTGTCTCTCACACGTTGATACATTAGAGGATGTACATGCTATTTGTAGGTCATCGACATAGACTGAATGCATGATGGTCGTTGGGATTATTTTTACTATGGAGTTCATTTTTACTATAAACAGCGTGGTACTCAAGATGCACCCCTGAGGGACACCATTCTCCTGAGTGAAACGTTTTGACAGAGTAGCACCGAGACGAACTTGGAAAGAACGGTCGGACAAAAACTCTTTCAAGCATTTTAACATTCTGCCGCGGATGCCAAGGTCTCCCAGGTCACGTAGGATTCCATACCTCCACGTCGTGTCATAAGCTTTTTCTAAATCAAAAAATACGGCAAGGCAGTGTTGTCTGCGTATAAATGCTTCTCGTACCGTATTTTCCAAGCGCACAAGATGATCAGTTGTCGAACATCCTTTTCTAAATCCACATTGGCGGGTGTCGAGAAGTTTGCGAGATTCAAGTGTAAACATGAGCCTGATATCTAGAACACTTTCAAACGATTTAGCAATACAACTCGTTAGTGCTATGGGCCTATAACTGCTTGGGGATGTTGGTGGCTTTCCATGTTTCAGTAACGGAACAATAATGGCTTTCTTCCAGGCCTGCGGTATTTCTCCTGACATCCATACCTTGTTAAAAAATTTTAAGAGTGCTTCAACTGAGGATTCAGAAAGATGGGCTAGCATTTGATAGTGTATTTCATCTGGGCCTGGTGCTGTACGTTTGCCGGAAGAGAGAACTGTGTTTATTTCTTGTAGTGTAAGGGGACTGTTGTATGATTCGTGAACGCTGCCAGTAGTAGGTAATTTCTGTCTTTCTGCTTGGCTTTTATACTTTAAAAATGATTCTGAATAATGTGATGAGCTAGATACCATGAAAAAATGTTCACCTAAAATGTCCGCTTGCTCTTGAATGCTTGTCTGGGTATTTGGGTCTGTAAGGAGAGGAACTGTAAACGGGGCGTACTTGCCATTTAATTTATTTACTTGTGCCCACATATCCTTGGATGTTATATGACTGTTTATAGAAGAGATGTAATGCTGCCATGAAGCTTTTTCAGCAGTATGACGTACACAGCGCGCTTTAGCTCTAGCCTTTTTGAAAATTAGGAGATTTTCTTGTGTGGGGTACCTGCGAAATATACTCCAAGCCTTATTTTGTTTTTTCTTTGCCTCCCTGCAGTCTTTTGTCCACCACACTTTACAGTTCTGTCTCACAACTCCAGATGATTGAGGGATGGCTTGGCGTGCGGCGGTTAAAATACAAGAGGTAAATCTTTCATTTAACTCGTCGACATTAAAATCTTCGGCAAATAGCTTTCCTAAGTCAGCTTTCTCTTTAAAAAGCTTCCAGTCTGCTAAATGCAGCTTCCAACATCTTGGTTTGGTTTGAATTATAGATGGTGATGATTTTAGACTGATTGTTGTAGGTAGGTGATCACTTCCATGCGGATTATCTAAGACATCCCATTTAAAATCGCTAAAAACCGATGATGAGCAGAAAGATAGATCAATAAAACTCATTTTACCGGAGCTCGGGGAGCAGTAAGTGGGTTTTCCGGTGTTAAGTAAGCAGATATTATTGCACAGAATAAAGTCTTCTAAAATTTGGCCCCTCGTGTCAGTTTTTTCACTGCCCCAGAAAGAAGAGTGGGAGTTAAAATCGCCAACTACTACGCATGGATCTGGCAGTTGGCTGAAAAGGTCTTCGATATCATGGAGTGTTATTTTTAAGTGTGGCTCTATATAAATACTGCAAATTGTGATTGTTTTATACGTGATAAGTGTGGCAGCTACTGCTTCTAGCCGAGTTTTGAGCCTATGTTCATGAGCTGCAATATTGTTTTTAACTATGATGGCAACACCGCCCGAGAGCCTGCATGCCTGCTCTCGATCACGGCGGAAGACTATTTTTTAAGAATATTCACATGTAGAGGACTCAGGTTTGTTTCCTGCAGACATAAGGCCACAGGTGAATATGTTGCTAAAATGTCTTTTATGTCGCTTAAGTTATTAAGCAGTCCCCTGCAATTCCAGTTTATTACAAAAGCCATCTTAAGCTATACGAGTAAAATAGAGACTACGTTGTTTTTGGCCCCGTGATCCGGGGCTTGTCCTTTTTCGCACGCTCTAAGGAGTCCCGCCGTCTTGACGGCACAGGACTACCCTGTGTTGTCGTGTCCATCGCGTCCTCAGACACGCTGGATGACCGCGGACAACACACCGGAACGCTTGAAGAGGCTTTGGGCCCCGCAGACCTGGAAGGTCGCGAAGCCTGCTTTGGGGGTGGTGGAGCAGCGCCAGCTGCAGCCACCGTGGGCGCGGATGGCTCCACACCAGGGTCACTACCCATGACCTGGGCGGGTGCCAAAGCACGCTGTGACGCTGCGCCCTGTTGCGTCACAACGGAGTAAGTTGGGCTTTGGACCAATGAAAGCCGCTTTCTCGCCTCTCCGAATGTAATGTTCTCAGTGACTTTTAAGGTTACAATTTCTTTTTCTTTCTTCCATGTTGGGCAGGATCTTGAGTATGCTGGGTGGTTGCCCTCACAGTTTACGCAAAGGTTTGGTTCAGTTTGGCAGTTGTCAGTGGCATGTTCATTTGAGGCACATTTTGCGCAGGTGAGTCGGCCTCGGCAGCTCTGGGAGCTGTGGCCATATCTCTGGCAGTTATAACAGCGACGTGGGTTAGGTATGTACAGTCTGAGTTGCAGCTTTGTGTATCCTACTTCAACGGAGTCTGGAAGGGTGCTCAGCGCAAATGTCAAGACGATGTGCTTAGTTTGGATCGCTTTGTTGTCTCGCCTGATCTTAATTCGATAAACGTTGATGACATTTTGGTCCTTGAGTCCTTCGAGCAATTCTTCTTCGGTCAGAAACTTGAGGTCATTATCTGAAATGACCCCACGAACTGTATTGAGTGAGCGGTGTGGTGAGATTGTGACAGCGACGTCACCGAATGATGTAATAGCTGCTAGCTTTTCGCACTGGTGGTTGTACAGCACTTCTAAGAGGAGGTCACCATTTGGTAGCTTTTTGACTTTGTAGCTTGGACCTATTGTGTCTGTGAGAGTCTTTGTTACAAGGAACGGTGAGACTTGACGGGCAGTTTTTTCTGCTTGTTCGGAGTGAATGACATGAAAGCGGGGGAAGCTGTTTACATTTTTAGTGAAAAACTTGTTCGTCACATCGGTGCTCTTGGCGGGAGGGCGATCAGTTGCGGAAAGGAAAGAAGCCATAAAATTTATTTTATTGTTCGGTTATGGTACCAGCCACCCACCATGGAGTCCAACAAGGGGACGGGACAGGTGCCTAAAAAAAGCTCTGCCCACGCCAGCTGTATACCTTAACTATAACCTAATATGGCTCAACTCAGGGTAGTCAGCCACACAAGGTTAACCCTCGCCGCCGGGAAGTAAGGAAAAAACCAAGAAGAGAGTAGAGGACAGGAGAGTTGTAGGATAGATGACAGGAAAGTGAAAGATGGAGGGGAGGACAGGAAAAGGCGACTGCCGATTTCCCCTGGGTGGGTCAGCCCGGAGGTGCCGTCTATGGGAAGCGTGGGCCAAAGTGGTGTGTTGCCTCCGCCGAGGGGCCTTAACGGTCCGAAGAACTGAAATAAATATGTAGAAGATTGTTTTCGTTAGCTCCAAGAAACGTAAGTTGTTCAAATCTTATCTGAGCCCATTTATTTGTCACTGTGCTCATTTGCAAGTGAAGAATGCGTAATCTTTTGCAGCACTTTTGAAAGGACTACAGTGGTCTTGAACTCAGTCACTGTGTGCAAGCTCCCAAAAACCTTGCCCATCACAACGGCCTGCTGAGGAGAAAAGGCTTTCATTTTCTCCAAGCAGATCATGGTTAACCAAAATGCACACATTCGCAATTCTTACAGCTAAATGGCCTAGTAGGGCTGAAGATCTGGCTTTGAATGGCTGCGACTGTACAGCTAATTAAGCGTGCTAAGACGGCTATGAATTCAAGTGGTATTCTACTGTACACAGCTCTAGCATCAATTACTGCTAAGTAATCGAGGCAAGAGAGGTTTAAGGCATGCTGACACCGCACACTACATGCGTGCCTTGCGTTCTGCCTGCATCGGAATGTATCCACCACATCCAGGATAGAGCCCAGGTCCCCAAGCTCAGAATTCGAGTGCTCTAAGCAATAAGCCACCACAGCGTGGTTAAAGGATGAGAAATTTCAGTTCCTGTACTAATTTCCTGGATCAGAGGTCATGATCTAGATAGCAGAACGGTGAGTTATGCCACTATTATGTCAGTATTAGTATATTATATCGGTGTTTCTCAAATGGGGATCTGCTGACCCCAGGAGGATTGTAAAGTGATTTTAGAGGTCCACAAAACCCACGCCCAAGCACACACCTACACAAAAAAAGAAAGGTTGCGCGATAGCTCCAGCCAGGATAGACACAGTTTTGCAGCGTTACAAAAGCATAGAGGTTCAAAGCAGACTTGAGTTTCACAAAGCGAAAGAAATGCGAGAGGCATGCAGAAATAGAGAGCGCATGCGAGATGGAGAGAGGAGAAAGAGCTTATATGGCACTTCTGGATGCCAGCATCAGTGAAACTCAAAAACTGGCTTTACTGCTGGACGAGGCTGCAAAGCAAAACACCTCAGGTGTTCGACGAGTGAGCGGCACGCACGGTATGTAGAGAAGTGGAAACCCTGCTAGCAGCATGCATACCTGCACAGACACATTGCATCTCTCTCCCATCCTCTGTATACCGTAGCACACTGGCTTATCAAGTGGGTGTTTTTTACATGCCAGTTTAGCCTTGTCTCAAGAACCGAGGCAGCAGCCTGTACAAGATCCCTTCCCTCCCCCCCCCTCCCCTTTTGGTCTCAATGGGCCCCACACATCCACAAGGGCTCCTCGACACATCTTGTTGAGAACCAAAGTATTATATGATATATAACTATATTATAATTAAAGGCTAAATATTTCTGGTTTAGTTTCTTTCAAACTCTGTGGAAACTTTTTGGTGTTTATTGCAAACTGGAAGTTTTGCCGAAATGTATGCTTTCTCCATATCACCAAAAATGGCACTGCTGATTATCATGGCTCTTTTATGAAACAAAGAATTCATGCAGCAATAATTAACACAAAATAGAGCACTCAGAAATATATCCTAGCAGCAAGAAGTCAGAGAAGTGAAAGAAAGAATCGCAGACAGTCAATGAAATTCATGCAACAGTAGACATCACTTTCTATGGAGTGCTATATCATTACGTTACCAGCTATGTAAAGAAATCAGACAGTAATGCTCATTTTACAGCACTAGTATCAGGGCTCTCGATCAAACTGTACAGGCGGTTTGTGTGCCTCTCTGAAGCATCCAGTCTCACAACGCAACAGTGACGCCCGTGTCTGTGTCAGCAAGTTGTGTTACCCCCCAAGACCTCATGTCATGGCCGAACTGGCTGGAGCTGCCAACTTCAGCAACACTTTGGAGGTGGGACCATCCCAACTCAGACACACGGCTTTCAAGACACGCAGGTACATCTGTACGGCTCGTCGCCTTTAGCGTGCCATGGTAGACCATGACTCTATGCCAATGAGTGTGCAATTTCCTTTTGAGGTGAATTAGGTATTGTGGGATGTCCTGTAGCTGTCAAGTCTCCTTACAGGTGAATGTTTTGAGCTCAATAGGACCATCACAGCCTCCTGGTCAGGGAGTGCATTCTCTCCTGACTCCATACAGGGGCATTGTAAAGACGTTTGGACACTACGAGGCTTTAAACTGGGGCGCAAGGAACCCAGTGTGTTCAACTCTCATCTCACCCCCTTCCCCCCCCCCCTCTCTACAGTATAAGAGAACTGCCCAAAGTTGTCAGCTTCTTCCGAATTGACCACGCCATCTGGTGATATTACACAACCCATCGATCACTGACGTGCCTGGCGACTTCCGTGAGTGGAATAGAAATGATCAAACTGACACACCATGCAACTACAACGGATAATTACCCAGCCATTTCACCTGCCAGAAGAATGGTTGTGGTTTCGCGAGGCTTTAAACGGGGGTGCAAAGGTCTTCGTGCATGCCCCCTGACAACTACGATTTGCCAGAGGCAGGCTCAAGGTTTTTCGCGGCTGCGAGACATCAAATGATCCACTACAGCGCCGCTGAAAAATTCTTCCCCGACACAGAGCACTAGAGCTCTCTCGTTAAAGTTTACACTGTTGGAATTGAATATTTTTTAATGAGTGAAAAACTCATGTAAAAGTTGCAAAATATTATTTTCCAAGTTTTGATTCCACTCTACACTGAACGAGAGGATCTCGAGCTATATGGTTTACATGCTAACAACAATAACAGGACTACAGCTTAAAGGGATAGTCTACTCACTTTTTAAGCAATTTTCTTTTTTACCATTCAAAAGTTCGATTACCAAAATGAACAAATGTTCGGCTGTGAAGCTGAGAAACAAAGAAGAAAATTTTAAAACTTGACTCTTCCATATGAAAGTCTCCCTTTCTTAACGGTAAACGGCGTCTGTAAACCTGATATCATAGACATGATATACCATTAGTACATCTCAGTCTATAGTGGGGTTCTCAAACACGCAGGCGCCACAGGCTGCAAGCTCTGTGACGTGACCTGCCAAATCCAAAAGTTCAGCCTCTGTTCCAAAACTCAGCTTCAAGAGACACAATTTCAAACTAAAATAAACCAAAAGACCGCATTCCCAGAAAACTGTAGTTGTTATTACCCTTGTACCCTATTGGTAGCTCTTTTCGAGCCATCATAAAGTAGCACCCCGGTCCAGTGTTTAGGCTGAATCAAGTATATGTGTTGCTTTTTTTTTCTCCACGAACAATGGCAGGGTGTGATCTAGGAACAAGACATTCCGGTTAGTCTTTTTTCAGTTTTATTGTTTTGATATTTCTGTATTGTTTTTATATGTTCTTTCTCTTATTTCTTACTTCCTGGCTCCTGGTCTGGGGGATGGCATTTTTCTTAGTGTGGCCCGCATAGCAATATGAAAAAAAAAAAAAAAAAAAAAAAAAAAAAAGGGCTGGTCCCATACCCTGTCTTGTGTGTATGTGTGTGTCTTTCTGTGCAACCACCATGTCCAGAGTTAGAGCAATCCCTGCTCTATATAACTGAGTAGCACTAAAGGCAGCTGCTGTGGTGTTCACCCAATAGAACAGTTAAATTGTCAAAGGTCTAGCACATGAGCACATACTATGTGCTGTACATGGAAGCAGCAGTTGATTTCATCCTCCTAGGGGTATAGCTCTGAACTGGAATGTTTTCCAGGCTTAGCTATAGTTAAGCAAGAAGGGAAGGTTTTTTTTTCCCCAGCCTGAAACACCCCAACAGGCACACTACATGAACATGACATCCGATTCACATTAGACAAAGTGGAGTTTCATTTTGTGCACCACACGACCATACTTATCATGTGTATAGGTAGGAAGCTACCAGAGCCCACTTTGTGAGGTTCTTTGAAAGCTTTTCTCATCGACACGGTATTCTTAGTAATGGCTAGAGGTACTCACGACGAATAGCAACAAATAACAAAACATTGTTCTCCAAGAACCCGTCTTTTCACACCCCTTTTCAGCACTGCTATGTCGACTTCTACATTGTGTTTATGCCAAGAGACAAAGACACAAGAACAAACAAGCTGCGTCTTTTCCTTTGTTGCGCTAGCATAAATACATAATGAAACACCAACCAGCTTACACAGCTTACACTATTACCCTAATGAGACCTTACACAACTAATGATATCAATACCCAGTTGTAATTATGCCGTATGTGGACGATACAACTTTGTTGATGAACTCGGGGTCCCCCAGAAAGTAAGAACTAGCCCTACAGGCAGGCATCACCGTGACTACATTATCAAGTGTGGCACGCAAACCTAACCAGAAGAAACCAAGTGTGTTTCTGTCATTACTGCACCGCGTCTGCGATCTGAAGGTAGATGCAACGTCATCTCAGTTCATTTAGGGGAATCAGTCATTCTCCAGAAACAACCCCCCACACTAGGCATGCTAATTGAAGAGGATGGGCTAACTTCATAGCACAGTGCTCGGTTGCAATCAAACCTTACACCGTATCTCGGCACATGGGTGGGGTATTAAATAAGTGGGCTCCTGCTCTCGTGTCATACCCTTAAAGGATGAGCTTAAGCGTCCCCAATAATGCAGCACATTACACTGATAGGGCATAATAGGGGAATAATGTAGAAGGAAAAAGAAGCTTCCGCTGCTGCTTTCAGAATTTGACTAGGGTTAACAAGAGCTAAACCACAACTAATTTTTTTATTCAGTAGATCGTATTCCATCACCAAGAAAACATGAGCTCCACTCATCAACAAAGCCACAAAGTTGCTGCTAAACGCCCCGTAAACATGTCATGCCATGACGCTGCTCAGTCTCAACATGGCGCTGGCATTGCTTCTTATGATTCGGAGTCAGACTAGACTGCAGACCAACAGCTTCCCAAAGGAAACATTCTCGCGCATCTGGAGCTGATAGCCATATATGCACAGCAGCTCTTTATGCACATGTTTATGTACCCACTGTCATCTCTGCATCCGGTGCTTATAGCTTATTTCCAAATCTGCCGTCACCCCCATGAATAGGGCCAGCAATGGTAATGTAGACATTGCCATCACCGCAATGTGCTCCAGCATTTGGCCAGATCTCAGAAACTATACCTCCACCTGCCCAACAAACTCTGAAGGATAGTGGTGGTCCTTCTTTACGGAGCCCAGACTGGACAGCTTCTGCCACCAGAAAGGATGCACCTCATTAAACCGGCGCTCACACCCGAGCCCTAAACGCCCAGCATTCCCAGAAAAACGCACGGCTGGACATCCCAGGTGAAATTGCCCTGCCTTCAACACAATCCACGAGAGAACACTTCCTTTCCCAGACGGGCACCGACTAAAAACACCCTGCAGAAGTGAACAGATCTGCCACTGCATGTCAGACCACGGCCAGACTTGAGCAGCAGCAATGGCGCCCACTTTGTATTGCCTGCATACTAGGAGTGTTTCCTGTCTGCCACTGCCGTGCAATTATGGCACTGCAGCCCTGCCCCTCCTCCTCTGTAGGCATGGCTGCTAGCGTGCAAAGCTTGCTGACGCTTTTGATCTGGGATCACTCTTTTTGTGTGGAATAGAGTTACTTTTATATTGTTTACAGGCTGGCCAAGTCTGTGACCCTGGCCATGCTTTATTCAGTTGTGGTGCTGCATGTGAGGACGACAATGAACACCATCTGCCGCCCCAAGGTAAAGCGCACACCTCAGGACAGGAAGACAGGTTATGGTGAATGCAGGCTGGAGTACACCAAAAGCGAGACGAGAACAAGTATTCCCAACTTTTATTAACAGAACCTAAATCGAGTCAATGACCACCCTGACTGAACAACAGGCACAGGGAAATGCCGGAGTAGGAGGGACACCTACAGAAGCAAACAGAAATGCGTTCAAAGATGAAGCAATGTTTCCGCTACGACATGTCACTCCCTCTTGCTTGACCACTAATTGAAACTGGCTGGCAGAATGCAAAGCGCCACATCGAACAGTGACCGCAACAAAAACAGCAGACAGGGCACTCGCTCTATTTCCGGATGCTGCACAGACCAGCAAGAATATTAGTTCTCATGTGATAGGTTCTGCAGCCTTGCCATTGCATTTTTATGAATAAATGGCGTGCTTGTGTCTAATGCCACACAGGAAGCGAAAAGTCATAGAAAGAGGAGCTTTCGTGCAACCTAACAGGTTGCCGAATACTTAATACTGACAATCAGTACAGTGCTCATTGGCTGTTTGTGACTCAAAAAATATGACAAAGATACTTAATACTGACAATCAGTACAGTGCTCATTGGCTGTTTGTGACTCAATAATATGACAAAGAATTAAGTTTTGAGGCAATGTTTAGTCGAAAATAAACAAAGAAAACCTATATTGCTTCTTGATCATAGTCTGCAAAACTCCGGCATAAGCATATAAAATCAGAACTACATGCAGTTAATTCGGGATGTCATTGACTCCGTGAACTGAATGTATTTTCAGGGCAAAGAGAATTCGTCTTTAGGTAAATCACTGTAGGCTCCTGTTAGTCCTGCCATTTCAGGAGTTTATGTGCTGGAAGGATTCACATGCATATATTACTTACTGTGACATTAGTCATTAATATTATGGGTTTTCGAAGCAGCATACCCTTTGAGGAAGCCCGCCCATATGCTGCAGCTACAGAGGAACCCAAGCCTGCTCTGCTGAGTTTGCATTCCCAGAGATCACACCCACTTAAGCTTGGTTTCAGAGCTTGTTTATTCCGGCAGAGCCAGCCTTGACATCTAATTTACGTGCTGCGATGGATCAGCATACAAAATAAATCAATGTACAGTGTTAACATTTAAGGCCTCGATATATATTACATGCTTAGCCTAACTTTAGAGAACAGGAGATTGATTTTTTTTAGTGGCCAGCTTTTTGAAGAAAATATTTTATGATGTTCAAACTTCATGACGCACGCGAACCCACTGCATTGTTTTGTCTTTGCTTCAGCTCCCTGTATCTCGCAAATCAGTACTTCAAGACAAGAAACAAGGTGCACTCCGGCCACCTCTAAAGAAGCGAGCGGCCAGAGAGGGGTAGGTCTGTTATGTCCGTCACACCCATCGCAGCAGTAAGTGCTACTCGCTTAGCAGAGCTCCCACTGTACTTGTGGCCAGAGAATATGCCGTACGAAAGTGTGTGCAACCACTGCTCAAGTATAGCCGTAGTCAGACCCACTTTATTGAAAAAAAAAAAAAAGCACTCCAAAATACCTTTCATACTTCCCTTATCGTCCTTTTTGCAATTTTATTTTGTACAGTTATAAATTTTCTATTTTTGGTTACATCTTGTGGAAGTAAGTCTTTAGCATGAAAGCAACGAGGCTAGAATCCAGTCAAGCTTGATTTCATGTAAAAACGAAAGCCTTGCATGAACACGGCGTCGCCCTCCACAATTTGTCATTTAAGGGTCAGCAGATGAGAAATGGCATGCAGCAGTCAAGCGCGACAAAACTACACATGCTGACCCTCCACTTCTTTTCACCGCTTCCTCATGCTTCATGCTGCACAGTGCTGCGAAGGTTCTGCCATTTTTTCCCTTCTCTACTTGATTGGCTTTTAATCTTTTTAATTTCAGAACGGACCACGCCGCCTTCTTTCACCTTTGTAGCCAGCTTTACTTTTTTTTTCTTATGTGCCACGTGCTTTGTTGGCTTCTCCTCAGAGCTGGGGTGCCTGGTGGTAAACCTAATTGGAAAAAAAAAAAAAAGAAAGCTCGGTGGGGTTTCTTTCTTTTTTAATCGCTGGCGACCCACAGCAGCGCGCACACAGCGTAATTTCGTAAGAAGCGCATCGTCGCGGCCAGACGTACTTTAATATAACTGATTTTTATAAAAAATGTATTTGCTCAAGAGAGAGAAATGATGCACAGTCATCTGTGGGAAATGAAGGGGTTCACTACTGTGCAAGAATATATGATGATTTCGAATGGAATTCGCTTACGTTCGCGAGTTCGCAGTCCGAATAAAACATTGTCACTAATCTGGAGCTCAGAGACACAGTTTGCAAAGTCCACTTCTGCATGCTTATGCAATGAATGCGCTACAAGGATGCAATGGAATAGAAGCATATTTAATGTGAGAGCATTAACACCACGATGATAATAATAAAGAAAGTAAATCAGGTTGTCTGGGGCATCGGTGTGTACTGTTCGAAACAACAACAAAGCAAAAAACCTCCAGCATGCCAGTGGCAGGCGACTATGAGTGTACTTAAGATCTAATCAAAGCACTTCTATCTTAGCCCTGCATATCTGATAGTACTGTTAGATTAAATACATATTAATTCTTAGATGGTACATAACAATAAATCAAGATGGGAGAAAAATGTGACAAAATATTCTCAGCAGAGGAGGGCACTGTTAAAGTACCGGCAGAAGCAAATGCTTGGTCAAGAAATTTCTGTCACGCCAGTTCAGTTAAAGCTGTCGTGCTCATGGACGTTTAAGAGCTATAGATTAGAGGGATTTTAAGTATGCCTCTTTATTTTTAATTAGCTCTTGAGGCAAGTGATTTGCCTATTCAAGCACAAAGAGACTGCCCCCGGCAACTATTCCATAGGAACCTGTGTGATCAAGGGCAGGAAAAGAAAAAATCTACAGATTCTCATGCAACAATATTCTATTGAACTCATAGCCGCTCTCCGCATCTAATAGAGACAGAAATGCCTGTTTATTTTGTATAAATATGTATTTGAATAACCGAAGATTCCTAAAGGAATACGGTCTTATTGAATGGAGTTTCTCGTAGCATAGAGATTTTTTTTTTTCCAGGGGGAGGGGGGCAAGGTGAAGACTGCTACCTGTGGAGCAGTCAATTAATGGTCCTTCTCAAGTGGCCCTTATGAGGCTACATATGCCCACTCGTTGGTGGTAACACGACAATGAAATGATACAAGCGTGCTTTATGCTAGATACAACGAAGTGTGCAGAGCATACTTCAGGGTCTTGAGCATTTTCTTTTTACCTTTTTCGCTTGTGTTGTTGGATGCCAAGAGGCGCGCATATCCAAAGTTACTTGAACAACCCACCAAGTGCAGCTGATTAAACTCGGTCTACAAGTAAGCATCCTCTCATTCCTTATTAACAAATGTGCTATTAGTGGTTTATTCCTAAACCACTTCAATAATTTTAGCACCGGGATTTCTTCATTTTCGAAAGAAGCATGTACACAGCTAGCCAAAGCCTGGCCTACGCCCGAACCTTCAAGCCCATACCCGGCCCAGGCCCACAACTTCAAGCCTGAGCCTGGTGGGCTACTTTTGATTTTGGAGCAATTATTCCAATCCTTGACAGCGCACGCAAAACAAAGCAATTAACAAATGCGCGAATCATCGCCGGTGTCTCACAGCTTTCATCTCAAATATACACGCAACCATATTCTAGTTGCTCATTAAATAATATTGCTGTGATGCAAACAGTTTTTGGCAGTTTTTTAGGGCCACTCCATAAATCGAACATTTTTCCCGAGTGCCAAATTGAGATTTTACTGCAGTCAAAACGAAAAACGCTGCGCAGCTGCCTGTGCTCTTTTTTTTTTTTTTTGCAAGACATCCGCAGCGTTGTCTTTATTCCGTTTACACCGTCGCTGCTCCTTACCCCCCCTCTTCAAATGTTCGCCTCTCCAAATTTTCTGGGGGAAGTCCTCACAGAGGTGCAATGGCATTCTAGGACTCATTTCTCCTTTGCCTATAAAAGTCGCCGGACGAGTGATTGATCAGCGAGTTCTGTGACATCACCAGACCAGGTGGCATGGTCAAATTGAAGAAAGCTACCCAACTCAGGTAGTTCCTTTCATATGAAAGGGTGAGATGGAGACTGAACAAATGGGACCTTGCAGCCCTGTCTGAAGGCCCACAGCGCCGAAAAACAATGACCATGCTTCTGGAAGGTGGCATAAGAATGCCAACTTCTCTGACCACAAGGCTACGATTGCATTTAGCTCGAAAGCTCAAAAGAAGGGTACTATTATGGTCTTCTTCCATGCTTCCAGTATTTTCCCAGTTGTCTATACTTTATTAAAAATTTCAACAATGCCCCTAAGACAGCCAGCGAGAGATGGGAGAGCATTGTATGGTGCAGAATATCAGAGAGTGATGCTGCTTTTTTTTACCAGAAGGTAAGAGTGTTTTGTTCGCATAATGTTATGAGCTCATTGTACTCATCATTTACGCCTGTCCCAATGGAGAGCTTTTGTTTTTCTGCTATTCTTTTGTGCTTTGAAAATGTGTGAGCAGCTGGACGACCTTGAAACTTAGAAAAAATGTTTGCCAAAAACGTTGGCTTGTTTTTCTAATGTTGTTTGTGTTCCAGGCGCTGTCAGCAAGGTGTACAATCTCCACTGAACTTTCGAACACACATTTTTGCCATGAGGTTTTCTCGGTGCTTCTTCATACGAACCGCACTCTGGTTCTAGCCTTTTTGAAATTAGTCATGTTTTCTGGAGCTGGATATCTACGAACGATGCCCCATGCTTTGTTTTATAAATTTCCATTCCTGCACTCACCATAATTTTTGTATTTTTCTTCAGAGAGCTGAAGTTTCTAACACCGTGGTCTTGTTGAGGTGATGGGTATAGAGAATGATAACTTTAAAATGGTGGGTAAAAGGCCATTCTTCCTTGGGTCATCTAAAACATATGAGCTTACATCATTGAAAATTAATGGTGACGGAAAGGCTAGGTCAAGACAGCTCATTTTGCCTGAGCTGGGGCAGCCATATGTGGGCTTTCCCGCGCCCAGCAGACATATGTTACTTGATAACATAAAATCTTCTATAATTTGCCCTCTTGCACCAGCCTGTTGACTTCCCCAAAAGGAGGAGTGCCCATTAAAATCCCAGACTACCATCTATGGCTCTGGTATTTGCTGACTAAGTTCTTCTAGGTCATGTATTGTAAACGTTAGGTGTGCTGTTAAGTGTAGAGAACAAACTGTTATTGTCTTATTGTTTTGCGGCTAATCATGCCAACTCTAACTGCCTTGAGGCTTGTTTTTAATGGTATTTCTCTTGCAGTGACGTCGCTTTGTGTTAGAACTGTGACACCTCCCGACAGTCGGCTAGCCTCTGTGGTATAGGGGCGACGACAGTGTAGGAGGATGAAGGACAAGTGTGCAGGAGCTGAGGTGCTGGCTTGCTCGGGTGCATCATTCTTTTGGTCTCAGTAACATTGCTTTTGCGTGGAGACATCAAGAGTGCTACAATATATTTCCTTTGTCTTTGCTGTACTGACTGTCTTTGCTGTAGTGTAGGGACAAGATCTAGAGTACGAGGAGCACCCTCCCTCTCAGTGGGCACGATGGTTCCCCAACACACAGTTCTCAGCAAGGTGATCTTTGGAGGCACATTTTGCACATGCTTTGCGGCCACGGAAACTTTGTGATCCATATCGCTGGCAATTAAAGTGCATGCGGTATATAAGCACAGACTTCGACTTTTGGTAGCCTATCTTTCCTGGGAGTGTGCTTGAGTTGAATGTTAGTAGCAGGTGTTTAGTAGGGATCTCCTTGTTGTCTTTTCGGATTGTTATTCTTTGGACAATTCTATAATTCTGCTCAGCAAGGCTTCTAACATTTTGTTTCTGTGTTATACGAACGAAGTCATTGTTGCATACTACACCACAGACAGTGTTGAAGGATCATTGGGCGGTGATGGTCACAGCTACGTCTGCAATAGAAAGGAGGTTTGCAAGCTTTGCATTCCGTGATTCGTTGTTTAATTCGGGCAGTAGGTATTCATCTGCTATTTTGTTGGTTTCCTATTTCCAACCAAGGGTGTCCGTGATTATTTCGATACTGCTAGGAATGGGGTCAGTGTTCAGGATGTTCAACGCAGACATCTGGGCGAGTTGGTCGGAATACATGGCCGACATGAGCGCATAAGCACGGACATAGAGAGAATATAGAGATACAATAAGCACTCACTTCAACTTCTTCTTAAGTCCAGGAAGCAAATACACAGAACAAGACAAAATGTGTAGGAAACAAGAAAAAAAGCTAATGCCACAAGAGATTATAAAAAATGAAACAAAAAGTTGAGGAAAATCATTGAAAAAAAAATTGAAAGGGAAGTGCAAATAAACGTAATAAAAACAACATAGGAGCAAAAACAAAAGCCTAGCTTACACGCTGCAAACTAGCATTCAAATGTCCACAATCCCAACACTCTGCACAATGAACACACATTGAGTCGACTTCCATTCTATCAGGACTTCGGACGATGTTTAACATGACACCCACCATATTGACCTCATGGACTAATCTGAGATCACTCTGCTGCTGCGCACAAGTCTACTCAGTTTTGTAGGTGCAGAGAAAACAACCTTCACACCATAACTGCTCCCTGTCTTCCTTAAACCATGTGCCAATTTGACAACGTATCACACAACGGCTACCTTCTATAACGATTGGCATTGATCCGATACCTTTTGCTTTTCTTTTTTTTTTTTTACTATCCTTTGCCTTTTCGCACACTCCGGTAATAAGGTGGTAACCGCTCTTTTCCTCATTCTAGTGAGTTGCTCCGTCAAACTAACAGTAAGCTTGTGTGTGCCCAATTTATGCACCGCTGACCTAATGCATGGCACTAGTATGCCATCCTTAACCAGACCTGTGGGCTAGTAAAACTTTCACAGTTCCCTGTTTATACTGCCAGCACAAATTATCTGTAAGGACATGCAAACAGAGGTCCAAGTACCTGAAAAATTAAATTTTCTAAAATAGGCGAGGGAATTCTCATTAACCGCTCTATCTACATAGCTTAAAAATTTATTACTCAACACAGGTGCCTCCCGTGACCCTATGCAAACTCACCGGACTTTTGAATGTAATGGTGATCATTCCACCCTGCAACAGTACACTTCAAATAGAACCAGAGGATTTCCAAAAACGTACAAACTGACACAGGACATCATGGTATGAAATTAACCTCATCATTATGCTGTGTGATGCATTCTTTGACACACTTGTGGAATCCTTATGAGGTAGAGAATATTATAAGTCATTGACAGCTAAACTGAAGATATGACAACTAGCCGGTAATTCTATCACAGAGACAGATTTAGAAGTGAGAAAAGGGTCCTTCACCAGCAGCAAATTCAAATGTTTTTGCAAAAAAGAGGCCGCCGCATATTGCTTGCCACTACTTGGCCTCTGACACAGTAGAGCAAAAGAGAGCTTCTTGTTTGTGTGCCTTGGCCAAAAAAAAAAAAAAACAGTTCGGGAACACCTTGCAATGAATTCCGAACTGCAAATGCAATCTGCTCCAGGTTGTGCTTAATTAGGAGCGACACAGCTTCTTCCTTTACCTTGCTTGCTTTGAAAGCCACCTGCTTAAAATTCTTATTCACAACTGAAATTGGTTATTAATTAAATAAAACAAATAGCCTTCTTTGCCCCATCACCTTTAAACCACTGGAGAGCAAGTAATCCACTACGTGCTTTTTGCTGCCAACATTTACCTCCCTACCTTCGGTTTTCAAAATGAGCTCGAAACACTCAGCTTCACACCTAGTATGGAAGTCGTCCATAGTCTTTCTTGACACAGGCTTGGTTCTCCAGTGGCTTAAAAATGCTGGTATCGGACAAAGAGGGCTGTTTAGTTGCTTACAAGCTTACAGTTAGCTTGATGGGGCAAGTGACTAGAATGAGTGTGGCTACCCTGACCACCTTATTACCAGAGCATGTGAAAAGGTAAATAGGACGGCAAAAAAGGTGTAAGGAATCGGATTAATTCCAGTGATTATAAGAAGAAAGCAGTTTTAGCCGAACTTATTTAAAACGAATTTAAGCTGTGCACAAGAATTCAAGAATTTCAAGCAGTTGGCTTTCAAGGCAAGCAAGGTGAAGGAAGAAGCTTCGAATTAAGCACAACCTGGAGCACGTTGCATCTGCAGTGCGGAATTCCAAGCAAATTTTTGTCTGCCAAGACACACAAGCCAGAACTTTCGCTTTGCTCTATATTGTCAGAGGCCAATATGTGACAATATGTCGTGACCTCTTATTTACGAAAACCTTTAAATTTGCTTCTTGTGAAAGACCTTCACCTCATTTTTAAATCTGACTCGATGGTAGACTTGCTTAGTGAGCATAATTTGGGGGGTTGTCATATCTTCGGTGTAGCTGTTGATGATTTATACTATTCCCCACCTGATAATGATTTAACGAAGCGTGTCAAAGAATGCATCACACAGGATAAGGATGAGAGAAATTTCCAGGATGTCCTGTGTCAGTTGGTACACTTTTGGAAATCCTGTGGTTCTATTTGACATCTACTGTTATAGAGCAAAACGATGAACAATACATTAAAAAATATGGTGTGCTTGCATAGGGTAACGGGTGGATTTTAAGCTGAGTAATACGTTTTTGAGTTATGTAGATAGAGTTATTGATGAGAATTCCTTTGGCCTGTTTCAAAAAACTTATTGCTATGTAGATGATTACCTGGTAATTTTTGAGGTTCTTGGAGCTATGTTCATATGCTCTCACAGATCATTCGCGCTGACAGTATAAACCGAGAACTGTGCGAGCTTCACTAGCCTAAAGGTCTGGTTGCTCAAAGCTAGTTTGTGGTGTATAAACCGTATGCCCACAAACTTACCGTTTGTTTGACAGAGCAAAGGACGAATGAGAAAGAGCGGTTACCCTAACCGCCAAAGATAAAAGAGCAGGGAAAAAAAAAAAAAGACAAGGAATCGAATTAATCCCTATGATTACAAGAAGGTAGCAGCTGCGCCATATGTTCACAAATTGCCACAAGGTTTAAGGAAGATAGGGAGCAGTTATGGTGTGAAGGTTGCTTTCTCTGCACCTACAAAACTGAGTAGTATTTGTGCGCAGCAGCAGAGATCTCAGATTAGCTCATGAGATACATGCATAAACAAAAGACTTCAAGAAGATTCATATTCTTATGTCCATGACTCTTCTGCTTCATTGATCGATCTTGCAAAGCATCGCTGGTCATGTGGATGCAACCCTGCTTTTGAGAGGACAGTGATGTCTCTTTTGTCATAAAGATACACAAGCAGGAAAAATCACGAAAGCTTTTTTCATAGAGGATCATGGAAATGCCTGCATCAGTCGTCCGTCTGTGGTGGTGTTGCATGTATTTTTGAATGACTGCTTATGTTTGCCAATAGAATGAAGATGTGGACTCAATGCATGTCCATTGTGTAGTGTCTTTTTGTGGACACGCGAGTGTTATTGCATTGGACATGTGGATGCTAGTTTGCAGCGTATATGCCAGGTTTTTGTTTTCTGTGTAATGTTCTTATTATCTTTATTTGCATTTATCTCAATTATTTTCTTCAATTTTCGGAAAAGGATGATGTAAAATAAGTTTGTTGTTCGGCCATTGTGGCAAGCCACCCACCAGGTACCAAACGAGAGGACAGGACAGGAACTTATGTCAGTCCTGCCCATGCCAGCTGTACGCCACGATTGTAACCAAATGAGGTAGAACTAAGGGTGGTTCACTACACAAGGTTAACCCTCACAGCCTGGCAAAAGCAAAAACTAAGAAAAGAAGAAGAGACAGGTCAGTTGTAAGACAGAAGATTGGAAAGTGAAAGATGGAGGGGAGCATACAGGAAAAGGTGACTGCCAATGTACACCGGGTGGGTCAGCCTGGAGTGCCGTCTATGGGAAGCGTGGACCAAAGCGGTGTGTTGCCTCCGCCAAGGGGCCTTGAAGGTCCAATCACTCACCATTGGCTAAACCACAAGGATCCCATTTTCCCCAGACACGGGGATGCCGCGCACAGATAAGCATGAGTGCTTGGGGTCCCTGGTGTCACACAGTACACACTAACATCTGCTTTAACAGATGACCCTTACGGGGCTCATTAATTTTCTCTTTTCCTGCTCTTCTATCCTTTGTCGCTGCCATGAAAAAAACACGATGCAGATGATCCATCTTTACCTTGGTACATTACAGCATAATGTGCCCATCCAGCTTATCCCTCTCAGGCACAAATCATTTCTGAAGGGATGGGAGGGAATATTTTTCATATTATTGTAAGGAACATAAGAAATCAAATTGAAAATTCTCACCTTCTGTTATGATTATTAATAAAGTTTCGACTAGGTTCCCTTGAAACAAAATTCCAAACCAAACTGTTTCTAAGGCTACTATTATAGTAGATGTATTTACGCATTCCTGTCATATGAGGTGATTATGTAAACAAGTCAGGCCAGTTAAGATAGTTATGTCTGCGAAACAAGGAAACAAAAACGCATACTCGCTGAGAGCTACACCAGAGCTATCGTGGAACATGAAGGCGTCCATTTAAAAAACGTTTTTTTTTTTTCATTATTTTCGAACATCTGTCTTCCATGTATAATCAAAAAGCCTTTTCAGGTCGCTGCAAATTTTATGGCACTGCTTGGGATGGACAAGGGCATTTTGAAGTAGGCTTTGTAGAAGGATAAAATTTGAGTTGGAGCAGTTACCTCGTCTTTCGTAGCAGGAGCCCAATAATGAGAAACAATATAAAGATGTGAATACAGAGATTTTTAAATAACACATGACACACTGCAAGAAGATATGAATGCTCCACATTCTACGCAGTTGTGTAAGTCATGCCTGCATATTTTCAATCCAAATGCACACAAATTTATTTACTGGTTTCAAAACAAAAATGGGTGATATTTTGCAATATGAGCATTAGCACAACTTTTTACGTGTGAAAGTTGTGGACAGTGTAGAGGACCCACATTTCAGTTATTTTTGGGGGGTATCAACTTGCAATTGATTTTAAAAAAGGGTTCAGTATTTCGCTCCTGCATTCTGGCACCTTTAGGGAAGCATGAATAACAAATTAGTCTGCACCTCTACATTTGTAAGCTGCGCTGTGATGTTGGCGCTGTCAAATGTGCTTCGATTGAAGGAACTCATTTAGGGAAAACCAGGCTGAAGAAGCAGGCAGCTAGTCAAAGCATCGTTCGGGAACTGGTTCAACTTGTCAGCAGAGCGACACAATTTCATGTCTCTCGGGCATGTCTTTCCATTGCACGTGGAAGTTTGCTCCCAAGGGCATGTCTTTCCATTGCACGTGGAAGTTTGCTCCCAAAACATTTGCGACACAGACTCTGTTCGGAATACCTAGCCCCTTATAATAATTGAAGCTCATGCTGGAATGGCACAAGTTCAAGACCCGCATGCATGGGATGGGAGTACAAACAAACCAAAGTCTCAGATGCTGACGGGAAGGTGTTACATTGCCTGTGATTAAGGTTCCTGCAGTCAAGCTATCAGCATGGAGCACGAACGAAACCTTTCTCACGGTCTTGTATTCAAGTTATGGCACACATAATGGTGCTCCGTGAAACCTTGATAAATGTAGAGCAGGACGTGTAGCACTACTTAAGCCTCTTAAAGCAATATTTCACGCATTAGCCCTGGCGCTCTCAGAAGACTCAACCGGAGGGGGGGGGGGGGGGGGGGGGGAGCACGCAACACGAAGTCAGTGTAGTAATTAAATTATCATGTTGCGTACATACAAAACTGATGTTTTGCTACTGATAAGAACTACAAACAAACTAGTTCCAAACCTTAGTTGGTGAGGCATAAGAGTTTTGAACGTGGGCCTTCGACACAGGGCATGAGGTTCAGGATGAGAAGTCTAAAAATAAATAATTTTGAGCATGCACAATTTGATTCAATGAGTAACCAACCAGGCGGATATTTGATTCCCTACTCAAATTTTCAAATATTAGTACATCCCTGCAGTTAAAGACATCCCGAGGCAACTTGCTTTTCAAACATTACACACACAGCACTTTACCAGTTTGCCTAATGCTTTTGTCATACTGTGTGACACCTAGCAGACTATCAGGCTCGGCGAAAGTAGCTAATTCTGGGTGCCTTAGGTGTCCGCAACGAGCTAAGCATCATGTTTTCCGTTTTCTATAACCAGTTGCTTTTTTCTGGGGGATTCTATCTGCGATTCTACCTAAAGTAAAGCCAACAGCACGCTCGAAAGCTTCAGCTTCAGTTCGTCCGCGCTCAGCCTAGTCGGCAGACGCGCGCACAAAAGACGCCAGAAAGCGCGATTCCCAATGGAATATGACGCGCCTGGACAAAACTGGAAATATGACTAACGCCCAACGCAAAGCGAGCGCCCCACACCGCCACAGGCGAACCGCAGCGCGGGCAGCCAAACATTGTGAGGGCGGTCCCCCGCACTTTGTTGTTGCCGTTTTCCCGGTGCACCCCCCTCCCCAGGGATCAGCCAGGCGGGCGTGCGGAATCAGTCGTACAGCGCGCGCGTGCTGGGAGCTAGGCGCTTCAGCACGATTACAGCGTACCGCGATCGCTAGGGCCGCCGCACAGGCGACGGCCTATTTGCTAAGCGGGTGAACGGGATGCGCACAGCCGAAGCGGAGACGACGACCGAGTTGCTCGACCTTTGCTCTGCATGCAAATGTACTCACCAGCACGTCACAGGAGGCCTTGGCTGAGGCATCCGCGAGAACTTGCCGCGCCACGTTGGCGCTCGGATGGTCCGTGACGATGTAGATCCGAAGTGGAGCGCTGCTGAGCTCGATCAGTGAGCCAAGGCTAATTGACAGCCTCTCGCGAAGGTATCCCACCTTGTGAGCTTGCGTGAAGATGAGCAACACGCGCACCACATCGTCGGAGTCCCACTCGGTTGCAGTGCCGCTGTCTTGCGATTCGTGTCGGAAGCGTCCAAGCACACGAATGGGAACCGCAAACGCACTGCTGTTGCTGCCGCCAGTAGCCTTGTCATGCGATGCAGAGGATGCTCGGCGGTCCGGATCTTGCACAGCACTTCCAATCGCTTTGCGCAGCTCGCGTGGGTTGGCGTACAGGACGATCAGAACCGTTATCACGGCGAAGGCAACCAGCAACTCTCGCTTCCAATGTCGGCGCGGAGTGGCGAGCTCCATCTGCGCCGAGCCCGCAGGTGAAGCGTAAGCGCGCTACATTGCTAACTGCACCTGCTAGCACTTGCCGTTGTCAGATACAGGTGACAAACAGGCGCGCGTTCGCGCATGCTTGCGCAACGCGAGCGCACTAACTTCCCAGCTATGCGACACAACACGCCGTTCCAAAGCCCGGGGAAGCAAGTTTGACAGCTACGAGAGTGGTTCCCCCTTTCACAAGCGTACTCGTACTTCGGGTTTTCACCGCAAGCGTCTGTAGCGCTGCGCTCGCTAGTGAGCGCGTCAGTTTCGATTCTGATGGCTTGCTTCGTCGTTGCCTTCTGCTGTTATATTTCTCTTTTTTTGTTCACCAAAAACCAGGCGAATAATTAGTTTTGTCTTTGTATGGTACGTGGTCGTTGTGTGTCATGATTTTGAGTAGGGTTTTATTATAGAAATACCGTAAATTACCTTACAGTTAATTTCTCAATCGCGGTTGAAGCCACGGTTTATACACAAATTGTACTCTTACTGAAAAAAATAGCAGCTGAAAGGAGAGTTGACAGAACCACGTACCATGGGTCATAGTAAAATAACGATTTTTGAATTAATTTTGATAAAATGGGGTTCCTAAATGATGGACATAATGTAAGGTACACAGCGCTTCATGGGGGCCGTGAAAGACAACAAAAGTCGACGATCAGGAACGTGAGCATTTACTACGTAGCATTTACCATCTTATGTAGCTGATTTGAGGAGTGTTTACCCGGACACCTTCATAACCCCTTCCAGCTGATGGCCAGCCGTTGCGACGGCCAACCTGTGTCTTCGAAAGCTTGCTCGTCTGCCTTTCCTTCTCCCTTGCCGCCTCCGCCCGCCCGCGCACCAAACCCGCCGGGCAACGAAGCGGCCGCAACAACCACCGCAGCGCGTGACCTCGCGCCCCGTGCCTGCAGGCGTCCCTGCCCCTACCCTCCTCTCCCGATTGCTGGGCACTGATGCCCTCCCTCTCCACTCGGCCGCTCCGCTATCCGGCCGAACAAGTGGAAGTCCCAGCGCGCGTGCCTACACCGCCTCCGCCAACCTGCCGCTGCAAAGGCACACGCCCGCGCCCAGAGGAGACCGGAGCGGTGCGTGTGCGAGGCTCGCTTTGACGACGCCGCGCGTCTGAGGGGCATTGCACTGCGAATTCGGTTTGGTCTAGCAGCCGCCCTATCGAAACTAGCTGCAGGGGAAAGGTTGGCGATGCAGATATCTGCGCGCACCTGCCTAGTTTCTTGCTTTACTTAACTGCTTTCGTTACTTTTAAGCGCGTTTATGCCGTATTTTATGGAACCTGAAAAAAAAAAAAAAAACGTATGAGTAAACTTGGATTTATTTTAAAAAGATGAGGACCAGACACCCTTAGTGCTACTCCGGCGATCACTACTTAAAATAGGAGGGAAAGGAAGACAAAGGGGAGGGGGGGGGGGGGGGGGGGGGGGGGGGGGGGGGGGGGGGGGGAGACAAAGCGGTTGGTGGCCTGCTTCTTACATCGTTTGATACAAATGGGAGAAATTATTTTTATCCGTCGCGGCTTATAGAGGATCTGGTAATAGTTCTTATTGAAACTCACTGCCAAATTGCTGAAATATCAGAAAAATGTTTTAACAACCCCTGACAGGATTAAAAGTTGACAGTCTGCTTCGTAATAATGCAAACCTTAGCCTTGGAGATCTCGTTGGGAGGGGTCCGAGACCCCTTGGACCACGGTGAATTTAAGCCCTGCTGGTGATGTCAGTTTCCTCGTATGAAGTAGAGTGATCTTTCAGTACCCTGAGAAGGTTGAAGGCGTGGCTTCAGAATACGATGTGGGATTAATGCATGAGAAGTATATGGCGATGACGCATGTCCATCAAAACGTTAGAGGCAATGCTACCTTGACTGGATTGATTAAAATATTTGTCAGTGCTTGCCACAGCCATGCCTTGGTTTCGGACCAGCGAAAAGTAATAAATTATGGAGTCTCTCTCTCTCTCTGGAGAAGCTACGCAAAGTTTTAGGTAACGTGTGGGTGAGTGCGTGCATGCCTGCTGAGTCCAGTGTTAATCTTAGCTGTTATGTTTAAACGTTCGAGTAACCTGACTGAGTATCTTTTGTTGAACGTTTAGTGACATCTTTTTTTTTTTTCGCAAATTGCAGGTCATTAAAGTTAGTTAAAAGCATTTTAGTCTGGTAACGCCGCGTACTCTCTCTCTTAAATTACATTGTAGCACATTTATTTAGGAGAAACAAATAGAAATAAAATTTTATATTCAAAATGGGCTTCACGGCATACTTTATCCCCCCCCCCCTTGAAGTTTGCATCAATTTACGCCACTGACCGGCAGATCCAATGCTCGTTTGTGACCTTCCTAACGGTGGCCTCAATGCGGTGTTGTTTCGGGATGCGTAGAATATGCGAGCCGAAACCACTGTGCTTGCTTGAAACGTGGTAAATCATACGCTCCATTTTGGCGAGAGTAGCCTCCGGACTGAGCTAACAGTTAATGATGAGCCCAATGTCCAGAGCTCCTCAGCTCAGCCTCTGTGATGGAACTTCCCGTCAGAGAGATGTGCAGACTCGTGGTGTTATCTTTTGGGTCGGATCGAATATGCATAGTGGAGAAATATGGAGAAACGGGTTAAGTGGAGAAATATGGGAGAGGCCTTCGCCCTGCAGTGGGTATAGTCAGGCTGATGATGATGATGAGTATGTTAGAGCCCACAATTCACGGGAGCCCACTGAAATCCACAGCAAGCGGCGCAGCCACCTCCCGAAGGGGCTCCTCCACGTCTCCAAGGCTTCCCAATTACTCGTCCAAATTCATGTGTCGTTCTCATATAACCCGCGCCGGAATTTTTCCACCCGGACAATTTTGTGTGGAAGCTTCATTATTGCCATATGGAGCAGGAGCGGTGACAAGACCGCCCCTTATGGCGTGCCCAGTGTTCTCAAGGTGTAGGGTCCCTGCTCTTCGTCCTCGAGGTGTGGAATTTGTCCCAATCAGAAGAATTGTACCTTTCCTTCGGTACGGTCCGATGGCAAATGTAGTATGTATTGGGTAGTGATCACTACCCGCAGTTGCCCGTCCATTGTAAGGTCTGGGATTGTATTTTCCAAAACAATGTTACTAAACCGGCTCCGCCTTGCGGCTCGATCTTTCTGATTGCCTCAGGCTGCGTGCCATGCATTAAGATCTGCAACTATGATCAGCCCGTGGTGCTGTACATGTTTGAGAGTTTCTGAAAAGTAGTAGCCAAATCTTCGTCCTCGTTCTCGTGGGGACCTGCATAGGTTTACTATAAAATGCTTGGGTGGTCATGTTTTTGTGGTAATAGCTCTACGATGTCATGGTCTATGTAGACGACGTCAACTTATGTTGGATTGCCATAAAATTACTTTGGATATATGAGAGTGGTGGTGAAATCCTTCGCGCCCGGTGGTGCATAAATGCCTTCTACCTTCGACGTTTTGTTGCTCTGCGCGTCTCCTGTGTGAGGCGCTTTTATCTGGCGGTACCGAGAAAGCCTCGGTTACCTGGTAGATGTTTCCCATTTCCAGCGCTATCACTTGCACTTCTATCACCAGATTTTATACGTTTGACGGGGAGCCTAGTGGAGTGTAGCGGGTTTGAAAATGCGTTTCCCTGGCGCTGAATTTCGCGCACAATCGTACGACTTTATTTTGTTTCCATCATGCAGGTACGTGTCGCACCGTATAGTTAGTCCTGGGGGTTCTTGTTGCATTTTCGCAACGCCACGTCCTCGTGGTGGAGAAGCGGTTCATTTGGGGCGCGACACGTTGAAGTGGACACGAGACGAATGGACAGGTTTCTTGGCACAAATATACAACTGAATTTATTTACACTATTGTATACTATTTACACAACGACCGGGGTGGTCTATAACATCTGGAACAGCAGGCTAACAAGAACGTCAGACCACGGTGCGTCCGCAACGACACCCTGTCCTGCCTGACCGACGACTATACTTGCGTCGAGCTACTCGTAGCGGTTCCCCGGAGCGCGGTCAGTGCAGGCCTAACCCGGTCCGAACATGAGTTTTAGACTCTTCACCTCAAGTCTCCCTCTTGGCGCCAAAAACTAAGAGTCGTAGCGTCCCTCCAGTGATCAAAGTGCTAGCTAAAGCGATGATTTTATTATTTTTCAAGACTCAATCACAGCTTCTGCCAACGCCGCCTGGGCAGAACAGCCCGGGGAAATTCCTCAGCAAAGATTCGTATTACGTAATGTTAGTATCAGGAGTAAATAGTGCGATTGATTGCCTTTATTGTCAGTAGACTGTCTTACGATACAGACGAAATTTCCATTCTTTTTAACAACCTCCAAGTCGGTAGCCTGACAGTTGAACGCCATATACGAGCCACGCTCCTTTCTGCGACTGGCGATCCGCGTTTGCTCTCTACAAAGAGCCTGCGGTCTCTCTATTTGCGTCGGCTTTTCGCATCCTGTTCAGTTAACATCGCATCATTGTACGAGCGTAAAATAGCATTCCACGGCAGAAAATAACGCATGGAACAAAGAACAGAAGCAGACGCCGCGCGTGTTTACTCCGCGCTTTGAGCGAAGCGGCAGCATTGTTCTGACTCTCAGTGCCCTCTATACTTTTTATCGTTCAGATCGGAACATTTCTCAGTATTTTAGTACACCGTGATTCGGAGTCAAACATCACAGTCAGTCCAAAAGCTTCCCGGGGAAAAAATTGCTCTTTCTGCATTTTCTTATCTAAGTTTTTTTTAACAAATATTCTACAAGTACGTCGTATGGACCCTTTGAAAAACTCTGAAAAAGAGCTTCTCTACACAACAAGAAGTCCATAATCATGGCAGTCAAACCTTTTTTGGAGGCAGAAGGTGTGCCCAGCAGAGGTGGGCAACCTCATGAGGTTTCGACCTCATGAGGTCGACCTCAACCTCAAAATGACCTCGACCTCACGGAGTGAGGTGAGGTTGAGGTGAGGTCGGCTATAGCTCAAAATATTTTGAGTGAGGTCACGAAATTGGACCTCAACCTCACGCGTGAGTTTGAGGTTGAGTGAGGTCGTAATTGTGTGAGGTCGAAATTGTGAGGTCCAGGCTTTTTTGCTGTTGCCGCGGCTTGCTTCGAAGAGCGCCCCTTTTGACGCGGAGTTCGAGCGTACTGCCGCGGTGTGCCCGTCGACTCTTGGTGTTCGGTTACCCCCCGTTCGGACGACCGGATGCCGTAGCCCCTGCCCAGGCTTCCCTCTGGTCTTCTTGGAAGATTTTTTTTTTTTTTTTTTACGACACGAACTCCTCGTGCCCCCCCCCCCCCCCCCCCCCCCCCCCCGCGCCCGCCACTCCCGTTTTCTCTGACTTGTTTGTGCCGATGCTTGCCGCCGACTCAAACACCCAGAAGTGCACAAAGCACATAACTCACTCTGACCCGCGATGCTTTTGTCGGATGCCGCAAACAAACAAGGAAACTAAAAAGCGAAGCAAATTGTCTTTTGCGCAGACGGTGCAAAGCAGAACTGTTTGTCGTATGCATGCCCGTTCCCAGGCGCTGACGTCATGGCTGCTGCTTTACATTCGATGAAGGATCCCGCTGTACATTACACGGAACCTTAATAGAAAATGGTGTAGCGAAATTGCATGGGATGAAGGTGGTAGCGTTTCTTACGTAACCAATATAGCGGTAAAACACGCAAGATGATGAGACGGACGGCACAGCTTATAAGACACAACTGGTATACAGGAAAGAAGCCTGCGCATGTTAACCATTTGCCTAGGTAGAAGAGGCAAAAAATGATATGGGGCTTGTATATAGTAAAGCCCAATGAAAATAAAAATCTTTTTGCTCCGCTAAGGCCCTTTGTTTCTCTCTCAAATTTTCGTGAAACCAAGCAATGCAGGAGGAAGGATGATGGTAAGAGATTCTTAACTTCATAATATCAGGTCTATCTTGAAATCACTTTAGGCGCAGGAAAAAAAAAGAGAAAAGCGTTCTCCTACATGTTTTTATAAGTTAAAAACTACTGAGATGTTTTCTGACTCAACATTTTGGTGTCTAGACAGACGAATTAGTGTGGCAAACTGAGCGCGTCTCTTTTGTGCTGCCGTCTGCTCGAGACGGACAAATCAATCGGATGAAAATTTGTGTGGTCAGATATCGGAGTAATATATTCAGACATTCGTTTTTTCTTTAAAAATCCATTGAAATATATGTGAATGAAACCAATTACATGCTAGCACTGAGGAATGCAGTACTAAGTCGATGTCTCAAGCCTTCTATACCCTCTGGGAAGCGCAGTTCTCTTCTTTCTTTAGTGTGCGAAATTTCGTATACTTCCGTCAACATGGTATTTCTTTATATATATTTTCTTGTATGACATTTACGTTCGTGTACTGGCGAACAAAGAACAGGCTTCTTCCCTCACATTTGGCTCTTTCTTTGGCATCTTTCCAGAGACCCATAGCACAACCCTCCTTTCCACTTACCGGAGCGGTCATTTAGTTTCTCTTTTTATTTTTTTGCAAGTATTGCAAAGCGCGATGTAGTCTCTGAGAACGAAGCTGACACATTCGCTGCTGCCTTTGGTGTGTATTGGTGACAGTTCGGCATTCACTGCATGTGCAAAACCTAGAGTCTAGAGATGGACGGCGAAGGGAGGAACGCGTGCACAGCAGGGAGCGCGGTCCCTCCAGGCTGCTTGATCGCCTCCTTTCTGTTGTTCTTGTCTTTATTTTACGTTTATGTGCTGTAACTACACGACACTAACGGGGAAACGGTTTCTCTGGATGCACGTGTAGTGCATGCGACGAAGCAGCTTCGGAGACACCACCGTGTAATCTATTAGTTCAGTCTTTAAAGGAAAACAAGTGAATAACACAAAGAAGCTCGTCTCAGACTTGTTGGAGAAATGATATTCAGTATTCTGTTCAGATGTACAAGCATTTGTATCGTTTTTTTTTTTTTTTTTGGGGGGGGGGGGGAGTTGGACATTTTGGTCCGGCGAAATTTGACTGCAAAATGGTTCACGTTTAACCCTCTTTCCTAGCAGTTTCGAACCCTGTAATTTTTTAATGTAAGCGTGGTGTTCGAAGAAGCAATTTCATCAATTCTTGCAATACGCCTCGGGATCACAGAATTATAGACAAACACCTAGGAGTGACCGGTTGGGACCTCGTAACATCCACAGCGTTCCTCTGAAAATTTCTGAAGGTACATTTGTTTACTCGGCGTTGGCCGAGTTTGGTGATTATTTGGTGTGTTGCTGTCTTTCTTCTTCTGTTTGTTTTGTTGGGGATTTAGTCATCACGACAGATCGTTTCATGAGTAGCTTTTATGCAAAATTCGTGCCCCGTTAATATGGACGACCCGAATTATGAACAGTTTTCTGGGGACGAACTTTTTCAATGTATTTATGCCTCGTTAATGTAAAAACTCGCTGTTTGAACAATGGACAGGGGAAGAATGCATAGAGCCCACTTGGGCCCAGGTATTTTTGTCTCGTTAATATGGACATCGTTTGAAAAAAGCAGCGGAGTCCGAACGCAAGTTAAAGAAGGGCGCGCAGGCCGGGAACCTATGCGACAGCCGATACGGTCGGATGCCTGAACTAGTCCTGTGGAGTTGGAAAGAACCAAAGCGGGCGTGTGGTCATTTTAAGAAGGGGAGGGACGCAAGAGCGGAAAGGAGCGTACACAGAAAACCGAGGGTCAGCTAAGTAAGAAAGACCCTGAATGGAGGGAACCGGGAGATTTCTGGGTGCAGCGGCAGCGCCGCAACGAGAGGCCGCAGTCGGGAAAACAGCAACATGTGGTCGCAATAAATTCTGCTGAACGTGAACAGAGAGGCCGGTAAAAGCGTAGGAAAGAAATAATAGGAAGAAAGACAAGCGCCAAAAAGTGGGGGTGGCAACTGAAGTTTTTCTTTCCCAAAACACAAAGTGTGTTCCATGAAGCCGTTAACGCTTTTCGGTCAGAGTTAAAACACACTCACGAAGTAGAGCGACAAAAGAAAGGCGGCGAGCACGCAACCAGGACCGGGCGTCCCGTCCTGGACGCCCTTCCTTCTCATGCTCCTGGTTTTCGTCACTGTTGGGGTGCCGAACTGCCACATTTCGCGCCCCGGGCGGTCCGCATGTCGGCTTCGCCTTAAGTCAACGATGCGGCCTTGACAAGGTCTGAGCTCTTCGTAGTCGGTTCGCCGTCGTTCTAAACTGTACTTCAGCTTGCAGTGTTTGTTTCATAGGAACACATACAAACGGCACAGGAAAGGGCTGTTCGATAGCCCTCAGCAGCCTGCCAACTTGACTCCCTCGCTTCCTCACATAAACAGTACAAGGCAGAAAAAAAGAGAATCAGAAGAACGGAAAGGCGGGGAGGTTAACTAGGCAAAAAGAGTGCAAAGAATCAGGAGCCTGTAACCCTCAACTTTAGTCTGACTTTTGGCATGGCGGGAGTTAAACGCAAAAAAAAAAAAAAAAAAGACGGAACTGAACGTAGGCGCAAAGCGGGACATCTGTGAATACAAGCGGCAAAAGCCATCTCAATTAATCCAAGCCGTGAGGGACTGGACCCAAGTTCAACTAGGCTTCAGCCTCGCCAGGTCGACGGTAGCATCGATACTACAGGGCTCTGATAAATGGCTCAACGTCGGCATCGCTCATCGCAGCGTCAGCTACAGTCCGACAGCGCCCAGCACAGTTCGAAGAAATGGAGTCAGCCTTGTTAATGTGGTTCGGAAATGTGTGCGCGAATGGTGCTGTCGTGAGCGACGAAAGGCTTCAATAGAAGGCTCGCTGCCTCGGTAACATTATGGGTGCGCACCCTTCCTTCTCCTCCGTCTTGATAGGTTTTACCTGTGATGACTTACGGAATTTTTGTTCAGTAAAACAGGGATGTTTACCGAGATAAATTATTCTACGCTATGTATAGGCATTACTAACTTCAGCTACTCATGAGGATAGCTGACAAGATTTAAGAACAGACATGACATTTTGGGTCGACGGATTCATGGAGAAGGGGGTAACATCGACTGTTTTTAATTAAAAATTTAATTTATTAAGCTGTCATTAATTATACTGTTTTTCTAAAAAAAAATACTTTTCATTTTTATCATGACTCGTTATTATGGATGACTCGCGTTATGGACAGTTTTGGTCGGGAACCAAAGTGTCCATACTAACGAGGCACGACTGTATTCCTATTTTTTCCCCAATTTGATGTGTACGGTCGCAAGACAATGTACAGTGTATTAAAAAACAATGCTTGGCAATCATCAATTTGTTTTTTTCGAATTAAGAAAAAGAGCATATCGTTATTGTTGCCATCGTCACTAGGGTCAACAGCATTTGTCTTTTCAGTATATAGTAAGAACTGGCTTGTTTTATTTCTAATACGGATTTTATTCATGTTGGTCGGATGGGATAAACTCTTTGTATTGCATCATGGACCTATGCGTAGTAATGTGGTACCCATGTAGGCCTTAGAATAAAACGGACCAAAAAATGGTAGGCGAAGAGGGGGAGAGGATTGCTACTTTAGTGCAGGATTGGACATGGAGTCTCCGGAGTTTTTCTTTTATCCGGGATATTAATTGTTGTATAAAATTAAGAGTAAAATACAGCCTTCATACGACAAAATTCTGGCTTGCCTATATATGCTAGGATTACCGAGGATTGTATATTTGCGTTAAGTTACGGTTTAATTTGATGATTCTTTTTTTTTTGAGGTCGAGTGCCCGACCTCAACCTCACATTTTGAGTTTGAGGTGAGGTTGAGTGAGGTCGCCAATGGTCACCTGAAAAGTGAGGTGAGGTCGTCTGGGGGACCTCAACCTCAATTTATGAGGTTGAGGTTGAGTGAGGTCGCCAAATATTTTTTGAGTTTGAGGTGAGGTCGAAGTTTTTGAGGTCAAATGCCCACCTTTGGTGCCCAGTGCTTGTTGTGTACGCGAACCGACGCACTGCCACACCGCTTCCTAGCAAACGGACGTATGGCCGCTCCAGTTGCAATGCCTCCTTGCAACTGGGAGCCGGCCGCTTCGGAGAGGCCAGCGGGGGTCCCCAGTGCCTGCGCCTACGACGACTCGCGGGTTCGACGTAACCCGAGCCGTGCGTTGCCTCTGAACTGGACCGTCCTCGGACAATCTTCACAGGAGCTCGCGCTTCTTTCTTTCCTTCTCTTCCCCTCTCTCCTAACGCACAATAAAGTAGTCTCCACCCAGCAACCGAATCGAGAGGTTCTTCGCTCACGGGGCTCCGACGCCCCGAACATAACAGTGTTGGCGACGTCTATTGTAATAAAGATACCGCACCCATCGCTGTATTAGCTCCGCCTCGCTTCGCTTTACCTATTTAGAGATTAAGAGTGGCTTTTCCGAACCGCTGCTTCCCAGGAACTATTACTCGTCCTCGCGCTGCAATTACAAAGAAATACTGCTTGCTAGCATAGTGCGCAACGGAAGGTTTAGTATTGAAGCATTCAGCGACTGCACAAAACCCATGCCCCTACGTACACGACGGGCCCCGACGAAATGGTAAAAGGTTTTTTGCTATCAGGAATGCTGACTTACGGAGTTTTCAAGGGGTCTGTGCAATGCTGCATTTTATATACGTTTATCTTCGTTTTTCGCAACGCTCCCAAGTGAACTTTACTGTAAAATGTCGGTGGTAGCGAATTCCACTATTACGAGAGCTACGGTCGCCTAATTAACAGGCCCCAAGCCTTATTAATATACCAATGACACCATAGACAGCTGTGGAATCCGTATTCGTGCTTAGTGTTTCTTTTTCCCTGGGCGTCTGTCAGTACTTGCGTGCAGTTTTTAAAAATAAGACTGGTTGGTTTGCAAATGATATGGAAAATATCGAGTTACTTCCGCGTTAGTGGACAGTGCGACCTACATCTTATTTTACCTAATGTGCTTCTTGTTATGCGTTTTGTTGTTTCTTTTTGTATTGTATTCACTTTACTGCACCGCCCACTCGTGCCTACGACTTTTCTTGAAGGCTGGCAGTATACCGATGAAACAAATAAATATGGAATGCTAAAAATATTGCCCAATTCGCGCTGTTCCACACTGCCGGGACAAGCGGACTGTATTTTTCCTGTTGGCATTTGCAAACTTTGGTGCCTAATGGGTGTTTTCTGTGTTTTTATTCTATGAATATACTTATCCGCATGAGAACAGGTTCAGTGATTATCAGGTCAGCGATGCCGCTGCAGCATTGCCTCAACGTTTTGACAGCGCACCGGAAGATGAAGCCTTTGAGTAAAAATGAAGCGCTTCTGTTCAAACAACACGAGAGTATTTTTGGGCGTGAGTGCTGCCTCTTTTTTTTTTTGAGTTTCGCAAACAGATAGGGAGTATTTTGCGATGGTCACGGAAGCATGTATAACCAAGCCGCATTGCACTAACTGGGTAGATTGAAGTGCCTATACCGAAGTTTTCATTGGAAGCCTCTAATATGAGGGGTGCCTTTTATGCACCATAAAATACGGCAGTCAGGAGCTCATAGTCATATATGGTGACATCAGCGGCATAACAAAGACAGGACCTGACAGATCGTAGCTGCTATGTTTACACCACGGTGTAAGAATAATTTCTTACACCGTGGTTTACACTAAATCGCAAGCCGCTTACACCGCCTATACCGCACATGGGGAGCAGACTATGACATAATAAGAAATAGTTGGTTCACAGGAAGGGAAAGGCGCAATATCTGTTACACTTGTTTCTGTGGACAGGGAAGGAATGAAGATGAGAGTGAAAGTGGAAAGAGCGAAAGAAGCCGTAGTGAAGGGCTACGGAGTAATTTCTACCACCGGTTGGCAGCAGTCGGGCGTCTTACCACTGCACCATCCCTGTGGGGCAACTATGACATTGCAGACTATAAGTCCGTCACCAGAATGGAGGGCTGCTCAACAATTATTAGATGGACTCCTGGACATGAAAGAACGTCCGGAAACAAAACGTCAGAACAAATCATGTGTGAAGTGTGTAAAGTTACCCTTTTCACACTTCTACATGCGTCCAATGTCATTTCTGTGTCCTGAGCCCCTACGACCTTTGAAGATCTGTCGCCACCCCATATGGAGACATATTTCAGCATTTGAAGAATACTGCGAAACCATATACTGCCTGCCCAGTACCATTCCGAAGGACAGATGCGCCCCGTCTTTGCCCGAGAGCATCGAAAAATGCCCGTTACCAAGATTCTTAGAAAGCGAAAGCGCGGAAGCGGGCCAAGGTCAAAGATGAAGCAACGACTGCAGCTGCGGCCGATGACTAACACTAGCGATATTTGGCTCAATGATAGCTGAACCTCTTCAATTGTTTTCGTTAGCTTTGTCCGCTGCTGTGAAAACGCGCGATGCAGATGATTGCTTCGCCCCACCGCGGTGGTGCAGTGGTAAGACGCCAGACTACTGTGTCAGGGTACCCGCGCTCGATCCCGACCGCGGCAGCAGCGTTTCGATAGAGGCGAAACAAAGAGGCGTCCATTTGCTGTGCGATGTCGGTGCATGTTAAAGATCCCCAGGTGGTCGAAATTACTCCGAAGCCCTCCACTATGGCGCCTCTTTCTCTCTTTCCACTTTCACTCCCACCTTCCTCCCTTCGTATACCGCGCGGTTCAGGTGCCCACAGCTACAAGTGTGACAGATGCTACGCCTTTCCCTTCTTGTGAACCAATCGTTATTATTATTACGATTACTTCATTCTGCAGATGTCAGCTCAGGTTAAAGACCCCTAGGTGGTGAAAATACTCCGCAGCTCTCCACTACGGCACCTCTTTCTCTTCACTTCCACTCCCACTTTCCACCCTTCCATTATGATCCCGGCCTCGGCGGCCGCTTTTCGGTGGAGGCTAAAAGCCAGGCGCCCGTGTGCTGCGTGATGTCAGTGCATGTTAAAGAACCCCAGGTGGTCTAAATTTCCGGAGTCCTCCACTACGGCGTCTCTCCTAGCCTGAGTCGCTTTGGGACGTTAAACCCCAAAACAATCAGTCACCCTTCATTATCGTTCGGTTAAGATGTCCACAGAAAACGTGACAGATACTGCGCCTTTCCTTTCTTCTAAACAAAATATTTATATTGTTACTGTTATTATTATTAATATCAATGCTGAGGAACGCCCGTTACAGGGTCCGCTTTTTCAGTATGACTTTAGCACATATTTAGAAATGTATTCGTGGTTGCGCTCTGGCGTTCTGATGTTTGTTTTGTAAAGATCGAAGGCTCAGCTCTCTACCACGCGGCCGGATAAAACCCAAATGAAAGACAGTGGGAGGCTTTGCTGGCCAGCTCTGACCCGGAGGCTCAGCTCTACCTGGTCACAAGAGCTCGCAAACTGGCGAAAGCCAGTGGTGCCCTGGACTGGGGGCGCCAACCGCTCGTCAGCCTCGGTTGAAGAGGCGGAGAAAAAGATCTCCGAGCAATTAATAAAGTTCACTCACTCACTCACTCACTCACTCACTCACTCACTCACTCACTCACTCACTCACTCACTCACTCACTCACTCACTCACTCACTCACTCACTCACTCACTCACTCCAGGCGAGAGGCGACGACGCAGCGGCGGCGGCGGCTACGTGCACGGCTAGCTCCTTTGTCGGTAACACGCAGCGGTGTAAGACAACCACCTCTACGCAACTGCCGGTCGGTTCCTTGGTTTTCACGGCTTGGATCAAGGACAGAGGCTGATGATGAACGCGTATGGCGTGATCGGCTCAGCGAAGTTTGCGTGTGCGAGCTGTACAGTTGTGCGGTGAGAACGCCGACTCGTCGTCCGGTCGAGGAATTCCACTCGTAGTTGTGGCTGTAGGAAGTAAGAAAAGAAAACGTCAGGGGCGACTGGCGCTCCACCTGTCGGGGCAGCGCCGCACATTGCGAGGAGGGGTTCCTCTGTGTTTGCCGCAATATGGCTCTGCATGTGCGCAGAGCGCAGAAGAAATGTAGCGGAAACATACTTCGCTACTCGTGTAACTGCGACTTCTGTAAGTAACATGCTCATAATTACCGATATACACCGCAGTATAACGTTCTACGGCACGTTTCTAAGGCAACACCGCATTCACTAGAAGCGCTTTTGTACCGCTTTCAATCATCGAACCTGTTGGCTGAGTGGTAGCGTCTCCGTCTCACACTTCGGAGACCCTTGTTCGATTCCCATCCAGCCCATCTTGGAAGTTGCTTTTTATTTATGAAGTGCATGCCGGGATTTATCGCTCACGGCCAACGCCGCCGACGACACCGGCTTTTCTGCGACACGAGCTCCTTAACGCTACCGCGTTAAAATGCACGGGCCTGCTACTGGCTCTGTAGCTGAGCCAACTCCGCTGCCTCTTGCAGACAGAAGAGAAAATAGAGAAGATAGAAAAAAAGAAGTGGGCGAGAAAGACGCGCGCCGCAACAACAGCCGTCGTCCACCACCCCCGAAGCGGTGGCGGGTGCAATGACGGCCTACAACAGATAAAAATTCAGTGGCAGGCCAGCCCCCGCCGTAAGCGGCGGTGACCTCCTCCAATTTTCGACCGTGAGTGCGGAATTCTTGACTGTTCATGTTTCGAATAGCCGCAATCGACGCATGAAGGTGTTAAGCACCTGTCCACCCTCTCTTCGGGTCCGTCTTCCCGAATTTGCGGATAAACTTTGAGATTGCTCTGGGAGCCGGCCACCGCCACATTAGGCCTAGGCCTAACCCTTCACTCCCCCGACTTCACGGCCCACCAACAGCGGCATGGTACGCACTGAAGATGGGACTACTGATACTGCATCAAGATGGGACCGAGCCATGGAGGCTCGACGTATGGCTCACCCCGATGTCCTCTCTGCCCAGCAAGCCCCCACGAGCTCGACTCATCAGCCCCCGGCCGGCACAGCCACACCAACGCAGCCTACGCAAGGCAAGTCTTCCACCGTTCTAAAGCGTCCGCCACCGTTGCCCAAGCTCCCGACACGAGACCTTAAAATCGTGTTCCGTCCCGGTGGAGGCCTCGACCTAAGTAAACACAACGGGGGCTATATGCTGTCTCTAGTCACCAGCGCTCTGCAGCTACCAATAGACGCAGTGCGAACACAAGACGCCATCCGAATCAACCCCAGGCACAATTCATTCACGATCAGCACGCCAGCCGAAGACCGTGCCCGCAGATATGTACAACTAGAATCCATAAAGATAATCGACCAAGTCTACCCAATGAAAACGTATATCGCTCCTCCGGACAACGCCATTCGAGGCATCATTTATAATGCTATCTACGACCAGACATCTGAAGAAATTTTTACAGAGCTAAAAACGTTCAACCAAAGCCCCTCCTATCTCATCACCGATGCACGCCGACTCGGCCAAACCAAATCAATTCTGGTCACCTTCATAAATACCAAATCAGTACCTAAACAGCTGCGCTTCTATGGAGCGGTCTACCACTGCCATCCATTCATCGCCAAAGCAGAAGCCTGCTTCAACTGCCGTCGTCCGGGACATCGCAGCGACGTGTGCACGGCACCCAAAAAGGACTTATGCCAACGATGTGGGGAGACCCATGTACCGACCGACCCTCCAACGTGTCCACCCCAGTGCATTCTATGCGGCGGCCCCCATTTTACGGGCTCCCGCGATTGCTCGGAGCGATTCAACAGACCGGGCAACAAGAGACTGACACGCTCGACAGCTGGTGCAGACGCCGAGCAAACAACCCGGCAATCCCGAAGCAAGCACCGGACGAGTTCCACTAACCGCGTCCGCTCCAGGTCCGCCGCGTCCGCCGCTTCGACCAACGCCAGGAACCGCTCGCCATCTTTCCCGCCCCTGACCGACCAGCCTCCGCCGGAAAATAAGGTGAGCTGGGGCCCACGATCTTCCTCCCTTGTCCGAGAAAATAAGCAACTTAAAGAAAAGCTAGAAACTCAGGGCAAGCAAATTCAACAACAGAATGATCAAATAAAAAAACTCAATGATCATATTGCAAAGCTCACTCAGCAAATGCAAACGCTAATTCACAGGCTCTCCCCCGCAGATGGAATGGAAAGTTCTTCCACTCCCCTCCCAGGTCATTCCACCCCACTTCCGCCTCCTCCTCCCACATGCAACAACACAGAATCTACAACTAAAACTCATACACCCGCCAAACGGAAGGCACCTCACCAAGACATTCCTACAGTGGTCGACTCCCAAAAGCCTGATCTGGTCGCCTCCATAGCTTTACTCGAAGAGAAGCTTGCGGAAAAATTTGAATCTATGACCACCAGCACGAACGCATGGGCAGCTGGAGTAGACGCGCGGATAGCGATGCTCGAGCAGCAGATGCAGCAGCAACAGATCCAGATTCAAACTGCTCTAGAAAAGCTACTCTCTACCACAGTATCTCAAATGATCCCACCCGAATCTCAGCCCCAAAATGGCAGGACGTCGACAGGACATTAAGGTGTGGCAGTGGAACTGCAGAGGCTTTCGTTCCAAGCGTAGTAATCTGCAGCTCTACATTCAGTCCCTTCCGGCCGATGAAACACCAGCGGTAATCGCACTGCAGGAAACAAACTCCCCTGTAAAACTGCTCAATTACACTCCTCATACACCAACAAACTGTCCTCAGTACAGAGTGGCGACGCTGGTTCACCGCAACTACACAGCAACTGATCACAACATGGACGTTGCAGATATCGACTTCCATTTGATAGAGCTGCTTCCCAAAGAGCGGAAAGGAACGAGTCTATTCATTCTGAATATCTACAGCCCCCCGAAAGGGAAAACTGCTCCTCTAATGGCGGCCATGAAAAAAGCCCTTCAGATCAGCGCTAACCAACCATTGATAGTGGCAGGAGACTTTAATGCCCGCCATATCACATGGGGATACAAAACGACTTGCAGTAAAGGCGCCCGACTCTGGACACTTCTCCAAAATGAGGGCATAACCCTTGTCAATGATACACAACAGCACACGCGCATCGGCAACAGTGTACAGAACAACACCAACCCCGATCTTACACTCACGAAAAACATAACACAATGCTACTGGACAAACACGCAAACCTCTCTTGGTAGCGATCACTATATAATTGAGACCTCTTTCTCACTATCCTCCCTAACCCCCCGTGTAAAGAGGAAACTCAAAATCACCAACTGGGATCGCTTTCGCGATCTTCGTACCGCGGCCCCGAAGCAGATAGACCACCTTACAAATTGGCTGGCTAACCTCAACAAGGACGTGAACATGGCCACATCGGAAATGCCGTGCACACAAACCTCGGAGGTGATTGACAGCCGATTACTACACATGTGGGAAGCTCACTCGAGCTTACAGAAGCGATGGCTTAAAAACAAACACAATCGCGCCCTGAAGCTACGCATCTCCGCTCTCACAAGGGAAATGGAGACGCACGCGGCACAGCTCAGTCACCAGCAATGGGGTCAAGTATGCGACCGCCTTGCTGGAAACCTAGGACTTAAGGACACGTGGCGGTTGCTACGATGCCTTCTTGAACCCGATCACACCAAGAATGTACAGCAGAAAAATGTGACGCGTCTTATCCATGGCATAGACATGGACAACGATAACATTATTCAATCCTTAAAAGATACATACCTCACAACCACACCGAAGACACCCTTACCACAGTACCTTGGAACCCAAAACCATGAGCTAGACGAAGACATCACAAAGTATGAAGTCAGAGCAGCCATGCTCCAACTCCGCACTACGTCTGCTCCAGGAGCCGATCAGGTCACGAACAAAACACTTAGAAACCTCGATGAAAACTCCATCCAGGCAATAACGGAACTCTTTAACAAACACTGGCAAGAGGGAACGCTTCCCTCAGAGTGGACGCACGCTCAGGTTACCTTTATACCTAAACCCGGCAAACCGCTCACTCTTTCAAACCTTAGGCCCATTTCGCTAACTTCATGTCTTGGTAAACTTTTTGAACACGTCGTCTTGAATCGGCTACATACACACATGCAAACCCGCGACCTTTTTCCTCACACAATGCTGGGTTTCCGCAGCCACCTATGCACCCAAGATGTTATGCTACAGATATCAGAAGAAATTCTCCATCCCCGACACTGCAAACGCACAAGAGCATTGCTGGCTCTAGACTTGCAAAAGGCATTTGACAATGTCTATCACTCCTCTATATTGGATGCACTATCCACTCTGAATGTGGGAAACCGAACACATGCTTACATTTCAGCCTTTCTCCGGGATCGCACAGCAGAAATTCGGTTCGGTCCCCTAAAATCCCCCACTTTTACCCTCGGTAATAGAGGCACCCCGCAGGGATCAGTCCTTTCCCCTTTTTTATTTAACATCACACTCATCCCCATGGCTAAAAAGCTGTCACAGATCCCAAACCTCTCCCATTCTCTGTATGCAGATGATATCACCCTGTGGACCACCACTGGGAATGTAGGTAGCATGGAAGAAACTCTTCAGGAGGGGGCAGACATGGTGTCAAGATGCGCAGCTTCAATAGGCCTTGCATGTTCCTCCACCAAATCCGAGCTCCTGATACTCCATCCAAGCCCGCGGAAACACCACCAACCCCCTATGCTCATCACCGTAGATGGTCAGCCAGTACCACAAGTTCACAAACTTCGAATACTAGGTATGTTCATACAAGACAACGGCCTTAACACGGATACACTCTCCAGACTGACTAACACAACACATCAGATCACCCGCCTAATCAAACGTATAGCCAACAAGCACTGTGGAATGCGCGAGCATGACCTCAGACGCTTAGTACAGGCATTTATTATAAGCCGCATTCTTTACTCGATTCCGTATTTATATCTAACAAAAACAGAGACAGACAAGGTGGATGCTCTCATCAGACACGCTTATAAGGCAGCTCTCGGCTTACCTAAGCGCACCCCAACCTATCGACTCTTAGGCATGGGAGTTCATAACACCCTCAGCGAACTGGTGGAAGCCCACCGCATCGCCCAACTAGGACGGCTCTCCACTACCCCAACTGGTCGCCACATTCTTTCCTTTCTCCAACTTAGACCATTAGGTCCCCCTCCAGTAGAAACTTATGAAGTTCCAAAGACAGTCCGCGATCACCTCACTGTCCACCCACTTCCGAAAAACATGCATCCCCTTCATAACCAGGCCAGACGAAAAGCGAGAGCACGTGCCCTACACAGAGCACATGCGAACGAACCCGACACGGTCTACGTGGACGCCGCAGAATATCCACAACGCTCAGCTTATGCGATATGCGCGGTATCCAACCGCTTCGAACACATCACATCAGCCTCGATCATTACCCGAACGTCCGTAGAAGCGGAAGAATCCGCTATAGCCATCGCGATAGTCTCTTCCACTGCCACCCTTATCCTCAGCGATTCTAAAACTGCCATACAAAATTTCGCCCGAGGCCAGCTACATGCTGCCTCTCACAAAATCTTAACTACCAACGTTCAAACCCCCCGACCCATAGACCTTGTCTGGGTACCAGCCCATTCGGGCAACCCCGGTAACGAAGCGGCCAATGCTGCTGCTCGAGCATACGTCGACCGAGCAACAGATACCGAGGACCTAGGCAGTGCCAGAGATCGGCTGATCACCTACAACGACATTACACTACACTACCGGTCTGAAAGACTTCACTACCCTCCCCCACACCCCTCCTTAACTAAACCACAACAAATAACATGGAGACACCTTCAAGCCCGTACCTTTCCCTCCCCAGCACTGCTGGCACTCTTCTCCCCCTCTACTCATCAGTCCGAATGTTCCCTCTGCGAGGCCCCGAGAGCTACATTCGAACATATTATGTTCAGATGCCCGGAGTTTCAACCACCGGCCGAATTGCGCCTTACGGACAACGAGGCTTGGGAGATCGCGGTCTCCAGCTCAGAACCGGCTCCACAAAGGAGACTGGTCGACTGGGCTGAAGCGGTCGCCGTCAGGCACTGCCTGCTGGCCACCACCCGTGATCAGGAGCCGGCCCAGCCCTTGTAACGAGTATTTCGCGGCTCCACTAAATAAAGTTTTTCACCACCACCACCACCAGGGCCAGGGTCAGCCACCCCTCACCCACTCGCATGGTGTTGCAAGCTATTGTGCTGTTTAAGATCCCCAGGTGGTCGAAATTACTCCGTAGCCCTCCACTACGGCTCCTCTTTCTCTCTTTCCACTTTCACTCCTATCTTACTCCCTTCCCTTACGGCGCGGTTGCGGTGTCCACAGAAAACAAGTGAGACAGTTACCACGCCTTCCCCTTCCTATAAATAAATCAGTTTTTTAAATCAGTGCTGTTTGCCGGACTCGCGTTCTCACGGTCGAGGCCTGCGACTGTGAATCCAAAACGCCCAGCCGGCGCTAAGTTTGAATTGCGGCCCTTGACTGCAAGAAGCCATAGTATCCTCTCCTAGATCATTGACCGGATCGAACGTGCGACTCCTGGATCGTTGGTGTAGGTGTGCTCTGTACACTAACGATGTGCAAGGATGTGTGTGAGGAATCACATGATGGGTGGTGTTGTGTACGCGAACCGACGCACTGCCACACCGCCTCCTAGCAAACGGACGCACGGCCGCTCCAGTTGCAATGCCTCCTTGCACCTACGAGCCGGCCGCTTTGGAGAAACCAGCGGGGGTCCCCACTGCCTGCGCCGACGACGACGCACGGACGTAACCCGAGCTGTGCGTTACCTCGGAACTGGACCGTCCTTGGACCATGTGCGCTACCAGGGCAAGAGAAGCAATGCCTTCTTTACAGGCGCTCGCGCTTCTCTCTTTCCTTCTCTTCCCCTCTCTCTCCTTAAGCACAATAAAGTAGTCTCTACCCAGCAACGGAATAAAGAGGTTCCTCGCTCACGGGGCTCCGACGCCCCAAACGTAACAGGTGGAGCCTAAGAAGTGGCTCGAAGGCTATTGGACGATCAGGAAGTAGTTGAAGTCCCAAACTCTAAGGATCTGAGGACGACGGACTGTATTTAAGCAGCGCACGGGCGGCTTCAAAATGCTCTATTTTACGCTCCCAATATGCCTTTCATTTGACTTTATTGTACTCTTGTAAATATGTAGATGAATCGCATGTATTGTCTCCTCTGCCATAAGCCTCTGCCCATTCCTTCACACCTCCTAGTTCTCACCATCTCTTCGGGGCGGGATCTGAGGAAATCGATCAGAGTGAGAGTCGAACCGAGTATCCCACATCAAACAGTTTGATGTCCGATCGCCAATAGATGATTTAATGAATCGCGGCTGGTCTAGCGCGAGCGCTCCTGCCCGCGCCACTGCCCGCTTCTTCTTCATCGTAACATAACTCGAGGCCGCCGAGCGTTCGTACCGATCGCGGGCGAGGAAGTTTGTCGATGAGATTCATGGTATGACGATGGGCGTGACTGGATGGAGAACAGGAAGAAGACAATGGCTTGCCGCCACGATGATTCAGGGATGAAGCCTGGCCTAAGGTGCTTTCGGGATACAGGTCGCGAAGACCTGATGGCCGAGGACAAGGCACGCACCGCATGGTATGGGCAGGGGCGATGTTTTCATGTGTAGCGGTTTCTTAGGTCGTTAGGCCTTTGGTCGGCGTCTTGGATCATTGGAGGTCTTTAGTCGGAACAGCGGGTCAGTGGGGTCATATGGTGTTCGGCTGTGTCTCATTGTGTCTTGGGGTCGTGTGGATTGCGTCTCGGGACAGTCTCTCCTTAATTCGTCATGCCTTGTTGTCAGGGCAGGGGGACGGGGCGGTGGAACGGTGAGGTCGCGTCGTGTCCGGCATGCAGAGGACCAGCCAAACGATGCCTCCTAGACCTTCTGCCGACGGCGCAAAAGGACGCAGGGTACCGAGGCTCAGGGAGAGATGATTGGTTGAATGTCCTTTATTGAATGTGAAGGCTCATGGCCATGGATGGGGATGAAGGGGAGTAGACAGAATCTTAATTGTTTAGGTCGTCACTGAAATCACATTGCTCTAACTAGGCCCCTAAGAGAGCCATACATGGCAAATATCATCTGTGTGTTAGCATCAGTTTCTAGAAGGGAACGGTAGTTCAGGCGGTAGGGTTTGATCTCGGAGAATCCAGTAGAAAAAGCAGGGCAATCCCAGAATAGATGAGATATGTCGCCGCGATTTAGAGTCGTACAGTGGGGGCACATACTCATTTTCTCTGTACACTGACACCAGCGGACCATAATACGTGGCGTGTAAGCCGCATGGGCAATGAGCTTATTCAAAAAGACTTCTTGACTTCGGGTGAGGCGGGTTTTTCTCGTAAAAGGTGGGTCTGGTGTGGCCACCGGCATGCGATGCTGACTGAGGCTGCGAAGACTGGTCCGAGTATAGTGCATAAGCTCAAGAGAAGGACTGAGTTGCCCGCCCAAGGTCGAAAGGATTAATCAAGCTGATGAACATAAAGAACAGAGATGATGTCCTATGACAGTGAGATGTAATGAATTGCGGCGGGCCTAGCGTGCGCGCTCCTTGCTGTTGTTGTTGTTGTCCAAATAACTTATGGCACATACCCACAGAGGGGGATCGGCCAAGAATTGGGTAGCAAAGAATTTTTATTTTATTTTTTTTTAATATACTTGCATAAAAAAATGATTTGAGGGGTAGAGCAAAGGAAACAAAACGGGAAATAAGTGAAATATAAAATGAAAAGTGGTAACACTCACGGGAGATTGACACTACAGTTTTAGAACAAGTGATGTTTAAATATTTAGCAAGGCAAACGATTTGAGTCCAGTAAAAAATTTTGCATGGCGGTAAACACAGACCTGTGACTGCCCATGCCACTGCCTGCTTCTTCCTCGTCTGTAACAATACAAGCATGAACAGCCGACCAACGTTACTAGAACAAACTCAGTTTCACAGCTCCGTCCGGATATATGTCCCCGGTCCATGGCTGTCGCGTGAACTAACGGCGCTGCAATCGACTCTTGCCGGGCATCATTTAGCGGCCGGCACACACGTGGCTTTTGCGAACTGCCGTTGAACTGTACGCGGCTGCAGTATAATTATAACTACATTACAACAGCTTTGGCTTCGAAGAGACACATTACCTTAAAGAACGCGTTTGTGTTATGCGACATTCACTTGTTAATGCTGTGACACAAGTGTGAGCGCCGTCGGCTTGCTCGCCAGAAGCAACGTTCTAGTAACGTTGTCTGCTCTTCGGTTTCATTTCTTTATTAGCCGATATCGTGGCGCGCAAGTCATTTCGTATTAAATTATGTCGTGGCCGTTTATTTCGCAGCATTCCCCGTGGTGGCATTCAATTTTTTGCTTATTATTTAGCATTCACCTTCTTTTCCAGTTTCAGTCCAATTTGTGACAGGGATTCAAGCCTCTAATTCTATGCCATTCACTGTAAACGTAGGGTGAGCGCCGAGAAAATGCTGCGTCTTCTCTCTAAAATCAAACCAAATAGACGTGCGCTTTGCCAACTACGTGTCAGCCTCTATAGATGCCTAAAACTGACGGATTGAAGAGACGGCGTTAAATGCGCTATCGCATCCTCTCTTAAGACGAAGCTCAGGCGTTCTGCTATAAAGATTTAACGTAGGTACACGGATGTATTTATAGATATTTACAAAGGGGTAGCTGACCAGATGAACAACTTCATGCCAGCAGCGCCCAGCACGAATCACACACACTTCGTCGTTCTACACCTTCTACACGCGAGCACAGCATTCTGTCGTCGTCCCTTTCCATAACTCCCTGCGGCGAAAGCACCGTCGCCGTGCTAAGTAGAAGACGGATCAGGTGCATGGTACGGCTTGAGGCGAACTACGTGAACAACATCGGTGGCAGGGCGCGTAGATGATGTCGGAGGATCAAGACGGGCAACCTCATATGTCACGTCGGTCGTCTGACGGAGCACACGATGAGAGCCGTTGTACTGCCGAAGGAGCTTCTCAGAAAGACCGACACGCCGAGAAGGAGACCAAACGAGAACGAGTGATCCTAGGGCATAGTGTACTGGGCGATGCCGGCGGTCGTAAACAGACTTCTCGTAGGTCTGGGAGGTGGTGAGACCATCGCAGGCGATTTCGCGGTCCATAGTTGCTAGGGTGATGGCGTCACGGGCGTACTCCATGGTCGACTCCAAAGATGGCGGCAGCATTGTATCCAATGGCAATGCAGGATGTCGACAAAATAGAAGATAGAAAGACGAATAGCTTGTGGTGTCATGCCGCGATGAATTGTAGGCAAACGTTACATAGGGCAAGGCAATGTCCCAGTCACGATGGTCGGGTGCGACATACATAGATAGCATGTCAGTGAGGGTCCTGTTCAGCCGCTCGGTAAGCCCGTTCGTTTGAGGATGGTACGCTGTAGCGAGCTTATGTTGCGTGGCACAGGACCGGAGTATGTAGTCAACTACCCGGAAAAAAGTAGCGACCGCGGTCCGTGAGGAACTGGCATGGAGCACCGTGGCGAAGGAAGACATTTTGAAGCAGGAAATCGGTGACATCTATGGCGCAACTGGTTGGTAATGCACGCGTGATAGCGTATCGTGTGGCGTAGTCGGTCGCAACAGCGATCCAGCGGTTGCCGGAACTGGACGTCGGAAAAGGTCCGAGGTGGTATAGTCCGACACGATGGCAGGGTTCGGGGGGCACGTCGATAGGCTGCAGAAGACCGGCAGGCAATGTGGATGAGCACTTTCTGCGTTGATAGCGGTCGCAGCTGGCGACGTAACGGCGAACACTACGATATAGATCGGGCCAAAAGAAGCGACCTTAGACCCGATTGTACATTCGTGAGACACCGAGGTGACCCGCGGTAGGTGATTGGTTGGTTTGTTTGTGGGATTTAACGTCCCAAAGCGACTAAGGCTATGAGAGACGCCGTAGTGGAGGACTCCGGAGATTTCGACCACCTGGAGTTCTTTAACGTGCACTGACATCGCACAGCACACGGACGCCACTCCGTTTCGCCTCCATCGAAACGCAGCCACCGAGGTCGGCTTCGAACCCGGGTACTCCGGCACAGCAGTCGGGCGTCTTACCACTGCGCCACCCCGGCGGGGCCGCGGTAGGTGAGGACAGAGGAGTGGAGATGCTGAGGAACGACGAGCAGGAGAGGAGGTCCATCAGGGCGAAGGTTGCGGTGGTACAGGATGTCATCGCGAAGAACAAAGAGTTGAAGTGTAGGGTCTGAGGTGGCACCGCTGAGGCGATCGATTAGTGGACGAAAGGAGAAGTCTTGCCGCTGCTCGTCCGCGATGTTAAACAGATCAGAGTTAGCGAAAAAGCAAGGGCTGAGATCAATGTGTGCAGGATCTCGCGGTTCCACAGGGGGACGAGACAGGCAGTCAGTGTCTTGATGTAGATGCCCTGACTTGCAGACAACGGTGTAGAATACTCTTGAAGGCGCAATGCACAACGACGTAGCCGGCGTGTAGGGTCCTTCAGTGAAGAAAGCCAACAAAGAGCGTGGTGGGCAGCATGTTCCCAAGCATGTTCCTTCGGGCCTGGAGAATTGGAGGGTTTTCGGATCGGGTCGTTAGAGCAGCATTACCTCCAGACGCTGACGCTGCGGCCATCAGTTTTCCGAACGACATTGAGCATACGGGTCAGGAGATGACGGGCGGCGAGATCGGGGCGACGGAGAATGATGGCAGTAGGGCGGCGACGAACGGTTGGTGGGGAGAGTCTGAGTGTCGAAGCTTGAGAATTGCTGTTCAGAGGGCGATGAAGAGGGGCGGGAATAGACATAATCCGGGTAGCGGCGGTAGGTCGATGATGGAAGAGTTCGGCAGTGTCGAGAGATGTGACCGACTCTGGAGCAGTTAAAGCAGATCGGTCTGTTGTGCGGTGTTCGCAACTCATCGGGGTTGCGCTTGCGGCGAGGGTAGTATGGACGTCCAGAACCAAGTACCAGGGACACACGGTGAGCATCTGGGGAGCGAATGCAGCTTAGAGGTTATATCCCGAGGTTGGCGAATTCTTGCCGGACAACAGCCTGTATAAGAGATAACGTAGGGGCACTGTCCGGTACCGATAGTTGGGAAACTGCGGGAGACACTGTTTCTAGCTCCCGTCGCACAAGTCGTGTCAGGCTGTCGGATGTTGGCAGAGGGCAAGGTGGAGTCGAGCCCACGCAGGACGACGTCGCGACCGCGTTCGGCAGCCGCGTGAACTGTGAAGAGATACGGTGGCTTTTCGCTTGTTCAAACCGGCGGCATTCGTTTAGGATCGTGTCAACCGTTTCGCAGTCCTTGTACACGCGTAAGTTGAAGGCGTCATCTGTTATTCCCTTTACTGCATGACCAACATTAGCACTCTCTGACATTGCAGGGTCAACTTTCATGCAAAGGGCCAGAATGTCCTGAATGTATGACACATACGATTCTGTGGACGATTGTTTTCGACATACCAGCTCCTTCTGCGCGGCTACGTGATGTCTGATTGGCTTACGAAATAAGTCCAAAAGTTTCCGCTTGCAGAGGTCTCAACTGGTCAGTTACTCCTCGCGGGTCTCGAACCAGATCCTTGCAGTGCCCGTCAGGTAGAAAATTACGTTAGCCAACTTCATAGTCGGGTCCCACCTGTTGTGTACGCTCACGAGCTCGTACTTATAGCGAGCCAGTCCCCCACATCAGCACCGTCCACTCCATTGAAGGTTCCGGGATCACGCGGGTGGGCAATGATGAAAGCCGGGGTGAGGGACGCCGATGGTGCGGCCTCGTCGCTGGGCATGGCTAAAGAGCTGGGAAGTCGAAGACCGCTGCGGAGTTCCGTGCTTGCTGTAGGCTACCCAGTACCTCCACCAATAATGTAACATAGAAGCACCAATGTATTTACAGATATTTACAAAGGAGTAGCTAACCAGACGAACAACTTAATGCCAACGGCGCCCAATTTTGTCGTCGCCGTCCCTTTGCAATATATGTATATATATATATATATATATATATATATATATATATATATATATAGAGAGAGAGAGAGAGAGAGAGAGAGAGAGCGAAGTGTACGCTTCATTTAAAGAAATATTTTACTGGACTCAAGGTTTCGACCAGAGGCTGGCCTTCATCAGGAGTGCGAATGCAAGCCATGGGGGTAGGTTCTATATGCAAAGAGTGGAAAAAGAAACAGGTGCACAGAGGAGTACAATGGCATTGTAGTGGTGGGTGGGGTAAAAAGCAGGTGCAGGCGGAGAGTGAAAGAAAGTGCAGGTGGGGAGAGCAAGAAAAAAAAGAAGGCACATGGAAGGAAGCACAGTAATAGGTATGACCCCAGGCGACAAAAGCAGGAATTGTGTGACCTTTATTGTGTATATGGTGGGGGAAGCTGACATTCCTTTGGGCCACCTGCAGTAAGCTTGACTTGGCCGTTTTGTGTGTGTTTGAGGAAGGAATTTAAGGGGTAACTGAACTTTGAAGGGGAGAAAGAATACCAGGGCTCTCATTTATACCAGCCTGCAGGGCATTACATTTAAATATAAAGTATGATTCTCGTCGTTCCCGTTCGCGGTTGCTGTGGAAGCCGCTCTGGAGCAGGAAAGCTTTAAGTTTGTCGAATTCGTGACTTTTCTGTTGCAGGTGTTTGGACAGGGGAAGGTGGGGGAGAGATTTTGCTGTGCGCGCGATGGTTGTTGAAACGAATTCGGAAGGGGTTCTCGGTCTTCCCTATATATGTATTGCATTTGACACTCGCCACACTCGAGCATATATACCACGTGGTGGTGGTAGTGGTTGATTTTTTTTAATAATCAAAAAGAAGGAAAAGAGTATTGCCGGCCGCGGCAACTGCTATCTAAAAAACTGAAGCACTTGAGCTGCGGCCGGCGGGAAGGAAAAGGGGATAAGGAGAGGATAGCGAGGGGAAGTAGAGAGGGGAGCGATAGGAAGAAAGGACAGGGGGAGATTTGTACATTATTTACAAAGTACAGACGGTCAACGAGTTCGCATCGCTCGCGCGCAAGTGTCCGAGCACTGTCCACAAATGCCTGCGCGCGAGCGGCCACTGCAATTGTTTACTATATATATATATATATATATATATATATATATATATATATATATATATATATATATATATATATATATATATATATATATATATAACCCCATTGATGTATATACATAGTCGCGCGCACTTAGCGTCCTGTCGCAGACAGATCGCGCGCGCGACACAATGCAGCACGCACTGCCTCGCGGCCACAGGAGCGTCTCGATGCTGTCCGGGATGATTCCGAGCGCCCTATAAGCCGCGAGCATCTCGCGACGTGGCTCTGCGGATGCGTTACAGCGAAGCAGCATGTGCTCCAATGTCTCCACTGCACCACAATCACCACACACGTCGCTCGACGAAAGTCCGTGGCGCACCCGTCTTACCCCGGGCACACGCAGCCGACGCCCACTCGGATGAGCATTGCACGCTGTAGGCGCGACAATGAGCGCGCGCCAACAGCAGGGATGCGCTCTCCTCGCGTGATGCGTGGGTCCGGGTGTTGCTGACGGAGGTGGTCATAGACTAACGCGCGCACGTCCTCCAAAGCGAGAAGTTCGTCGCTGGGAGGGAGTTGATGTGCGGCGGTGGCGAGTTCATCGGCTTGCTCACTGCCATGTATACCGCAGTGGGCGGGCACCCACTGCGCGCGAATGCTGCTCTTTCGCTCTGCGAGGTGGTCGAGGCGCTCGCGTATCGCGCACAGCAGCGGTGTGCCACGGCCGGGAGTCTGCAGGCGGCTGAGGGCTGCGCGGGAGTCACACAGCAGTGCACACCTGAGTGGTGGCGGAGCAATGGTGAGCAATAGGTCAAGGCCCAGGCGAAGGCCCAGTAGTTCCGCCGTGGTCGAAGAGCCCAGGTGTGTCACTCTTTGCTGGCGGTGCAACTGCAGGGCAGGGATGGTGGCCGCTGCAGCGAGCGAGCAGTTTTCTCTCGCCACGGAGCCGTCAGTGAAAACAAGCAGGTGGTTGCTTAGTTGCTCGTGTATGACGGCTCTGGCTAGCTGTTGCACTGCACAGAGGGGTGTGCTGCGTTTTCCCGCGACGCCGATGATCTCGCGCTGTACCTCCGTCGTGAGGGGCCACTACGAGCAAATCGTCACCACGTGACGATTTGCTCATAGTGACACCGCCCCCTTGTGCTGATGTGAATTTTTGCATCGAGAACTCTGAGGGGATCCCAGACCGAGATCCCGCAACCGGGTGTCTATCGCGCAAAGGGCCCCCTGAAGGCACTCTCTGACGCGGTAAGCCTCGCCCGGCGGCCCCAGGCACCACAGTGCGATGTCGTCCGCGTGCATGGAGATGTACAGACGGTGCCGGTTGACTGCGGGCAGACAGCCCGGCACCGCCGACATCGCCACATTGAATAGAAACGGCGACAACACCGATTCTTGCGGAACGCCTAGATCCACCGGACGGGGTCGCGAGAGAGCACCTCATACGCGCACGCGAATAGCGCGCGCGTTGAGGAAGCCCTGAACATAGCGCAACAAGCGCCCGTTCACGCCTGCCTCTTCCAGCCTCGCGAGGATCACCGCACGGTGGAAGTTGTCAAACGCACTCGACACGTCGAGCAGCAACAGCAGTGCGACCTGCCGCGCCGCTACGGCGTGCTCGAGCGCGGAAACCACGTCTGCGATTGAGTCCGCCGTGCAGCGCATCCTTCGAAAGCCTGTCTGACGCTCATCGAACAAGTCCGCCTCCGCGGCCCGCGTGTGTAACCGATAAAGCGCCATATGCTCCATCACCTTACAGGCCGCCGACGTCAGCGCCACAGGGCGATATCCGCTGAGCTCCGTGGGTGAGCGACCTGGCTTCGGTAGCGGGCAGAAGACCGCTGTGCGCCACTCCTCCGGTAGCTCCCCTCGTTCCCACACCAGGTTCAGTTGCCGCAGAAGGACTTGACGTTGCTCCGCGTCCAGGTTGCGCAGCATCTGGTAGGTCACCCCGTCGGGCCCGGTCGCTGAGCGGCGGGTGCAGCGGCACAGGGCATCATTCAGTTCCACCGCTGTGAAGAGCGCGTTGCACGGGCCGTCGTCCGGGGCGAAGGAAAGGACATTGGCATCGGGACTCGGGCTTGGTGTAGTCGCTGCGATGGCAGCGGTGGTCGCGGGGCGCTGCGGCGCAAACCGGTCAGCGAACCGCTCAGCTAGTTGTTGGGTTGTTTGGCTGCTTGAGATGGCGAGAGCGGCGAGGGGCTGAGGGTTCGCCTGAGGTGTAGTGATGCGCCGCAGGGTGGTGAAGAGCCGCCGGGAGCTGCGATCCTTCTCCATCGTATTGCATAGAGAAGCCCACTGCCGGCGGTAGAGCTTTTTAGCGTGCCGCCTTGCTGCCGCGTCCAGCCGATTGTAAACCGTCCAGTCTTCCGGTCTGTCCGTCCGTAGCGGCCTGCGTTCTGCCACGTCTTTCTTGTCACGCAGATCGAGCAGCTTCTTGTCGGGTGTTGGCTGACCAGCTCGCACTTCTGCGTGACGCGTGGCTGCGGGAGCGCTTCGGACGAGACTGGTGAAGAAATCGGCACCGGATGCAGCGGCAGCGTCTACCTCGCGGCGAAAGCCGCCCCAATCTACTGTTGAGTAGGTACGCATGGAGCGCGCTTCTTTAGCAGTGGGCTCTATGGTGATGGAGAAGTGGTCCGAGCCCCAGAGAGATGACGCACGATGCCAGGTCGCCTCGATGCCGCTGGACGCGAACGCTATGTCGATGCAGGAGCCGGGCGAACCGCGTCGTCGAAAGGTGGGCTGGCTAGTGTTGAGGGCGGCGAGTCCCAGCTGTGTTGCCGTGTTGTGCAAGTCGTCACCGCGCCGATCATTGCGCGCACTTCCCCACGCACAATGATGAGCATTGAAGTCCCCAACGATTAGTCGGCGTGGGGCACAACACGATGATGCGGCACGGAAACACAACACGTTCCAGGCCACAGCTGGGCGCACATAAACACTTGTCACTGATGTGTCATCACCTCCGACGCGCACTGTCACTGCCACGCACTCCTGGGCGTTGCTCGTCGCCGCCGCCGTGTCGACGAGAGCATGCTGAACGTCGCGCCGCACATACATAGAGGCCCGAGATTTCCCAGGTTGGTGGTTCGGGTCATCGCAGGGGACTGCCATACATGACAATTCCTCACAATTTGTTGGTGAATGGTAGCCAACGTATCCGGGCAGCCACATTTGGGGCTCCCCTTCCCAGAGGCGGATGTACGTCTCCTGTAGCGCGATTACCTCTGGTTGCTCTGATGTTATGCGCGAGCGGAGCTCGGGATATCGCGCCGCGAGGGAACGCACGTTCCACTGCAGGACTGAGGGAATGCAAGGGGCTGCTCGGCGACTAGCCATGGTGTTGACTGTTTAGTGTAGGAGTGCCTGTCGCTTCCTCGCAGATGCGGCGACCCTCAGAGCCCTCCGGTAGCAGCACGCTGAGTGCGCGCAGCGCGGCCTGTAGGCGCGCAATTAGAGCATCACGCGCATCCGGAGGGCCGCCAACGGAGGGGGTGGAAGCGGGCCTTGCGTGGGTAAGGGGCTGCTGCTGTTGCTGCTGCTGCGGCTGCCGGGACTGTCGCCTCTGGGAGTGCTGCTGCTGGGGCCGCCGTCGCTGCTGCTGCTGCTGGAGCTGCCGCGGCTGCGGCTGTTAGCTGAGGCTCGCAACATGCGCGTAGCTGCGCTTGCTTCCTTGTTGTTGCAGGGCTGGCGAGACCGTTTCTTCCAGAACAACAGCGCGCACGGCCCGCCGCGAGAGAGGCACTTCTGACGTAGCCAATATAGTAGCGACATGCCTTTCTCGCTGCCAGTGATGACATGCCGGGTCTGTGGCCGCATGCCGGCCGCCGCAGTTTGAGCAGCGTGGTTTCCCACTAGTGCACGCGCCGATGTCGTGTGGTCCACCGCAGCGGGTACAGCGCGCGGCAGGTTTGCAGGCCTCGGTGGCATGTCCCAGGCTGGAGCAGCGGCAACACTGCAGTGGCCGCGGGCGGCAGGGCCGGACGGGGAGACGCCGCCTGTATATCGATACATGTGACGGCGGCGTCGGCGCCGCATACCGGAGAAGCAGCGTGCTTCCCGACAGCGACGCCGACGTCACAGCCACTGTCGACTCTGCAGCGGCAAGCAGCTGATCTGCCGAGCGGCACGCGTCAACGCCGAATACGAGTCCGGTGGACTGATTGCGAGGGGCTGGTTCCTTAGCGCGCACTGTCAGGCCACGGATCACAGTTGTGGCGAGCAGCGAGCCAAAGGTGGTCTCACACCCAACGTCCACCGCTACCACGTTCCGGCGCGTGTTAACGCGAACCGCCAGCACACCCGGGCATGGGCTCAGCTCCTCAGCAATCTCCCATCCCTGTTCCTTTGTGATGGCAGCGCCGCGGTCCTCCAACCGGAACAGAACTGTCCAGTGAATCCCCTCGTGAGATGGCACAGCAGCAGGAGCTTTTTGGAGGGCAGCCCTGCGTCTCCGTTGGGCTCGGGTTGAGACCTGGCGCCAGGGAATCAGGCCAGTGGCCTCCTGTGAGCACGCGGATGCCATGGGGGGGGGGGGGGGGTGGCTCTCTTCACTGGCAAGCGGGCGTACGAACGGACGGCCGTTCGTCTGGTCCCGCGTCGGGCTCAGGCTGGCTGCAGCACGCTCACGGGCGGTGTCCGTTGGCGCCTGCTGCTCCTCCTCAGCCTGTGTCCTCGCCATCAGCTGATCATCAGCAGTGCTGGTTCCGCTTCCCAAGGGTTAGGGTCCCCTTGGTGCTTCCCCTTCCGTGGTAGCACCAAAGTGCTACCACGGGCTCCTAACCGCCGAAGAGGTTCCGGGAATTGGCGGATGGGGAATCAATTTAATCAACGCGCCATGCAGTTCAACAACGGACTCATTGAATTGTGTTCTCAAAGCAAAAACTTGTTCTACCTCCACCATTCTTTGGAGGCCTTTCCCGCTACCAAAGTTCTGGCTGCTGATGGAGTGCACCCAAGTTCTGGAGGTGTTTCGGTGCTCGCCTGGAATATCTTCAACCTCCTCCTCAGTGCTCAATGGCATTGCTTGGCCCCATGGAAAGACCACCTGCCAACCTCGGATAAGACCCACCAACCCACCATGGAGCACAGCATCCGATAGTTGCCAGCTGTTTTGAGGTGGTCCCATCCCAAAACAGTGAATATGCTAGTCCATCCGCAACACCAGATTTCCCAACCATTGAGGAAGCAGAGCATCTGATCAACCAAGGACGAACATCTGGGTTGAAACGCCGCCGTGCCATGCATAACCTACCACCAAGTGGTTCAGGCTACACCACACTCACGAAGACAACTACACCCCCTCGCCAAGCTCTGCTGCTAACTCCAAGATAACCACATTTCACTGCGCCTCCAGCCGCCGCCAAACCATCCAGAACAACAGGAAATCTTATACCGGATAACCACACCTGCCCATGATCAAACCGCCCGTCCCTACTACCGACGCCTGCTGTGCAAGGCGGTACATCCCCGGCCTCCACTTCGACGAGGCCCCGATCATGGATGGGTCCAGTCTCAGCTGCAACACTTGGATCCCAACAAGCTTCATCCACCATGCAGGGCATCGGAAATGACGTCAGCACACCCACTACAAGAGACACAACAGGACACCAACAGCCTCCTTCCAATGAAAATGAGCGTCCAGAGAGCGCCGCTACACCGAAACAATGATATGACCTCAAGCGACGCTGTGGCTCAGCCCAGCGAATTAAGCGGTACTGACTGGCTGACCGAGCTCGCCCGCCTACTGCTCCCTCCTCAGATGATGCCAAGCACTCCAAGCATTTCTTAAAAGCAAGAAAAATTTTAGACAAATGAATCAGGCACCAGCTCCATGTAAAAGCCCTTAAAAATTTATCTCCAGTAAGAATATGGTACCGAAAGGCCTTTCTGTAGATTTAAATCCGTCAATGATCAACCTTTCGAATGCCCATAAATTGGCTTGGAGCCAAGAACTCCACAATGCATCACTTATCCTTCTGAAAATAACCATAAATCACTGCGAGGAGACGTTGGCATCGCTGAGTCGGGAGGAGAGGCGGGTTCGTCACAACATTACACTATCAACAACTGAGGGCAACGAGCTTGAAGTCTTCCAGTGTAGGAGAGCTACAGAAATTTGGACTAAGAAGTGTAAAAAATTTCAAAGAGATAACGTCCCTTCTTATATAAACCTTGAGCATGGCGCGACACCGCAACCGAGTAATGTTTTAAATCAGTCTTATCACAAAGCAAACGATTCAAGAACCCACCTAAACAATTCTACCCAAACACCGGACAGACCACACTTTCAGCAGAACATTCTTAACTTCTCAAACGCAACGCTTACCCCGGAAGAAACAGCACTCCTATCCCGTGGACTGAAATTCTGCCCAAATATGGGACGATACGGCGAATGCAAATTACCTAAGGATCTAGACAATTTTTCACGAACCCTAAGACTACAGGAATATTTTTTCGAAAAGCCTAGCAGTAATTCTGCCTCACTTCCCCGGTCTCAGGAACAGTGGACCCCTAGATCTGGGAGGGAAAAACATCTGGATTTGTACATAAAAGCTGTACAGTGGGACATCCTTCGCGCTTCCGAGACCTACAGGCCCGGACCGTCTAACATTTCAAAAAAAGAACGTAACGCCTTAACATCACTTATGCAACGAATGGAAATCGTCATCAAACCTGTCGGTAAAGGAGGTGGTATAGTAATTATAAACAAAGACGATTACATTAACGAGGGATATCGCCAACTCAACAACTCAAATTTCTATGAATTACTCCCATCAGATCCCACTGTCGAACACCAGAAAATTATAACACAAACTCTAAAGCAACTCACCGTGAAAGGGGAAATACTACCCCGAGTAAGTAAGGAACTAGATGCAATAGATCCGTCCTCAGGGCGTTTCTACATGCTCCCGAAAGTGCACGAAGAAAATCATCCCGGTCGAGCAATCGTATCCGGCATTGGCACGCTCACAGAACCAATATCTAACTACATCGATTACCTCATCAGACATATCCCTCCCAAACATACATCTTACATACCCGACACTAATCACTTCCTGAAAGAGTTATCTAAATTTACTGTCCCCAAAGGTGTGCTTTTAGTGACCCTTGACGTGGTGTCCCTTTACACGAACATTCCGCACGAGGACGGGATCCAAGCTTTGATCCCATCATATGAAAAACACAAAGCCCCAAACTCCCCTAGCCCAACCGCCATCGCGTCACTCGCTAATCTGGTTCTGAAACTCAATTCCTTCGAATTCAACAACTCGTATTACTTACAAATCAGTGGTACAGCCATGGGAACGAAAATGGCGCCAAACTATGCTAACATATTCATGGATCACATTGAATCTGACTTCCTACGTTCGTACCCAAAAAAAACAGCTTTTTATAAACGCTTCCTAGACGACATATTTATCATATGGACAGAAAACGAGCATGAACTCATCCAATTCATAACCTCATTTAACAACATACATCCCAACATCTCATTCACACGTACCTACTCTCCACTCAAATGAACGTCCTGGACGTATTAATTCAATTTGAAGACGGGGCACTTATTACCAATGTCTACAGAAAACCCACGGACAGACAACACTACCTTCATTTTAAAAGCTGCCACCCGCGCCACTGCAAAACATCAATTCCATACTCTCAGGCAATAAGATTCAAACGAATCTGCTCAAGCTCAGAAGATTTTGAGGAAAATTCCAACCGTATGCGGGAGGTTCTGAAACACCAGCACTATCCGCCAACTATTATTGATGATGCCATCCAAAAAGCGGGATTAATTGATCGCAATGAAATATTTGGGGATGGCCGGCCGGCAGCACAAAATGAACACCGCTCAAATCTGATATTAACTTTCGCAAACAACCTTCCGAACATCAACAAAATACTAAAAAAAAAAAACACTTTAACATCATCCAACAAAGTGATCGCCTCTCCAAAATTTTTTCTGTGGTTCTGCGGGTTACATACAGACGACCAAAAAATTTACAAAATTATGTAGTACACTCTACTATTGATAAAGCAGATCTTGTGGGTTGTATGCCGTGCGAAAAGAATAGATGTCAAGTTTGCAAACACATGCAAACAACGACCACGGCAAAGAGCACACACTCTGATTTTAAACCCTCCAACCGCGGAAATTTCAATTGTGACTCCAGGAACGTGGTATATATGCTCGAGTGTGGTGAGTGTCAAATGCAATACATATATAGGGCAGACCGAGAACCCCTTCCGAATTCGTTTCAACAACCATCGCGCGCACAGCAAAATCTCTCCCCCACCTTCCCCTGTCCAAACACCTGCAACAGAAAAGTCACGAATTCGACAAACTTAAAGCTTTCCTGCTCCAGAGCGGCTTCCACAGCAACCGCGAACGGGAACGACGAGAATCATACTTTATATTTAAATTTAATGCCCTGCAGGCCGGTATAAATGAGAGCCCTGGTATTCTTTCTCCACTTCAAAGTTCAGTTACCCCTTAAATTCCTTCCTCAAACACACACAAAACGGCCAAGTCAAGCTTACTGCAGGTGGCCCAAAGGAATGTCAGCCTCCTCCACCGTACACACAATAAAGGTCACACAATTCCTGCTTTTGTCGCCTGGGGTCATACTTATTACTGTGCTTCCTTCCATGTGCCTTTTTTTTTGCTCTCCCCACCTGCACTTTCTTTCACTCTCCGCCTGCACCTGCTTTTTACCCCACCCACCACTACAATGCCATTGTACTGCTCTGTGCACCTGTTTCTTTTTCCACTCTTTGCATGTAGAACCTACCCCCGTCGCTTGCATTCGCAGGCCAGCTTCTGGTCGAAACGTGGAGTCCAATAAAATGTTTCTTTAAATGAAGCGTACCCTTCGCTCTATAAATTTTTAAGCGGCCAAGTGTGTTAAATGTTCTCGCATCCTATATATATATATATATATATATATATTGTTACGGACGAAGGAGGAAGAGGAGGGCAGTGGCGCGGGCAGGAGCGCGCGCGCTAGGCCCGCACAAAGATTCATTAAACGTGATCTCACGACCCGTGCTTCATGGAGCAAAACAACCTGTGGCCGCATGAAATGGTCGGTTTCCGACCACACTTGTGCACGCAGGACGTAATGCTCCGACTAAAGCATGATATCATAGACTCGCGATCGAGAGACGCCAAAGTGATCCTGGGCCTAGACCTCACCAAGGCCTTCGACAATGTCACGCACGAGGCTATTCTCGAAGGGCTCGAAGTGCTCGGAGTAGGGGAGAGAACGTACAACTACATAAAAGACTTCTTATCGGGCAGAAAAGCCTGCATGATATTTCAAAATTTAGAATCTCCTACGATAGAGTTAGGAAGCAAAGGCACACCGCAGGGCTCAGTGCTATCGCCTTTTCTATTCAACGTGGCAATGAGAGGCCTCCCGGGTAAACTTAACCAAATCAAGGGGCTAAATTTTAGCATGTATGCGGACGATATTAACCTCTGGATTAACCAGGGGAGCGATGCGAGTACGGAGGAACGCCTGCAAGCAGCGACCGACATCATTGTCGATTACGCGGCTAAAAGGGGACTTTCGTGCTCCCCGCATAAATCTGAGTTGTTCGTTTATAACCCAAAGTACCTCCGCTGCAAGAATAGCGGGGAGTTTCATATTCAGGTGGAGGGCAAACCGGTGCCAAAAGTAGATCAGATCAGGATTTTGGGGATGGTCATTCAATCCCACGGTCACAACGGAGAGGTCCTGAAAAAATTAGAAAGTTACGCGATGCAAACCCTCGGGCTCTTGAGGAGGGTCGCTCTAAAGGAAGAGGCCTCAAGGAGAGAAATTTACTAAAACTAATCCAGGCATACGTAATAAGCAGAATCAGTTACGCCACGCCCTACCTGGACATCAAGGCCGGCGAAAAAGAGAAGTTAGACTGCCTGATTCGAAGATGCGTTAAGAAGGCGCTAGGACTGCCCATGGGTACCTCGAGCGAACGACTGCTCGAACTCGGGGTGCATAACACGTGGGCAGAATTGGCGGAGGCAGTGCGAGTCTCCCAATTAGAGAGACTAAGCACGACCGAGACGGGCAGGGTAATCCTTGCAAAAGTAAGCCTCAACCCAGACAGGGGAGTTCAAAAAAAAGTCACAATTAATAGTGAAATCAGGAATGCCTTGGTAGTCCCGCCCTTCCCTAGGAATATGCATCCAGAATTTAATGTCGAAAGAAGGGCCAGACGAGCTGAAGCTCTAGAGCGACGGTTCAAGAACATGGGAACAAAGGAAGTAGTCTATGTTGATGCGGCAAGTGGCAGAACAGGTGCGGCGGTAGCTTCGGTAGTCGATGGCCGAGGGGCACCGGTATCCGCGGCAGCCATCAGAGGCCGCAACATAGAGACTGCGGAGGAAGTTGCGATAGCGCTAGCTTGCGTAGGAACAGAAGCCAAGTTCATAATTAGCGACAGCAAAACTGCCATTCAAAATTTTGGGAAGGGGAGGATATCGCCGGAGGCGGCCAAAATCCTCACCCAAAGAACAATAAATAGGAAAATTCAGTTAATTTGGACACCCGCTCACGCTGCCGTCCCTGGTAACGAGGCGGCTCACGAGCTAGCCCGAGCTCTCTACTTCCGGGTAGCCGTCGAGCCCCCCGAACACTGGGCATACGACGAGCGTCTGCAAAATTATGGGGAAATCATCGACCATTATAGATTGGGACGTAGACTGGTACCCCCGCCAGATGTTAGGCTAAATAATAGAGAAGCTGTCGCGTGGAGGCGGCTACAAACTAATACGTTCATGAACCCGGTCTGGGCGTTTCACGCGCTACCAGACTTTAGGGACAATGATCTCTGCAAACACTGTGGGGCGAGAGGGACCCTCGACCACATAATTTGGGAGTGCCCACAATCTCCAGGGATAGGGCAAAATATTACAAGTAGAGAAGCCTGGGATACCCTGCTGCGAAGCGCGGACCCTGCGATCCAGCACCGCACCGTCCATCTGGCGGAAGAGGCCGCAAGAAGCCAAGGGCTACCTGCCAGCCTCTAATCCGCGGGCGCACGACTCCCCGTTTCCGATGGAAATAAAAGTTGTACAACCAACCAATCGAGCATCTTCTCTGTCCTCTGTTTTCCTTTTGTCTTCGCTTGCCGCCACGCAACAATATATATATATATATATATATATATATATATATATATATATATATATATATATATATATATATATATATATATATATATATATATATATTACCATAAGGCCTCTTTATGCTGGCCTGCATGCTTTGCACCGCGGGGCAATGAAGCCTACTGAAACGATTACTTGGAAGTCCGTCATCTGTTCGTGTCACTGATAGACGTCCTCGAGATTAAAAAGTGGCGACAATCTCTGCAAAAAAGAGAGATTACTTACTTCGAAATGAACGATTTGTGATCTGCATTTAGAAAAGGAACTATATTCGAGTACTCTCGTGATAGGTCGTGTAGCAAGGCTCTTTATTTTCTTGCTGGCACATATTTAGAACGCAAAGGCATAATGTGCTGAAGAGAAAACATCGTAATAATCGCGCTGCCCCATGTGTTTCGGCAGCAATTCCAGAAGAGAACTTTCAGTATTCCAAGAGCCTATCAGTATACATAGCGCAAATCGGACAGCTCAGCTGCACAGACGGATTTGGATTTGGATCATTTTCAGTTCGTCGCAGTACCTGAAATTCGAAGGAAATTTCAGTATTTTCGCGATTAGGACATAGACGAGCCATGAGGGCGAGGAATTTAGCTTCTTGAGAAGGCTTTTGTCATTGAGTGTTTAATTGGCACGACAGTAATGTTGCGCATAAAGTTCTCATATCATGTGTATTGAGCGTTGATTACATAGAAGCTCTTCTTAAGCATGTCAATGAAGCGAAATTGTGCAAGGGGCTCACAACTAACAGCTAATGCGAAGGTAGGAGACATAAGTACTGCAGAGAATTTCGACAAGCAAGATGATCACAAAAATTAAGATATCTTCCGAATAACTGAGCATGCGGCGAAAATGCATCCTGCGAGTTGCGGCAGCTTACAAGAAAAAAAAAAAGAGAATGAATGAATAAAAACCCTTATTTGATTGAAGAGTTGACTCTCGGTCGCTGTTTGGGTGATTGGTTTCGTTTGATTTGTGGCGTCTAACGTCCCAAAGCGATTCAGGCTATGAGAGACACCGTAGCGGAGGACTCCGGAAATATCGACCACGTGCACTGACAATGCATAGCACACGGGGTTTAAGGAGTTAGAGGGGCTGAGAGTGTAGCTTCACGCTTCTTCGCGGTTCTTCAAGCTGTTTCTCGTCTTTAAAAGATAAGCATCTAAAAAGCTCAGAAGAGGACCTAGATCAACATCTAGAAGCTAGGCCTTTTAGACTTGCAACTGCTAGTGCGTCAAGCTCCTGCCTGGACTGAGGTATTATGTCGAACGGCTTCGTAAGTGCATTTTTGTGAGGCGGGCATGCACAAAAGCGTATAAGCTTCTGAACGAGGTCAAGATATGCTACCAACCAAGCATATGAGCTCCTTAATTCACGTATTGAAGTGCATTCAGTGCAAATATGGTTTTTGATGTTCAAGCAATGTAAAATCACGTGCGATAAAATATGGGCAGTGGAAGTTAGGAACGCTAACGCTCATTTCCCACTAGACACAAAAAAGGATTATGCTGCCAGTGCCCACTAAAATATTTCCCAAAAGAAGCAAATATTCTCTTTACTGCCGGTAACCTTGCAATGTTTGTCTATATTGATAAAGTCAAGTTCTGGCTGTTTGCTACATTTCAATAACATTTTTCATTAGTGTTGTTGACAATATTGCATTTTTGCTTGTTGCGGTAAGAAATACCTTAGATTCGTGCAATCAATTTCTAACTCCATTTCAGGTGCTATAGATGCCTTGAATATCGTGTTTTAAAACTGTAGTTCAGTGCTGCTTTGAAATTACGTTAACTTCCCCTACAAGCAGTAAAAATATGTCGTTTTTCATTTCTCTGTGTGTAAAGGAAGAGGGGAATCTTTCAAAGGCGCGACTTGATTACTCGCAATATAAGTTTCTTGAATAGACTCATGCGTTTGTTGTCATTTCCTTTTGCAGTGTGCACACTCATTCTTCCCGATTCCTCTTGCAGAAAACTCATTAAATAACTCTTCACATCTGAAGTTGTTTTAGACGACGAAGGAATAATTTTTTGTTTACATTGCTATATACGGGAGCGCGAGAGTGCCGATCTGGAGTTATGCTCGATGCCATACCTCGAAAGTGAGACGTTAAGAAAATGGCTTCTGATTAGGCGACGACGGAGGCCGTTTATTCGTAATATTGACACACGCCATTCAAAAGTGTTCACGATATAGTGTTCACTATATTGTTTGACGCGAGTAGCCACACTTCATGCATTGCGTGAACAGGCTGCCCAGGTTAGCAGATTTCTGCATGTAATGGAGGCAATCTGCGCAGCGCAGTAGTAAACGTGACACCTGCTGGGTTATACATTCTAAGGTTAGAGTGCTCCTATGCACTGAAAGCTTGACTAATTTGCTTGCATGGCAGGATCTATGCCCTGAAAGAACACACTACAAAACACAGGCCAGGGCGTAAAGCAAGAAACAGTGCTTGTGAGCAACCCGACGACACTCAAACTTGTTTCACAGCATTAAAAAGTGAATTTCTCATAACGCAAACGCGTTCTCCAAGGTAATGCGTCGCTTCGAAGCCAAAGCTGTCGTAATGTAGTTATAATTATACTGCAGCCATGTAGAGTGCAACGGCAGCACATAACAGCTACGTGTGTGCCGCCCGCTCCATTCTTCCGCGCCGCGTGTAGCCGAAGACGCGACCGGCAAGGAGCAAGAGTAGGGAGCCTACATTGTCTACATGTTATGCCGCGGCGCCCGGCTTAGGCTGGTGATATCTAATGCCAGTTTTGACTATTTTGGCCAAAATCGACCGTCAAGCTTGGTGGGCCGCCAATTTGGTCCCCAACCTACGAGTGGCACGCTGTGTATATTGTAACGTAGTGGTGACAAGGCCGTTGGCGACAAATGAGGCTTAAAATTCAGTGGAATAAACTCTTTATTGGGCTGACTTGCGCCCGCAAAAGAACTAAGAACTAAGCGATTCGGAGGCGGTGATAACAACAAACGTAATCTCTGGTCGTCGAACAAAGAATGTCCGTTTCACTTGTCAGCACTGAATTTAAAGGCGGCGAGGAAAGATCTAGATAAAGCCGCAAATGATACTAGCATGACCTGGAACTTTGTAGAAAAACACGCGAGCGGCTGGAATCTTCGAGATACGTCCCGACGTATCTTTCGCGACAAAGAAAATGATAAAGCGTCGTCTCGCGAAAGCGAGCATGGACAAACACGGAATACAGAATCGATAAGAGCGCTAGAATCACAATGATAAGGCCGCATGCCAGCGGCCCTCGAGTAAGAACAAACAAATATTCAAATAGTTCGCGGCATTACTCCCCCTCCCCCTTAAAAAAAAACATCGCCTCGATGTTTCAAAATTAGAAAACATGAATATTCTTTAGCGCGCGTAATATGGCTTAAGCGTATAACATGCACAGTTTCTGGGTGCGCTCGGCGCCGCTGAGATGCTGTCGCGCCGTCGGGAACGATCTCGTAGTTCAATTTTCCTAGTCGGCGAAGCACCTTGTACTTACATACGTGCCGAAGTATCGGCACAAAAGATTTTCGCTCAGTCCGCGGCGGCGAATCGGCGTCCAAACCAAGACTCGATCTCCCGGCTTGTACTCAGCATCACGCCGTCGTAAGTTGTAACGTCGGGCGTCGGTCCGCTGCTGATCTTTAATGCGCATTCGGGCGAGTATTCGGACTTCCTCTGCATGGTGAAGGTAGACGATGACGTTCAGGTTCTCCTCGTCGGTTACGTGCGGCAGCATTGCGTCGAGCGTCGTCGTGGGTTCCCTGCCGTACACAAGGCTGAACGGGGTCGACCTGTTTGTCTCCTGGGCGGCGGTATTATAAGCGAAGATGACGTAGGATAGAATGGCGTCCCATGTAGTGTGTTCGGACGTTCATTGAAATCATATCAGCAATCGTTTTTTTTTGAGACGCTCCGCAAGTCTATTTGTTTGAGTATGGTACGCAGTAGTTCGTTGCTGGCTTGTGTGACAGTCACCAAGATACTTTGTTGGGCGAGTTGGTACTTATTCATTATTAATATAAACAGCGCGAACACGAAGACAAAGGACAAGATAAAAGAAAGCCACAGTACAGCGCTTGTACTGTGGCTTTCTTTTATCTTGTCCTTTGTCTTCGTGTTCGCACTGTTTATATTATTACTGAATTGTGTGACAGTATTCCAGGATTGCATACGTCAGCTCTGCCGTAAATGTCGTTCTCCGGTCCGTGATGAGCACTTAGTAGGGCGCCGTCTCGCAAGATAATTTGTTCGACAAAAAACACTTAGCGACTTCTGCCGCAGTACCATTGGGCAGTGCTTTGGCTTCGGCGTAGCGGGTAAGGTAGTAGGTGGCCACGATGATCCACTTGTTACTCGTAGATGAAGATGGAAAGGGACCGAGGAGACCCATCCCAATTTGTTGAAAGGGCCCAATTCCCCTTCTGTTGCTCTCTAAAATGCCTCGTCTCGCGCAGATCAACCACTTGAGTTAGCGGGCCGCATTGCTGCGCTTGGCAACGACGGCGCGGATCGATGGTTTCTCTATGAGAGCAAAGAATTTGCAACGGGAGGGTAGGTACGACCCTCGTGTGGCTGTAAATTTGCGTCTTCATTATTAATCCTGTAAAAGATCACGCAGCTGAAAAGTTCCTTGTAACGTCGTTTCACTGCTTTATGCAATTACAACAAGATGTGTCAGCTTACTTCACCACCCACCAAACTGTCTACCAAACTGCGGTGAGCTAACAACCACCTGTACTGCCCGTCGAATTCGCCATGTGCTTTTTTTTTCGTGGCCGCCTCAAGTGGTTCGAAATGCAGCGCCCACCTTTGGTCATTTACAGCATTTGCAGAACATCCCTTACGTAATGAAACGTCATTTTGGCGTTATCATTAAATGTTTATGCATGACGTATTTCCCGCTGTACAACGTCAGCCAATCAGATTTCAAGAGTCGGCTCTTGACAGTGGGCAGTTCATTTCTGTCCATTCGTAATGCAAGCGTAAGTGCTTCCCTTTCTATCATATATACCTCTGTTTTCCCTCCAGAATTACTTATAAATACCATCCAGACATCATGAGTACCGCTGCTAAAAATCTGTTTTCACCCTCACCTCATTTTTACGTCCCCGCAAAAAGCCATTTCGACACACCGAAATTTCGCGCCACATATTTGAAACACGTGACTGTTCTGAGAACCAATCTGAGTAACAAAATGGCGCCGAACGGCGGCAATGTGTGTCGAGAATAGGGCCCCTGCTCACTGTAGCGTGCACGTCCTTCGGCGCGTTTGTAAACAGGTGTCGCTGGATGCCGGTTGCCTGGAAGCTTCGACATGAGCAAAAGCAAGTGTATTTAACCTGCTAAATTAAAGTGCCGCACTGTAGCGGTTGGGTAATGTAAATCTGAGCAATGAGGATAGCGCAGGCAGGACTGAATAAATATGAAACTACGTGGCAATGCTTCGTAGCTGCCGAAACGAAAACTTGGCGCCGTTGTTTATTGATTCTCTTGCTATTTATGTTGGCGCTTTGCATTTATGCAGGTGTTCTTTATTCGTGACTATAGCTCTCGAGTTGTGCTTTTTGCCGGACTGCGCTTTGTCCTGTGAGCGGCGTGCGCCGCCCTTGTTGTCAGTGCTGCGTTTTTGTAGCGAGGGTTACATTGGCCAGTCTCGCCATTTCGCCGTGCCTGTCCGAAGAGCGAAGAAAGAGAAAAAAAAAAGAAAAAGAAGGAAACGAAGAAGTAGAGACAGAAGGGAAAGAAGAAGAAGGCGAGGAAGAAGGATGAGAAAAATAAGAAGACAAACTCAGTTGAAGTCATTTATCAACTATAATAACTTTCAGTTAACGTTACGCTCTAATCTTGAGTCATTGACTAACACGGATGAAGAACAAAAATCAAAACGCTTATGCTCGGTGATTGAGGATTGCCGTAAGAAGTCTGAGATCTTGGTACGGAGCTCAAAGGTGAATACTTCAGCTGTTTGGTGGAATGCTGATTGTTCCCGAGATTACAGACGTAGAAAGGCGGCATGGAAAAAGCTTCTCCACAACCAGTGCCCGAAAAACTGGCAGGATTACAAGTTCATTGCAGCTACTTTTAAACGCACAGTTGCAAAAGCGAAGGAAGAGTATGATGCCAAGCATTTTAATTTTCTCTCTAAATCTGGAAATCGATTTCCAGATTTGATTTTGATTGTGATCGAACTGCTCTTTTTGGTTTTTTACGCTCGCGGAAAAAGATTCCGCAAGCACAAAATCTACATTCCTTTGTTTTGACTCCCCATGAAGCAATAGACACAATTGAAACAATTGCCAAAGGACTGGAGAAGCGTTTTTCGTCTGCACTACCTTCGGGCTCGATATCTGTAATGCCAATGGAACCAGTTAGTTATGATCCTCAAATTTCCGTTTCTGAGCTTTCTCCTATAGTTATGAGATTACCAGCCGCTGCTCCCGGTCCTAATAAAGTAACTTCAAAAATGTTAAAAATTCCTTTTGACGAGTCACCTGAGACGTTATTAGAGCTAGTAAATTATTCCATCAAACATGCTTGGATACACCCAGAATGGAAACTTGCCAAAATAATTCCTTTACTTAAGAATAAAGGCGATGCCTTGTCCATTGATAATATTAGACCAATTGCATTAACATCAATCATTGTAAAATTAATTGAAAGAGTCATACTTATACGTGTTTCGGAATTCATGAATAAAGAAAATATTCTCAGCCCTTACCAAATTGGTTTCCGTCAAAAGTGTTCTATCTGGAATGCGCATGCTGATCTCGAGAGTCGAGTTCTTTTAGCGCGGCGCCAAAAAATGCACGCAGCTTTGATAACGCTAGATATAGCCAAGGCCTATGATAGCGTTGAGTATAGCATTCTATTGCAAAAATTAAAATTTCTTCAGTTTTCACATTATTTAGGAGCCTGGATATCTGAATTCCTCCAAAACCGAGAGTTTTACTGTTCATTAAATGGCGTTCATTCTGGCAGATAAAAGCAAGCCAGGGGAGCGCCACAAGGAGCAGTCCTTTCACCAGTCCTTTTCAATATACTACTCAGCTCAATACCAGTTATTCATGACGTTCGCACTTACGTATATGCTGATGATATTGCGTTTTTTGCAACTGCATCGGATATTCAATCCCTTTATCTCCACTTGCAAACGTACCTACACTCTATTGAGAATTGGTTGTGTGGCTTGCGTCTCGCATTAAATGTCAACAAAAGCGCAGTCCTCGTATCTAATATAAAAGATTCTGTAAGTCTGTCTGTAATGTATCAGCAGCAAATAATACCACAGGTTAAATTATTAAAGTATTTAGGGGTCACATATGATGATAATCTTTCATGGAAGCCCCACATTAACCATATTGCTACGAAAGGGGCTCGGGCTGTGGGCATGTTGCGCCGAATTAGTCGTCCCAGGTCTGGAATGCGGAGAGATGTCCTTTTAATGATTTATGTAATGTATGTGCGTCCAATTTTAGAGTTCGGTTCAGTCTTGTTTTCTGGATCAGCAGCTTATAAAATTCGACCGCTTGTTCTCTTGGAGCGAGAAGCGCTTCGGTTGTGTCTTGGACTTCCAAAATTTGTTGTCAACAATGTGCTCTACCTTGAAGCCCGGATTCCACCCTCGATATATAGATTACAAATTCTAACCGTTCAGAAGTACTTAAAGATATATGAATCAGAGTTTCACCGATCTATGTCTATTTTTTTGCTGTCAACCGACCTCCTTTTTCGGTGTCCATTGGCCTAAATTTCACACTCCGCAGGTTGTTATGGTAAAAAATTTGCTGGACCCTTTAAATGTTTCCCTTCCTAGTATTCTACCCCTACAAACCATCGGTTCATCGATTGAAATTGTCTTTGACGACATATTTCCGAATAACGCTAAAAACTCATCATCCGCTATTCTAAACGAATTATTAGAAGATCATTTAAGAAGCCTTTCTGCTAGTTTAGTTGTAGCTACTGACGCATCTCAAAGTAATGAAAAGGCGGGTGTGGGTATATATTGTCCACATTTAGACTGGTCTTTTTCTGTCCGGCTTCCGGACTTCACCCCAATTTTTGAAGCAGAGTTTCTGGCGGTGGTACTCGCTTTACGGAAAGTAGACTCCTCTTTTTCTAAAGTGGCTGTAATTTCCGACTCTCTATCCTTGTGTTCATCTCTCTCTTCGTCGGCGGATTCTGCAATAATAAAAACCTTTGTCTCCCTGATCCCTAGACATTTGAAGATTGTACATATGGTATGGGTACCAGGCCACAGCAATGTGACTTTAAATGAATATGCTGACAATTTGGCAAAAGAGTCCCTTAATGGCCCCGTATTATCTATCCTTCCGGCAACCGCGTACATCACCGCAGCGAGGTTTCGAAGAAACGTTCTATTAAATATGAAAAATGGACATCTTTTAAGATCTGATGACTACCTGCATCTAAATTATTCTTGGAATAGAAAATTATGTCATTCACGATAACTTGAGATTTCACTAACAAGGCTGCGATGCCGTATCCCACCTTTAAATTTCTATCTTTACAGGTCTGGTTTGGCACTGTCTCCCGTCTGCGCATTTTGCGGTGAACAAGAAACATTAGATCACTTTTTATTGTTTTGCCGCCGCTTTACTACGTTGAGAAAACAGTTGATGGAAAGGCCATTGCAATAGCTTGGCCTTAATTTAAGAGCCCGACATTGTTATCATTTGGCGCCACCATCCTTAGGCACAGTCACAGGTCTGTTATTACCGCCATGCAAAATTTTTTACTGGGCTCAATTCGTTTGCCTTGCTAAATATTTAAACATCACTTGTTCTACAATTATAGTGTCAATCTCCCGTGAGTGTTACCACTTTTCATTTTATATTTCACTTATTTCCCGTTTTGTTTCCTTTCCTCTACCCCTCAAATCATTTTTTTTTATGCAAGTATATTTAAAAAAAATTCTTTGCTACCCAATTCTTGGCCGATCCCCCTCTGTGGGTATGTGCCATAAGTTATTTGAACAACAACAACAACAACAACAACAACAACAGCAAGCTGCTAGGGCAGAAGGTTCGTGCAAACGTTGTGACGGCGGTGTGCCCGGAGTTCGACGTAGAGACGATGTCATACTACTAGAAGTCTTCTTGTCACAAACGTGGCAGCATTTATATTTTTATAATATGGCAATTAATCATATGCAGTATTCTAGAAGAGTTTATTGAGATATTTCAGTGTATTCTGTGTGCCTCTGCCTTGTCAGTAATGTCAAGAGCACGCGTACGTGCGCGTTCTCGTCGCGGGGTAGTTCCCGTGCAGTTAGACAAATCCCCTCGCAGTGCGCGAGCGGGGGTGTCCTCCCAGCTTGTTTTGCAAAGTGACCCTAGCAGGGCCGAAGTTGTTGGCGTACGTGCATCCTCTTTTGGTTGTTTTGGTTGTGACTTACGTTTTTTCATCCGCAACATGGCGGCCATGCAGTGTGGAAGTTGCGGGGCCTACGTGCCCCTTCCCGTGTGTGCACTTGTGCGTGTTTGTTTCTACGGACCCTGACTTGGGGAGGGAACTATTGGGTGGGCGTTTCTTACGCATTGTCAACCCAAGGCTAGAAAAGAAGCCGACTCGGACCCAACGGCAGTGCGCCTCTCGCCCCCAAGCACTCCGGGATCCCCGAACCGCCGCCGCATCGCACCACGAAGACTTCGCCCCAGGGCTCCGGAAGGACCATCGCCTTCGAGAGCTCCCCATCTGCGTCGTCTTTGTGAGTGGAGTGCCGCCGCGCTCGTCGGACAATATGCCCGTTTCCTAGTTTCTTCAGAACGTTTTCTACACTCGTCTTATCTTGTTTTAAACGTCTGTGTTCAATTTGCATGTATCTTGATAGTGAGAATTTTGACTGATGTATTTCTAATTGCTAGTTTTTTTCATGTATGCTACCTTAACTGTGTTGTTTTAAATTCCTGTAAATGCTTGCATCGTATCATCCTGTGTATAATACTGAGAATATATAGTTGTTTTTCTATCATTGACTTCTTGGCTCTGTTCTCATTCACAACGCTGAACCTAACCGGCTAACGCTGGGTGTCAAAGTTCCAACTACCTTTGCCTCGGTTTGAGAAGGTGTCTCGCACCCCTTCCGGAGCCGTGACTCTTCTACACCCAAGTGATCAACGACAAGAGGCAAGGTGTGCTCAAACGTGAAGTGATTCCCTATGGCATAAATAAAGCTGAAACCATAAACTAGTATGTGCAAAAGCCATGTCGTTATTTTCAAGCTGAACCTAAGCGTATCCATGCAGATTGCTCTCGTGTAACTCCAGATTTAACCACAAGCTAAACCACAGATAATTTTTTATGGTTGTTCGGGCGTGAATGCGTCACAGTAGCAAGGAATTTTCAGGCTCGAGGCAGGTGTTATTTTGGGTAATTCGAACTAAGAGCGCGGTCCCGGTTGACGGCTATGGTGTCGGACGCTTGTTAAATTCTGACGTGAGCGGGCTCGCACATGAGATTTGAATGGCGTCACGTTGAGGTACTTCCCGCGATGCGAGTGATCTTCCAGATAGAGCTTGTATGGAACAGTGGTTCCCGCACACCTGTGAGGCTTACGTGCTGGGGCAGGTGCATCGATCTAAAATGCCCCTTTGCCAACATTGAGGACGCTTCATCCGTGCGATGACGCATCCTCTAAACGCAGTAGTACGCACTTCTATATTGCGTCGATCGGCTAAATGGGCCGCGGAGACATGTTTTTGGAGCACGAAATTGCAGACAGTTGCACGAAGGAAAACACTTGACAAAACTGCTTAAAAACGTCGTTGTCACTTGTTTTTGTCTCAATATATAGATGTCATAATTTCGGGCGTTAATTAGAAAAATCACTGCAATGCAAACGGTTTTCGGTACTTTTATTTCCGCTCGTAAATTAGAGCTTTCGTTTGAATTGAGCATTGCTTCTGGTGCGTTGAAAATAGAATTGACGAGGGTTTCTTCTATATGGTATGTAGGCGAGCTCGATGGTGCTTGACAGGTTGACGTGCATTAAATGGTATCGAAGAAAAAAATTGGTGGTGGCTTAGCTTGGTAAAGCTTAGATATCAGAAGCGAAAAGGTTCGGTGATGCGATGGCTGAGCTTGAGGTTCCTTGGCGTAGTTGGCCCACTACACACACTTTCAAATGAATTGTCTGGGAAGCGAGGCTGAAACTCACGAGTAGCATAGCCAAGCTCACTCACCTGAATGTCAAGGTCCACTTTTAGTTAACGGTTAACCTTAACAGTTAACCTCATCGTCACATCCAGTGTTTTCAGCAGTAAAGCGCGCCCGTCTAGCTGCGTTACTGATACGTCTCTTTTCCAACCGCTCGGCACACTGTTCTTTACTTTCCTCGGCCCGCTGCCGCCTCTTGTTTTCATTCCGCCGTGCAGCAGTAGCTTCGGCCTGAGCAGCAGCACCCGACGCCTCGTCTCCTATCATTCTTCTTCTCTTTCCCGGCCTACGGTGTCCGATCCCTCTCTGTGGATGTGTGCCACAAGTTATTTGGTCAACAACAACAACTACGGTGTCACGGTGCCACGCCGACGGCTTGAAAACCTAGCGCAGTGCATCATTCCTCTTCTTCTTCTCCTGTGGCGTCCCGTGGTTCGCGCATGCGCGGCTGTGGCTTTTTCTAATGACGGCGCACACGCGAGACTCGGAGTTGTCTAGCCTAGTGAAGATTTCGCTTCAAAAGAAACTGCAACAGAATGTCCCAGAAGCATGCTTTTGGATTTAAACTTTCATTTGTCGTTCTAGTGCAGTTGTGAAGCTTAGTGCTTGGAAGGTCTTGGCAATGTATACCACAGGTCTTAGAGCAAATTTTTTTTCTCTTTTTTAGAGCGATGTTCCAAATTCAATACAGATATCCTGACCAAGAAGATGAAAACGGAGATATCATACCTCTCTGGTGTCGGCCAAGTGCAAAATACAGAGACGGCTTTTGTGTGCTTTGTAGTACTACAGTCTCCTAAGTACACAGAAAATGCTCAAAAGCATCGAAAAAAAGATGGTGTCCTAACAAAGAGCGCTACCATCTAAAATTCCATAGATTTCAGCAATAATGTGGCGTCACTGACTCTGCAAGAAAACGTCCCTAGAGCCTAAATAGTGTTTACTCTTTCTGTGGTAGCCAACTCACTTCCGTACACTCTGGGTGATGTGGCAACAGAAACATATCCGGAAATGTTTCCAGGTTCACGGATAGCAAGAGTCTTTCAGAATGGCCGTCAGGAAGTATCTTACATCATATGGGATGGCTTAGGACCATGCTTTAAAGCCAAAGTGGTTGAAGAATTTTCAAAGCCTGAGGTGTTCTACACCATAATGATCGACGAGACCCCAGTTCCCGTGATGAAGGTTCAGCAGATGGATGTGCTTACCCGATATTTCTCTGTTAATGCACAAGGTGTCGTCGTAGAGAACCTTTAATCCTTTCACATGGGGTATGTCACAGCAGACGATCTCTTTTTCTGTTTTAAAGGCGCACTTAACGAGCTTCCAAAGAATAATATGCCCAGCTTCTTCTCTGATGGGCCAAATGTTAAGAAGAGACTAAAGAGTAAAGTAGAATACAACTCAGTCCCGGCGTGATTGATATCGGGGAGTGCAGTCCTCATAACAAACATAATGAATTTGCCACTGGACTAAACACGTTTTGCAGTGAGCTTGAGTACATAGGTACTACTGTCCACCAGTATTTCAAATATGCAACAAGGCATGCCGAGATCATGGATCTGCAACAGCAGCTTGAATTGCCGCAGCTGGAGTTCTTGAGGCATGTAAGCAGCAGTTGGTTGACATTACTTCCAAGTATAAAGCATGTGTTAAAACCCTATGACGCAATGAAAGCTTTTTTCTTCCAAGTGTGCCCAGCCAAGAACGCCATCTATAAGGCACACTCGTCTCGCATCTGCATTTGCTGATGGTAGACTTCAAGCAAAACTTCGCTTTGTTGCAAATGCTTCTGAGATCATAAAAAAGTTCAGACCTTGTTTCCGAGCAAAGAGCCTATTATGGATTTATTTTATGATGAAACAGTTGTTGTTAAGCAGTTATGGACTGACACTTGCGCCATAAGCCGTTTGTAGATGCAACTGGCTTCCACTTTAAAAATGTCAACGTTGAATGACAAGCTAACTAGAAAGTGAAGCCTGAGATAAGGTCAGATACGAAAAAAGAAATGAAGCTGTGGACATCAACTCGGAAAAACACCTTTTACATCAACGCTAGAGCTTTCTATGTATCATGCACAAAGTAATCCAGCTCAAGGTTACCTTTGGACAACAAAGTGCTATTTTACACCAGTATTGAAGCCTGGTGCAACAGGAGACTAGTACAAAAAGTCGCTGTACTCCATTGTGAACTTCCTACCACAAATCATTCCTCCCAATGAAGTATCATCACTAACTGTTGAGTTGCTGCGCTTTACCTGTGAAATCGCCGACAGGAACATTAAACCAATGTTGTTGCACACTGGGCGAATGTGTTTGCATTGAAGATGCCCATTGGTGAACCCAAATATCCAAGACAAGAGAGGCTTACAAAGGCAGTTCTTTCCTTGCCCCATAGCAATGAAAATTGTGAGCGAGGGTTTAGTGAGAACAAACAGGTGCTTCACCACCGAGCTTCCTTGCCTATAGCGAATGTGTCAGGCCTTCACCAAACAAATGGCGAATTCGAGTGGGAGAGTAGGCGCACTCGAGACCACTTCGAAAGCGCTCTCAGACAAGCGGGCGCCCTCCAGTGGGAAAGCAGGAGTAGATACACTGGCTTCCAATGGTGGAGGAGGAGGGCTTTTCCTCCGCTGAGAGCACCCGAGTGCACTCCCGCTGCTCCCTCGACTGCCCCACATTGATCGTCTCAGCCATGCTCCAGATGGTGCCTCACTCCTAGCACGGCTGCACAGCAAATCCCATTCTCGTATGGGTAAGCTGTATACAGCGTACAGAGAAATCATTGGTCCCGTCCCAGGTTTCTCAGTCTTACCCCCTCCACCCAATCGACCCCCAATTCCTGTCTTTTTGGATACGGACGGCCACACAAAACGTCACACCCCTGCAGCTGCCTTCTAGCAGACAACTGCAGCCCTCCTAGAGGAGTGTAGAGGATCTACACTCCTCTTTACGGATGGCTCGGTTCGTCCCGCTACCTTGCAAGAAGCTGCTGCCATGACAGCACCGCAGCTAGACCAGTCTAGGTCCTGCCGCCTGTCATTCCCTGCCAGTTCAACAGCTGCTGAGCTAGCCGGTCTTCATCTAGCCGCACAGTTAATCGCTTCCAGTGTCCCTCCTGGACCTGTGAATGTTCTGTGTGACTCCAGGTCCGCTATGCAGCTGCTGACTATCCACCACGGCACCAACCTGTAGGTGAATATTCTCCGAGCCCGTCTCCTAGCCCTTCAGCACTCTGGGTATCAACTGGCCCTACATTGGGTTCCAGGACATATTGGAGTCCAGGGCAATGAAGAGGCGGATGCCCTGGCCAAAGCGGAGCACGACAACGGTGCCCCAGTCACTGAGGATGTCACACCTTCCGACTTTCCAAGACCCCTTTTGAGAAGGTCGATAACGTCATTCCATCCTGACCGTCGTATCGCCGCTGGTGAACACCTCCAACGGCTCTCTGACAAACTTTCACGGAAGGACAAATCCCTCCTCCTACGACTTCGAATAGGCTGCACGTGGACTCCGTTGTGTCGGCTCCTGTTCCTTTTAGTCCTGTGTTTTCGCGCTGCTTTAAGATGAATCCAACCCAACTCGCCCAGTTTTCTATACTTGCGTCCCATATGTATGCCTGTAGCCGAGCTCCCAGCCCAGGCTGTCCCTCTTGCGGCAACAATGGCACACTGGGACACTTGCTCCTTGTCTGTCCAGCCTCCACTGGCCATCGCCAGAAACTTCTGGCTGGCTACCGGAATCTTGGTCTCCCTGCTGATACGGAAGGGCAATTGCTCTTCCCAGCTCGGAACCAACTCTCTGCTCACCGGCTCCTCTTGATTTATCCGGAGGAGACTGGCCTCAGCTCTATTCTGTAGGCCTGCATGGGCCTATAGTGCTCCGTGCGGAAATGGAGGCGTCATCTGCGGCATCAGCAACCTCCCCCTCCCCTACCTTCCCCTAATTTCAACTTCCCCTTCCCCTGGTCACCAAGAGTGATGCCACAAAGATGGCTAACATAAGACGTGACCAGTCTCCCCACCCCCAAAATAAACCATAGTCACCACCACCATCACCACTAAAGCGAGAATAGAGGAAGTGACATGACATAAAGCGTCATATCCAGGCCATCTTTTGTTCTCTTGAGTCGGCGACGCTCAAAATGGCGGCTTCAAAGCGTCGTCGCCCGGCGAGCGGGAATCATTGCTCAGATGCTGTATGCATGTTTGAGAGTCGCTGCTGGCGTCGAAAGGGTCAAAGGAGGCAGATCGCCACGCTGTGAGAACAATGACATACAAAACAAGCAGTTCTACACGGAGCGTTGACCTCTCCTCGGGTTGCAACTACCGCCACTGCGGGCAGGCGGAGAATGTTGGGGAGAGAAGTGCGGTCAAGTGGTCGTGGCGCTCTGCTTTCGACACGCAGAGAGCGTTCCCGTGGGAGGACAGTTAAACCCTTGCTCGGCGTGCTCCTGTACTTCTCTGTACTGTTCGGTGCCTCTGCTCTCGTCCCTCCAACTGAATGCGCCCACATACTTGAAGTGCTATGGTGGTGAGACTACTAAAGTGGCGATCATCGGGGACGTCCTCAAGTGCGTTGGGAAGTCGTACAAGGCCTATCGCCAGGGTATTGATATTTGAAGATGCTTGAGCATCGCTGAAGCGAAAATCTGAGGAACTACTGGCAGAAAGCAGCGAAGAAAAAAGGCTGAATGAGGAAAAGGCCACCCTTCTGTGCCGTCTATTCTCTATGAAGGCACTACTAACCAGTGCTCTGGAACTGATCAATATAGGTGTTGGGTCAAATGACATGCATAGGGTACAGAGCAACGTTTATATCTATAAACGTTGGTACAGAGCGGTAATGTGCTGTTTGTTGATGTGAACGCCAAACTGCCGACAGTGGTTGAGCGCTTCAAAGGATAGATTAATAATAATAATAATAATAATAATAATAATAATAATAATAATAATAATAATAATAATAATAATAATAATAATAATAATAATAATAATAATAATAATAATAATTATAATAATAATAATAATAATAATAATAATAATAATAATAATAATAATAATAATAATAATAATAATAATAATAATAATAATAATGCAAAATAGGTAGCGCCATCTAGTTATAGCAAAAGTAACCATGTCAGCCATGTTTGTTGGGTCAAGGAACGTAGCCGACGGCAGCCGCCAGCCAGCAGTCGCCGTCGACGCAGTGTATCTTGGTACAGCGTGCTGCTTGTTCGGAGCATATTTGTGTTCTACACGATTTTTAATTCTCTTTGCTCGCTCGACGATGCCGTCGCACTGCTGTGTTCCGCTATGTAAACCGCGAGGAATCACCGATAGCGACGGAAGAAAGGTACGTGCTGCTCGATGTTGCGTTTGTTGCTCCGTGATGAAATGGCCGCGTCTGAAGAGCTACCGCAATTGCTCTTGGCGCATGAGCCAAGTTGTGTAAACTAAGCTAGTTTTATGCTAGCCGGTGTTTGTAGCGAAACTCAATGACTGCGCCGTTTGATAACCTCCTCGGCGCTTAGTTATCGCGCAGGATGCAGAGTGCGTCCATCTCGCGTTTCCCACGGTGCCGCGATAGCTCTCAGGCTTGATGCAACAAGCAACTTAGCAGGGCTTAGCTGTATAAACGGCTGATTTGTGCCGCATGCAGAACCAAACGCTAGCGATTATTTCTGCACCCGGTCGCGTCGAAGATTGTTGGCGGCTCCGATGCGCGATGTGGCCGCGAATGAACTTCATACGTCCAGAAATCTTCCGTGGCGAAAGCTGGTAACACGCATAAATAAAAGCTTACGTTCATTTTGTATGTTCTTATTTGTGTATGGACATTATCGAAAATAATTGTGCAACGAACCTTGCCTAAGCGACGTGAACATGCAGGCTTGTCTAGAGCGTTCCGTTCCGCTGGTTAGCTGTAGAAGAAGCGCCTCTGGTTTTAGAAACAGCTGCAAGAGCCGCACACGGAACCAAACGCTAGGGCTCGATTATTTCTGCACCCGGTCGCGTTGAAGATTGTGGGCTGCTTCGAACTGCTGTGTGCCCGCGATCGCGCTTAAATACGTCCAGCATTACTTCGTGGCGAAAGCTGGTAATACACGCAAATAAGCTTACATTCATTTGTGTACGTTCTGCACAGGTGCAGACATCATTGTAAAATCGTGCCACGAATATTGCCTAAGCGGCGTGAGCAGGCTTGTCTATAGCGTTCGAGCGGTCCACTGAGGAGCAAAGGCTACTAGTTTTGAAGCTCGGGCTCTGCTCTAGCGAGGCTGTACAAGACAGGCAAGAAAGGCGCAAACACAGTGCCTTTAGCACTGCAGCTATGCTATGATTTCACTTTGCTGGTAACTGCAGGGCTTTAGACAAGTCTGCTCATGACTTTATATTAATGACGAGTTGATATCACTCAGGCCGCAGTCACCTGAGACTCTATGCCACTGACCGGGAGTGCGTGTCCGATGTTAGCATCAATACACAGTTGTTCACAGGTGCTCCCTGACTTTTTCAAAGTAAGCAAGTTTCATGTGGTGACTGGAATCAAAGCAGCTGCTAACAAGTTATTTGTTATTCATTGTAGCTAAAGGACCTTTAGGTCATCATGTTACCTCAAGATTTAGGTTAAGTAACAGTTGTTCGTGTTTTTTTTATAGGTGTCTTTTCACCGTTTCCCCAAGGATATCGCGCTTCGCAAGAAATGGATCATCGCGATCAAGAGAGATGAAGGCCCGAATTTTAAAGTGTCTTAGTATACGAAAGTATGCTCGAAACACTTTCGAGTGTGTGACTACATTCCTGGAGTGGCTAGTGGTCACAACATCCTCAGAGACACAGCAGTACCTTCTGTGTTTAACTTTGCCAAACAGCGGAAGCAGCGGAAGCTCCCGAAGCAGCGTGCAGCACTGCCAGCCAGGCAAGCCGCCAAGCAGCAGGATCAACTGCTACCGGTGCAAGATTTAACGCCAAATGCACCACAGCAGACTCCACCTGATTCTAGCGACGGCAACATGGATGTGCAGACTGAAGATATGTCTGAGCATGCTGGTGCAGATCATGCGCACCATGAAAAAGTTGAAGATCTGGTCGCTGTGATTGACAGACAAGACAAGGATATCAGAAAACTTCGTGATGAATGCAGCCATCTGAGAGAGCAGCTGCAATCAGCAAGGGCTGAAATTCAAGAGCTGCGATCAGAAAAAGATAGCATGACTCAGCAGCTCAATGTAGAAAAAGAAAGAACATCTTTTTGTATCGACCGGTTCAAGCAATCAGATGAAACCCTTCAGTTCTATACCGGGCTGCCGAGCTATGAGCACTTCACATCCCTCCTTGTGTTCCTGGAGGCTGGCGATGGTGGCTGCAATGTGTTGCGTGCCGAGGGATCCTCTGCAACAAGGGGCCGCAAGAGAAAGCTCAGCACTGAGAACCAGCTTTTCTTGGTTTTGGTTAGGTTGCGCCTGGGATTGTTTGAGACTGACCTTGCACATAGGTTTGGCGTTACGCAGTCAACAGTGTCTAGGATATGCACATCATGGCTGAATTTCCTTTATGGTAAATTGGGCACTTTGCCATTGTGGGCATCTAGGAAAGTGGTCAATGACTACATGCCAATTGTATTTGTTGGGGATTATGCATCAACAAGCGTAATCTTGGATGCTACTGAGATCCGTTGTGAGGTGCCATCATCTCTCTCACTTCAGTCAAGCACCTACTCCTCATACAAGTCCTCAAACACATTTAAAGGGCTTATAGGCGTTTCTCCTAATGGACTTGTAACATTTGTTTCTGAGCTTTTCACAGGGTCCGCTTCAGACAGGGAGTGTGTCGTAAGGAGTGGGTTTCTAGAGCTGGACTTTGAAGAGAATGAGGGTGTGATGGCAGACAAGGGATTCGTTATTGAGAATCTCTTAGAAAGCAAGGGTGTGAAACTAAACATACCCCCATTTCTAAGAGGTGGAACATTCTCAAAAGGCCAGGTGCAAGAAACGAAAGAGATTGCTTCACTCAGGATACATGTGGAGCGGAGAATACAGCGGATCAAAGGGTACCATATTTTTGACCGACCGATTCCACTTACTCTGGCACCAGTTATTAATCAGATTTGGACAGTAGCAGCTATCCTCACGAATTTCCAAACTGCTCTAATTCAGCGTCAAAGCAATACAGATGTTTCGTGGGCGTTTGATGACTCCACATGAGGTTATATGATGCACCGCTGCATATCCAGCAGTGTCATCTACTTGGTGTTTGTTGTGTTTGCAGCCACATGCCCAGAATGACACCAACTCGTGCAAAGTTCCATTCCTGCACCGTGTCATTCAGAGGATGATGAATTCTTTATATAGTTGATTGGATGACAAAACCATTAAATGTTGCATGAGTGCCATGCTTGATGGAGCATTTATTATGAAACTAGAGGCAGTGCTCCACCCTGTCTTTTGTATTGCTTTATTTCTTTTTTACGAGCTTTTGTACAACCAGAGTTCATTCTATGCAGCTCGTGGTGTTGTATGCTCGACTGTCCTGTTCATTAATCTCGATAACAAAATAGAATATGAAGAACGAAATATCAGGATTAACATGCAACTGCACCCATTATCATGAAAGTTTGTGCACTTCGTCTAGATTAGCTATTGTCTTCCACTGGACTGCATATCAGAAATTGTGATTAACATTGCATTTAACTGCATAGAGGTCATGTATGGAAGGTAATAGGTCACGCTGAAACGCTACTTATATTTTCATGTTTTGTATGTAATGGTGAGAAGATTCATTTCTGTTAATGTGCGTTGCTATAGTTTTTTGCTCTATTGTTGTGTTCATATTTCTGGCGTTGCAAAGACTAGTGATATGGGCTTTTTTTCTCATAATTTTTTCATTGTGATATTGTGGTCTGTACTGTGGATTTTCACTGCACGTTTTGTATTCTCATATTCAGAGCATTTGAATAAGGAGGCAAAACATCTCTAAGTATTATGTATATTTACATTTGAGATCAGGCAGGATTTCGTAAACGCTACTGTACAATGAATTATACCCACACTATCAATCAGGTGATAGAAAATTGCTTGTAATATAATCAATCTTTATACATAGATTACAAAAAAGCACTTGACATCGTTTAAACCTTGGCAGGCATTGTGCAATCGTGGTTTAGAGGAGCCATATGTGAAATTATCGGAAAATATTTATATTTCCACGTCTTACGAGACATTCCTATTGTGCTGTCGCAACCTGCCATTCACACACTTGCCAGTCTGACCCACATAGGCCTTACCGCAAGAGAGTGGAATCTTGTAAACCACTCCTTCAGCACAGGCCACCAACTTGTTTTGGTGCCTGACACAACATGATCATTGTTTTTATCGGATCAGAAAAGGAGGGTTAGGTGTTTTAGCTTTTGGTTGTACTTTCGTTCCCAGTTTCTTGTCTCATCCTCATTCATGTAGGTGAAGATGAAAATGCAGCAAGTTTGCGCTTGTGTTTTGTGCTGTCTTTTTGTATTCTGTTAGCACACCGCTACTTTAAAGTGTAACATTAAGAGACGGCTGTCTCTTAATGTTAGCGTGCAGAATGGTTCAGAAAAAGACAGGAAGCGTGCCGAATGGTTCAGAAAATAAACGCGAAGAAAGAGGCCTTTGCCCTGTGTGGCTACAGTCCGGCTGATAACTTCTGTTTAGCCTGCATGCGAAAATTAAAGGCTCCTCCTACTTACAACATATTGCAGTATATGACTGAAAAAGAAGCTATCCAGCTTTGCCTTCATGCGTGTCCACTCTGCTTCATCAAAGCAAATGCGCTCTATGACAATCCACTTTTCCGAACAGACAACAAAGTCCCCCCACTTGCATTCTGTCAGAGCCATTTGGCCAAGTACTTGGGCGTAGTATTCATGGTCTCTTTTTAGACTTGGTACATCATTTTCAGTAAATGTCATGCAGAACTCTGCCGACCTAGCTTGCTCTGGCTCGCTGTCCTTTAAAAAGTATGGACACTTGACCTCAAGGCCCCGTATGTTTGTTCTTCTGGGTCATACACAAGCCTGTCGGGGCTAGCGCCTAGCCATGGGCATTCTGGGTGTACTACCAAGCCGCAGTGCTGCAGTGTAACATGATGTCCTAGGTTCCACATGGTGACACAATACCGGTCTGAGGCCGCACTTTCATTCCTTTGTCCATACTGAATAGCACGTACACGGGACAAGTCCTTCGGTTCAATAAGATTCCGCAGGCCCTTGTCCGTCCACTCGTCCCTTTTAAGTACTCTCCCAAAGCACGACGCAGTTAACCTGTTCAACCGGCCCTCCTTCCAGCATTCACTTCGTGCTTGTTGCCTTGAATTGAGCTCTAGTCGCCTGGCATCCTCAGGGGATACTTGGATTTCCTGCAATAAACAAATAGAACAAAGCATAAAGCGACAAGTTCCAGCAGCTGGCTGTTGAGAGGCACATTTTGGTGTGAAAACTACACGCGGGCAAACTCAACCAAGAATGTTATGGTTTTCATCTGTCAAGCTCGGGAAAAAAAAAAAAAAAAACTTGTCAAAGCAGAACATTTCGATCCCAGGAATTTCTCATGGGAAGCAATTATTCAACGTCGTAGCTATCACTACGGCTGATCAGCCCGCATGTTAAACTGAAACACACACTCACTCTGTGCATTCTACATTGTCTCCATCAACTTCCATCGATGTGCAAACAGCTTTCGCACGTCCTACTCTAACTATATTTAAATGATTAAAATCATACCATATTTTGTTACCGCATCAAGTTGAAATAAGTTCCATGATATATGTCCTTAGTGTTCTCACTGTGGCTGAGTACACTGTCTTCATGCAGGATTAAACCGTGCTGTTTCTACAGGGTTGCATCTCTACAAGTAAACTATACAGCTATTAAAGAGTGCAGTGCTGTGAATGCTTGCAGTATATATGCCTGCCATATTACAGGGTTACAGTTAACAATACTGCACTAGGGGGAAGTAAGGTGAGATACTTTAAGCTCCACTCACCCTCAATATACTCAATTCATCTGCACTGAATCTGTCGACAAATGTATGCGGCACAGCTTGGTCGAACAGGAATAATTCTAGGACTAATAGGAATACTCCACTTCCATCTGGAATATTTTTCCATGTCTTGAAGCCTGCAGGCAGCTTTTTTTGCTGGTAGGACAATGCTGAGCCAGGAGGTGCCATCCCTAGTTTGGTATCCTTAAAAGGTCCCTTTGCGGTGCACAGGGCAGCTGCAAATTCATCATTTCCAAGTCGACGGAGACTTTCACCCAACTTGTGAAAACTGTCCAGTTGCTGCTGCTCCTCTAACTTCTTAGCTCGTGCATCATACACTTTTGCAGGTGTTGGTAGAAGGGTGCCATCTTCACGAGGGCTCCTCCAATCGACGTCGAGCACACTCATTGGCCTGATGTTATGTTGTCGAGGGCGCCTCCATTGCTGAGGGAACTCCGTGCATGACAGCTCTGGTGGTGCTTCTTTAAATCCTTTTTTTTTTAACAAAATCATGAGCCGCAGGGCAGCAAGAATATGGCTGCACGATTCGCTTGTCCCAGCAGCACATTCACATGTTGTGTCAGTGACTGTAGAACTGTTCAACTGAAACGCCAGATGAACCTTGTAAGGCCGGCCTGTTATTTTCTGGCTTCTAAAGCATGTCGCTCTCGCGTAGACGATGCCAAGTCTGTAAAAAAAATATTTTAAGTACACAGAATGACTTGCCTCTTATGTCCACTGGACAACAACTTAAAATCCCTCTGTAACCTTTGTGTAATGAACATTTTATCAATAAATAAGATATCAGTTAATAAACATGAACTGCATGATAACCCTGCTTCGTGCTATGTCCGCCATACGATTCGTGCAAATTATTGTCCCTCCTACTACAGCTCAGCCACAGTCCTACTCTTGTATGTGTCCGCTATAAGTATGCAGGTGACGTAAAAAAAGTCCGTGCAAGCCACGGCGAAGCAACGCATTGCTTTTACATCTGCGGCACAAGGCATGCGTTAATGAATGGGAAGAATGCCAACGAGAAGCTGGTGTATCGCCATACACATTGCAGAGCAGACACAAAGATAGTACGAACGCTCATCCGAGGAAAGAATAATGGGTGAAGTCTGGCGTACAAAGTATTGTTTCCCGTGCTTTTTACACTCGCGTATAATACTGACTGCAGCATGTCAGCTGAGCCGCGGCCACGACGCGATGTCCCACCAAGTTTGGTGTGTAGCTGCGAGCACGACGCGCAGCTTGCTTAAGGAACTATGGAATACATTGTTTGCCTTTTTTTTTGCCGTTCTTGCCGCTTAAACTCAGACTAAACTGGCGTACGTCTATCTCGAAACGCGGAGCACACGGTCGTACGGGGGTGTCACTAGGGCGTCAGAAGTAGCCCACATTCGCGCAAATGGCTTCTGGCTAGGAGCAATGCTGGCTAAAAATTGTAGCTCATATCATGCATACATACCTTGAGTCGCAAATGTTAGTCGACACCGATGAAGGCAATGTATAGGCTTCGACGGCAAAGATGTACGACTTGTTTTGCTGCCGACTCGACGGACCTGCCGACGCACATAAGCCTGCTAACGTGCCCTCAGACAAATGTGGAAGGGCTTCCAAGTCGTTTTTCCACATCGCATGGTCAGAATTTGGGAAACGCCGTTGTTCTGCCATGTCAACGTCGCACGCTACTCAGGGACTGTCCGGCTGCAAGGTGATACGTGCGGCAATGCAATATGCTCCGTACTAGCCGGCGCTTGACATAACAAAGATGGCGGCCCGACTTTTGCACCCAGTGTTGGCCGACGTCGAAGTAATTTTGCATATCCTACGAGCACCACGACGAGACAGTCGCGATGGATGGATGGACTAAACTTTAATGTCCAACAGATAAGGTGATCTACCCACCCCCCGACACGCAGGTCAAGGGGCGGGTGCCGCCGCCTCAGAGGCAGGCCGGGAGGTCTTGGGTCCCAGCAGCCTCTTCAGCCAGTTGGACGAGTAGGAGCTGGAGCTCAGGGTCCGAGCTGCACAGCAGGGTCTCCCAGGTGTCTCTACAGCCTATATTGTTCGTCCTCCTGGGAGAATACGGGCATTCCCATATTATGTGGTCGAGGGTCCCTCTCGCCCCACAAAGATTGCACTTATCACTCCTAGCCTCAGGGAACATGTGGTTCGCCATAACCGGGTGCGGATATGTATAAGTTTGCAGTCGCCTCCACGCCACTGCTTGTCTGCTGTTTAATTTCGGGTCTGGTGGGGGTACCAGTCTACGATCCAATCTGTAGTGCTGCGTGATCTCCCCATATTTTAGCAAGCGCTCTCCGCTTCCTCGGTCATCAAGTGGCCCTGTAGCGGCTCGGCGGTAGAGATCTCGAGCCAGCTTGTGGGCCGCCTCGTTGCCGGGGACGGCTTCGTGCGCAGGAGTCCAAATTATTTGAATTTTCCTATCCAACTTTTTCTGGCCTAGGATTCTGGCTGCTAAGGGCGAGATCCTGCCCTTGCTAAAATTTTGTATGGCAGTTTTGCTGTCACTTATGACAAACTTCGCTTCCGTTCCGACGCAAGCTAACGCGATCGCAGTTTCCTCGGCTATTTCTATGCTCCGCCCGCGCAAAGTGGCAGCTGTCACGGGATTGCCCCGGCCGCTGACGACCGTTGCTACCGTGAAACTGCCACCACCTCCCGCCGCGTCTACATAGGCCACTTCATGTTCCGAAATTTCGCCGAATCTAATTTCTAATGCTTCGGCTCGTTTTTTCCTCCTGTCTTTGTTATATTCCGGGTGCATGTTTTTTGGCAGCGGGGGAATCACCAAATTTTGTCTGACTTCTCCAGCTACCTCCACCTTGACCGTGGGACCCCTATCCGGATTTATTCCAACTTTCGTCAAAATGACTCTTCCTGTCTTCGTGGTGTTAAGTCTCTCAATTTGAGAGGTTCGCACCGCTTCCACAAGTTCTGCCCATGTGTTGTGTACCCCTAGAGCCATCAGTCTCTCTGTGGATGTGCATATGGGCAGTCCCAGCGCTCTTTTTACGCATTTTCTCATTAGAGACTCAATTTTTTCTTTTTCCACCGCTTTCAAATCTAGATACGGCGTTGCGTAGCTCACTCGGCTGAAGATGTAGGCCTGTATCAGTTTCATCAAATTTTTTTCCTTTAACCCTCGGCCTCTGTTGGCCACCCGCCTAATTAGGCTCAGGGTCTGCATCGCGTGATTCTCCAGCCTCTTGATGGTCTCGCCATTATGTCCGTGTGACTGGAGAATCAAGCCCAAGATTCTGATTTGCTCGACTATTGGTACCTCGTTACCAGCCACTTTAATTTTGATCTCCGACGGTGCCTTGCACCTTAAGTGCTTCGGATTGTATATAAACAATTCTGATTTCTGCGGCGAGCACGCTAGGCCTCTCTCTGCCGCGTAATCGACTATAATGTCGGTGGCGGCTTGGAGCAGGTTTTCGACGTACGAATTACTTCCCCGGTTGACCCAAAGGGTGATATCATCCGCATATATACTAAATTTTAATCCTTCGAGCTTTGCCAATTGCTCGGGGAGTTCCCTCATAGCCACGTTGAAGAGTAGGGGGGACAGCACTGATCCCTGGGGCGTACCCTTACTCCCTAGCTCTATTGCGGGGGATTCCAGCGTCTGGAACTTCATGCAGGCCGTTCTACCCGTCAGAAAGTCCCTGATGTACCGATATGTCCTGGTACCTACATTAATCTTGTTCAGCCCTTCCAGGACCGCCTCATGTTTTACGTTGTCGAAAGCCTTCGTGAGATCGAGCCCCAAAATTGCTTTCGCATCTTTAGACTGAGTCTATTATGTCATGTTTGATTTGGAGCATGACGTCCTGCGTACACAAGTGAGGACGGAACCCGACCATCTCATGTGGCCACAGATCATCCTGCTCCATGAAATTCATCAGTCTGGTCTGGACGACGTGCTCCATCAATTTCCCCACGCATGAGGTTAAGGAAATTGGTCGTAAATTTGCTAGTTGAGGAGGCTTCCCTGGTTTCGGTATTAAAATAATGCTTGCCGTCTTCCACTGTTGTGGGAGCTCGCCTTTTTCCCAACATTCCTGCATATACTCCGTTAGATACCTAATGGAGTCATCATCTAGGTTCCTGAGCATTTTGTTCGTTACTCCGTCAGGGCCTGGAGCCGACTTCGTTTTAAGTCTTACAATCTCCGCCCTCACTTCCGCTTCTGTGATGGGGGCCTCCAGCGCCTCGTTAGGCGCTCCACCATAGTCAGGAAGTGGGGTTCGTGAAGTTTCCCCCACATACGTCTCAATTAAGTTGTTCATGAAATCGTCATCGTTCCCTTCGAAAGCGTGCCTCACTTTTGCCAACCTTATACCAGATTGCGTCTTCGAGTTGTCTGGGTCCAACAAGTGCCGGAGGAAGCTCCAAGTCTTGGAGAGGTTCATGCTCCCCTCCATTTCGTCACACTTGTTGTCCCAATTTTGTTCGCATAATTTGAAAGTATAGTCTTCGATTTCCTTATTATGTCGCGCAATCCTTCTTCTGAGGTTGCGGTTCCATTTCTGCTTTTTGAGACGACGCTCCATGCTCTGCTTAGCTTCCCACATATGCAGAAGACGGCTGTCCGCAACCTCCGGGGCGTTATCACCTTCGAGCAATTTTGTTGCCTCTCTAACGTCCGATTTGAGCGCCGTCGCCCATTCCTCGATGCTTCTGATGGGTTCTAGTTCCTGAGCCCTCCTCATATCTCTAAATTCATCCCACTCAACGACGGCCGGTGCGCGAGCCCGGCGTGTTTTAACGCCTTTCCTCAGTGTGGAGACAATTATGTAGTGGTCGCTGCCAAAATTTTGATCCGAATTATGCCATTCTAGACCTTTTACGTTTTTCGAGAATGTTAGGTCTGGGGATGTATCCTTACTGACGCTATTGCCCACCCTCGTTGGGCTCTCGGGGTCCGTGTGCAAAGTGAGCCATAGGTCATGCGTATCCTCCCACAGCTGTCTACCTTTTGGGCACTGGTGCGGGTACCCCCATTCCTGGTGATGTGCATTAAAGTCCCCCACTATCAACAGTGGCTGGTTGTTTGAAATTTTGAGGGCCTTGCGAAGCAGAGCTCTGAACCTCACCTTCCTTTGCCTGGGTGAGCTGTATAAATTTAGAATGAATAGACTAGGGTCTTTCTGTTTTCCAGTTAAAACTTCTACAAACACGTTCTCGATCTCTCTCGACTCTAGATCGTGTTCAATGGCTGCAATGTTTCTTTTCACGAGTGTTGTGACCGAGGATTTCTCTCCCCTGCCACTATGAAATGACTGATATCCCGACAATTTTGCGGGCCCCCCGGTTTCCTGGAGAGCAATTGCCAATGGAGTCTCATCTAATAACAAAAGGTACTGTTGCAGAATCGGCCGCTTGCGCCGGAAGCCGCGACAGTTCCACTGCCAGATTTGATTTTCATTTGCGCGCCTGGCCATTTTGCAGTTGCGAGACGACCTGTTCTATATTTTGTTGCCACCCGTTTATGGCGGCCATCTCATTCCTTAACCTTTGGCATTCCTCGGCCTGTTTCTGAACTGCCCCGAGGACAGCTTGAATTTGGATGTTGATATGATTCATAAATTCACTCATCTTGGCATCTAACCTTTCCAAATTTTCTATCCTTTTCTCCATAGCCTGAATAGGGTCGGTGTCTTGAATTTTGCGTTTCACCGGTGGTGGGAGGGACGGCTCTGTGACCATTTTATCCTGTCCCTGCGGCTGTTGACGTACCGCTTGGGAGGTCGTTTGTCTAATGGGTTGTTGCGGAGGAGGTGTTGCCTGCCTCTGTGATTTCTTTAAGTTTTGGATCTCGGACCGCTGCGATTCGACTATCCCCGTTAAGTTTTCGATCATTTGCTTTAATTTCTCAATTTCCTCGTCTCGTTTACCCCTGTGATTATTTTCCTGGGAGACCTTGCCCGCAAAACTCACACCCTTACGTTCCATGCTCCTACCTCGTCTCCATACGTTGGCAGTATCCCTTGAGCTTGAGCGTCCCCTGGACTGGCTCCTGGCACAAGAATCGGAGCGGTCTCTGGGCGGCGGCGGTGGTCTGCCTTGTTTCGTTTCCAGAATCGGGAAAGAGTCCTCGCGGAATTCGAAGTCTTCTTTTACTTTCGGTTCGCTTTTCCGACTCTGATGTCCCCCACCAGTCGTCGCTGCATGGTCCATCTTCTCCCAATGTCGCTTCTTCACTTTGTAGGGAGTGCGAAAAAGTTCTCGACACTTGGGGTCTCCTAGTGCATGGCCTTTGCCGCAGAGCTGGCATGTTGGTTCACATTTGTGTTCTCTTGACGGGTTCTCGAGGCCGCAGCCACGGCACTTGACGTTCGTCGGATCCGGGCACACGTCCTCGCGATGACCGAGTCGGCCACAGGCGACGCATACTTCGTATTTTTTGCGGTACAGCTGGCACCTGTGCGGCGTCCCGTTCAGATAAGTCCATCTTGGCACTTCTTTCTCCTTGAAGAGAATGAAGATCGACTTGGAATCTTTGCCCAGTCTGCGGACGCCTCGAATCTCGGGGTTGTCCTTGCGATCTAGGCGGTATAGAATTTCTTCAACAGAATATCCGAGCGGAACCCCGTGGATGACTCCCTTGCCGCAGTGCTCGGGGGTGGCCACGTAGGCAGAAGTGTCCACTTTTTCACCGTCGAACATGAGGTGTTTCACGCTCACGTACTTCAGCTTCCTCTCCGCACTTGTAGTGATGACCAGAACGGAGTGCTGCTTCATATTTGGAATAATTATATCTTCCTTCTCTTCGCGTGGATTGATCCCCGCCGACATTTTGATGATGTCAGTGAGATGTGCCGTTCCATATTTGGTAAGCCTAAGTAGGCCTCCACGAGGTCGGAGAACAATTTTCTCGGCGCCATCTGGAATGCGCGTCTGCTGACGCTCGATCGACTTGGCCGCCATTTTCCTGCGTGCTTGCTTTTCCTTGGCTCGCTGTTTCGCAGTTTTCTGCCCGCTCTTCTCTAGCGGCACGTACCTTCCTCCTTCGCTCGTGAACCATTGTCCTGGTTCCGAAAGTTCCTCCGGTGTAATCGTGGTTCCTTCCACAATATCCATGATTCACAGCTTTCGCACGACCACGAGCGGCAAACGATCCCCCAGTAGGGACGCCGTGGGCCCGGTCGGCCGTTTTAGGCTTAGCGCCGTTAAGCTCAATTCAGCTACGTGCTGCGTCGAACAAACAAAGTCAAAAAATGGCAAAATAAAGTCCCACTTGCCGAAAAAATGGCATCCTCGTGGTCCTCTTCTCTTCTGCCGTCGATTGAGCACAAAAGCCAGGAAAGCAAGATCGACAGGCTGCCGAAAAAGCCAAAATTCGCGGAGCCCATGTGAAGCGCGTCCGCCCGCTTCGGCTCTCCACAACTCTCAGACAGTCGCGAGAAATAAATCGATCCTATCGTCGGTCACGAATCACCAAGACGCACCAACAGGCACCCGCGCACAACAAGCCAACACAACGCGGCCCCCGAACACCGCGGTTCCCGCCTTGTTCGCAGTGAGCGCCTTCAGGTATCTATAACGCTATAGACAAGGATAACTATGGACTGGTTCCCAGAAGTCGGCGTAGTCTTGGTCCCGTTCCAGCTGTACAGAGTGAGACTACGCAGCCTCCACAGATCAGATGTCGGCAGGTGTCATAAGTCATCTGATGGAGCAGACGCCTATAACAAAGCAGCAGCGATGACAGTCATGTCCAGATCGCGCCCCTGCACTGTGCGCGAGTTGGAGGGGAAAGGCGCAGTATTTGGGAAGGGAGGAAGGTGGGAGTTAAAGTGGAAAGTGAGAAAGAGGAGCCGTAGTGGAGGGCTACGGAGTAATTTCGACCACCTGGGGATCTTTAACGTGCGCTGACATCGCACAGCACACGGACGCCACTTCGTTTCACCTTCAGTGATTGAATCTAAGAAGTAAAAAAGGCAAAAACTACTATCTAAACTTGAGGAACATTAGCGTAGTGATCAATCCAGCGTTTCATTTCCTGCTTGTCTTGAACTATTGCTCAAGCAGCTGGGATAAACACTTGTTCATGTTTTTGCCATTGATCTTGTCGTAATAAAAGTGTACGCCTAGTCAGGAAAGCCCTTGTTGTTGATTGATAAAGAGTTTTCAAGGCGGTTTTTCATATGCCACTTATAAGTGTCTTACCCAAAAAGGATGCGTTAAAACTGCTGACAGTGCATCAAAGTGTGACAGATCCAAGAGGCACAATCTAGAAGTTAAACTTGTTGTTCGGTAATGAATTGCACACGCAAGCCTTTAATTTGTTTCAGTATTGCCTAGGAGAGCTGTGATATTTTAAACACTTGTGCATGTTCGTGCCATGAACCTTGTCTTGTTAGAGGTGTGTACCCAGTCGGAAAAAAATTGTTGTGGAATAAAAAATTCTCAGTGTAATTTTTTGCATTTAATACATAGAAAAAAAGGTGTTTTACCTGCAAACTATGCTCAGAAACATTGCCTATTAGCTCCAAACATATAGATTTCTGCTCCAAAGATGCTCCAAAATGGCTTTATTGCTGATCCAAAGCTGCTCTAAAACGGCATATTGGTGCTCCCAGAACTGCTCCAAAGTCCCTGACCCGCCTTAGCTGTTGTGGCAGAGCCCAAACTCCACAAGCATCATGCAAGGGAAAAGGCAGACTATATTTCTGAGCACTGTCGCTGTATTCACGAGCTCCTTCCACCAGATGAGGCTATTTGGTGAGGCACTCTGCTGTTCAAGGCTCCGCTTGAGCTAACAGTGGCGCTTTTAGATAAAGACGATAACGGGCACCCGTAAGAGCACTTAGTACCTTTTTTGACACCTTGGCCTAGTGCCGTGGAAACGAGGTCTTCCCTTTATCTTGTCCTCCGATGCGACAAAGAGTGCCGGAGGAGGCGATTAAAAAATGACTCTGGCATAGTTACCTGAGCGTGATAACTATACGTTCCCTTTTTTCTTAACCCCGCCGGGGTGGCGCAGTGGTTACGACGCTCGACTACTGTTCCCAAGGACGCGGGATCGAATCCCGGCCTCGGCGGCAGCTTTTCGGTGGAGGCGAAAAGCAAGGCGTCCGTGTGCTGTGCGATGTCAGTGCACGTTAAAGAACCCCAGGTGGTCGAAATTTCCGGAGTCCTCCACTACGGCGTCTCTCATAGCCTGAGTTGCTTTGGGACGTTAAACCCCACAAACCAACCAACCAACCTTTTTTCTTACTCTCCGCCACCGACCGTCTTCGGTATAAAGGCTGTTCGGCCTCGCGCTTTACATGTTGTGACAGAAGGCGGGCAAGGATGACGCGTGGATGGTGGTGGTGGTGGTAAGAACATTTATTTACACAAGGGCCAGGAGGTATGTTTGGATCGGCCCATAAGGGACCGATCCTTACAAGCACTAGGTGGATGTCCCTAGTTGGGGACCCCAGTGGCGGTTGCCGCCGCTCGGGCGCGTCCGACTAAGGCTTGTTGGGCCTGTAAGTCGTGGCAGCCGAGCAGGACCGCCTCCCAGTTCTCCCGGGTTGGGTTGGGGATGGGGGGAATAGCCGGGTTGGAGGGGCAGGCCCACACCATGTGATAGATGTCAGAAGACACCGCTCCACAGTGTGTGCAGCTGCCACTAAAGGAGGAGTCAAAATGTTTTAGGGCTGCCGGGCACAGCAATGTAGCAGCAGCGTGAGCGTGCCTTGGGCGGTGGTGCGCAGGAGGAGCCTCACCACGGCGGAGGATTCGACGCCCTTAGCGACGAAATAGCTGCCATATTTTTGTTTGAATTAATGTGTTTTGCTAGCGGCGCCCTGGTTTCGAGGTCGGGCCCAACAGACAGGACAGTGCCCGCTTAGCGGACAATTTCTTTGTTGAACAACTGATGTGTGGGGCTGGGCGCTGAAAATGACCGCCCTTTTGCTTTGTCGACTAAGTGTGTAAATTTGTAAAGAAAAGTGTGTAAAGAAGAGTTGAGTCCAGCCTGAGCTGGGGCTCAATGCGTAGTGAATGAATGCAGTCCTGGTGAGGCTCTAATTAGTTTTGTCGATGAGAAAAGTAGCGCAATGTTGTTTTCTGAAAACTCATTCCTGCTGCCAGCTTTACTCTCTGTGCTCTCTTATGCTCTAAATATATGATCGCTGCCATCATCCTTTAGCACGCCTCCTGGTCTTTTTCCAGGCCTGATCACACGACTGGAAGGGTTTACGAACCTTCGGTCTACAAAAACGAACATCTTAGACTCTACCGGCTCTTTACAGTTCAGGATCCCTCTGGGCTCTGTTTCGCGCCTCTCCCAGGTAAGTGACTAGGCTTTGCTGGTTGATCGGGTAACAGTTCGTAGTTGTGGGAGGAGGGGAGGGGGGGGCATGCTCATTAGTAGTTTTAGGCAAGTCGGCAGCTGGATCCAGGCTGGGGGTACAGTGACGGGTGTAAGGTAGGTTGGGAGCGGTTGGGCGATAAGTAACACCTCCATAAGAGCGACTAGTAAGACTTGTGCTGCGTAAAGAACTTTTAGGGCTCTTCATTTGTTGTTGTCTTTCTTGTTGGTTTTAAACATGGTGCGCAGGAGGAGCCTCACCACGGCGGAGGATTCGACGCCCTTAGCGACGAAATCGCTGCCATATTTTTGTTTGATTTAATATGTTTTGCTAGCGGCGCCCTGGTTTCGAGGTCGGGCCCAACAGACAGGGCCCGACTGTCTACAGATCAGGACTTCTTTCATCTGGAATCATTTCGCATGAAGAACGCAAAAGGAGTTTTTTTGTGCTATTGGAAATGTTCATTTAAATTCACCATAGTTTGAACTACACATCGGACTCAGAACTTTAAATATTCCTTTATTACCGTACTAAGGATAACAACATTCGAAAAGGTTATGATTGCGTTATGCTGATCACAAAATAAGGATATATTATTAGATTCAAAACTTTACTCTAATTCCTTTAAAATGTTTTCACGTACAAATAAGTGCGTTTAGCGCAGCTACCACATTTATTCCTGATTAATCCACTGACTGCGTTGCCGGAGCGTTTAAACTTGTCCCCTGGTCTTAAGGCGAGGCGGCGCCTCCGCCATGCTGGATAGCCGTTCTTGTGAAGCAGTTTATGGTAATCGTGTCTTGTAGATGATTAAAAACTTCAGCGTCGAATGCAACTGAGAAATCGCAAAAAAATGTGCCGGTATCAGCGCCGATATGAAGTGCGCAGAGGTATATAGTTATTCTTTAGGAAAGTTTCAAGGTTGCGATTGAGGCGGCGTGAAACACTACCCGCTGCGTATGTAACATTGCTGGCTTGCTGACCGATTATTTCCCCATTATCTTCGTGATTTTCATACTTATCTATCCGGCAAACGATAAATCAAACAATTACAGCCATAAATAGAAGCTGCCGTCTTTGATAAAAGTAATCTGTATGATCGGTTAATTGCGCCCGCTTCAATGTTAGAGCCCAAATCAATTCATTGCATTAGCAAATTACTGGACAAAAACGAAATTCGTAAAATTTTAAACTAAAGAGAAAGTAATTATAATGCTGTAGTTTAAATATCCCAAAACTGACAAATAATATGTCTGCTTCAGTGCATAATATTAATGTGCTAATGAAATTAGCTAGGCCGAGAGTGGAGCTTAAAAAAGTCGAAGCCTAAAACATTTTCCGTCCGGGTTCCCTTAAAGCCTTTGGGGAAAGCTGGCTCTATAGAGTACAATCAACACTATAAATATGACTGGAAAATTTCATAACTGTGCAAGTTATATCACCATATTTATTAATATCGACGATTTTAGCGATGCACCAAACTATCAACGATACCATATCGAGTATCTGCATCGGAAATTCGGAACGTATTTTCCACGGACGTCGGAAATACCATTTTTGAGAAAATTGGAAGGTAATATCAAATGTTTTGATGTATCGAGCCCCGCTCTGCTTCTGTCACAGATGTAGGCTTATGAGAACGAGATGCCTAGTTAACTACCGATGTTATAACCATGACGCCCAGATGCCGTCGTGGTATTCAGGGTAGCCCCTGGGGTCTATCGTGTCGTCCACGGGTGGCACAGCAGTCTTGTTGTAGGCGGCCAGCTTTTGCAACATCAGGGAAAGGAGCTGCAATATAGAAACGATGAGGAATGTATTTATGTGAAAACATATTTTGTATCGCGTGGGCTTGTTGTAGTTTAAAACTTATGGATCAATCGCTCTGGAGAATATAATAGCACGAGAGGTGCGGAATAAATAAGAAATGTTTCTGAGCATTCCATTCGACTTGGAATTCACTGGCTGAGTCGTTATGGCACATAATGTGGTAATGATATAATTAACATTTGCTCTAGTATGGCAGTAGGTTATAAGTGACTCGTGTCACTGGTGCAGCTGTCTCACATGGCTCATTTTGCTATTTGAACAACTTCCAGAAGAAAAAAATTATGCAGTGCCTATTTTGGATAATAAGGAAGATTGTAATTATGCATCGCAGCATATAAGTATATGCGTGTATTCGCAAAAACGTTACTAAATGTCACACTAATTCAACCATTCATAGCCGACAAGAAATCTATCCTCGACTTGTAACCTACATAAACTTTACAATTGGAGGGAATATGTTGCTATAAAGAATCAATAGTAAGGATGATATTTTTGGGAAGGAGGAAGAAAGCGAATACTCGAAAGGGAAACGTAAGTGAGGAGATTAATAACAAGATGCGCGTTTTTAGGAGCTTTCAAATGCTATTTACGCATTGCGATTGCTCCTTGGCGCAGACCTCCCTGTCATTTCGTAAGCTTGTAAACTTGCCAATTTTTTATTATATGATGGAAGCATTCATATTGTGAAATCACGCTTGCAGACCATTAGTGTTGTGTGCAACTTAGAACTGAAATTAGGAAGGGCCGTACGTTTTTCACATGTGGCACAGGCTTAAAACCAGAACTCCGGCACTTGCTCCGAAAAAAAAAAGCTTTGTAAGCAACCAGGTTATCAAAGCTTAGGTGAGCGAAGTTTGTGACGTGTGTGAGGCAGCGCTGATAGAGACATATGAGGATGAGCACACCCGTGGCCGGTGAACACAAATGTGTTCCAGGTGAAGGAAGTCCTGAATTCGGACATGACGTTACCACTCCGGAGGTTCCGTCATATTTCACGGCAGCATTGTGAAGGAACGCCGGATGATGCCAATATTACCACTGTCTCCAGCTCCACGAATCGAGAGCCCCGAAAATCGTGCGCTAAAACTGCGCATGAGACTGATAGTGTGAGCGCTGTATGGCGATTCATCTTTCACACGGGATGCACGTGCTGCTTCATCTTCATCCTTTCTCTAGAGGAGATCGATCGTCATCGCTCTGAGTGTGATTTGCTTCGGTGTACGACCCGGACTTCTGGTCTCTAATAAACCTACTCTACCAATCCCGTCCTTACACGTGGTTGAAGTGCGTGGTAATCAAGACGCACCTCCACTACGCTTCTCCCTCTACGTTCGCCATTTCACGTTCGTTACCGATCACCACGTTTTGTGTTGGTTATCAACCCTCAAAAATTTGACTGGATGCCTGGGCCGTTGGATTCTGCGTATGCAGGAATACACGTTCGACGTAACGTACAAATCCGGTCGTAAACGTCCAGATGCCGATGCTCTTTTCCGTTGCCCGCCTCCAGAGTTCCCTGGTAGTGCTTCTTTGATAATTCCTGCGTGCACCCTCGACCCGGGTCCCCACTGTAGTCAAGCGCTCCCCACGTCACTGGCCCACCTTATGCCGCTGCTCCGGATCACAGCGTCCTTATTTCCCACCAGCGAGCAGATGCATACTGCTTATCGGTGCTTCTCAGCCTCTAACCGCTAGGATGCGCAGGCAACTTCAGCAGTTCCGACTTGACAACGGAGTGCTCTGCCGTTAAATATACTACACTGAAGGCACCTGTTGGGTTCCCGTGGCCCCGGGAGCACTTCGCTCCCATATTTTAGTGGCCCTCCACGATGATGCTACAACCGGCAACTTAGGCTTTCACAAAACTTACCACCGCATGAAAAGCCATTTCTCCTGGCTTGGCCTCTCCTCAAGCGTGGCAAAATACGTCGCTTATTGTCCTTCATGCCAGCACCGCAAGCGGCCGACTTCATCTCCAGCTGGCCTATTACAGCCTCTACCTTGCCCTGTCACTCCTTTCGCCGTTGTCGGTATCGAATTATAGGGGCGGCTTCCATTGTCCATACGAGGCAATCGCTGGATCGTCACCGCCGTCGACCATCTAACACGCTACGCTGAGACCGCGGCTCTGCCGAATGACTCAGTGTCTGAGGTCGCGATCTTCCTTTTGAAAGCCTTCGTACTGCGCCATGGGCCCCCTCAAATCCTTCTCAGTGAGCGCGGTCGGATATTTCGGTCGGTGATTGTAGCTGACGTTCTTGAAGCCTCTACCATGCACACTTCACAACGTGACCTCCAGCTGTCATCCGCAAACTATTGGGTTGACTGAGCGACTATCGCACGCTTTCTTACATGCTAGGTACGTCGACCAGGTCCACCGAAATTGGGACGTAATTTTCCTTTTGTTACGTTCGCCTACAACACGGCTGTACAGCGGACCATATGTTATACCCCGTTTTTCCTCGCCGTTCACCCACTACACTTCTTGATGCTCCTTTCCTTTCTACACCTGCCTGCTCGTCATTATCTCTTCCTCGCCAGTTCATTTCCTGAGTGGCCAGATGTTGCCGGCTTGCTCGCCTCAACACTGAAGCCAATCAGGAAGACCACAAGTGTCGCTACGATTCGACTCATCGCCAAGTTTCGTTCCGTCCTGGTGACGAGGTATTACTTTGGACATTATTAAGCACTGCTGGCTATTGTGATAAGTTCCAGCGCCGTTTCGTCGGTCCGTACGCAGTTATTGGACAAACCTCCCTTGTCAATTATCGAGTTTCCCCTGTTTGTCATCCTCCGCACAGCCGTTACCATTGAACTGAACTTGTTCACGTTTCACGCATAAAGCCTTTTATTGAGCGCAACACTGCGGAATAAATATGGCCAGGCTGGCCGCTTCAACTATCGTAGGGGAAATGTGTGAGCGCTGTATGGTGATTCATCCTTCACACGGGTGCACGTGCTGCTTCATCTTCATCCTTCGCTCTAAAGGAGATCCATCGTCGTTGCTCAGCGTGATTCGTTTTGGTGTGTGGCCCGAGATTCAGGTCTCTAATAAACCTGGTCTTCCAAGCCCGTCCTTAAAATATGTAAAATAGTTCCCAAAAATATACGGCCCAAAGGCGTTTATTTATAAACCCTGTAACGAGACTGCTGCTAGCAGTACTGGAATATGCAGGCGAGCTAGAGAAGAGTGAGGACGAAATTTGTCATCTACGAGTATTCATAAGCTGCAGATGCGCAACGAGCCCAGTTACGGGGCTTAGAAGCAAAATCCTTGGACCGTATATTTTTGGCAATGAATGTACATGTACTATATGCAATGACGGTCGATTGTTACACAAAGCCAAACGAGTGGGGCTCCCATGTTGAGTCACTGACGCGACCTTATTTAAATCCTAGAAGGTTTCGCGTCACTTCCTTTTGACGAGACGTAAATTGAGTACAGTGGAATACATATTGTTGCAGTTCGTCAAGCGATGCACAGACACTTCAATCGGCTGAAAATGAGATATTTTTAGGCGACCTTATGAGGGCACGCTTTTACGCTCTTTGTGAAAGCGTGAAAGCCGCTTTGGCCGAAGTACTAATGAAAAATAAGACGGCAGATAGAAAGAAGCGCCCTTTTGATCAAATCTGGATTAATTTCAACAATTTGGGCTTCAATGCCATGTACCGAAGTCGCTTAGCACATGGTTGTATTTTGCGTTATGCCCCCAGAGAAAGCCTGCCACCGCGCCCGTCATTCCTTCCCTCCTTGCCAAATGAAAAAAAAATCAACAAAAAAAATCGAGACATGCATTATGGTCTTGGTATTATTTACTTGTACAGTCGATAATTTACCTGAACTCTGTATGTCTACAGTGAGACAAAGAGATAGCTAGATACCAGGAGGAGAAATATAAGAATGCGTGGAGGTAAACCTGAAAAAGTACCGAATTGTTACATTCCATGTAAAAGAGGTAATCACACGGAGGAGAAAAAAAATGTTGAGTAAAAAATCAAGAGTGTCATGTAGGAAAACAGATTAGAAAATTTGTGCCTCGCCAATTATTGCCTACAACGCACACATAGCGCCCCCAGTAAACCAAACAAATCCGGCAAGCTATTCCAGTCGGTAGTAGCTGCAGCCATCGTTTCAGAACCTTAAGAGTCATAGTCGAACGAGAAACCAGAACGACAACCAGAACGAGAAACCAAACCAGTACGAGAAACCAGATATATTCTAGTCCAGAGCATAGCGGCTCTTCTTTTTCAGAACATGCATAGTACATGTAGTTATATGCTGTACTGTCCATGACACTTGCAACAGATAGAGCAGCAAGCTGAATGGTGGCAGAACAATGCCAAAGGAGGTCACTGTCACGTAGTTCCGCCAATGTCGTTGGCATTAGAAGAGCTGATGAATGCAACAATGAAATGAATTCCTTATTATCCAATCACGCTTCCCCCCCCCCCAAGAAAAAAAAATTAAAATTTGAGGATACTTTGGCAACTAAAGTGATGAAAGGCGAAAGCCTGAGTGCTGCATTCTGCTACGTGACTGTTGCGCACGTAGCGATGAATGCTGCTACGAGTAAAGCGAGCGACTACTCTTTCATATTCTGCGAGTGCATTTATTTATTGAATTCTGCTTGACTGCGACGAAATCGCGCTCCGTGTATCTTCGCAGTTGTTCTATGTTTACTGTTGTGTGGTTCATTTTACCAGGTGCGCGTTATTAATCAGTAATTAATTATCACGCAACTGTTCATTATTTGGTCAGTAATAATAATTAGTCCCCCTTCATGGACCACTGCCTTGTCGTCGCGAAGGGGCTTGCGAAACTCCATGAAGTCGTGAGCTCTGCTGTGTAGGTCCATCCAAGATTGACAGGTCACGACAGATAGTTCTGACAAAATTTGATTCACTGGAGAAAGTAATGGCAACCCACTCCAGTATTTCCTGCCAAGAAAACCCTATGGCCAGTCGCAATAGCATTAATGATATGGCGCCTGAAGATGAGCCCCCCAGGTTGGAAGGAGTCCCACATGTTACTGGGGATGAACAAAGGGCGATTCCTAGTAGCTCCAGGACGAATGAAGCGGCTGGGCTAAAGCCAAAAGGACGCTCAGTGTGGATGTGTCGGGAAGCGACCGGAAAGTCCGATGTTGCAAGGAGATATATCACATAGCAACATGGAATGTAAGATCTATGACACAAGGTAAACTGGATGTCGTCAAGCAAGAAATGGACAGATTGAACATTGATATCTTGGGTATCAGCAAGTTCAAGTGGACCGGAATGGGAATATTTAACTCCGGCGACCATTATGTCTTTTACTGTGGGCACGAATCCAAGAGAAGGAATGGGGCCGCTCTCATAGTAAACAGAAGAATGGGCTAACAGTGCTAAGGTACAACCCTAAAAACGATCGAATGATTTCAATTCGGATCCAAGATCACCCTTTCAACATAACAGTTATCCAAGTCTATGCATCAACCACTACTGCTGAAGAAGCTGACGTTGAGAGATTTTATGCGGACCTGCAATGCCTTTTAGACCGCACTCCATAATAAGACGTCGTTTTTCTCATAGGAGACTGGAATGCTAAGGTCGGGAGTGAAGAAATATCCGGAATTACAGGCAAGCTCGGTCTTGGTGAGCCAAATAAAGCTGGGCAGAGGCTGGTAGAGTTTTGTCAAGAAAACAACCTGACCATAGCGAATACTCATTTTCAACAGCACAAGAGGCGCCTGTACTCATGGACTTCACCGGACGGTCTGTACAGGAATCAGATCGATTATATTCTTTGCCGGCAGAGATGGAGAAGCGCTATACAAGCAGTAAAAACAAGGCCTGGGGCCTTTTGCGGCACCGATCATCAGCTTATTGTTGCCAAAATTAAGCTTCGATTGAGGAAAACAGAAAACAAGAAGTCCTTTCAGGTATGATCTGGATCAAATTTCATCAGAATACGCTGTGGAAGTGAAGAATCTATTTCAAGAATTAGATCTAGAAGACAGAGAGCCTGAAGAGATGTGGACTGATGCTCGTGATATAATACAAGAAGTTGCTACTAAGTTAGTTCCACATTAAAAGAAATGCAAGAAAGCAAACTGGTTATCTGAAGAGACTTTGCAAATAGCTGAGGAAAGGAGGATAGCAAAAGTTATGAGGGAAAGAGAAAGATACAAGGTTCTCAATGCGGATTTTCAGAGAATAGCAAGAAGAGATAAGTATGCCTTCCTGAACATACAGTGCCAAGCAGTTGAGGACAACAGCCAATTAAGGAACACAAGAGCTCTGTATAAGACAAAGATATCAAAGGAAGCTTCTGTGCTAAGCTGGGCGTGATAAAGGACAAACGAGGCAAGGACCTCACTGAAGCCAGAGATAAAGAGGTGGCAGGAATACACAGAACTGTACAAGGAGGACCCGGAGGTGCAAACCCAACTTAAGATGGTTGTGATTAGTGATCTCGAGCCGGGCATCCTGAAGAGTGAAGTTGAATGGGCCTTAGCCAGCCTTGCTAAGAACAAAGCTAGTGGAATTGATGGCATTTCAGCTGAGTTGCTTCAAAACCTCAACCATGCCGCTGTTAACATTCTGCATACATTATGTCAGAAGATTTGGACAACCCTGCAGTGGTCACAGGATTGGAGTAGGTCAGTTTACATCCACATTTCAAAGAAAGGCAGTGCCAAAGATTTTTCCAACTACCGCACGATCGCGCTTATTTCGCATGCTAGCAAGGTGATGTTGAAAATCCTCCAAGGTAGGCTGCAGCAGTTTGTGGATCGGGAGCTTCCGGACGTGCAAGCTAGGTTTCGCAAGGGCAGAGGAATTAGAGACCAAATTGCCAACCTTCGCTGGATCATGAAAAAAGCAAGAGAGTTCCAGAAGCCCATCTACTTCTGCTTTATTGATTATGTGAAAGCGTTTGACTGCGCAGATCACAGCAGATTGTGGCAAGCTCTCCAAGAGATGGGAGTTCCAATTCACCTCATCTGTCTCCTCAGGAACATGTATGAAAGGCAAGAGGCCAAATTCAGAACTGGGCATGGTCTTACTGATTGGTTTCCGATTGAGAAAGGAGTGAGGCAAGACTGCATACTGTCGCCCTGCCTATTTAACCTATATGCAGAGTGCATCATGAGGAAGGCCGGTCTGGAGGAGTCTTCAGTTGGAGTGAAGGTTGCTGGAAAACATATCAACAACCTTAGATATGCGTATGATACCACTTTAATGGCAGAAAGTGAAGTGGGACTCAAGAGACTTCTGATGCGCGTACAAGAAGAGAGTGAGAAGTTTGGGCTTAAACTGAACATTAAAAAGACAAAGATCATGGCGTCTTGTTCTATCAAGTCCTGGAGCATCAATGGACAAGAAGTGGAAGCTGTGACAGATTTTCTCTTCTTGGGCTCCAAGATTACCTCGGAAGGAGACTGCAGCCATGAAATTAGGAGACGCCTGCTTCTGGGAAAGAGAGCATTGGTTAGCCTTGACCGCCTAGTAAAGAGCAGAGACATTAGTCTGCCAACCAAGATCCGTATAACTCGTGCTATGGTCTTTCCAGTTGTGATGTATGGATGCGAGAGTTGGACTGTGAAAAAGGCTGAGCACCGAAAAATTGATGCGTTTGAATTGTGGTGCTGGCGAAGACTCTTGAGAGTTCCTTGGACTGCCAGAAGATCAAATCAGTCGATATTGTCGACCATAAACCCTGACTTCTCACTGGAGGGTCAAATTCTAATGTTAAAGCTCAGCTACTTCGGTCATCTGATGAGAAGAGAGGAGTCGCTGGAGAAAGATTTGATGTTGGGAAAGGTTGAGGGTCGCCGGAGAAGGGTTAGGCAGCGAACGCGATGGTTAGATGGCATCCTTGAGGCGCTGCAGATGAAGGTATGTGATGTTAGGAAGATAGTAAGAGACCGGAAAGTGTGGCGTGACATGGTCCATAGGGTCACGAAGGGTCGGACACGACTGAACGACTGAACTGAACTTTATAATTAGTCATCAATTCGTAGCTAATAACTAATTAGTCATTAATTATCAGTATTTATTTATTCATTAATTAGTATTTGGTCATTGATTCGCATATGACCATATAAGGCACGCATTCGCGCATACTATGGTGGCGCTCTGTGATTGGTCGAGACCTTCATGACGTCATCCCATCTCGACCAATCAGAGCCGCCGCAAAACCGTGACACCTTTGCTGACGACAACGATGAGGCAATAAAGGTTTTCGCCTTAAAAAACTAATAGCAGCGCAGTTAGCGAAAGCAACAAGCGTGTTCTCGGGTCGTGAAAGAAGGGACTGCCAGCTGCTCTCTCTGCTGCGCTCTATTTGAAGCTTTCGGAGAAATATCAAGATAACAAGCCTGAAGTAACTACGACAGTCTCGAAGAAAGAATGACACATGAGTCCAACCATGCCAGGTAAACCTTGTCGCAGTGCGCGTCGGCCAGGTCTAAGATGGAAACCTTGATGCTGCGCATGCAAATGATTATGTATGTTAACAAGTACATGCAAAAAAAATCGATGATCAACTTGCGGAATAAAATCTCTTATAGCCCAAAACTTGTGTAGGCACTTTACCACCAGTAATTCTTAATTACCAAAGAAGTGCGAAATTCCGGAATATTTTTCGAAGAATTCTGATTTCCCCCACTGCCATGCCTGAAAGATAGGACTAATTGTTGTTCTCCTATTTATAGTAATGAAATAGTTTATTACGGCTAGTAAATATTGCCAGAAAAACCTGAATTTCAGAATATATCAACTAAGAACCCTATTTCTCTCTTATTATCAAGTTCCAAAATATCATCCAATTCATGCCAGCCGAAATCGAAATATAAAATCCACAAAAGAAAAACCTAACAGATTCTCTGTCCGGACACCTGTCAGCCCTTGCCTTTCCAGATTTCAATTGTGGCGTGAAGTAAGCTGAGTGATATTTTGTGCAACATAACTAGAATGTTTAGGGAAGCCAAGCCCTTTCAGTCGTTTTGCTATTCCTCGATTTTCGGGGGCACTCCACTACGTACATCTCTTCTCAGGTTAAAAGAGTGGTATCTGATACAATGGAAGCAGCATGATTAGTTGCCGCTCCTCCAATTGATATTCGGTTTGGAAGAATGATGTACATCCCGCTTCACAGTTGTTCTTAAATTAATATGGCCTCTCAAAACGAAGGCACACTTACAGCAGGTTTTTTGGCAGCGATGTTGTGGAGCTCGCATGGATCTTGAGCGATGTCAAACAGCTGGTACGTCGCATTTGAGTCAAAGTTGCTGTTCGACTCGTCTCCGCAGGTCAACGTTGCTTCTCGCCTCCAGCGATCAACTTGTTTGAACACAGGTCGATTTCCATAAAGACGACGAAGAACAGATGCAGTACGCGAACGCTGTAGCAGTTCGTCCAGATCGTTCCAGGGGCGGTCGTTTCCCGGTGTCCCGTATTGAAGATATGAGAGCCCCGCATATCCCACGACCAGCTTGAAGTTCTTGTAGCGTAATGCCGCTGTGCCCATGCCAGGGTCAATGTTGATCAGGAGTTCAGTACGCGGCGAAGGCTTGCCGACGTTGAGCGCCTTCCACATGTCTACGCCGTCCACATGCCCCAGCCGTTTCACGTCTCCACCTGCATGCCGATCACGAAACCCGAGGAAACAGTTCAGTCTCGACATACAGCGTGCCAATACGCTGGAATATATAGATGTGGTGACAGTTCAATGGAATTCATGTGAATGGTCGCTTCAACTAGTAACCCTCGTTTTCCATCAGTGAAAAAACTCTTCAAAGCTTTCTTGAAATTGCGGAAATGGGTATTACCGGAAATTAAAGCACTTTCAGTGTGGGTTACAGGTTTTTACTGCAGTATATGTAGGCAGATGTGTGCCGCAGCATAAGGCGAGCGAAAATACGTCTTGAGCGTTGGACCAAGGTATCACTGTAGTATACCTTTCGCGAGAAGTCTGCTCTTGACTGCACTTAGTGCTATCTTCGCTCTACACATAATGAGCACACCTGCCAACAAGCTGATTTAGTTAAAGTGGATGATTGTGTCTTTAATTTTTTTGGGGTCAACGTTATGAAATGTTTTACATATTACCGCAACATTTAAGGAGAAAGAGCGCCAAAATACCCAACTGGTAACTCGCTTTGGAGGATGTGCGTGCGGTAATCGACGATCACCTCCGGATGCAGCACCCCGACCCACGCATCGCAAGAGGTGAGCGCATTCACAGTGTCAGCGGCCGCTCGCTGACTCGGCTGCAACGCGCAATGATCCTCCGTGCACGCATTGGATGTGTGTGGCCTGGGGAACGACGGATGCGCCACGGACTTGCCAATAGTGACGAGTGTGATGGCTGTGGCGAGGTAGAAACTCTCGAACATCTTCTACTGCGCTGCACCGCGCTAGCCGAACCACGACGTGAGTTGCTGGCGGCTTACAGAGCGCAGGGGGTAATCCCGGACAGCGTAGCTGTGCTCCTGTGGCCACCGGGCTGTGCGCGCGCCCGCGAGCGAGCTCACGTGAGCTTGTGTGAGTACATCGAACAGGCGGGCTTGATGACCCGCCTATTTCACCTCGCCAGTAGTGCGCGCTGGGACTGAACGCTCCACGTGTGCTATTTCCCACAATAACGGCTGATCGCCCACGACAGCCGTCAGTGTTTTGTACAGTGTGCAAGTGCGTGCGTAGTGAACAGTTGCCTGCACGTGGAGCTATTGCGGAGGCCCGCCCGATGTGCCGAGTACTCAGGGACCTAAGACATTTGCGGGTGGGCCTCAAGCAAACTACTGTATACTGTACCATAGTGTATATATTTCTTTTATTTTTACCTACTCTTTTCTTTCTCCCTATCACTCACCTCTTTGATTTCCTCTACCTTCTCCTCGCTATCCCTTTATTTCCGCCGCCCCAGTTCAGGTGCTTCAGATATAAGATAGCAGATACCGGGGCTGGCAAACATCTTTTCTTTCCTTTTGTACATACAATAAATAACCACTACAACAACAACAACAACAACAACAACTTCGGCCTAGTGCGACAGATTCCAACAAGTGAAAAATCGTTTTGAACTGACATTCGCGGCCTTACGTGAACTGAGGGTGCCATTATGAATGTTCTTTCTTTAGAAGTACCTCGTCAGTTTAGTCCCAAAATTTGACGCAGCCGCACCAGAGAACGTTTGTTATAGATGAAAAACGCGCGAAGCGCATACGTGCCAGCGGCCGAGTAAAGAGTCGGGAGCCAGTCCGTGATGTGCATGAGCTGTGAGGATACTCTTGCGTGGGGTAGAATTTGAGCAGTCCAGAGGAATGCGGCATTGCGCACGGCACCTTCCCAGACGGTGCCCTTGGTTCCACGCAGAGGCCAGTTGGAGCCTCTGTTGGAAAATGGTCCACTTTGGATCGCCCCGTTGTCACTGCTGAAGACAATGATCGTGTACTCTAGCATGGACGCCGCTTCTAGAGCCTCCAGAACGGCAGCTACAGACTGGTCCAGGGCGTCCACCATTCCTGCGTACATCGCGGCGAGCTGGGACTCAGATGCACTGAAAATTGGCCAAGAGTTTTAGTTTGTGAGGCTGTCATAACATTTTGCTTCGCGCTGAAAACTAAGAATAAACAAGGAAGTGTCACGCGTTCTCTTTATCACATTAGTTTCTTAAAGCCTTTGGAAGGAGTGAGGGCAAGGAAGAACTTTGTGGTCAATATTTGATGTAGGGAGGCAGAGCCGACCACAATAATCACCCCGTTCGCGCAGAAACGCTCAGGAATGCGTAGGTTTCGCAAAATGAGAAGTTTTAAATGTTCTGGCAACACACTCGCGTCAGTTGCTTGTATCACTAGTGCGTAGATATATACCGTCGCCCGGAGTAGAGTTGCCTGAAGGTTCATCACTGTTCTTTGCCGCCAAATTTGAAAGAAGCGCGTTTTTCAGTTTTAGGTTTTTAGGGAAGGAGATAAGTCATGGCATCGCGACTCCGTCCAGCCCTTTCCTAAATGAGAAGAGCACTATATTTTCAGCGCAACAATGTTGTCACGACTCAAGCCACAGGGAGCCGTGAAGGTATACGTAGCCGAGGACCCGAGAATAAGGTCGGCTTCTAGTTCCGATCACAGAGTCCAGCACCAGCGCGCCTCTCGAGCCAACAAACACTTCGTCGTCGTCGGCACCAAGCACGGCAGTCGCGCGGCGCTAGGCACGTGGCGGTATTGCTATGCATACTACGCACAGAAGCGTGACGGTGGATGTCGTAATGCATGATTTGTAAATTATAGTAAACCCCGAATTCTGCCAGGAGCTCTGATTTTATAATTACCTAATATATAATAACGGTGTTACCTTAATTTCAGGTCACTGCAGTCGGCAAAAAAAAAAATACACAAAAACAAATACGTTACGTGCGTGCACACTCAGTGGCAGATATTTCTCATTTCAAGGCAGCCGTTAACCCGACAACAATGCCCGACAGAAATTCCTATGCTCATAACTTGATCTTCACATGTCGCACAGTGAATAATGAACTTCATGCTTGCCTGATAGGTTCACAGCCAGGGTTATGAAATAAAAGACAGGTGTAACAGCACAGGGGAATTTATCTTCACATGACAGCTTAGCCCACCATTCATTTATATTAGAAGGCACAACATTTCTACGAATGATGATTAATCATTCATACGCGGAAAGAAGACAAGCTCGAAACTGGTACGTAACTTCACTCGGAAACGCCCCTGAATCTCCCAGGATGGAGCAAACTGGTTCATTAGTCGCATGCATGCAATTTATGAAACATAGTGACTGGAATGTTCTCATTACCTGCGTAAACTGTTCGTCCTGGGTCGCCGATGTACGGAAATTTTGCCACATTTTTCGCTGGAGCCTGCAGCGGATTCGGATCAACGCCGCCATGTGTTGCTTGATGTGCCAGGTATAGGAACAGCGGCTGCATTTGAGGTTAGACACAAGATACATGCGCAATGAGATGGGTTAAGTGGCAGTATTTTTGCTGTTGTTTTCAGTCTTTTTACAAGCTTTAGAAGTTTTTAATACGCTTTGACAATATTGTCGAGTAAAATAACACGTTTTGCCGCTTCTTCATATGTGCTAGCTCAATAAATGATTGATACTATATAAGAATAGAATATATATAACAAACAAACAAAAAGTCTGTTATGCCACGTTTTCGGGCAGAAGCGTATCTAGTAGAAAGATACATTGTAAATAAAATCATTGCTATTTTCATTGAAATTTCGCTCCACGATTTTTATTGGAGCATTTTTTGTTTAAAACGAGAAAGTAACATCAGCGCCGTGACTCGAGCCATGATTGCTCCGCTCTCTACAATTGCACTGCAGAAAGCCAACGTGGCGCTGTTCACAATTCTATAGAGTTTACACGACCAATCGTGGGCAAGAGAGCGTCAGATGATCCGCGGAGGCCATCTCTGTGGTCCACTTTTGGTAGAAATTTTTGGTTTTTTCCACTAAGGCGTTTCTCATAGCCTGAGTCGCTTTGGGACGGTAAATGCTACAAACCAACCCAAACATTAGTTTATATTTCTTTCTTTTTATTTTTATACACTGATTACTTATAATCGGCAAACATTGTTCTGTCGATTCTGAGCATTTAACACCTCCTTACTCTCCCTTTTCCAACGTTTCACTTTTCAAATAATTCAAGTATTGCATGCAGTTTAGCCCTCACTCTCACCCTATTATTTCAATTATTTGATCAATTACACGTATTAATTCTTTAGTTATCAAAATCAAGCATTCTGTGCATTGGTGATGGCGTCATTAATAAATTTAACAATTAATTACGTTCTTTCATAACTCGTTATCACCTAACACAAACCAATGATTCATCGATCACTAGGACCACAAGTTACCATGATACGAATATTTCTTACGCATCCTCAATCATTTCCGACGCCCGGTGCCGACCACTAAAACTACAACCCCGACCTCTTTCTGGCCAAAAAAGCTCTATACGCTATTGTATAAAATGAAGACATCAGCAGTTCCAGCTTATACGGGCGGTCATTAAAAAAACTGAACGCAGCCGCTTTCGACCGCAAATTATCAATGAATTAACTGCACTCCCGATGCATTATGGAGCAAACAACACACTTGCACCTTTGATTTGTTTCTGTTAGATATGATGAATTTGGATCGTTCGGTGAAAAGCGTGGTGGAATATGTGCCATTTGCTGTCGTCACAGGTTGGGTGTTTTTCCAGAAGTCGAGTCCTTCGTGGCCATCCTGCACAAAGCGGTCATCGCATGGGCTTCAACGTCTGCTAATATTTGGCTCAAGACGTTTATGTTGCGTGCGAAACGGGAACGGAGAGAAAACAGAGAAAAATTATAGGGTACACTTAAGCTCCGCCTTTAAGGGTATGACGCGATAGCGCATAGGCTACCAGTCCACATATAAAGCGCAGCTTGAATCAAGTCGTATGAACGTGCCTGCGTGGCCTAGGCGTAGCATGCCTAACTCGGTACCCTAAAGCGCTAGAAGGTTGCTGCCTACTTGATATTACCATCTCAAATGACCACAACATGTTGGCTGCTGCTCCCAAACCTTCTGACAACATGTGGCCTTGTTAAGTCGCGAAAAGTAATGAAGAGTCAGTGCTCGGAGATAAAGCTGCCTGATACCACCTGGAAGTGCCATGTACGTGATTGTTGTCTCACAACGGCAACGCCAACAACGCCGGTGCGGGACTTTATGGGTAACGATTTATCTCTAACGCGTTATAAAAACGAAAGGTCACATGCTGGCGTCTAGCACAATATTATAAACAAAGATTGCTGGCTCTAGAAAAGAGGCAGACGGGAGAAAAGACAAAATAATACTAAGGGAGAGAAAGAGAAAATAGGATACTGCGCAAAGCTGCATGGGACATAACTCTCAACACAGAAAACACATAACTCACAGCAACGAGAGGCAGTTTAATACAGCAATGATTTTATGGGTTGGTATGGATGACTGCCAAAAATTGTATTGGCAAAAAGAAATTGCGCGTGTCTATTCATTATGTTTTGAAGTAATATGTTTGCGTCACGCTCCTCACCCATTTCAGAATGTGAGTGTAGTAGTCATTTGGTCCCGTGTGCATGCCGAAGAAGGTGTCGAAGCCTCGATTCGTGGGCATGTAATCCTCGGTGAAGTAACCCTGGTGCCACTGAAAAATACAAATTTTTGCTTTTAATAACACGTCAGAACTGATTTTATAACGAAAAGTACACTTTATGCGCGGAGAGCTATTAAATGTGACGCGAATATTCACAAAGACAACATCTATGAATATCCGCATTAGAATATTACCGCACATATTGATTCACTGGTCCCTTAACGTCCGAAAGGAAAAGGAACTCGTGGTCCTTTTTCCAGTCGATTGGCACGAGTAGGCCTCAGGGAGACGAAGGACAGGACATAGAGGATAATGGATGTCGCAGCTGCATCGAAGAGCCTTCGGTTCCAGATGAAGGGGCAGTCGTTGCCCTAGGTCCAAAAGGCATTGGACTGCTCTGCCTACACGGTCAATGGGAGGCAGGAGTGCGTTGTTTGCAGGGATCCAGGTGAGCTAAAAGTCGATTGCGAGACCCGAGTATTTCCCCTGACGATTTTACAGCAGAATGGTTCCTCTAATATATAGGGTTCCAAGTAAGTAGGTGCGGCTTATTTGTTCGTCTGGGATGAAGAGCCAAAACCTCAGACTTAGTTGCTGAGTGGGTCATTCCCTTGGAAGCAAAGAAGTCCTGGGCGCTGTTGAGGGCTCCCTACATTGCCTTCTTGGACGACATGCCTATTTAGAGCCCACATCCAGAGGTGTGCAATGTCAAGTAGAGGTTGCAAGAGACTTTGTGGCGTCTTTCCGGCGGGATGGTGATCGGCAGGCCAGCCAGGACAAGATTGAAGAGCCAAGGGCTGAGGATTGATCGCTGAGGCTTGAAAAATGTGACTGAGCAAGGGGAGCGGAGCGCTTGTCCAAATCAAACTTGCAAGATCCGGCTGGAGAGAAAGGACGAGATGAATTACACTACATTTCCGCCCACACCAAGGTCGCCTAGTGCATGATCAATGATGGTGCGTGGCAGGTTTTCAAATGCTGAATGGACGTCTATGAGAACCAAGGCGGCAATATCACAATATTTGAGGGTTTCTGTGGGGGAGACTACATCCGCGATTGAATCGGCGGCCAATTGGTGCCCCCAAAATTATTTATGCATCCCAGGGAGGAAGCTAGCAGCCTTTGCAATCCAGATGAGTCGTTCCTGGGCTGCGAGGTCGTTGGCTTTGCAGGCTGCCGAGGTTAAATCGACAGGAGGGTATAGGTTGAAATTTAGATTTGTAGGCCTTTAGGATGGGGACGACGGTAGCGTTCCTCAAGGTTTCTGGCGGGATATAGCTACCCCAGATCTCATTGAAGACGGCCACTAGGCGTTCGTTCTCAGGGGCGTCCAGGTTGCGAAGCATCTAGAGTGTGAGCTCATCTGACCCTGGAGCTGTTTTAGAGCAATTAAACATCCGCTACTAGTCGGGGGATGGACCGGGATTACTGCACAGGATTCATACTGTTCCAGCTAAAGGACCTTAAGGGGTACGGGCAGAAAGTTTGGCTTGACAGTGTGGCTCCCAGTAGAAGTTCAGCAGATGGTGCAGGGTTGGTTAACTTAGCTGGGGATTTGGCCAGATGTTGTGCCAGGATTTGAAAGGAAATGCCTGGAGATGGTTGCTCATAGATCTGCAGGATGGATCTCAGGATGCGCTATGTATTAGCGATTGTCTGGTAGGTTGCAGGACTGACATATGCCAGCCCATCTCTCTCGGGAACGACGGTTGCTTGTCGGCAACAGCAGGTGTCAAACTTACGGTAGACGTTCCATTATGCCTGGCGATAAGCGCACCCTGCTGTGCGCTTAGCACGCTGCCTAGGCGGCCGGAGACAAAAGAAGGGCTAAGAGAAGAGCGTATTGCCGGGCTAGTTGGTGATCCATTGGGTAAAAAATTGCGCAAAAAAACACAAAGGACAAAGAAGAACACATAAGACATGTGACAAGCGCTAAAGGGCTAAGGGCTAAGAGGAGGGGCAGTAAACCATCTAGGACGAAAGAAGGCGGGAGCAGTGGGATGAAGGGTGCAGATCGTAGGGCGTTGATTGTATGCAAGAACCTCCTACTACTTGCCGTGGTTGTTTAGTTCATTATTAATATAAACAGTACCAACTCGCCAAACAAAGTATCTTGGTTGTTTAGTTGTCCGGTGCTTTGTGGTGAGAACTGAAATTACCGTATATTCAGACAAACGGTATAATGTGCCTTTCAGAATGAAAAACAACGCCCGTTCTACGCATTTTTTTCTGTGTCCTCGTAATTTATTTAGCGCTTGGTAACTTTTTGAGGCGAAAACATCCTGCCAAAAATTCTTCGTAGCATTTTATTTATTTGTACGAAGACAAACTAGAAAACATTACTTTACTGCGCTTAAGTCAGCTAAAGAGCGGAATGGCGAAAAGGCACTTTACAGCAATGTTTTCAATAACTGCATAGTCATTGCCATCGATACTATGATCATCATTCCTATGACTACTATCATAATTATAAAATAAATGCACTATCACTGTCATGTCAATCATGATTATCATTATCGCTAACTCATTATCATTATCACTCATTGCTAATATCATGCTTTCGCTAGACGGTGGCGTAGTGGTCACGATGCTCGACTACTGTTCCCAAGGACGCACGGAATCGACGGCCGGTTTTTGGTGGAGGCGAAAAGCAAGGCGCCCGAGTGCTATGCGATGTCAGCGCACGTTAAAGAACCCCAGGTGGTCGAAATATCCGGAGTCCTCCAGTATGGCGTCTCTCATAGCCTGAGTCGCTTTGAGACGTTAAACCCCACCAAACCAAACCAAACCGAACCAAACCAAACCAAACCAAACCATAGTGAATGGCGATGGGTTCTTCACGAGCCCGGCGATGAGTAGCGGTTAGCACGCTCGGCTGGGGACCGGAGGGATAGTGGCTGAATTCGCGGTGGGAACCGACTTTTAAGGCGGAAACCTCTCTGACTCCTGGAAGGAAATGGCGTTCGCGAGATTTGTGCACGAAATCTGTCATATTCCGTGAAAGTCTGCGAGAAGTTTTTTTGTATACCATTCCTGCCGCCTGCAATCCCAAACTTGAACGCACGCCAAGGAACGCCACGCGACAGGAGCGATGGTGTACCATCCAAACTCACACTTGCCACTTATAAGTGACACATGCTGCACCTTTCTTTACCTGTAAACCAATTCTAAATATAGGTAGCACTGAAACGAACGCCGATAGAGGCAAACGATGAGAGGCAAATGATAGGAGAGGAAGGGTAGGCTTGTAGACTTTCGCCATTCTCCTCTTAAGAGACACTTAAGATACCCTCTAATTTTTTATTTAATTTCTTATGTGTCAGTCGGTGCGGATATTTGCGGCAGAGACTTTTGTAGTCCTTAAGCTAAGAAAGGCTCTGGCTTTGAACGAGCCTATAAACATACCAAGCGATCCATTGTTGCATTGTAGGCAACTAGTTCATGCGCTGATGCGTTGGTGTTATGAGAGAGTGCTATCATGAAAGATGGGGACTCCGCTTCGAGGAGAAAAGAAGTATGATTTGACTTGTAGGGTTTGACGTCCCAAAGGATCCAGCATCCTTGGGCACAGCAGTGGCGCCCCTAACCCCTTCACAGTGGCTCAGTGGTTAGGGCGCTGGGAGCAAGAAGTAGTAACATGCTGGTCTAAAACGTACTGAGTCAATCACACTTGTCTAGAGCGCGTTTTAGTAGTGCTCTCAAGGAAAAATAGAGTGGCGCTGTAAAACAAATATTGGTTTTTGCCCTTAATACCGGCGGTTTAACGAAGCCGAACATCCATTAGAATCACACAGGCACAAGCGGCTTAAGTAAAAAAAAATGCAGTAGCGATAACACTGTGCTGCATTTGCTCCAAAACACCCCCTGAGCAATCAGTACATCTAATCGACTCTGTACAAGGAAGTAAGTGTGCGATAGAGGCAGACGTGAATAAATATCATTGATGTGTCATGCAAAGGGGAATAAAGGTTACAGAATACAATTCAGCATACTCACAGTGATACTAAAGCATTTACTTTGTGTTAACATGAAATTTGTTGGCCTGGGCGAACTGCCGAAACTTGAGGTGCGTAAACTAGTTTGTTAGGGTTGACCTAGAATAACGTTTTGAACGTTTGGTTGGACGTGTAATTTTTTTTTGTTCAACTCGGTCAACGCAAGGTTGCTATTGTTCTTTCATTGACAGCAACACGGATTGTTGAGGCTTCATTTTGTATGATCTGGGTTTCCGAAAATTTTAAGCACCAAGTAGCACAATGATTAAATAAATAGCAAATTAAAGTTGCCAAACAATTTTCAGTATTAACGCATAAAAGTATAAGACAATATTGCCACACCGCTGTCTAAAGTTACTATAAAGGCTTTGCGCTAAGGTGCCACATAAGCAACCAAATTGTGCAGCGAAGCCAAACGTCGTCTTTGCGGAAGCTGAGCATCCATGCTTGAAAGATGTCAAGAAGGAATTATGTTGGCCGTCCTAATGGAAAGAAGTCAACGTCGCTACAGCTCGCACACCGCGCGGCAGGCCGTACCGATTACGGGTGATGCAATGCATGCTGAGTGGCCGTCGGGTTACTTCACGGTGATACACGGTCGCTTAGCGGCGAAAGAAAAAGGACGTGGAACTCTGGCAAAAATATATAGTAATTCTACCACTGTCCATCTTCTGGCGCCAGCAAGGGGCCGAACCATATCTTGGCACGCAACCGAGCATCGTCTTTACTTTCTCTCTCGAGCTTCGCCTCATTATAAAGGCCAGCTGGGTTGTTCTGCTGTCTGCCACGTTTGTGAGTGACACTGGTGGACCGTGCCGGCTAAATTGCCATGTACATAGCCTGTAATTTTTCTATCATGAGCAGCCAGCTAGCCAGGATATTAAGTATGGTTCTAACGCCTTGGTCTAATGATGCGCACCACCGGTGGCCATGCGATGACGCTGATTGCCGTGTGCACTTGCGACATAGAGATCCACGATTTTATTTTCAGTGGAACCTTTTTCGTATTACAACAGTGGTCAAAAGATTAGATTCTCGGCATGGATTTTCTGCACGAGTATGGTGCCGTTATACACCTTCGAGAGCAGCAAATGGTATTGTTTTCAACGAACCGAGCCGTTTATAGCAACACGGACTTCCGGACAAAAATGTTGTGCGTCTGTGACGACCACATAACGATACTTCCGCGCGAGAGCAAGTTCGTCACTGTCGAAGATGATCACAGCACCTGCACGCGTGGCATTGCTAAAGCGAACATGTCATTGCTTCTCACTCGGCAAGTTTGTGTAGCTCGGAGCCTTGGCAAACTTGTCCATGGGCAAACCGAAGTGCTAGTAACAAACTTTACACGTGAACCCCAATATTTGCCGGAGAACACAATGGTCGCTTATTTTAAAGAGCTTGGAGAGTGTACAAGCCCGTGAGCTTGATCCAACACGTCGAAACTCGATAATACGACCTCTACACCCATTAAGACCGATGAGAACCAGGACCTCTTGGCCAGTCAGAAACACTGCGTAGAGAATCCTGTCAATTCCTTCCGCGACTGTTTTGCATCAACCTCCAATGTTCGACAGTCACTACTAACGAAGCATCGAATTACAGCTGCCGACGACCAACGTCAACTATGTCAGCGCCCGTATCGGGTATCGTCTAACGAACGTGACAACATCCGCCATCTCTGCGCAGTAAACTACGATGTGTTCCCACAAGGAAATGTCCGCTCCTAGTCTGAAATAGTTCACGTTGCCGGAATGAAGCCGCATTTTAACCGTTAAACCGTTTCTAGGGTCGAAACCAGAGTCAGAGACTTGCCTGTACAACTTGCCCTGATTTCATATTGTTCCCCTACATTTGCGGCATCGGGGCGATGTCTTTTGGAAGGGACGGGGCAATGCCACACCGTTGTCCGTCTTCTGGCTCCATCAAGAGGCCGAACCATGTCTTGGCACGCGGACGAGCGTCGTCTTCTTTTATCTCGTTTTTGAGCTTCGCCTCATTAAAAAGGCCAGCTGGGTTGGTCCCTGCTTGCCACGTTTGTCGGTGACAATATATATATATATATATATATATATATATATATATATATATATATATATATATATATATATATATATATATATATATATTCTCCCTGGTTATTGTAGCTCAAACTGTCGAATGTAAAAAAATGCACAAACGAAAGACTGTTGTATTCCCTTTCAGGCACTGCACATTTGGAACATTTAAACAGGCCACTAACCTTTAATGTGGACAGCCTTAAATTTCGCTATTTAATAATTCTCCTTGAATCATATCTGAAAGTTTTTTTTTGCTAATTTTGGATACTTCATTACTCAATCATTTCGCTCAATAATGTGTTCCATGTCTGTATAACTGTGCAACCGACCTTCACAGACTGCACTGAAGTATTTTTCAAGAATAAAAAAGAAATCTATCGAATAATTTGAAAACTCAGTATGTTTTGCGTCAAAAAGCCGAAAGCTAGGAAGCTCCATTCAATCCACCCGTTTATCACTTGCAAGTTTTCATGCAAAGGTACTTCTAGCCAACATGATGGAGTTTGCCGAGTACTGGTTCGGGACGCATACCCGACTATTGCTTTGACAGCAACAGAGGTTTGATTATCACTTACTATGGCGACGATGACTACAACAAACATGGTGATCATAAGCAAGCTGATAATAATTAGACCCGAACGCACTAAATAAACCTATGTCAAAAGCAGGTTGAGAAACGGGTCTTAGCATATCTGAACAAGTATTGGCGCGTTTTTGCCTTTATAAGCCGAACTGCGTGTTTTCGGCTAGTTAAGCACAATCAGCCTTGGTAAGCCTAAATCGATAAGGCCGCACTACATCGATACCTTGCTGCCGGAACATGTAATGGCTGTAATTACAATAACGTAAACCTAATAATTATTGAGTAGACTTTATAATTAACTCAGCCTAATAGGCGAAACTTAGCTTACTTGGCCTATTTATTATTTAAGCACTTCTAAATCTCTCACGTAAGGTTTTACCTTAGCTATGGGCAAAATACTGACTCTTTTACAGAAACGATAAAAGAATATAATACCTTCCCGACAATGTGAGTTTCGTAGCCCAACTCCTTGAAGTATTGGGGCATGATCTTAATGTCCAGTGACAAGCCAGCTCTCTGCGCTGGCAATAGAGCACCACTTTGGAAACCTGCATTCGATGACAAAAATTGCATGGAAAGTAAAAATCGGCAATATAGCACTCAAATTGCATTGCAAACATTCTAAATACACTTAGCTTGTAAGAGGCAAGCCTTGAAAGGTTACACAGATTAATGCACTAAATGAGATAAATTGACGACATTATTAGAATTCCAAAAGAGCACTGTAAAGAGAAATTGTGTCACTCGAATGTAATGCAGTTACTATGTTATGATTTACTCCTACCTGATTATATATATATATATATATATATATATATATATATATATATATATATATATATATATATATATATATATATATATATTGCCGCATAGAAGACGACGCAAAAGATGACGACTATGGCAACACAAGCGCGAGCTGAAAGAAGAAGGAGGAAGCTTGATCGCAAGACTCGTTCTAGGCCAATAATTAAACCGTCTTATATTTCGACCCTCCTTGGCGTTCTGTCGAGACGTGACACAGGTGGAGCGCGCTGGGGTATGCATAAGACTCCTTCCGGCAGTCCACAGCGGATCCCAGACATCGACACTCCTGTCCATCGCACTAGCCGCCGCCTTCTAGGCCTAGCCCCGGAGTACAGCCATCTGCCGAACGACTCTTCTTCAAACGGCCAAGTTCGTCATGTCCCCCAAGCCATGGCACATACCAACCTTACGCCGGTGACTCTTCAGAACACCAAGGTACCAGAGTGCTTTCGCGGGGACGCGTTCGGAGATGTCGAGGACTGGCTTGACCAGTTTGAGCGAGTGGCCAAAATCAATCAATGGAGCGCAGACCAGAAGCTGTCCAATGTTTATTTTGCCCTTCAGGATAATGCTAGAACGTGGTTTGAAAACTACGAGACCAGCTTATCCACATGGAATGACTTCCGCCGCCAGCTGGTAGATGCTTTTGCGAGAACGGATCGACGAGACAATGCGCTGCGCCTGCTTGAAGTGCGCATCCAGAAGCCGAATGAGAGCGTGGCTATGTTTGCGGAAGACATGACTCGCCTTTTTCGCCGTGCTGACCCTGATATGAGTGAACCAAAGAAGCTACGGCATCTCATGCATGGCGTCAAAGAACAGGTGTTTGCCGGCTCGGTCCGCAACCCCCCTAAAACCGTGAGTGAGTTCGTTAAGGACGCTACGGCTATCGAACGAGCCCTCCAAGACTGGTGCCGCCAGTACAACCGACCGGTCAACTGTGCCCTGACGACTGCGGCGGCGCTGACTGCAACAGATACGACCACTCTTCGAGACATCATTAGAGGCATTGTCCTTGAGGAGCTGCAGCGAATTACGACTACGAAGACTCAGTCATTAGGGGCCCTCATGGAAACAGTGAGGAATGAAATTCGATACGCCCTATCACCGTCTACACCATGCAACGAGTCTCATCCAGTTGACAACGCGGCACCCCTTTCCGAACCATACCACGCTCCAAAACCGATCAGCTGCACGGCCAACATTCCTGCAGCTTACCTCGAGCCGCAGCCCGAGAGCTATGCTGCGGTCCTTCGTCGCCCACCTCCAGACCACGCCCCACAGAGCTCACCGAACCGTCAGGAGATTCGGTTCCTCCAGGGGCCTCAGTGGGCGCCTCCCAGGCGCTCTCAACTGCGCCGAACTGACAGGTGGCGCAGTTATGACAGCCGACCACTTTGTTTCTACTGCGGACAACCTGGCCATGTGTATCGGTACTGCCGCCACCGCGAAGAGGGGCAGTCCTTTCCGCTTGCTTCTGCTCGCCGCCGCTTCGACACTGATTCTGCCCAAATCGAAGACGACCCTCCGGTCAGCAGGGAAACCAAATCCCCGGGCTTCCGCCGCCGCTCCTCCCCATCGCCACACCGTTATTCGCCGACGCGTCGCAACACTACTGACATTAGCGGACGGCGGTCTCCTAGCCCTCACCGGGGAAACTAAGAGCTGCAACCTCGCGAGGGGAGGTTGCAACCAGTCTAAAAGTGTCGAAACCGTTACCACCGCCGCAATTGCCGACAACCCGGGCTTCTGACGCCGCCGCTAACATTGACATTTCCGCACTACCGCCGAAAATGCCGTACCAGATGATCAGCCATGACGACGAAGCTGACAGCGCCGACCTTGTCGCGCTTCCGCCGCAAATGCCGAAAGGGACGATCAACCCAGATAATTTTGTTAGCGCTGACCTCGCCGTTTCCATTGATGGGCTGGCGGTACATGCTCTGGTGGATACCGGGGCAGATTTTTCAATTATTAGCCAGAAACTGGCCGACACCCTGCGCAAAGTAAAACCCGAATGGACTGGGCCAGTAATAAGAAGTGCTGGGGGTCAGCTACTGGCACCGACAGGGAAATGCACTGCCCGGATAGGAATAGGAAACGCGGTGTTCGTTGGCAGCTTCGTTATTCTCCCTGACTGCTGCAAAGACCTCATCTTTGGCATGGACCTCCTGGGACCATTTCCGACGTCTACAGCCGGGAATAAATGGATAATTGTCGCCACTGATTACCTGACCCGCTACGCGGAGACCAAGGCTCTGCCAAGGGGTACCGCCGCCGAAGCAGCTAGGTTCTTCGTTGAGAACATTGTCCTGAGGCATGGCGCTCCGGCACTTATTATAACTGATCAAGGAACTACATTTACGGCCGAACTTTTGGAAATCGTTCTTCGCCTCAGTGGTACCAGTCACCGTAAAACTACTGCCTATCACCCTCAAACCAATGGGTTGACGGAACGCCTCAATAAGACCCTCGCAGACATGCTTTGCATGTACTTCGACGTAAACCACAAGAATTGGGACGAAATACTTCCCTACGTCACGTTCGCCTACAATACGGCCCGCCAAGACACCACTCGCATGACACCATTCAGCCTCCTTCACGGGCGACCAGTAACAACTATGCTGGATGCAATGTTGCTCCCGAATGCCGACACCGATGATCTCGATCAGGACGCCGAGGAATTCGCTCAGCGTGCAGAGGAAGCTCGCCAACTAGCTCGTGTGCGGATCAAAAATCAGCAGGAGCATGATGCACAACGCTACAATCAGAGACACCGGCATGTAATGTACGAACCTGGCGACAAAGTGTGGGTCTGGACACCTATTCGCCGCCGTGAAGTCTCCGAAAAACTAATGCGACGATACTTTGGACCCTATGTTGTTCAGCGACGTTTAACCGACGTCACTTATGAGGTGATGCCAGACGGGGTGTCGACATCAAAGCGACGCCAACACCAAGCTGACGTCGTCCACGTCGTGCGTATGAAGCCATACCACTCAGTCTGACCTTAACCTCCTACTTCCTTTTGTTCTCATCGGGACGATGCTTCCTAAGAAGGGGGCAAATGCCGCATAGAAGACGACGCAAAAGATGACGACTATGGCAACACAAGCGCGAGCTGAAAGAAGAAGGAGGAAGCTTGATCGCAAGACTCGTTCTAGGCCAATAATCAAGCCGTCTTATATTTCGACCCTCCTTGGCGTTCTGTCGAGACGTGACAATATATATATATATATATATATATATATATATATATATATATATATATATATATATATATATATATATATATATATATATATATATATAAGCAGATCAATCAAGGGGAAATGAGGGTGCTCGTTATAATACATGAAGGAAAGAAGCCAACAGTCGGCGAGGCCAAGGAAAGTGTTGGGGATGGTAATTTATGTCTTTTTTTTAAATGTTGAGTTGGATAATCACAGAAATTAGTAATGTGATCTATTTAAGGGGAAAGATAATTAGAAACAATGTAGAAGAAAAAACAACGTGCCGATGGTGGGATCCGAACCCACGACCTCCGAATAACGCGTCCGGTGCTCTTCCAACTGAGCTACATCGGCCGCTGTCCCCCCTGCTACTTTCTTGGGTATTTATGTTGTCTGTATACGAACCTTGAGAGTGTTCACCAGCGCCACCCTCAGCCATAGCGGCGGACGTGGGACGTCCTTTGTTACCGCCAGCGTCACGTAGAACGTGATCAAGAGCGAGGGCGACAGCTGTGCTAGAACCCTCTTACGCTACCTATGGCTTCCATACTGCCAGAACCGAGACCCCCGTAAGCTACAAGCAGATCAATTAAGGGGAAATGAGGGTGCTCATTATAATACATGAAGGAAAGAAGCCAACAGTCGGCGAGGCCAAGGAAAGTGTTGGGGATGGTCTTTCCCCTCAAATAGATCACATTACTAATTTCTGTGATTATCCAAGTCAACATTAAAAAAAAAGACATAAATTACCATCCCCAACACTTTCCTTGGCCTCGCCGACTGTTGGCTTCTTTCCTTCATATATATATACATATATATTTCACGAAGAATGTTTTTTACTTAGCAAAAAAAAAAAAACATAAATCAAAAACTGTTGGGTCCATAGCCAAAGCTAGTTCGGGCCCATAGTCATACAAGCTTGGCAGCAGAGAGCAGACTAGTAATGCAAAATTAAGAAAACACTGCTAGTGTCTACAGCATATCAAGAAAACGTTTTTACGGAATAACCAATGTTGTATGCTTTCACCTCAAGTGGAATATCGTTCCATACTTTTGCACCATAAAACTGCAGCACTCGCTGACCATAATATCAATTTGTTAATGGAAGATTAAAGTTAAGGGGACTTGTATTCCTGCTGTTTCTTTTAGGCATAGCAAAAACATGGATTGTCAGTGGGTGGTTATTGGAGACAATGTTATAAACTTACTGACATCTTTACCAGAAATACAAGTATGAATGGAAGTATTTTAGGTCCCTGATACAGTGGACGGCTTGGCTGTTATCTGTTAGAGAAGGTCATATAATACGTAACACCCGTTTTTGATGGCGTATTTTAGGATCCAAATATGTCTTGAAGGTATACAAGCCCATAAGTTGAAACAATAAGTGAGGTCGCAATGCAAAATGGCGTAGTAAATGATTTCCAAAACGGATACATATGAGATGCAGCATAAAGTTTGTGTGCCTTATATGATTTGAAGGAAAAAGCACTAAATCAAGTGAAGAAACTGGTACTCGAATAATCTGAGGATAATTTGAGGCATGAGCGCCTGATCGGCTACCCGGTGCAAGTTTATCTTGTGGACTCTCGTTCGCGTGCAGTCTTCTCTCACTCACATCCACGCGCTTCAAATTTTATAGTTCATAATTCAAGCTGTTGGTTAAACTGTTTGGGCGTTCTGCGGCCTTCTGCCTGCTTGCGAGATGGTGCTTTCACGGTCACCAGTGGAAATTTAAGATGCTGGTTCAAATCTTCCGCGATTTAATAATTTCATGCATGGCTGCGAGATGGCGCCTTCATAAATAGTCGTCAAGATGTCGTGAGCTACCAGATTATATTATAAACCGCACTAGATAAATGTTAAGCCCTGCTTTAACAAGCCGTACGAATGTGCTTGCGAGGCCTTGCGCTGGGATAGCAGCATGCTGGCGTAACTGTGTATGACTTGGCCGCGTGTTGCGGCGTGGTGAAGAAGGCCAGAAGCCCGTGCTTTGCTGTGCTTCGATTAAATGCAATACAGAAGCAATACCGAAGTGACTTATAGGTAGCTTGTCGGTGTCGGGCTCCGAGGGTGCTGAGTTCGATTGCATTCTTATGTTCCCTAAGTTTTAGTTTCCGCCCAAACATGTAATTTTACATTTCTGCGCTCTATGTGTGACGTTCAACAACCTTAGATATGCGGATGATACCACTTTAATGGCAGAAAGTGAAGTGGAACTCAAGAGACTTCTGATGCGCGTACAAGAAGAGAGTGAGAAGTTTGGGCTTAAACTGAACATTAAAAAGACAAAGATCATGGCGTCTTGCCCTATCTATCAAGTCCTGGAACATCATGGGACAAGAAGTGGAAGCTGTGACAGATTTTCTCTTCTTGGGCTCCAAATTACCCCGGAAGGAGACTGCAGCCATGAAATTAGGAGACGCCTGCTTCTGGGAAAGAGAGCCATGGTTAGCCTTGAGCGCCTAGTAAAGAGCAGGGACATTACTCTGCCAACCAAGATCCGTATAACTCGTGCAATGGTCTCTCCAGTTGTGATGTATGGATGCGAGAGTTGGACTGTGAAGAAGGCTGACCGCCGAAGATTTGATGCGTTTGAATTATGGTGCTGGCGGAGACTCTTGAGAGTTCCTTGGACTGCCAGAAGATCAAATCAGTCGATATTGTCGACCATAAACCCTGACTGCTCATTGGAGGGTCAAATTCTAAAGTTAAAGCTCAGCTACTTTGGTCATTTGATGAGAAGAGGGGAATCGCTGGAGAAAGATTTGATGTTGGGAAAGGTTGAGGGTCGCTGGAGAAGGAGTAGGCAGTGAACGCGATGGTTAGATGGCATCCTCGAGGCGCTGCAGATGAAGTAATGTGATGTTAGGAAGATAGTGAGGGACCGAAAAGCATGGCTTGACATGATCCATAAGGTCACGAAGAGTCGGATATGACTGAACGACTGAAATTAATGATGTGTGACGTTAAACGTTATCAACCAATTCCTATTTTCCGGATACGCCGGCGCCGGATTATCCTCAACGATTGGATAAAAAGATCAACATGCAGCTTTTATTAGCAGTAGCGAAGGTAACTAGCATCGCATGGGAGATGAAATTACTCATGCACGCGGCATGAGTAAAGTGGCGATGTGGCATTCGTAACGACTCAGATTCACGCTCGCAGCTTCTTTTACTGGCTGTTTATTGCCTATTTGGTAGTCATGACAAAGAGTATTTGGGAATGTTAGCATTCTAAAACATTATTGATGAGAGGGGGTTCTGCACGTAGCTAGAATATTTTTGTTGTCACATTAATAACAATATTATATTGATCTACATCAAGTCTGGCAGGCATGATACACTTATAAAGTTTACATAGGGCACGAAAGACTTGAATATGTTTGTTATTGACTGACGTCTTGTTATTACTTCTGCATCATTTGTTCTGGCGAGGAAAGTTCCGGCGGAAAACAGGACATGCAAGAAAGACAGAAAAACACGAACAATTTCCGGATATGCTGACGCTTTATTTGTAAGTCACTGAGATACCTAACAAGCGTTTTTGAACCTTGTATGCCGGGGGTAGTGCTTGGGCTTATTTGAAGAAATCTAGATCTTGTTATCCACTTACCGGCGCATTATATAGTACTGAAGTTTTAACTACCTAGTTTTCAGTAGTAAGCTGTTATTTCTTCTTTGCTTGTGACGGTCATGGAAAGGACTGTTGTTGCAACTCTGTGTCTATCATTTTATTGACACGATGCCCTTAGTTTTGAACTCATAGTGGTGGTAATTACAAATGAGAGGCTATAGACGAAGTCGTTAGCAAGATATTCTCTTAAATTTGCGATACACGCCAGTGTTGCAAAAAAATGATCGAGCGAAGTGCGGAAAAATATTAAAATAATATTGCCTTCATACACCATAGGAAAAAATAAAAACAATGGCCTGATATTCGAGTCGCATACAAAATATCCTAGCTTTAACTTAATGCCAAAGAAAACGCCGGTAACAAAAAATTAAAGCCATGAAATACTTTCAGGTGAAAACATTACCATTTTTCCGCCTTGCGAGACACAAAGACAGAACGCTGTCACCGATCATATGAAAAGGTTTCACAGGTCTGAACCCACATCAGAGAAAATCTTGAGTGTGCTAGTAATACGATTGCTATGGCCGCAAACAGTCGAGGCGGATGGTCATGACTTTAACGCGCAACGAAAAAAAAGGGCAAATGCCATTCAAAAAACACATCACGCGTAAGCGAAACATGTTACTACCGTTTATGACTCTGGTCCTGCAGTGCGTACAATGGCGAAGGGTATTGGACCTTAATAGATCACAGCTTTCGATGTGCTTCAGGGATTAAAACGCACCCTGAATTTCTCTTGCAACGTTTTCACTATCCATGGCTGACTCTGAAATAAGTACCTCGTTAAATTTAAAAACCCATCTTTCATCTCTCTTTTTGCACTGGAAGGAAACCGCGAGAGAAACGTGCCCTTCAGTTCAGTTCAGTTCAGGCGTTCAGTCGTGTCCGACTCTTCATGACCCTATGGACCATGTCACGCCACGCTTTCCGGTCTCTCACTACCTTCTTAACATCACATAGCTTCATCTGCAATGCCTCGAGGATGCCATCTAACCCTTAAGTTAACTCATAATCCTGACCAGCGCCTTCTGCTCCGATGACGCCTGTTATAGGCCATTTCTTTAAACCATGTGATATGAGCGACACCATGAAAAAGCAACCACAGAGATAGAAGTCCTTTTAAAGGCAATGACGAGGCAACATGTATAGAATCCTATCGCCATCCTACTCGAACACCTTGAAGTTAATGACAATGGCTTCACTCTCTTGATCTCTGCAAAAACAGAATTTGTTCAAACAAAGCAGTTCAAGCACCAGACGGCAAGGAGAAGAACATTGCCTCCTCAAGACAGTCACAATATGAGAGAGAACAGTGGCTGGACACCTACCGACGTGTATAGAATACAGGCCACTCAAGAGGGCTCCCCTCGAAGGAGAACAGAGTGGCATGGTGTAGTAGTTGTTCAGCACCACTCCCGTGATGGCCAAGGCGTCGATGTTTGGTGTCGGAATCTGATTGGAGCCATGGAAGCTTACGTCGCCCCATCCCTGCAGCGAATGCGGTGGACTGCATGACAGTGTGCGGACGTTGCATGCAGTCCTTACCTACAGACGTAAATATGTGAACTCGAACCAATGAAGAAAACATGAATAGGCTGAAGACGTAGTATCCAAAGGCTAACCAAGCTAAAAGACACTTTATCACAACCAGCATCACCAGCTTGGCATAGCGCATAAGCAGTGGAGAGGAGGAAGAGGAAGAGGAAGCAGTGGAGAGGAAGAAAAGGACTACAAAAGCATCGTTCGTACACGTGTTAGAAGTATCAGAGCCACCAGTGAAATCCTCATTTCCCAGGATAACATGACGTGAATCTCACCTGAACTAAAGTTCCTCCGACGGCGCATTCTTGCAGGGAGCAGCACCCCGTAACGATCTACCCTAAGGTTAATGTCAGCTTACAATAAATGACCACATATACGACATTCATTGTACCTGCACTGCTCGGCTAGAATGACCCTAATGATTAATACTCGTTTGGAAACAATGTCATCGGCTAGGAACTGCACGTGGTAGGTTTGATTAGGAGGTATGCCGAAAGCGTCTGCGCAAGCACCACTTTGATAGAAAAGTTTTTTCTAGAGTTGTACCCTGAACGGCTCTTAACTAAATACAAGGTCTGTATGCACATACATTCCCGATCTGTAGCACACCAGGCTCTACTAGTCAATTGCATTTGTATGTAAACGAAGGGGTTGCAAGACAATTCCAGCAATTTGTGCCCGTTTATGGTGGTTGCAGCTCAATGTACCCAAGCCTCTGTTTGTATTAAAGGCACTTTACTATTCCTTATTGGGAGCTTTCACAACAAGTGAGAAAGATTCAACAGTCACCCTACCGGATGTCATAGTGTGTAAATGCACATCTTTAACTCACCATGTCGTCGGCCATGATGAATACGATATTGGGAGGTGTTTTTATTTTATCGGCTGAAGCGGGCCACGTTGAGCAGGCGAATATCAGCATGGGTAGGAGCATGTTTCCGATCCGAAATGCGGGAGCACGGACGGTGAAGCTGCGAACAGGATTACAAAGCTTTATAAATATAGTTTTTGCTCTGTCGTGTTACTCGGAATGAGGTATTGGGTGCAACATTATGGAAAACCTAGCCATGCATTAACGACCGATTTCGTGACACCATGAGGGCTGAGAGAGACAGCCCCTGAGTACTCCTCATGCAATCGTACATTAAGCTTTCTATACCCACACATGATGATGAAAGGTGCCAGCAACATAGGCACAGAACTTTTATCAAACATTATGCAATCTAAACACTGTTGAAGCTTACGCCGAGGCGTCGTCCAATCCAATAGAGACGAGAAAAAAATTGAGAGGACGATTAAACTTCCCTTTAAGAGTGCACGCGATAGTGCCACTAGCATCGCCTATTCATTTTAAGAATTTAAAATGATTTGCGGTTAGGTTATTCAAAAATTTCGAATAACTCTTACTGTAACATGAGTACACATCCCAAGCATGCTAATAAGCCATATACACAACAATGAGTACTACAGGGGCTCCTACGACACGCTTTGTGCCAATAAGGGGCCTTTGTGTTCTATGGGTCGCATGCCCTCCCTGGGTTCAGATGCTTTGTGCCAAGGGGCCTTTGTGTTCTGTGGGTCGATTGCCCCCCCGCCCCCCCCCCCCCCCCTTTGGGTTCAGACACCAATCATGACAAAATTATTTTATTGAGCTGCTTCTATTTGCTGAAAAAAAAACTATTTGAGGAGCCTCCTAGCCAATTTTGGCTCATCTGATCTCTTCGATTCGATACCGTTATTTGGAAGGGGGCGTTTGAAATTGCTAGGCGAGCTCTCGTGATTGTGACGTCATGATTATGTCGGACAATTACGACATTTTCTGGACTGCGCAGGACGCCGTCACAATTTCAGCTGAACGAGCCCTTGAAGTTATCTTTTAAAAGCCGCTTGAACTCGCCGCTTGAACATACATCGCACCGACCATCCATTCAAAAGCAAACCTACCGTAGTGTAGTACTAACATGTTGAAATTCGCTCGTTTACTCTTGACTATTAAACTTTGGGACGAGCAGCCGAGAGCCGTTGCTTGTTCTTACTATCACGATGCATTGGTTATCCCTGTTTCTTTTGTATAGGTCTGCTGTGTTTTCATATTGTCTCACCTGTGAGCGTGCAATATTGTTCAACCATCCCTACTTTACGTAATATCCCTCGCCGGATATTTAAGGGCACTGTAAATAAAATAAAAGATAAGCATAATGGCTGGAGCAGTGATAACAAAAAGCGTTCAGGGTGGTGCCGTACCATTTCGCCCCCCATTGAGTATTAATCTGCTAGTTAAGTTAGATGCAGGGATTCGGATCAGACACACATGCGCATTCAATTATATGCCTTTAATTTGAAAGGTGGGCACCGAGAAGTAATATAGGAAATGTATCCTTGCTTTCTTTCAAAACAGCCAATTTTAATTTTCCGCGTTTGCCAAAACTTTATTCGCGGAATGCACACTTCGGCAAAGCTAAACAGGCAAACAAAACCATGGCAAACTAGGCTAAACAGTGCTTTCGCACGTGGGAACCGGTTTAAGTGGAATATAACCCAGGCAAAGTTTCTTCTTTTCTTCCCGCGTCCTACTTACATTTCCAGGTGCTTTAATTGAGTGTAGGTAATTAAAACGTGCTTTCAAGAGCCGTGGTATATTACCACGGTGTTAAAGCGCAGTATCTAGTCAAGTGCTGAAGGCAGACTGCATAGTCGTCAGCGCGGCTGTCTAGAGCTCTCGAACAGTGTACTTTTGGCTACGCGGATAGACATTTACCTAACTCTCCTCTCCTTAGATGCCTTATATTTAAGAATTATCCGCTAAACTAATGAAATTGTTTAAACGTTTCTCCTCTTGGAAATATGGCAATGCCGCCGTTACGAAATGGTCGCTTTGATTAGCTATAAGGACAGTTCGGATAAACCAATATACGTATCTGCAACTTATATGAGCTTCTATCTGAACACGACAGCCCACCACACTTCTCAAGGTTATCCCGTTTCTAATTCTTCCCACATTTTTCGACGATGGCTAGAGCCGCTGTAGGTGGTGACAGCATTCTTAACACCCATCCGTTAGGGACAGCAAGAACAATTAGCAGTGGGTAAATGCAGTTGAGCCAAGCTTGACAAGTGATAACTCTACTCTGCATGGTTTTGCCTATACCACGTGTTCAGCTGACGTCTTCAGGCAGCCTGTCATGCAGTTTCTGGCGTTATTGAGAGATATTCACCTTTGAAGGTCAAGATCATTGTCATGATCAAGAGGTCCGTAATTAGGTCATGCTCCACGTAGGCATAGTATAAACCCTGGACGAGACGTGTCGCTGCACATGCAAAGTCCCTGTTTGACCTTGGGTCAGCTTCTACGTCACTCGGACGAACCAACCTATCTTGGATTTATAACAGGAGGAGTCGAACTCTCGCTCATAAATGGGCAGTGCTCCACGCAAAGGTTACCCCTCACCTTTGACTTCTAAATTCAGAAGCACCCCAGATGAGCACACACTGGTTTCGCTACACATAAGGCGGAACCTAAGTGTAAATAAGATGGTTAAACCAGCCTCACGAACACGCCACGGTAGAATGTAAGGGCAGTATCTTGCTTGAGTGTAGAAGATGGGTATTTGATTTTACTTATTTCGACCCAACTCTGTTTTAGGTGCGATTACTTTGTTTTAACATTATAGCCAAACGGAAGAGTTCGTGAAACAAACGGAATGGAAAAATGTGCAACAGACAAATGCTGAAGCTAAGAACTACAAGACGAGCACTGACAACTGAAAGTTTGTTCAGACGGCGTGCGCAACAGATGCACCCATGACACGGCCACTACCCCGCGGTTACTTCTGGCATGCGATTCGCTTTTGCGGTATCACTTATTGATCTACACGTGGCGGAAATTTTCTTTTGACATAAAAAAAGTGTGACGCAGGCAATCTTGCAGAAGCTTCCCAGACAGTGTCATACCACTTCCCATATAGATTCTGTCTGGTTGTCAAGTTGCAGGCTTGTTTGTAATTGGAGTAGAAGACACGACTTATCTGCCTCCGATTGGAAAAATAAAGGAACAAAAATAGTTACAACCGAAATAAATCCTAGACCAAGGGTGTAGGAGTGTAGGAAATAAACCCTCTCACTGCAGCCAGCAGCAATAGCCCATTGTTTCGTAAGGCCATCATTCATTTCATTAAATATGTCGTACGTATTCTGCACCAATATGCCATAACATGAAGGTAATGCTCAGTTTTAAAGAAATGGAGCCAAAATTAAAATCATTCACAGGTTACAGGAAATTCATAGTTTAGAAATACCAATTTACCAATTTAGAAAGAAGCAGAAAGGAGGGTGCTTATTTGCGTGCAGCCGACAACCAGAATCCATTCGTTTTCAGCGTGCATCGCAATATTTAGTGAAGTGTGTTACAAATAGTTATATAAAAAGCAACCTGCACTATTACTTTACTCGGAAACTGATTTGGTTGAGGGGACGAACCATCGCACTCTACAAATGAAAGTGAAATTCTTTGTAGGTTACAGGAAACTTTAGCACGAAAAAAAAATCAGGGTCTTTTATACGTCTCTTCAAAGGAGAACGACGATAGCCTGCACTTCTGTTCTATCACTTTCCTGTTATCGCTAAGGATTCTTACTCCTTTCCAGTCAGCTGCGGTCATTAAAGTCGTCGGTTGACTATTGGTTGTTTCCTATTCCCGATGAGCCATGCCTAGACATTATGGTGAATACCACTCATAGCTAAGCATCTTGCTCATTTCCAATCAGCTGCGGTATTACAAGTGGTAGTTGGACATACTGGTCGTTACAGGTCGTTTTTAGTCATTGTTAATCATCCTTAATAGTCATTAGCATTATCAATTAAACCTGTCAATGTCTATAGCGTTTATTCATGACTTATATAAGAGCGCTAATAAGAGTGACACACGAGCGCGAAGATACGGTGCAGAGATTCGACGCACCGATCATGCTCACAACTGCGCTGAGCTCCAGCGCAGATTTTCGTTCCATGAGCCTATAAAAATTTTCACTATAAAGACATGCATATAATAGCTGGCAGAAGCTTTCAGGGTCAAAGCAGTAAATCAAATGATTATGGAGTGCCAGAGGGGGAAACAGGTGCTGAACAGAATCAATTCTTTCGTCTTGAATGTGCTTCGAACAGTGCAGATCCTTCTTGCTGATTAAACCGCTTTTTGGTAATCATTACGTTCCCATCGTACAGAATAATCCATGTGAAAATTCCTCCCTAAGCCCAAAGATTAAGGATTAGTAGCAAGAAACAATACAATTACACAGAGAGCAGACCTTTCGAAGTTAAATCGTAGAGTTGCTTGGCACCTGGTCGTGAGCTGGTATGTCCAGGGGCAATAGAGTAAGAGACACTGAGCCTGCACTGAGGCTGTCATGCTATCTTGAGGTAGAAGTGTCGAGATACAGTTTCAGAGAACTTCATTTCGAGTGCCATTCATTTGAAAAATCGCAAAACGACGCTCCGAAAGGTCAATTCGGTTGTTGCCGTCGATTGGCTTGTGTGCAGCATCTGTGGCAGCATACTGAGCCAAAATAAAGTTGCTTCCGATAACGCCGGTTGAGGAGAGGACGACCGGAAAATTGCGCCCATAATCATTTCTGTTGCCCCAGAGGGCGACACTGCTAGGTGAAAGTTTGGCCTTGATCTGGTATCCTACACGGCAGGATTTCTACACACATGCTGCCCTAAATGTTTCCTGTTTTTATGTTCCAGTGCGAAATTACCGGGGTCAAAGCATGACGTTGATGTGACAGCTTACTTTGCAGGAGACTCCGCACAGCTGCGCTAGTAATGCTTTCCTGCTTTTTGTTTCAGTGTTGGTGCAGTCGAGGACGGAAGCTTGGAAGCTGAAAACATGAACCCGATTCTTTACTTTTTCAGCGGGGAGCTGATGTCTCTGCAGAAACGGGTCGTTTATGTGGTTCTTGTCTGAAGGCAGGTCGCAGGGCAGATTTTGACAGATGAAAATGCGGAATGGGTTTGTGAAACTATGAGCGCTGCTTTTGACAGCTGGGCAGGAGTAGCGAGAACATCGCACACCCGACAAGTACGACAAAGGCGAGAGTTGAATCTCTGTCCTCGAAATACCTGTGAGTTCTGGGCTTACACGCAAATACATTGAACGCTTGAACAAGCTCAAGTATACGTCTTCTCGCGCGGGCGCCACAGAGCTGAGTCACAGTGGTGCAGACATCTTTCCAACCAAGCAGTTCTATGTCTTTCTTATGCTACCTTGTTCAGGATATCCAGCCGTCGCTGCTGGATATCCTCTGACAAAAACTCCAACTGTTGTGATTACTTAATCAAACACAGACCTGATTACTGTATTTGAGCCGGGCTGATGACTTCAATGCGCCTTGTTTAAGATTGGGGTACGATGTCTTCAAATGGCCGCGACATGCCCATTTGTGTATCCCTCATCGATATGGCTCTGCCATTGAATATGACACTGATTGTTGACAGCGGTGACTGTGATAACAAAATTCTAGACCTTGTTTTTACTATTGAGAAATTGTTAAAATTGGTTGGTTTGACAAACCAAACTGTTAAAAATTGTCACGATTGTCAAACGTTTTGTCATATGTGAGCTCAATAGACCTGATTTCTAGGTCGCCGATTTTGCCCATCCTGATGACAATTCCAATGTTAATGTTTTAGCGCCATCGTTTTGATGCATTTCTGCACTGTAGCAACATCTGCTTGTTTATGATTTTGAGAAATTTTGTAGCATTGTTCACGAATACTTCTCATGATTCTTTACCCAAAAGATATAAATCGCAACCGAAAGCACCCCTGCTATAACAGGGACCTTATTCATGTCATCAGTCGCGACAAAAGACCTCAAAAATGCTGAAACTTGAGTTAGAGCAGACAACCTTCATTGCTACAAGTGTTTAAAACTGAAGTAGGGCTTGACATATTTTAATAAAACTTTATCAACATTCATGAAATAAAAGCCAATAATTTGCGAAAAACGGTTCTTCTCTCTGCTCAGGATTCATCGCCATTCATAATTGACCATAATTTTTCATTAGATGTTGAGGTCATTCCAGGAACATTCAAAAGTTATTTTCACTCTGTGGTTTTTCAGCATGATGGCGTCAATCCCCTTTTTTGGGTCAGGGATACCCTGCCAAGTTTCTTATCATTGTTGTAAGAAGTGCTGGAGCTAATAACCTGTTGCTAAACATCGATACTGCAAAAAGGTCCTGTCTAGACAGAATAATATTAATAATTGGTTCACAGGAAGGGAAAGGTGCAGCATTTGTCACACGTGTTTCTGTGGACACCTGAACTGCCCCATAGGGGAAGGGAGGAAGGTGGGAGTTAGAGTGAAAAGAGAGGAAGAGGAGCCGTAGTGGAGGGCTACGGAATAATTTCGACCCCCTGGAGATTTTTAACGTATGACATCGCACAGCACATGGACGCCTCTTCGTTTCGCCTCCATCGAAACACAGCCGCCGCGGTCGGGTTCGAACCCGGGTGCTCCGGCACAGTAGTCGGGCGTCTTGTCACTGCACCACCTCGGCGGGGTCTAGGCAGAATACCAAACACATTTTTAAAGAGGCACTCTTAATAGAGCGCCTGTTACGTGATATAATATTGTTACGCTTGAAGCCCTTCCCGAAGATCGGGGTGTTAGAGGCGCCTTGTCAGCTACTAGTCTCTTAGGCTCTGCGCGCGCTTTACCAATAAACGTTTTGGTCCACAGCACCTAGCGCCTCATCTTTTTTGCGGCCGTTACAATTTACCCCTGCGCAGTCGAAGCCCACAGGCGAGTTACGCGGTCTCACGAAAGTTCCAGGGCTTCAAGCGCGCAACATGAGCAAGTTGTGTTATCGACGAACCGCGACCTGTCGCAGTTAGACGCGCAATCACGTAGGTGACGTCACCGATGGGGATAATGACAACGTAAGATTCATCGTAGTGAGCCAATAGTTTTTGGTCAAGGCCATGCCGGCAAAGCGGTCGCCAAAACTAGACCAGGTCATCCGAAGCGTAGGTAACATGTCGACGGTGCTCATCGCAGCGTGCCTTGAAGCGTTCTTGAGAAGCTGCAGTCCGCAAGCGGGCAATTTGCAGAGATTCCTCAGCGAGGCACAGAGACTCTGTAATGCAGGGACCGTCGCTCACTGAGAATGGTAAGATTGCATCCAGGGTATAGCGTGGTGGACGGGTGTACAAAGAAACAAAGGGCTGTAACCAGTCGCTTCATGGGTCGCAGTGTTAAAAGCGTAGGTTACAAAAGGCAGGATGGTGTCCCAGTTTTTGTGATCCAGGGCCACGTACATTGACAGCATATTGGTCAACGTTCAGTTTATGCGCTTAGTAAAGCCGTTTTTTTGCAGGTGATAGGGCGTCGAGTGGCGAAAAGTTGTTGCGCAGAGACGCAGGAGTTCTTCGACGATATCCGCAGAGAACTGACGGCCGCGGTCACTCATAATAATCCGTGGTGGCCCGTGGCGTAAGATGAACCAGCGCAGCAGGAACATAGACACCTGATATGCTACAGCCGATGGATTAGTTGCAGTTTCGCAGTACCGAGCCTGATAATCGGTGGAAACGAAAATTCAGCGATTGCCAAAGAAAGAGTTTGGAAATGGACAGAGTAGGTCGATGCCGACTTGCTCAAAGGGTGTGCTCGGAGGCGGTACAGGGTGCAGCCGCCCAGCAGGAGCAACGGTAGGACTTTTGTGGCGCGGGCACTGCGTGCAACTGGTCACGTAGCGTTCAATAGTCGATCGCATCTTTGGCCAATAAAACCGTTTTTGAGCACGGCGGAGCGTTCGAGTCGACTCGAGATGACGAGACGTGGGGTCTTTGTGTAATACGCAAAAAACAGATGAATAGAGGTTTTTAGGAACTACGAGTAGTCGTGGGCTCACTGGAGCATAGTTCTTCTTCCACAAATCTCCGTCGAGTAAACAAACACGTCCAGTAACCCGACCGGTATGCGGCGAGTTAAGAGAGGTTAGAGACTAGGATCGTTTTCCTGTTCGATTTTAAAAACTTGAAGGTCTGGAGAATCTGCAACCAGGACAAAAATGTAATTGTCGAAGTTGTCGGCGTTGCACTCAGTGGTAGCTAGGGGAAGCCGCGAAAGGCAGTCTGCGTCGGCGTGCCTCCGGCCGGCGACGGGCCTAGCGCGCAAGACGACCACAAGGATATCGAAGGTTTGTCAGCCAGCAGGGAGAGTGGTGGTCAGGGACAATGGTGAATGGCCATCCGTGTAGATATGAACGGAATCGCTGTAAACCGAATACCACTGTAAGGCACTCCTGCTCCGTGACCATGTAGTTCCGCTCAGGCTTGCTGAGAGAATGGCTTGCATATGCGATAACATGTTCTTGTACCCTGCAGCACGGAACAAAATATCCCAATGCCAACACCACTTGCGTCCTTGTGGGCTTCTATGGGTGCAGCATGGTCGAAGTTGCCTAGAATAGGATTTGACGTCAACAGGGACTCAGCTGACGAAAAGAGGTTTCACACTCGGTGGTCCATTCGAAAGAGGCGCCCTTGTGTAGCAGACCTCTCAGATGGGCGGCGGTGTTTGCAAACTGGTGTATAAAACGACGGAAATGAGAACATAACCCAAGAAAATAGCGGAGCTCTTTGACAGTCTTGGGTGGTTTCAACGATTCGTCCGCCGCTGTTTTCTGAGGATCAGGTTGTCCCCCATGCTCATCAACGAGGTGTCCCAGCACCAATGCCTGGCGCTCGCCAAACCGGCACTTCTTGGAATTGAGGACGAGGCCAGCGTTACGCAAAGAGTCCAAGACAATAGCTAAGCGTTCGTTATGCTCAGTGAAAGTGCTTCCAAATATGGCAACATCGTCCAGGTAACACATGCAAATGCTCCACTTCAAACCGCGCAACAGCGGGTCACTAAATCTTTCGAAGGTTGCGGGCGCGATGCAAGGAATGAACGGTATAACATTAAATTCAAAAACTCTGTCCGGCGTTACAAATGCGGTTTTTCCTTGTCATTAGGGTGTACATGGATCTGCCAGCAATGATCTGAGATCTACACAGGAGAAGTAAGAGGCGGCAGAAAGGCAGTCAATAGCATCATCTATACGAGGTAGTGGATATATCTCCTTTTACCTGATGGCTTTCAGACGGCGATGATAGACACAGAACCTGCCCGTACAATGCTTCTTGTACACCAGGATTACAAGGGCCGCCCAAGGACTCGAAGACTCCTGCATTGCCCCTTTCTGAAGCATTTCTTGGACTTGCTCATTGATCACCTTGCGCTCGGATGCTGACACTCGATAGGGGTTCTGGCGGATCGAGAGGTAAGAACCTGTGTTTATGGCGTAACATGTGCGAGACGCAGATATATAAGGCGGTCCAGTGGGCTGGGTGAAGAAAACAGGTGAGTATTTAGCAGGAGGTCCACCAGGGCCTGGCGCTGAGTGGTACGGAGGCTGGTGTTGATCATACGAGTAATTGTGGATGTTGCTGACGGAACGCGGAGGGCATATTGTGGCCACAGGAGGCAAGTTTCAAGCCAACTGGCAGATCGGCGGGTTCGGGGGAGGATTTCGTTGTCCACAACCACGCGTGGCCGTTCACCAAAGAGACCAAACAATGAGGTACAATAACATTCTTCTTCACAAATGCTGAATAAATAGGTTGTACTACAGCCTCAAACGTGTCTCTGCTGCGAGGGGGTGAGGAAACTGGGACGCACACTGCAGTCCACGATGGCATGACTGTGTCTTGGGACACGCTAAACACACTTCCGCATCACGCGAATTGTCCGCGAGACCAGGCACAAAGGTGTGCTCGAAATTAAACACCCCACTGCGAAAGTCAACTGTAGCGCCACACATTTTCCGAAATTCCAACCCTAAAATTATGTCATGAGTGGAGCAGGCAGTAACGATAAATTAAGCTTGAAAAACTTACTCACCCAGTTTGACTCCCACACTGCACACCCCAAAGGCCGGGATGATAACCCACTCACTCCACAGAACGGCGATTTAGGGGCACACTGAAATGTCACTTTGTGCCCTAGCAACCGTTTAAATCATAAATGAAAGAGTTTCCCCGGTATCGACAAGAGACGATGTAGAGACACCATCGTCAGATACGTTAACTTTGTTCTTAAGCATTAAAACAGGGGAAGGTAGATTGGTGCTCAGCAGACGTCCAGCCACCTCACCTCCATAGGTCGCGTCGGCTAGTTTTCCGGATGAGGTGATAACGAGCGGCGGCTTGGTGACGGCGATCGACGTGTCCGGGATAGCGGAGGAGGGGTCGTCCTGCGCTGTGATGCAGGAGAAGAGTTCCTCAAGTTGGCGTGCCAGTGGTCAGGTGCAGTGATTAATTTCGAAGGCTGCCCCTTGGAAAGAGGCTGGTGGACGGGCCGTTTAGTGAAGATCGTGGAGCCAAAGCGAGACGAACGGCGGTGATGGCAAACGCGCGAGATGTGGCCGGGATTACAACACTAGTAGCACACCAAAGGCTGACGAACAGAAGGCGGCCCCAGTAAGACATTGGAGGTGTTGGGACCTGTAGGGAAGGCATCACGTCGTACTTCTTCCTCGTAGATAACCGGTGGCGGCTCACTAGAGTGCACAGGTGCTTCGCGCCGCAATCGATTGGTGTGGCGCGGTCGGGACTGTCGAGACAGCTAGGGCACCGGGTAGCCCTCGTAGTCTGCTGTGTTGACAGACAAGGCTTCAAGTGGAGCCATCAGATACGCGCATGGCTGCTCGCTGGGACGAAAAGTCAGCTGGTTAACTCGTCACATACGATCTAACAAATAGAAGCGGCAAGATCGCTGGAAGAAGTGGAGTCAATGGCTTCCACTGTTGGTACAGTAGGCAAGCGATCAAATTTAGGTGTGATTCGCCACATTTTAAGGTTCTCAAACGTACGGCAATGCTCAATCACGTTCGAGACCGATGCCAGGTTTTCATTACGGGTAAGGTAGGTATAGACACCGTCGGCAAAACCTTTCAGAGGGTGGCCAACCTTGTCATCGCCGGACATGCGAAGAGAGACAACTTTGCAGAGCTGTAAGACCGCCTCGATATACTGAGTGCAGGTCTTTCCATGAAGCTGTGCATGTTGAGCCAGTGTCTGCTCGACTCGCTTCTTTTTTGCTGTGGAGTCACCACATCACTTGGACAGCTCTTCTACAAAGCGTGCCCAGGATGTGAAAGTCTTCTTGGTTCTCACACCAAGTAAGAGTCGTGTCTGTGAGCTCGAGCACCACGTTGGCAAGCTGTGCGCTCGTGTCTCACTTGTTATACCGGCTGACGCGTTGGTAGTGCGTCAACCTTTCGTCGAACGTCCTCTCCGGTGGTACCCGCAAATATACAGGACACGGTAATGCGGCCAAAAGAAGCTCGAAGCAGACCTGGCCGCGGAGTCTCCGTCCAAGTACATCTCTGCGATGGAATGTGGTAAACCGGCAAGGCGTCGACTGCGGTGAGGTCCGAGTGGTAGATCCGTGGCTGATGAGGTCGATACTCAGTAAGCATCCACCAAGTTGTTACGCTCGAAGGCCTTCACGAAGATTGAGGTGTCAGAGACTCCTTGTCAGCTACTAGTCTCTCAGGCTCTGCGCGCGCCCTAATAACAAACATCTTTCTCCTCCACAGCACCTAGTGCCGCGGCTGTTACATTATTCAATAAATCCCTTCAAACGCCAACTATTGGCAATATTTTGCTGAGTTTTGGGACTGCTGTGAAAAATCGGAATATTTTCTTGCTCCTCAGATTAATAAACTGAAATCACAAATCTGTTCATTAATGAAATTTTGACTTCTCATGGCTCATTCATCCATATTCCCAAATTATTTCTGCCAATTATTTTTGTAAGCAACAAATTATCTCAAATCATATATGGTTGGGCAAAAAACCTGACAGGTTAAATAGAATCGCCTGAAATTTATTTAATGCCGTTCTAGAAATTGTAGAGGTGAAACTGGTTATCAATACGACGCAGTGATATATCTTGCATTTTTTATATTTACCAAATTACTTTAGTTGAGGGAGGAGCTTGCCGAAAGGAGGTCAGCCTATTATTTAAATGAAAAAGAAATAACACAATACAAGAGCAATTTGCCTAACAGAGAAACTAAGAAATTAGTTCGAAATACCATCAGAACCATTACATTCAATCCTGCGCCGTCTGCGAAGACAAACGCAAACTGAAATAATCATAAAGCGAGCTGCGCCTAGCTAAACAGTTGTATAGGCGATTTAGTAACTTATGATGACATCAACACTAAGAATAGAGTAATGCCCTGAGGAGTTGTATCTATAAGCGATGAATACAACACTATAACTAGGTACACTGTAGTGTTAAAAAATGTCGGAAGCTGGAGTGTGATCAACTACATTCTCTTTGTAACGCTGTTTTGCAAATTGTAAATTAAATTGCAACACTATCTCTACAATCGAGGTCAACGCAGACAACAAACATCACCCATTTCGAGCTTAAAACTGCATACTCTCAGCGAATAAGAGCGCAATGCGAGCATAAATATGCATCGTGAAATTACGTACATAAATTTGTGCTAATTTGAAAACCAGTTTACAGCTGTGTGATGCTTGCTATTTAAGTTTTAACGCTTAATAAAGCCCTGTATCCAACTACCGCATCGATTGAGGAAAATGCAGAAAACTAGAAGGCCTTTCAGGTATGATCTGGATCAAATTCCATTAGAATATGCTGTGGAAGTGAGGAATCGATTTCAAGAATTAGATCTAGAAGACAGAGAGCCCGAAGAGATGTGGACTGATGTTTGTGATATAATACAAGAAGTTGCTACTAAGGTAGTTCCAAAGCAAACGAAATGCAAGAAAGCAAACTGGTTATCTGAAGAGGCTTTGCAAATACCTGAGGAAAGGAGGATGGCAAAAGTTATGGGGGAACAAGAAAGATACAAGGTTCTCAATGCGGATTTTCAGAAAATATCAAGAGAGATGAGAATGCCTTCCTGAACATACAGTGCCAAGCAGTTGAGGACAACAGCCAATTAAGGAACACAAGAGCTCTGTATAAGACAATCAAAGATATCAAAGGAAGCTTCTGTGCTAAGCTGGGCGTGATAAAGGAAAAATGAGGCGAGGACCTCACTGAAGCCTCAGAGATAAAGAAGAGGTGGCAGGAATACACAGAAGAACTGTACAAGAAGGACCCGAATGTGCAAACCCAACATAAGACGGTTGTAATTACTGACCTCGAGCCGGGCATCCTGAAGAGTGAAGTTGAATGGGCCTTAACCAGCCTTGCTAAGAACAAAGCCAGCGGAATTGATGGCATTCCAGCTGAGTTGCTTCAAAACCTCAACCATGACGCTGTTAACATTCTGCATACATTATGTCAGAAGATTTGGACAACCCTGCAGTGGCCACAGGATTGGAGGAGGTCAGTTTACATCCCCATTCCAAAGAAAGGCAGTGCCAAATATTGTTCCAACTACCGCAAGATCGCGCTTATTTCGCACGCTAGCAAGGTGATGTTGAAAATCCTCCAAGGTAGGCTGCAGCAGTATGTGGATCGGGAGATTCCGGTTGTGCAAGCTGGGTTTCGCAAGGGCAGAGGAACTAGAGACCAAATTGCCAACCTTCGCTGGATCATGGAAAAAGCAAGAGAGTTCCAGAAACCCATCTACTTCTCCTTTATTGATTATGCGAAAGCGTTTGACTGCGTAGATCACAGCAGATTGTGGCAAGCTCTCCAAGAGATGGGAGTTCCAATTCTGTCTCCTCAGGAACCTGTATGAAGGGCAAGAGGCCACAGTCAGAACTGGGCATGGTCTTAGTGATTGGTTTCCGATTGAGAAAGGAGTGACGCAAGGCTGCATACTGTCGCCCTGCCTATTTAACCTATATGCAGAGTGTATCATGAGGAAGGCCGGTCTGGACGAGTCTTCAGCTAGAGTGAAAATTGCTGCAAAACGTATCAACAACCTTAGATATGCGGATGATACCACTTTAATGGCAGAAAGTGAAGTGGAACTCAAGAGACTTCTGATGAGCGTACAAGAAGAGAGTGAGTTTGGGCTTAAACTGAACATTAAAAAACAAAGATCATGGCGTCTTGCCCTATCAAGTCCTGGAGCGTCAATGGACAAGAAGTGGAAGCTGTGACAGATTGTCTCTTCTTGGGCTCCAAGATTACCTCGGAAGGAGACTGCAGCCATGAAATTAGGGGACGCCTGCTTCTGGGAAAGAGAGCAATGGTTAGCCTTGACCGCCTAGTAAAGAGCAGAGACATTAGTCTGCCAACCAAGGTCTGTATAACTCGTGCCATGGTCTTTTCAGTTGTGATGTATAGATGCGAGAGTTGGACTGTGAAAAAGGCTGACCGCCGAAGAATTGACGCGTTTGAATTGTGGTGCTGGCGAAGACTCTTGAGAGTTCCTTGGACTGCCAGAAGATCACATCAGTCGATATTGTCGACAATAAACCCTGACTGCTCATTGGAGGGTCAAATTCTAAAGTTAAAGCTCAGCTTCTTTTTTCTTCTGATGAGAAGAGAGGAGTCGCTGGAGAAAGATTTTATGTTGGGAAAGGTTGAGGGTCGCCGGAGAAGGGGTAGGCAGCGAACGCGATTGTTAGATGGCACCCTCGAGGCACTGCAGATGAAATTATGTGATGTTAGGAAGATAGTGAGAGACCGGAAAGCGTGACGTGACATGGTCCATAGGGTCACGAAGAGTCGGACACGACTGAACGACTGAACTGAACTGAACTGTATCAGTGTAATGGTCGGGTGTATTATTTACAGCTTTGTTATGGGTTTCTTTTTTTCTTTTAGGTTACGGTTTCGCTCGATGTGATATACTACGCAGGCAGTTCTTTGCAGTGCAGGCGATCGTGCTTACACTATGAGAGCTACGTGAACATGCTGCTTTCAGCCCTTGGACAACGACCATTCGGACTGCTGCCCTTATGCTCCCGCTACGTGTCAAATGCCGAAGCCTTTACAGCGTAAATGTAAGATAATCTGATTAGGAGAAGCCATATTACAGACGGAATAAGATACAACTTCAGAGATATGATTACTGAGTGTATGTTAGAATTGGGTTGCAGGATAGGTAGACAGGGATCGGTAAACTACATAAGTAAACAAAAGATCCGGTTAAGGATCGCCGAGAAATGAAAGCATGCGACCCAACAGAGATGATAGAAAAGTCTGCGCTATCAAAGCTAAGGAATAAGTGTAGTGTCAGACGTAAACACGCATACTGTAGAGAGAATTGAATTGAGTATTCTATAAGGAACGGCGGTAAGATGACAGCGGTCAAGAAGAAATTCGACATCAGCAAAAAAAAGACAGATGTGGGAGTTAAGAAAGATGGTGGGCATTGCCATAAATAATAGATATCGGATAGTCAAAGTAGGCGAGAAGTTCTACAGGGATTTATACAGCAGTTAAGATAATCGAGGGGAGAATGAGATTATAGTAGTGCAGGGGAATCAAACGTTCCCCGACTCCCCGACTAAGAACGAAATAAAAAATATTTTTAGCAATGAAATGGGTGAAATCAGATGGAAAGGACAAGGTAAGTGCATATGTGTTGGAAAACGGTGCAGGGATTGAATGATCTGAAGACTTGCCGCCCTAATACTCAGAGCCTCGTGACGTGCAGAGTACCAGAATCTTGGAAGAACGATAAAGTTATCTCAATCCAGAAGAAGGGGAGCGTCAAGGGCTGGTAATATTGCAAGCCTATTACAGGAAAACTACGGCTTACTATCCGTTACGTACAGTATCTTTACTAATAACTTTACAGTCAAAATCGAGAAGAGATGGGCATAGGCGGGACATGTGATAGAAACAAAGATAAACGATAACGGCTGAGCGTAAGAGGGTGGATTCCAAGCGAACGGAAACGTTGCAGCGGGGGCATAAATTTAGATGGATGCAGGTGGCAGAGGACCGTTTCAACTGAAAGGATATGGTAGAGGCCTTTGCCCTGCTGGGGACGGATGTTGATATTTCATCTATCGTCAGTGACAGCTAAACGCATTGCACACCGCCATTATTCTTCAGATTTTTTTACTGTCGTTGTTCGGGTTTGCGGCTAATCTTTGTCGAATTTCAGATAGTTCCTCACGCGTTCAGTTACGTTGCGGTGGATCGCAAACTGCTTTTCTATTTGAAAACGTTTCAACATTACCTTAAATTTCTTCAGGTATATCTAAGTTCATTGGTCTGCGCAGGCCATCTAGGCACTCGATCATACTTCGTTATTCGGCCTCTGAGCTATGTAATAACGGAATATTATCATAAAGTGGAAGCGCCCCAAGGTTTTTTTTTTTCGCATTCTTTCGTATGCAGTTGGCTAATGCAGTTTTATGACAGCCTGACTGCAAACAGTTTGAATATAGTATTCACACGTAAAGAAGCAAACTGCGCGATGGCAAGAAATTTAAGCTCAAGACATGGACGGCAGCCAAAAACAAACTTGAGGATCACTAGAACGGCATCGTGCATTGCAGAGTCATAACAGGTTACATTGAAAGAAATCTTCAGTGTATATTCCACTGCTATATATAGTAGGCATAATATGAAACTAACATTCATTCGGCGCAGTTCACATATTTGATATCTGAAATGGGGCACGAATCTTGACTTCCGAATACCTCGGCTACTCATATATTTCTGAAATATATCTGAGTTGCAAGTGAAGTATATACGAACTACATATACGATAAAACTGCTTTAGATATTAGCAAAGAAAATAAATTAAGAACACACACACACACGCTCGCTCGCTCGCTTTGCAGTTGAAAACCGCGGTATGCTCCCAGATGTGGGTAGTTTACGCATACTTACTCACCTTTTAAGACGACCCTTCAGTCGCTGATGAGGAAGTACTGTGTCCGAAACGCTGTACTAAGGTGCTATTAGATTGACGACACCTCCAATGCTTCCACAATTGCAATATATAGTAGCGCGGAAAGCGTACTTACTGTCTGCCTGGCCTAATGCATGACATCCCCTGCGTCCCACGTGCCACGCGTGCTGCACACTGTGCGGTGGCGCGTTTAAATAGCCCTACAGAAGTGGTGTTAATGCTCTCGAGACAGAGCAGCGGCTGCACATAACTCGGCAGCTGCTGTGAAGCCTCTCGTGTCAGAGACGAGCAAAGCATACTTCCGGAGGCGTAATTGTGAGTGTCTGTAGGAAACATGCCAGTTCTACGATCTTTGATTCTAGAAATGTTTATTGCAGCGTAAGCTAGCAGCACGTCACTACTGCATCTGCTTGAGCAGTACGCAACAGTAGTGCTTGGCTGTCGAGTGCTCCCCGAAAAAATATGCAGAAAAAGTGGAGATGAAAAATTCGAAGTAAAACAGACTGAGAGGTCCAATACTATTGTCTAATAACATTGTTTGAGCGTTAGATGAATAGTGGCAGCAAATAAAATTTCCCTGACATGCGCTGTTATTTTTAGCCCTAGACCAGATAACTGAATGTGAATCTGGGCTTGCCCTGTACTGCAGTGATACTCAGATGCCATCATAGACTGGCTGAGTTGATCTTCTGACTTACGCTGACAAATCAGAGAAAAACTAATAATATTCGGCAAGCAGAATAGACGAGCTGGTTTTAGCATTGTCACCTGGAGAAAACATGAAAATGAAACGGGCTACCATAAGTAGCGGCACCCGTCAGTAGTAGAAATCGGCATATTTGAAAATTGAGATAGCATTGAAGACCATATTTCGGGGAAAATTCGATGACGTCCTGCGTCTGTCACGAACATATTTAAGTCACAGAAAGAGAGACCTGTGTCTATCAGTAAAATGTTTGATTGCTTAAAATGACATGCTGGGTCTGTACCCGAAATCTAGGTAACATGCCCCGCACAATTCGACATTCGATCGGTGCTCGGTCAGGTAATGTGGCCCCTTGATATCATCAACCTCGACAACCAGGTGATTCATAGCCTAAATGGTGTGTCTTCCAGCAGGTAGCGGTTGACATTATTGAGAACTCGTTGGTCATCGGTTGTGGGACGTCACAAAAGCAAGTGACACGAAAGAGTAAGCTGGTACTCAAGTAGGGGGTCACGGAGGGTTGTCATACACAATGTCGCAACCATAGCCAAAAAGAAAAATCGGGATATAACCACTCCCTTCAGCCGCAAGCTGGGTGCGCTATCTTTACACCACTCAGGGACATTACCCCAGTTCGGTTAGTTTACAGGGCTTTTACTATTATCCCATACCACAAAGCTTATAGCAGCCACATACAGCTACTATTTGTTAAAACTAAAACTCCCAATTAGCACTACTAAACAGGCCTGCTAAGTTGCACCTATAATTAGCTCTACTACTACTCTACTAGCTAGCTAGACTAGCCACGTGTCCCTAATATTTACAACTTAATGAACTGCTATTAAGTACCTAATTTAACTATAAACAGATTTTTACCATCAATTTGTTGGGTATTAAGTGTATCTATTCGTACATATGAATCACACCAGAGGTTCAAAGGTAAGAATCCCCAATGGGACCTCATATTTGTGAGTGCATGGATCTGAATGTAATAAGACATCAAAATAAATGAAGTTCCTTAACAGTACAAACTAAACCAAGGAACATAGGACGAAATACATTGCTACAACACATCGAAAATTATACAGTGCATTGTAAACAGTTAATCACAAGCACAACAATAAGTAATGCGAGGTAAACAATTATTTAGGTATGTTGCCTAGTGCCTATACAGCAATGTTGTCGCATAAATTCTTATCGATATTTAAGTATCACCAAAGCGCTTTTTATGACTCGTTACCTTATAGTGACAGCCTATCTGTATTATCGTTCTTGAGCAGCCGTTGCAAAAACAGTAACTGTAAAGCATTCAACCTTGACTTTAGAGAACTGTGATATGTCACCTATGAGCAACTTTTCTGGAAGACACTCCTACTATGAGCTATGAAACGCTTCAGTTTTCCTCTACATAATGGCCTTGCACACATTCTGTGCTAAGCACTAGGTCGTTGCTATTGCGTGGCACAAAAGCTAAGCTTAGAACGTGTCACACAAAAATTGCATCATCAGTGTCTGTAGAACACTACCGTTTGTTATGCGGGTAATCCTTTTCCATGCTTAGGCATTCTGTCAGGGAAGATACCAATGTTACCTCTGGGATCGTAGCTGCTACGCACCACATAGAACGTTCCTTAGACGCGGGCGCTTACAGCAGACCTTTGTTGGCTTGGGGCTGCTGGAGAATTAGTCTACACAGATATCAAAACAATATCAGGTCTGCCTTCTGGCAAACGTTCCGCCGTCACGTAACCACATGACGTAGAGAGCTGGAAAGCTCTGGCATCCTCCAAGCTGAGAGACAAAACGATTTCAGAGGAAGAGGGCGCTTGAAAACGACCGGACGAGCATGGCATAAGGTGGAATGGGGTCGAAAGATTGTTTAAAACATCGCTAGTAGATCTGTGTATCGATTTGGATACGCTCGTTGACCCCACCCCTCCCCCCTCCCATCAATATGAACAATAGTTGCACGTTTAGATACTCCAAGCTAGGTTTGTCTTCAGAATGTAGCAGCGGGAATTCCGCATTCTGTTCCACGCCAGCTCTCCTTATTAGAAGCTTGGTGGGCAGTGGAAGGCCGATGGCTATATTTGGACGGCAAAGGATTTCGTGTCATTCACCTTTAGTATAGTGTCTGACGGAAGCACGTCTAATCGGGATGGCACATGACGAAATTAGATGTCGCTGACCAAAAGAAAAGGATAAGATGACGTTTCGGCTCCCCCAGGGGAGCCTTGTTCACAATGAGGCACTACGTAGCTGCGTCGCTTATTTTATATACGGCGCTTGAGCGAACCTAGGCACCTGACGTAGATTGGGGGCAAGCGTCCGTCATTATGATTAAGCATTTTCGCGGCCGCCTGAATAATCAGCGATTCCAGATAGTGCCGTGACTTCTTCCTTTCTTTTGCGATCACACGTGCATCTGCAAAGTTTATGTTGTTAGCGGCGGACACAGAGTGCTCGGCAAGCGCATTTTGATCTGCGCACCGGTTTCTGACGCCACTTTGGTGATCACGTAATCGCCGCTCAGCCACCCGAATTGCCGCAAACAAACGGGCAGTCCGCACATGGTATAGAATACACAACACCTGGGAACGTTTCTTTCTTCAGCTTGTCTGACTTGCACAAGCTGATACCTCAGTTTTCGAGCTGGCTCATGTGCGGTCTTTACTTCCTAGCCCTGCAATAGGCGCGCCAAATATTCTCTGATGCCAGGAACACAGAGAACTGCGGGCAGTGTCTAGGTTGTGGGATTAGCTTGCAGCCTGGGACATTTCATTTGATGTTGTACAGGGTCCATGATGTATACAGGATAGCCACAAGTGGACAAGTCACGCCGTATACGCACTTCGTCAGTAATCCGGTCTACTCCTCTGGAACGCATTTCTTTTTGTGGGAGGAGTGATGACACATAACATTTCTGAAAATCAGGGTTAAAATGGAAATAACGGCCGGTGTGCTTGGGTTTTTAGTAGATGGTAAAGGTTATACGTGAGGACAGTCTGGGAATGAGTATATCTATGAACGGGAGGCGGAGGTCAATTTCTTCTTTAACGGTGAACTCCAAACTGTTAAGGCGAATAGTAAATTCATGTAGTGGCTTCCTTCTTCAAGATGCAAAAGCAGGCGTCAACGTACCCCAGGAACACTTTTGGAGCTGGCGTGAAGGACTCTAGAGGGCGGCTTTCGATTTCTTCCATTAACAGACGTCCCAGTAACAGCCCCCTCCCCCCCCCTCCCGCTCCTCCATCCTGGTCGCTGGAAATAAAAAGGACCGCGGGCAAAGGATTTGAGTCGAATCACATGTACATGCTATGTTCCACGACAACAACAGCCGCTGACAGGTGACTCGATAGTTCACCTGTGAAGTTTGTTCGAGCGCAGTGTATGGGCCGATGAAGCGGCTGAGAAGCTTGTCAGACAAGCCTGGTTTGCGGGTAGGCGTCCAGAGCAACGCTTCGTCACCGGAATTGAATAACATCTCATGGTGAGAGAAGTAACTGCTTTTCCGCGCAGTACAGGCGGCTTCTGTGCTGAGTGTGGCAAGTTCTCGACAGTAGGCAATACGTGAAGTGAATTGTTCATATGAGGGTGTGTCAGAGAGAACAGGTGCAGAGAAGGAGGTTGCTTCCAGGCAGAATGCAGGAAAGCGATCACAGACACGGAAAAGCGGAACATAGCGGGTAATGCGTTGAACTGCAGTGCTGTATGCGAAGGTGATAAAAGGAAACAAGAAATCCCAGTTACTGTAATGAGGGTCGATGTTCGTGAATAGCATATCGGACAGAGTGCGATGGAAGAGCTCGATGAGACGATTCGTTTGTGGGTAGTAGGTATATGTTGTTTTGTGAACAATGTTTGCGGCAGGAAGAACGTTGCCATGATTGCACTGAGGAAAGACTTGCCGCGGTCGGACAGGAAAACACGAGGGGCTCCGTGTCACAGAATAATTTCTCATAGGAAAAAGCTTACTATCTCCGCAGCGCATCCAGACGGTATTGCTGCGATTTCGGCATACTGGGTGAGATGGTCCACAGCTGTTACGACTAAATGATTTCCCGCCGCGGTCAACCGTAAAGGGCCGTATAGGTCAATGCCTACAACATCGAAAGGAGTAAAAGGGCAGGGAAGTGGTTGAAGTAGGCCTTCTGGGGATGACGTCGACCGTTTACAGCGTAGGCATGGCACACATAGGTAACGTACTTGGCAACACTCGTTGTGAGACCGGGCCATAAAAAGCGCCTCTTGATTCTGTCGTAGGTCTTATGGTAAGAGAACTTAGAAGAATGGCCAGCCACGGTTTGCCGAAAGGGTGGTTTATACGCCAGCCAAGCAATCCATCTTGCATTTTAAAGTTAGCAAGTTGACGGCGCAATCGAGAAATCGGGGGTAGTTAAGTACCGCTGAGCCGCTCTATAAGCTTGCGACCGTACAATTCCGCTTTCTGAGCGGAAGCCAGATCAGACTGGATGTCGGAAAAGGCGCTAATCGACGAGGTATGCGCATTCTGGTCGGACAAATCATTTGCATGTGCGGGGAAGGAATAACCTAGAGAAGTGCTAGGTGAAAGGGAGACAAATGGACAATGAGAGAGGGATCGGCGTTGAGGTGCTTCTTGCCAGATTTGTAAGTTATTATGAATTAAAATTCTTGAAGTAGAAGAATCTAGCGCGCAAGCCGCCGAGTTAAATTTTCAGGATGAGAGCCAGCATAAAGCATGTTAGTCAGTGACTACCATGAAATAGAAAGATAAACGGGTTTATTGAATGGAAAGGTAGATAGGTGGGCCGGAATAATCAAAATATGGCCTATTTGCACTGGGGAAGAAAAAGGTCGTGATGGGTGACGATGTAGCAGAAGGCATATATTCAGGCACGGCAACGCGCTTTAAAGCACGACTCAAGTCCGCTGGCGCATAAAAAACGTCTGAGCCCACACTGTCTGGGCACCCTTCCCCTTGTACTGCCGAGTGCCCAGTAGCAGCTCCTCCGACAGATGGCTCTAGTCCAAAAGCTTCAATGAAACGGTTAGCACTTTCAGTTCACGCGCATACACTGGGAACAGCATAATGCATGGTTCACAGTCGTGGGGTGGACCCGAAGTTGAACATTCCGGGGCGTCCGCCTGACCAGTTAGATGCTGTACCTGCGCGTGAAAGCCACATTTAAACCATGAAATGCCGAGCGTAAAGGTAAGGGCGACATTTGTGAGCACCTCATATAACTGCAAGACACTCTTGTTCAGTGATAGGGTAGTTCAGGTCAGCTGGAGATAACGTGCGGCTGGTATAAGCGACAGCCTTTTCGACGGATGAATCTTGTAATAACGCAGCACGAATACCACGGCCACTCGCATCAGTTTACAGTATGGGCGGAGAAGGATCATCAAAATGACATAGAACTGAATCTGATGCCAGAAATTGCTTCAGATACTTAAAACCAGTCTCACAGTCAGGAGTCCATTCGAAAGGGACACCTGTTGGAAGCAGCCAATGTAGAGGCGATGCAAGTGAAGCGAAATTACGGATAAAATGGCGAATGTACGGCGCTAGTCTGTAGAAACTACGCTGCTCTCTGATGCAAGAGGGCCGTGGAAAACGCACAACCGCAGCAATTTTGACAGGATTAGGCCTAATGCCATCCCTGATGACGATATGCCCAAAAAGGCTGATGGATTGTGAGGCAAACCGACATTTATTTGGTATCAAGCTGAAGCCTGGAGCCGGAGATCGCAAATAAATCTTCGAAATGCTTTAGATGTTCTGAGAACGTTAGAGAAAATATCACTATGTCATCCTGGTGGCATAAGCATGTCTTTAATTTAAGGCTTCTTGAAAACGGCGTAGATCATACGCTCCAATGTGGCCGGAGTATGTTATAAGCCAAATGCATCACATTAAACCCGTAGGAGTGCCGAAGGCGGTCTTTTCGTTGTCTTCCTCATGCATGGGTATTTGCCAGTAACCCGACCAGACGTACAAACTTGAGAAAACTTCAGCACTTTAAAGACCGTGAAGGGCGTCGTGAATGCGTGGCAAAGGATATACATCCTTTCGATTTATCTGATTCAGAGCACTGTAATCAGCGCAAAACCTTACAGAGCCGTCTTTTTTTCTTTTCTTCATCAGCAAAATAGGCGTACCGGGGACTAAAACGACGAATGATTTTGAGATTCAGCATATCCACGAAGTTATTATATATTATCTTACGTTCCGAAGAAGAATACACTCGCCAGGGTGGGCGGCGAACAATGGTAGAACCGTCCGTTGTAATGCGATGCGTGGCAGCATAGGTGCGACCCAAAATAGGAGAGTGAGTGTTAAATGATGGGGCATGCTTCTGTAAAAGTAAGCAATGCCAGTGTCTGGTTCGGCGAAAGGTGATGGCTAATTGAATTAGAAAGTGTCTCACCAGAGGTAGCAGAAGGAGGTGAGGGCGCAAGATTGCTGATTTGTAGAAGACCTACATGCTGAGTGTGGGCGACAGATGCAACTGGGAATTTTTTGTGCGAGAATGGGATCGTGCGTAGCGTTCCGGGCGGTCAGAGGGTGGCCAGAGGAGATGAACCTCACGAGAAGCTAACAAGCGATGTATCGATGATGATCCCGCGGGACAGGGTTCGCGTGCACAGTGCAACTAAAGCGTCCCTATCGGTAACCTCATCACATTTCACTTCGATAACTTTAGTCGTCCCAGGTATGAAGATATTGCCAATACTTGGAGTACTCACAACCACGGATATTCAGCAAGAGTAAATATGTCGCTTTCAGCATCTTCAATGCTGCGGCCATGGAACGTGATGACTGCAGACGCGGAAGGCAGAAAGCCCAGCCAGGAATGAGTTGATGGGGACATGAGGAAAGCATCGCAAGTTCGATGTGATAGCGGCAGACGTCTATTGTGATCAGAGTGGTGCGCTGCTCAGAAGGAGATATGGGGGCTTCATTGGCGGCGCTTAAACGAGGTCATAGTAGAGTGCATGAACTGTCTTGAAGCGAGAACATCAATCTGTATGACGGATATACATGCGCCGGTGTCAATTAAAGCTTCGACGAATGTCCCTTCAACTTCCCCTGACAGCTTGTTAGACGGGAATGTGGGAAGAATTGTACGATGCGTGGGCGGTGTAGCTGTAGCTCCAGAAACTGCACAAGTCAGTTTTTCGTACGGCGGTCAGAGGTATACGATGCTGGTCGAAGAGGGGATGGTAAGGCGTTGGTGTACGTCGCCTTGAGGACCGGCCTGTACACGCTTTCTCAGACGGAGGTAGAGGGGATGATCGGCGAGGTTGTTGGTAACAGCGTAGGTCTGACGATAAGGAGACTGATAATACGTGTCCTCCCGTTGAATGTCTCGGTAGTGATGTCGCTCGTATCACGTGGGCCGGCGACAAACTCGAGCGAAGTGGCCACGAATGCGGCGGTAGAAGCAGACCGGCCTGGGAGAACTGCAGCGCCATTGAGTAAAAGTTGGGCCGGATAAAGGAGAGAGTTGGTTATGTGAGGTGACGTCTATATTACACTGCGAGGACTGGAGTAGGAAGGCTGCATAGGTTGAGGGGGAGTGATAGCAACCTCAGCATGCGTAGGTATGTAACGGCGTCCTGGCGGCTCTTGAAAGGCAGCACGCCGCTACAGTTCCTGGATCAGGGCATGTAAAATAGAACAGCTTGTAGGGGAGGAAGAAAACGAATTTACAGGGGCGAGAAGATGTCCTGGAAAAGGGGCCTGCAGCTCTTCGCAGATGATCGACTGAATCGTCGAGCGGTGGTCGGCGTCTGTGGAGAAATGACTGTCCGAGGTGTTCGAGAAGCGGCGTGACTGAAGGTCATCTAAGCGCTGACATGTGGTACGAATGTCCGCAACAGATGATGGGGTTGAGTGGCGAGAGTGCTAAAGGCTAAATCGTCGATTCCTTTCAGTACATGATGGACTCTGCCGGTTTGAGGCATGGTAGTGTTGGCACGCCGACAAAGGGCAACTACGTCGTCAATATATGACCAGTAACTCTCCATATGAAGCTGCACGCGGGTGTCTAATTTTTGTTGGCAAGTTTTGGGGCCGTTGCCCACCGTTCCAAAGGTCTAACTAAGCTGAGTTGTAAACTGAGTCCAGTTAGGAACGGCGGTACGATGGTTGACAAACCAGGTCTTGTCTACATGGTTCAGAAGAAGCCGACATTCAAAAGTTTTGTAGAAGCGTCCCAGTGGTTGCAGGCGCCAGCACCTTCGTGCTGCTCCAGCCAGTTCTCAATGTCGCTTCCGAGGACGGCAAGAAAAAGCGGGAGGACCAGCTGCCCGGTGGTTATAATCCTGGTTGGCTGACCTGACGGCTTAGCATAGGACGCAAAGTGTGAGCAGTGCCGGTAGACACCTAAAATTCGGGAGGCACATCAGCTAGAGAAGCACTAGCAGCTAGGGGGACGGCAGTCGGAACATGAAGATATTGATCGTGATGTTCCGTCCTTGCAGATTAGCTGAACAGGATTTGACCGGAGCGTAGCTGCAGGGTTTCGGTTGAGAAGTACTGGGATCAAGAGCAGGCTGCACTATTTGTACGCTGGCGACCTGGATGTATTAGCACTGATAACAATGGTGTCGAAGAACGATCACCCAGCATGCTGGTTATGATTCACCAGTGAGGATGAAGCTCACGATAAATGCTCGCATTACATATATATATATATATATATATATATATATATATATATATATATATATATATATATATATATATATATATATATATATATATATATATATATGTATGTATATTCAATACTGCCAGTTTCATCAGCGACCAAGGCAGGTGGGCTTACAAAATTGGAGCAATATAGAATATACTCTGCATTCATAGATGGCCTAAAATACCTCTAATGAAAGTAAATACAAAATGTGAATCAATTTAGGAATAAACGAAACAAAAACACTACGGCAATGATTCCATATCCAGTAGCCAGGTGTATCATCACATTGTCAGTAAACGGGAAACAAAATATATTAGGTGTGGTTAAACCTGGAGTTACGCGAGAGCAACCTGCATGGCTAGGCTTAGTTTCAGTTTGAAAGTAAGGTCATAGCTTTTGCTCCTAGTAATTTACTATGGTTTCAGCTTTAGTATGCCATAGGGGCATCACTTTCCGTATAAGCACCCCTTGCCTATCGTCGTTGACCATTCAAATTCCTCTAGTTTTCCGTCTTCTTTCTTCGCTTTTTGGACAGGCACGGACAGGCATGGTGAAATGGCGAGATGCCGTAGTGGAGGGTTGCGGAAATTTTGACCACGTAGAGTTCTTTAACGAGCACTCACATCGCACAGTACACGGGCGCCTTGCTTTTCGCCTCGATCGAAAAGCTGCCGTCGAGGCCGGGATCCGATCTCGCGTCCTTGGGAACAGTAGTCGAGCGCCGTAACCACTGCGCTCCCACGGTGGGGTGTGAGGGGCATGTGAGTGATTAACATAAAGTGAATTGATTACATAACGTGAATTCTAGTGCGGCGTGAACTGTGATAACGATTCGACAGAAATGATCGAAGGATCTAGGATCTAGGAGATGTGACCACGAGGGGGAAGTGGAGTACATGAATGCGAGGTTGTGGCATGAGCATTGTGCTGGAGCACGTGCACGTTTATGCCTTGACGGTCGTGACGGCGAGAACAATATGTATTTTGCTAGGTCTATCTTGCAATAACCATGAATCAGCTGAGGTAAATATTTTAGTCATGCTAGTTGAGTTCTAGATGATAGCGTCGTTGTGCCCGAAATGGCTGGAAATTTAGTCGGTGAATCAGTGCGCGCATATGTGTGATGAATAAACGAAAGTGCCTTTGCTCTGTACTTTTCCTAGCTTCTTTATGTTATGTAATGAATGGGCAAACAAAATCAGTGTTACCGTACTCAAAACTATAGTCTAATGAAAGAAGTATAGGGACGAAGTTTTTTTGATTCGGGTGTAAGGCGCAGACATCTTCATAGAAAGATATTTTGCGTAATGTTAAGAAAATTATATTAGCAACGTGCGCATCCCATCGGAGGTTGGAAGTTAGAGTGACACCTAAAGAGAAAGAGACTCCTTAATGAAAAAACAGAGAATTTTGCCAGAGTTTAGATTTCGCTGGAATGCTACTCTGTGTAGGAAGGGGAATTCGGGAGGGAAAGATTGAAAAAGAATGGTGAGGGAAATAATAGAATTGAAGGGGGAGATAAAACACGGCCATTAAATACGTGTTAAGGGGCTTCGTGGAGTAATGATATAAAATCAAATAATGAAATGCATGATCCTAGAAATGTTCTTATAGAGTTCACAGCTTGCAAAATGCCTGAGGGAAACATGCGAGGTGAATTTAGAGCTTGTCAAGGAGTCCAATGTCTTTCAAATATGTAAATAAAAGGTTCACCGCGAGACTCTCTTGCCTAGGGCAGATTAAGGGACCTAAAACAGTGTTCATTGTTAAAGGCACTGGGGAGAGCTTCTCCATGCTATGTTCATAGTTTGCACGCTCGTCAGCGTACGCAGTGCACTCAAGTAGGATATGTTCCACAGTTTCAATCGAGCCATAGTTGGCACAATAACGGCTGTTCATTTTACCGAAACGGTAGCGCAAGCCATTTGTATATGCACAGTTTAGACGATTTTGGTGGTAAAGATTTTCTAGTTGGCAGAATATTTTGGAAGTCTTCATTTTAGATGTGGGTCAATTGAATAAAGAAATTGTTAGTGATGCGTCGGCAAGCTCCAAAGTCGATACTTTGTTTCGGAAGCAAGTTTTTTGGCCAGTTGGGATGCATCAGATTTAGTTAATAAGGTCATAAACACTTCTGTTGATGCAATGGTGTCAGTATTTTGCCGTTATTATTGTATGTATAGTCGTAAGGCTGCTGTTTTTATTTTATTGTCATGCAAGATGCTTTAGGTTTGTATATTGTCATTTGCAATTTTTGTACCATTCGGCTAGCTTGTCCAAAGAGTCACTGAGGGAAAAGTAATTTTCGTGCATATTAATAGATCTGCAGGAAATGCAGTCATGAGCGAATAATTTTATGCTACAATCGATATTACTGCTAATGTCATTATTGAAAATTAAAAATAACAGTGGCCCCAGCACGGATTCTTGAGGGACCGCTGATGTGACGGGCACTGTCGCAGATTCCGTCTTCTGAAAGAATATGAACTGTCTCCGGTTTGTTAAGAAGCCTGTAGTCCAGTCTGAAATTTGCGCATTCACAAAGAAACTTCGTAATTTTGAGATTAGTTTTAAATGGCTGACGGGATCAAATGCTCTAGAAAGGACTAATAGTATATATCATTTTGGCTGCAGTTATTGATGCCCAGCGCAAGATCATTTATGGCCACTCTAAGCTTTGTGATGGTTGATAGTCCCCGGCGGAATCCGTGCTGGTTTTGTGTGAACAGATTGTGAGTATCAAAAAAACTTTGTTAGGTGCTTTACATGCTAAAAAGTTTACATGTTCTACTTGTTTGCGATATCGGTCTATTATTAGAAGGTAATGTGGTGTCTCGCTCCTTATGTATCGGTATAATATTTGCTATTTAATAGTTATTGGGTGAGGACGATCATAAAAGTGATTTAGGAGATGTAAGTCCTAAGTATCTGCTGCCCCATTCTGCGTATCACTTCAGAACTTCGTTTGGGATATCATCAGATCCGCATGATTTTTTTGAATGTCAAGCGTGAGTACTAGGTACAGACCCGTATACTGTATCGATTGACGCCTGTTTCCAGTCTTAGATCACATAGAAGAAATCGCGTTTTTAGGGTACCTTTACGACAAATTTGATATTTTTGGCAAGTATATACCCACCCGCGATTACATTTATTTCAACCTAATTAGGTAAACGATATACACAAAAAAGCAACGTCGAAAAAAAGGTAGCGCGAATTGCCGACAACGATAATTGTTTTTGTCGGTTTGTCGGTAAGCGTATGCGGCGTGCGCTTTCTGACCGGCTCTATATAGTTTATGCTTCAGTGTATAACCCACAGCTTAGATGAGGTGATCGCACCTGTTCTTATAAAACCTTTGTCACTGTGCCAAGCCAAGCCTGGAAATGCGAGAGCCATATTTGAGCATCAAGCTTTTTACTTTACGCCGTCCTTAATACGATCATTTGCAGGGAGCCCAAATCGAGAAAGGCTATCAGGAATCCGCAAATACTTAACATCCGATAAGTTTCCCCACTTTCCCACAAGCCATTAGATGAATGCTTCTTCCGCTAGAGAGCATGTTACAATCTGGCAACAGCAGTGATAGGTTTCTGAGAAGAATGCAATATTGCTACTTCACTTCCTGCTATAACAAACAGGTACTCTGGAAGAAGTAAAATGTTATTACAGATGGCAATTAGCTGAAATTTGATCAGCCAACTTTATCACGACAAAAGAAGCGAAGATTCGAAGTACGTAAAAACAAATTTGACATCGAAACCAGCCCTCGCTTAGAAGGTTATGGTATGGCAAAGCCGCACTGCCAGTAATATGATGCGACACGTGCCACCCCGTCATTTCCATATGATTGTACTAAAAAACAGCTAGTCCCCTGAGGCGAGTCATATGTTTAAGGAACAAGAGGACCCCTTTTTACAAAACACACTTCATCCCATCTAAAAACATGACATCGTTTGGCTGTGGTGACTCCTGAAATTGTCCTTTATTTCTGCATTGCTCTTCATTGGTACAGAATCCCTTCCCCGAAGCAAATAGTGTTATAAGCTTATTGAACCTTCTCAAAAATGTTACACACGTCTTGAGCTATACCAAAACGTCTCACAGATGTTCGAGGAAGGAACATTTCTTGAAATTTCTAGAATGTGCGTACAGTACATTTCCTCAAAAACGTTTCTGAACACAAATATACTACAAAAAAGTTTCTGTTACAACAAAATTTCTCCGCCGATTTTTACAGAGAACATGTTGGGGCTTCGTGGAATTCTGTATTATCAAGACTTATGTGTCCTTACAGCCGAAAGTACTATATATCTACGTAGTCCATCCAAAGAAATTACAAGAGAAAAACTGTAGAATTACAGAAACTACACAACTACAAAAAAGTTTGTTACGACAAAAATGCAAAATATTTTGTTATATTTCTTATTCGATTTTGTTTTTCAGCAGACTGGAAAGTTGGACTAGTTGAAGGTTTATCATTGTTAATAAGTGGGCGCAAACGGATCTTAGACCGAGGAGAGGAGATTGGGAAAAGAACGAACTGTTAAATATGAACAGGTATCTAAGTGACAACAGATACGGTCAGTTAACAATTTGTGACAAAGAAGAGAACAAATAAAAAATCTGCGCAGATATCCTATTTCTGTCTTGCACAAGATGAAGTAAGATGAAGGAAGGCAAAAAATGTAGCCAATGTTTCCCGCTCCTGCAAAGTAAAGCATAGAGCATGGTTTGTGCGTTGCAAATCGGATGTGGTTTACAAGATTCCTTTTCTCTGCGGTATGGCATACATAGGACAAACTGGGCGAAAAATGTCCGTCTTCAAGTACACCAAAACGGCATTTCTTCAAGGGTGAGTGAACACCTGCGAGAGCGCAATAACTGCAAGCCTATCTATGAAGACACACAGGTTTTGTTTCGTCATCCTCAGCAAAGAACCAGAAAGGTGATGGAAGAGTTCCACATCGCCTCGTATGAAAACTGCGTCAGCAAGCCTTCGGTTTTTTTTTTTTATCCAAGAGAAAAATAGAATATCTGCTATGATTTTGAATTTGCTCTCTCCTTCTCCATAAATTAATAACTGACCATATCTGTTGTCGCTTAGATACCTGCTCATATTGAAGAGTTCGTTTTTTCCTCAATAAACCAGTTGTGAAACGGCGCTTGTCCTGTTGTCTCATTTATAAATTTTGGAACTTATGAATTCATCATGAATTTGCTGTCTTTTGTTTGCATGAAAATGCGTTGCTACATAAAATTAAAAAAAAAAATATCTTTTACAAACTTTTTAGAAATTTATCTAATGAAACGTTAAAATAAATTTCATTTCAGCTGCTCGAAAGATTTCCGTCGTATTTATCATCAACATCATCATCATCATCAGCCTGACTATACCCACTGCAGGTCGAAGGCCTCTCCCCTATTACTCCAATAAACCCGGTTCTATGCTAGCTGCATCCACTTCACCCCTGCGAACTTCTTAACCTCATCCGCCCATCTAACTTTCTGCCGCCCCCTGCTACGCTTTCCTTCCCTTGGAATCCGTATTTATAGATTTTATAAATTCGTATTTATAGATGTTTTCAAATCACGCCAAGCATTTTCGACCGCCTAAATTATTGCATTAACGAAACAAATATCTGAAATACGTGCTGCACATGATTAGTTATATATAGGACTGCATTACTGCGACATTTGAGCACGAATATTCAATGAGAAAGAACAAGGCATTTGTACCCTAAAATTTGAAAGTATGTTTGCTACAAGACACACCGAAATAGCATTAATCGCGGTGAAAATCGAGGCCGGCTAACCTAGCGCTCGCAAGGCCGAATTTGGGTTACATGCGGGCTCCAAAGGATGAGTAACGTGGATGATGAGTCTGGTTTCACGTAACACTAACCTGTGCGTTCAAGGTTGGCTAGCCGACACGCTGCTGATGCTGCTAATGCTCCTGATGAGATGTGGGGGTGCAAATATATACTGACGACCGCAGAACAGTGGGCAAGGCGACCATTTTGTAATAAGGGAGGAATAGCTCATAGACATCTACCCAAGTGCCGCCATACGGCTACAAAGAAAAGGTATACAGCTTTTTCGGAAACTTCGTATAAAAATTCGTCCTGGTTAGAGGATCGAACCCGGGACGACCGCCTTTTCCGGAGCAGTCGCTCTAATAACTAAGCTAACCAGGCTGGTCAGCAGATCAGATGGTAGGTCGAGTGATAAGTGATCAATAAGTCGAAGTGGGAAAGGTGCTGGTGCACTTTTAGTTAGGGCTCTAAATGGTTGGTCGATTTGTAGTAAGGAAGAAGTTACTCATTAGCATCCACCAAAACGTGTCCGTTCAGCTACAAAAAAAAGCTGTATAGCTTCCTTCATTTAGTACGATGCTAATAATTAATGATATCCTTATTACAAACATCATGGCTGTCTATGTCGATGCATGTTATTTAAAATTTGCGTTTGCGAAGGACCTCCACGGCTTGTGACTGCCTCCTCTTGTGACAACCCAGAGCGATCTACACGAACGCCACAGAAAAGGAGAGTATGCGAGGGCACGGTTTTTGTTCTGTCATGATTTTCGCTACCTTGAATGAAAAACTTTTTTTTAGAATGAATGTGAGCCCCTGACATAGCCTGGCCTTAACTTGATTACAATTTCTGCTAAGCCTTTGCAGGCGCACCTGCGGTTTCGCATAGTTCAAATTTTTTTACGTGTGGAGGAGGTCAGACAGATGACATTGACGGCCCGTATTATTTTTCAAGCAGCTGCCTGCTTATAGGGGTTATCAAGGGAAAGCCTTGGGAGCTATTCTGTTTGCTATATTGCTCAGAATCAGAGTAACTTGCTATGGACGCATTCGAGCGTTTAACATTTTCAGCAAAACCTATCTGATTTACCCCTTAAAAGCAATAGTTGTTTTCTTGTTACTTTTTTACGTGTATACGACAGGGATGCAATAAAAATAAAACAATGGAGAAGCATATTTTCTTGTCAAACGTTTCTGTATTTATGGTTGCAGACTACAGGTCTTCATCATTTGTAGTTGGCGCTTATTGTTGGTGCAGCATGCAACGAATACTTTTAGATTTACAACCAAGCACTGCTTGCTTATTAGGTTCAGGGTACATATCATAGAAGGTTGGTACTTAGCTCAAATGCAGCCTGTATTTAGTCCGAGAGCCTAGGCGCTACTTGTTTGTCTGTGCGTGCCGGAAAGCCTCATGAAGATACATTGCTTGACGTCGCAGAGTTTAAATATTCGAATTAATCGAATCTTAAACTGTCCACAATATTTGTTAGCAGCCACGCGTAAATATTGAGAATATGTAGTTATGATATTGAAGCTAGCCTGTAGCTCCTAGTGGCGGAGTATCAGCTAAGCTACATGATCTAATTTTGCCGTATTGCGTAGATAACGCCTCAAAATAAATAAGAACATGTGTTAGAGTTTAGCATGTTCTTTCTTGGACATTTATCTGACATTGACTAAAAGAACTCGGTTTTCGTGGCTTCGCGTTGGGGTCATGGAAGCCGGGTTAGTTTCGCGGGAAGGTTTGCATGAAAGTGTTTAGAAAACGCGCCACGCGTGTGCAATTTTTCCCAAGTCGTATATGTATGGTAAGCGCGAGCAATAAAGCAAGCGAAAAAGGGCACAAGTGTATTTCGATGTTCTGGTGTCAAGGAAAGAGCCCTCACTAGAAAACTGTCTTGCGGTTACAGCTCACGAGTATATCTCCTAAGTAAATGCGGCATTGCTTGTACGCGAAAAAGAATTACACTGCGCTATGCCTGCTTAAGAGCGCAAATGTCAAAAGCGACTTTACAGGGCTGTTTTCACTAACAGAATTTTCATTTTCATCCTTAGTATCCTTAGTATCAAATAAATTCAAGGAAATTGTCATCGCTACAAGTATATATATTATTATCATTAGCTGCAGCGTTATTACAATGGCCATTATCATCATTGCCATTATCTAACTGCATCGTAATTCTCAACTTTTGTGTCATCCTTATGGTAGTCAAGGAGAATCATAATCGGTTTCTCATGAGCCCAGCGTGTGTAGTGGTCCTCACTCTCGGCTGGCAATTGGAGGGATAGTGCTTAGATGTCTGGTGGAAACAGGTTTTTTTCTTTACAATCATGTGGCGGACACGCCCCGGAATGGCGGATGATAGCCATTGCGACACGCGTTTTTCTCTCTTCCTCTTTTTTTTCTGTGCTATTTTCTCCTCTGTCCGCACGAAGCAGCGGAGCTAGTAGCAGGCTCGTGCATTTTCTTTTACTCTTCAATTTCCTAAGCCCGTAAAGGAACCATGAGAGCGCTCGCCAGCGCCAACCTCCTCCACAGCGGCAGACGTGGAACGCCCTGCCACCTTCATTGTCACGTAGAACATGATTAAACGAGAAGGATTGGACCTATGCGATAACCTTCGTACGCTATAGCTATCATGACGGTGGCGCTGGCAGGTGGTTAGTGGCAGCTGACATGACTGCGTACTGGTTGGACGTAGGGTTTCCTGACGTTATCTTTGGCAGGAACAGCGAAATCGGTCGGGCTTCTCTTTTCCCATTGGAGAAGATTTATGAATCCTCCTTCCAGTACCCTTGCACAATGCGTCAGACACATTACCCCCGAGGCACGCAGGTACCTCTGCGAACAAAAGTAAACGGAGCAAGCGATCCGCTTCTAACGTTTTTCACTAGTTGCATAACTGAAACTGGCAGTAATTGTATGTGCGAACCGGTAGTAGACGCCAGTGCCCTTTTACTTGGACTAATATTGTTTTCTTATCTCCAGTGCAGAAAGTGTGATTTTAATTTGAACGGAAAAGCCTGCTGCATTTACTTTTGTCCGCACCTGTACGCTTATACTGCTTGGGTAAACAGAAGCTTTATATTAGGGATGGTACCTTACGCTATCGCGTCATACCTTTAAAGGCCGAGTTCAAGTGTCCCTCATACTATTTACATCGCATAATCCAAAGAAGCCTGGCTTGTGCAATGTTTTCTACGTTACGTGCTATGATGTAGTTTTGTAGGAGTTTTGTCGAGGTCTGAATGTCATTTTTTAAAATTTGGAATCTGCTGCCTTTATACAGAGCAGACCCAAGCGGCAATACTAAGCGTCAAAATATTGTATGTCCATGCGAATAAAAACAATTGCAACAACTGATATTTTCCCCGGAACCAAACATTGGAGCGTGTGCAATTTCCAACTTCCAGGCTTGAAACACTAAATCCCAGAAATGACGATTGCAAAAACACGAGTGCACCGCGCGTTAGGTCGAAAGCGGTTGTCAAATTTTAGGGAGCGATTTCTCGACTAAAAAGTTTAGCTACAAAGCGGGTCGTGTGATATCGCATTCCCAGCGCACTTAAGGGCTGAAATGAAACCTTTTTATGGCATCCTTAGAGCTCAGAATCATAAGAAATGTCCTGCGACTGCAGCGAGGGGCTCTTGGGAGTCACACGTGCCACTTTAAACGTATGTAAAGCTTGCATCGAGCTCGTCAACGCCGGATACGTCACAGGAAAGAGAACGCAGGTCACGAGCCGGCAGTTCTTTGATCCTCCGCATCCCGCCAGCAAGAAACTTTCTGTACTCAACTGGGTGTGCATCCGGCCAGGCCAAAATGAGCACAGATGGCTTGGGGTTCGTACATTGACTGCTCCGTGTGCGCCGAAAATGTAAAGTAATCGGTGGGTACACACGGTGAGGCCTCCCGGAAAGACTGTCTATTGTAGATCAAGGACGAGTGCGGAACTGTACTAATGTGTCTCAGTGACCTTCTTCACACTCCTTCTCCTTAAAATCTATTCCGTGAAGCTCTTCTTTTTGAGGAAATAAAGAGTTAAATGTTGCGCAAGAGTTGTACTTTGTGGAAATTAGCAGGAAACCGTCCAAACACTCCACCATATTGATCCTTTGAGTAGTGTTTTCTGGCTGTGAGGCGGCCCTGTCCAGCTCGGACCTCAAGGAACAACGAGACCTCGTCGATAGAGCACGGGCAGCGGCTTTTACCAACAGTGTCCCGGACCAGGGACCGATCAGCCTTCCCTTAATCTAAGCCAATGGGGCTTCAATAAGTGTTTTCATTATCATCATCCTTGCTGCTAACCCACAGCCAGTGTGGAGGTCTGTATTGTGGACGTATTCTGAGAACGCGGGTTTTCTTTGATTCTGGACTGGAAATATTACAGCCATTGTTTTTATAATCGTGCTGAAATCAGCCTTGAAATCGCAGTACTGAGACATTATTTAGTTTTTTTGTTCTTTCGCGCGCGCGTGGCTGCATCAGGTCGATTGACAACTCCTTCCAGTCGTTGTTGCCAGTAAAAAGGTATGTGACAAATATGGCTACATTGATGTTTCCCCGGCAGCTGAACACGTATTTTCCGCCTATAAAAGTTTATGTAAAAAATCTTGCCACATGGCTGTAGCTCGTGACGGTATTTCCTAAAAAAATAAATCCCACTGAAATACATTAAATATTTGCTGAAAGAATGGTACTGAAACACATTTATTTTTTTTTTTCTTCATTACAGTCAATATATTCGCAGATCCTATCTTGGCAGGCTTGTGGGTATTTCCATTAATTTTTACAGTAGACATACTAACTGGTCGTGTGCACAGAACCGAGTTAAAAAGAAACATTATAGTACATATCGGAAGCTTTCACGATTTCGGTTTTTATGATCATAAATTCAACTTATGATATTGCACGAATAACCCGCGATTAGCTTAAAAACCAAAGCGAATTACTTTTTATGGCAGTTTTAACTACAGAGTACGAGTGGAAGAAAAAGCTTTCATCTTTCCCATCAACATGTGCATCGGAATACATCACAATATTCAAAGTCTGCGTAACATTTATTTCGGTTTAGCTTGTTTATATATAGGGAAAGAAACACGCAGAATCTGTCACACTTCTCCGTGGAGACCTAACCGCGCTGTAGGTTAGGAAGGCGGCAGTGTAAGAAGAGAAAGAGCTGCCGTAGACGCGGAACACAGAATATTTTCGACCAGTTAGGGATCGCTAATGTGCGCCGACGTCATGCAGCACACGAATGCATTTGCGTTTCACCTACATCAAAACGCGGCTCCCAATAGAAAGATTCCCCAAAATTCCTGCATGTGGGTTATTAAGTGCCCATAATACTGCTAACGAGCTGTGACAGTGAAAACACTGATCGCTTTTTACTGCACTCCCTAATACACTGTAGTTCCTAGTTGACCCTAATCAGATGCATACCATACTAACTTCGCAATCCACGCTAAGCTCCTTTGATTCACTATAATCCGCCGTAATCCCACAAAGTACACTCCAGTATAACGCAATCGACCGTTAAGGCAGCGTAATCAAGCTCCAGCCTGTTTCTTAGTCAATGCAACGCTATTTACTTTTAATCTAACAGTGTCTAAGGGAAACCGTGATGTTTCCGACGCCGTCGCGACATATTTTCCGCGCCACTCTCGGCGCACAACAGCGTCGTGTTCCGCTACTAGTGAGACAAGTAACCAATTTAGGTTTCTGGGCTTCCACGTTTTGTAGTGAATTGAAGTGTACTTTGTATAACTTCCAGGACAGCACATAAAAGTATGTGTCGAGCTCACTGTTTATTTGCGCAAGCTGCGGGTAGGGACCTTACCTGTTTCTCTGGTTTTGCCTTTTTTCCACTTTTTAACACCTGTGCATTTCCGGTGACCCGGTCAATGAGCGGTTTTAATCCTGTGCGCTATCATAGCAAGCAACTTGTATTTGTTTTCAGTGGAACTTTAACCTGCAAGCGAGAGTTGAAAGGCATGCCACTACTTGCGCCAGAATGGCCTTGCCCTGTGCTTTTGTCGCAGAATCACGTGGCTATTCCAGTGCCATCACGGCAAATTTTGTGGAGCACTGTTCATAAACTACGCACATCTGGGCTTGTTAGAAGAGAAGAGCATCAGATAAGCTCGATCCCTATTATGAAACGACAACTCTCAATGTTTTCATGCTCCTTTCCATCGTGGATTTTTTTAGTCTGCAACATAAATTGCTGGTGTATACTGTTTTGTGTTAACAAGCTGGCGAAGAAAATGGGATAAAAATAAGAAGGACCACCTAAAATGTTCGTAGGAAAACCATATCCAGGACACATAACACTGAAAGTTGTTTATTCAACTAGCAGCTTCACACTTCCTTCTTTGCTCGTTGGGACAGTGAGGCTTTAGGATGCTTTAGAAATGTTTTTAACCATAGCATGAGCTTATTTCCGTGAACTAAATGAAATCAATATGAAAGCACGTGTGTTGATTTGAGTACTTCGTGCGAGGCAGTCACGTCTTGGACGACGATTTCTATGTGGACTCATTCCCAAGAAAAATATCGAAACAAATATTTTGGTTCGATCTTCTGGGGAAGCCGGCAAACTAGCTTTCATTTTGATATACGCGGAATTTAAATCTTCCGCACTACTTTTCTTTTTTCACCACTATACTGGACGCTTGATCGGCATATGATATAATAAGGCATATGTGTAAAGAGAGTTTAGGTCCCGAAGCTTTAAACGCTGCTAATTAAAACAAGGTGTTGAAAGGTTAAATTTTTGAAGGAGGGGAAGGGTAATGGACCTGCGCTATTTGATGTACAAAACGATCCTGTTTGCTCTCCGATTTTCGCCTAGTGTTGTCTGAGGCATGGCAACTTCCACCGAAAAAACAATAGTGGCTTTAGTTTAGTCAATGCCAACGGCATAAAAGAATGCCGTATAATAGCAAAATGAACCTCGCGTTATGCCATGCTTCAATAAGCCTGCACCGCCTTCTCCACAAAGGCACCTACCAGGGAATAGGTAGAGCCAAATGGTGCATTGTCTTTTTAAAGAAAGCGGCCAACAAAATGATGGTTCATTTCTAGGGCAGCTGCAGCGCGCTCGCAATTCAAAGGTGGTCGCCTCTAGCTTTCATGTGGATTACTGTGAAATCTATTTGCTGAATGATGGTGGGCACAGAACAATAGAGAAAACGCAGAAATTCTCACTTAAATAACCGGGGAGAAGGCAAATAAACTGAAACATGGCAGCTGATGCCGGTCCTTCACGAGATGGTCATGAGATACGTCCATATTAAGCAGGGCTACTATGCTTAATCACACAAAACACTAAGGAACCGTTTCACGTTACTTCACAAATATTTTCGACGCGAAGTAACGACTGTTACAAAAGGAGAACTGCAAATATTCTCACCTCAGCTATCCTCCTACGCTATCACTCAGAAGGCGTACTGTGGGTTGGGTATAGGCGACGCACCCTTTTCGAGAATCGGAGCTAAGTAAAATATATTCTCATCGAATGCATTCTAATATATTTGTGTTCATTGGAAGGAAATTTATATGTGCGCAGCAGTTGTCAAGCAGTTGATTTATTAGGGCGATTCTATGGAGCATGTCTCCAAATTCCAGGATGTATAAAATGTGTTTGTTTTAAACACGACCAGCTTTGGTTTTAAAACTTCACAGAAAGCTTGGACTGCTGCTTTTGTGAAAAAACGTTCTCGTGAGTAGCTTTATTTCCTCGAGGGTGCAGGCAGTAGGACATGACCTAAGAAGAGAGCACTGCCCGTACCACTAAAATGTGACGGATGTCACGAGGATATTAATGTAATAAACAAGGAAGAAATAAAAAGGCAGTGCCAGAATTTTCGAACATCCGGCGTGATGGTGATAATTGAGACTGTCGGGGCATATTTATAGAGGAAGTAAAATACTACACATGGTAGAGTTTAAGAGGAGCTGCATGAAAAAAAAAGCAAAGGAACAGAATATCAGGTGAAAGGAAGTGCTTTTGTTTCGAGCCACTTACAGCGGCTTATTTTCTCAGCTTGCCGTGTATGAAGGGAACGTTAATTAAGGTCACTATCATACAGTTATTTGTGTTCACTGCTTTTCTATTCTTCTCAATCGCTTATATTTTTTAAAGATTTCAACTAAGCGAATTCACTGTGTAGCCGACACGAAAAAAATCAATTGTAGAGTCAGAGTAATATCGTAATATGCCTTTCCCTCATTCATGGTTGAACAGGGCCCTGACTCCGTACCAGTATGGCGTAATAAGGCCTGCGGAAGAGGCATTTCGCACCATACGTTTTGCATTTGACATACACTCGTTGGTGATGTTACTCGTAGCTATTATTTTAGCGTTAAATCCCTCTACTCTGATATACGTATCTAATGCAGGCGCAGAAACTTTGTTGCATGTGTTAACTGGACGCCCTTAATACTTACCATACTGTCATGGTCATGCGATTGTTTTGGTGGAATCCTGCTGTTCAGATACTCTTAACCTACGTATTGATAGTAGAAAAACTGCGTTTGCTTTCAGTGTATTATTATTTCACTTCACACTGTTCGGGTACAACGATTCCAATAAATGTTTTTTTTTTCTGCACAGCTCCGTGAACAGCGACTGAGCCTGCCCGAAAATTGCTCAGGTAACGAAGGGAAAGACTATGTTCTGCTTGCATCCCTGGTTTTGCGACCAGTTCGTGGTGCCTTTGTATTGCGGATGGATCACGGGAAAACCGCCTATAGAACAAATAAAGAACAGAGAAAGAAGTTATAGAAGCGCTTCGAAGGGTACTAGACTGCTACACATCACAGAGGAGTTGAGCGTCGAACGAGGCTACTCCAGACACATTGTGGAGAGCGCTACGAACATAGGCCGACCATCCAGAAACATGTCGACATTGCCTTATCACCCTTCTTTCCATTGTGAGGAGAGCTGCACTATGACCGGCATAATTTAAAAGGTTGGTGTTATGTTGGGGCGTCGGAAACCCCGTGAGCGAGGAACCTCTCGATTCAGTTGCTGGGTAAAGACTGCTTTTATTGCGCCTTTCGGAGAGAGGTGAAAAGAAGGAAAGAGAGAAGCGCGAGCGCTTGTAAAGAAGGCGGTGCTCCTTGTGCCCTTGTAGCGCGCATGTTTCGAGGACAGTCCAGTTCCGAGGAACGCAAGGCTCGGCATGGCAACTGGAGTGGCCGTGCGTCCGTCTACTAGGAGGCGGTGCACAACGTGTACACAACACCCCTTCCTCCTTAGATCGTGTCACCGTATCCGTATCGGTTGGGTGGTGGTGGTGGTGAAAACATTTATTCTAATACATGGAAGTATATACACTAGGTGGGATCCCTAGACAGGCACTCCATTGGCGTTTGCCGCAGCCCGGGCGCGCTGCGTTAATACCTTTTGGGCTTCTAGGGTGCAGCAGCCGGACAGGGTCGCCTCCCAGTTCTCTCGGGTGGGGTTGGGGACAAGGGGCAAAGATGGGTTTTTCTGGCTTGCCCACACCATGTGGTAGGTGTCAGACACCTCCCCACAGTGCGAGAACAGCCCGTCGAATTGTGGATCAAAATGTTTTAGAGTAGCCGGGCACAACACTGTATTGGTGAGCAGGCGCAGGAGCACCCGCTCGTTAGCCTTCCCCAGCCCTTTGCACGGGGTGGGAAGAGTTTGATGCGTAGGTCTGTAATATTCACATATTTCTTTAAATTTGTAAACTGGGCTGAAATCAAAATCCTGGTCCGCGTCGGGTCCCGTGGGAAATGCCTGGAGAGAGAGCGCGCGGGCGGCGGCATCGGCTGCCTCATTCCCTTGGACATCTTGGTGACCTGGTTGGTTGGTTGGTTGGTTCATAGGAAGGGAAAGGCGCAGTATCTGTCACACTTGCTCTGTGGACACCTGAACCGCGCCGTAAGGGAAGGGATGAAGGTGGGATTGAAAGTGGATAGAGAGAAAGGGGGGCCGTAGTGGAGGGCTACGGAGTAATTTCGACCACCTGGGGATCTTTAACGTGCGCTGACCCCCAGGTGGTCGAAATTACTCCGTAGCCCTCCACTACGGCCCCCCTTTCTCTCTATCCACTTTCAATCCCACCTTCATCCCTTCCCTTACGGCGCGGTTCAGGTGTCCACAGAGCAAGTGTGACAGATACTGCGCCTTTCCCTTCCTATGAACCAACCAACCAACCAACCAGGTCACCAAGGTGTCCAAGGGAATGAGGCAGCCGATGCCGCCGCCCGCGCGCTCTCTCTCCAGGCATTTCCCACGGGACCCGACGCGGACCAGGATTTTGATTTCAGCCCAGTTTACAAATTTAAAGAAATATGTGAATATTACAGACCTACGCATCAAACTCTTCCCACCCCGTGCAAAGGGCTGGGGAAGGCTAACGAGCGGGTGCTCCTGCGCCTGCTCACCAATACAGTGTTGTGCCCGGCTACTCTAAAACATTTTGATCCACAATTCGACGGGCTGTTCTCCAAACGAGAGATCGGTACGCGGGATCCGAATCTCGACTGCAATTTTGGTATATGCGGTAAGCTAGGAGAGCAGTCCGCCCTTGCTGGACGTTCCGAAAAGCCCCTCGCGAATCGGTTATGATGTATTTGGAGGAGGAGTCAGAGGCTGCGAGGGCGATGGCAACCCCTTCTGCGTGGGTTGGTGGCTGGGCCTTGAACGTAAGGCCATCTACTGTTTTGCCCTTGTGGATGACTGTGGCTGTGTACCAACCCCTAGGGTTTGGGCCGGAGACGTCCACATAGAAAACTCCTGGTTTGCTTCCATAATGGCGGTCCAAGGCTTCCTCCCGCGCCAGGCGCCGACCATTATGGTCCTCTTTGGACATGTTGGTGGGAAGAGGATGCACATGGAGGGCGCGCCTCCATTTTTCGGGAATGCGACATCTCTCCTCTGTGAGTCGGGTGTGTTGGATGTGAAGTCGGGCAAGAAGACGGCGACCCGACTCTGTCTTTGTTAGACGCGTGTACAGATTCGTGAGGTGGGCCTCCCGAAGCTCCTTGAAAGTATTCACCACACCCAGCGCCATGAGACGACTGGTAGAGGTGGAGACCGGGAGGTCCAGTGCTCGTTAGCCAGCCGCAAGGCGTCCTTGCATCGTAACCCACCGCGTTTGTTGAAAACCCGGCGGACCATGCGGCCCACCTGGTCCGCCCCCTGCCGGAGCTTGGCGAGTATTGTATCGCATCGTCTTTGGTTGTGTACAAAGAGCCCAAGGACTCTGATTTCCTTAGATTCTTGAATGGGACCGCTTTGCAAGGTGAGATTGATTTGAGTCGAGCATGAGCGCGAGGGGTGCAGATGCACGAATTCAGAATTCTGCGGTGAGCATTGGAGACCACTGCCGCGGGCATAGCGGTCCACTACGCTAGCAGTCGTTTGCAGGCTGATCTCCATGTCCCCGAGACGCCCTTGCGTGGCCCAAAGGGTGATGTCGTCGGCGTACAGCGCGCGCTGCACCCCTTCGACCTCAACCAACAGAGCAGGTAAGCGCATCATTGCAACGTTGAATAGCAGAGGGGACAGCACTGCGCCTTGCGGAGTGCCCCTCGTGCCGAGCAAAAAAGGTCCGTGTTCTTGATCCTATATTCGGGTATAAGACAGTCTGTCTGTGAGAAATTGTTTGATATAGTTGAAAGTTTTCGTGCCACAGTGCGTTTGACTCAGGTGCGTGAGTATGACCTCGTGTGTTACATTGTCGAACGCCCCTTTGAGACCCAGGGCGAGGACGATTTTGTCGTTTCTTGTGCATGTGATGGGATTCAGTATTTCGCGGTCGATTTGGAGCAGGACATCCTGTGCGGATCTGTGCGGGCGAAATCTGAACATGGTTTCCGCGGAAGTGTTGTGTTGTTCAAGGTACTCAGACAGCCAATCCCGCACCATTGTCTCCATCAATTTGCCCACACACGAGGTGAGAGAGATGGGTCGGAGGTTCTCCGTGTCGACTGGTTTCCCAGCTTTGGGAATAAAGGTGACGAGAGCCATCTTGCATTCAATGGGAAGGGGGGTTTCCCCTGCCCAGATTGCATTGATATAGTCAAGAAGGCACTGGTGCGCCGTGTCAGGGAGGTTCGCCATAAGTTTAACGGTGACCTTGTCCCTGCCTGGTGCAGTGCCCTTCTTCATTTTGGCCAGACTGGCGCGGAGATTGTGGAGCCGGAATGGGTTATCCAACTCCGAGTTTTCCCTGCCTGCATAGGAATAGGCCGATCCGCGGGGGTCCTGAATTGTGCACAGGTAGCGATCGCATAGCGCCACCGCCAGCTGCATTGTGTTTCCTTGGAATAAGTGTATGGCTTTGTGTAGGTGTTTTTGCGTTTCCGTGCGTGCCTGTGTTGGACTGATGGGCACTCGGAAGAGCCGCCACGTGTTGCGGCTTGACATTTGCCTCGCCGCCGTGTTGCAATGGTCCACCCAGTTAGAGTCAGCGAGTTGGGCCGCGTACTCTGCTGCCTGCCGGATGAGATCCGCAATGCGAGCTTTCAGCTTCTTGTTGTGTTTCTGACGCTTCCAGTGGCGCGTGAGGCCACGGCGTGCTTCCCAGAGATGCAGGAGGTGGTTGTACACGTTCGTACTACCTCTGGGAGCTGTATTTGTTTCTCGTGGGAGTGAAGGTGCGCCACGACTGACTGGGACCAGGTCGTGTAGTCCTGCTCTGTGATGCTCGTGTTAGTTTCTGTTGGGAAATTCTGGCGAAAGGTAGTCCAATCGGGGATGCGGGCTTTCGTTGTGGGGCGCTTCAGGTGGCGTGTGTAAACTGTTGTGTTGAGGATACAGTGGTCGCTACTGAGGGTCTCCTCGTTGTTGATCCAGTCTGCGTGTCTCATGTTGCGAGTGAAGGTGAGGTCCGGGCATGTGTCTCGGGTCACCGAGTTGCCTGCGCGGGTGGGAAATGCTGGGTCGGTGTGGAGGGTGAGGCCCAATGTGGACGCCAGTTCTGCCAGTATACGTCCACGCACTTCCTCCTTACGACAGCCCCATAGCTGTCTAGGGGCGTTGAAGTCACCCACAATGAGCAGGGGATCACGACCCGCCTCTTTAAGCGCACTGCTAAAGAGGCCTGCAAATGTCACTCGATTCAGTTTCGGGGAGCAGTATACGTTAAGCACGTGCAGGGGAGAATCCGATCGTCTAAGAGGGAGGATCCTCACCATCATGTATGAATAGGGTATGCTGAGATCAAGGTCAATTTCGGTGGCTGTGTATGATTTGTGCACGAGGAGACACGACAAAGGATCATTCTGGAACGTCGCATAATTAGTCAACTTGGCTGCCGCTCCTGGCTCTTGGAGAGCGACCACGGCGGGCAAAGCCTCGAATGTTTCGAGGTAGAGACGCAGGTTCGCGCGTTTCTGCCGAGCCTTAAAGCCTCTACAGTTCCACTGCGTTACGGTTACGGAATTGTGAGCTTTGGGAGGAGTGGAACGCGTGTTAAGCCGTCCTGCCATGATTAGGAACGGAAATGAGAGATGGGGGGTTATGAGACTCCGACCCAGAGCCAGCACCGGGTGGGGGTGTGGGTTTGGAGTCCTCTGATTTCGCGTCTGTGGGATTGACGACAATTTTCTTGTGCCTGTTGAAGGCTTGGATTCCTTCGAGCCGATGGCTCGTTCGGGTGGTTGATTCCATGCAGCGGGTGATGGCTGCAGGGACCGATGCTCTACATTTGGTCTCCAAGCAGCCCATGACCTCTTCTACAATTTTCTGGAAGTGGGAGGTTAGGCGCTCCTCCATCGCGGCCATTTCCGACGCAAACGCGGGCGGCAATTCGGGCTCACTCTCCATGGCGTTGGGACTCGAGACACCCGTCACAGTGGATAGTTTTTCCTCTAAATTTTGAGTTTTGGCGAGCAGTTGCCCGATCTGCGCCTTAAGCTGCTCATTTCGCCTGCGGTTGGTTGGTTCACAGGAAGGGAAAGGCGCAGTATCTGTCACACTTGCTCTGTGGACACCTGAACCGCGCCGTAAGGGAAGGGAGGAAGGTGGGAGTGAAAGTGGAAAGAGAGAAAGGGGAGCCGTAGTGAAGGGCTACGGAGTAATTTCGACCACCTGGGGATCTTTAAGGCTTTCGACATTAACGCCGTCTATGGAGGAAGGGGAAGCGAGTGAGGATGAGGTAACGCAGGAGGCGGCCCGCGCCCAGCTGCTCACCTGAATGTTTTGTTGCTGCGCCGTGGCCCGGGATCCGGCAGCGCCATCTGGTTTGAGGGCTGGGAAGTTCTTAGCATCGTCTCCGTTGGGGGCGGTGGCGGCGTCTGCGACCCCAAATGCAAATATTGCGGGGAAAAGGCAGGCCTGCACCACATGGTGTGGACCTGCCCACACATCCTACAGATGATCCGAATACAGTGCCAGCAAATGAGGGTTGGGAGGCGTCCCTATTCAGCTCTGGACTAGAGGCACAACGGGCCCTCGTGACACGTGCGGTAGCAGCGGCAGCCGCTTGAGTCCCGGTCTAGGGACCCCACCTACAAATCCCCTCCCTTAAATATACTTAATAAAGTTTTTCACTCACTCACTTCTTGTTTTTCTTCTTCCTCTTTTTTTCTGATTTATTTATAGGAAGGGAAAGGCGCGGTAACTGTCTCACTTGTTTTCTGTGGACACCGCAACCGCGCCGTTGGGGAAGGGAGGAAGGTGGGAGTGAAAGTGGAAAAATAGAAAGAGGAGGCGTAGTGAAGGGCTACGGAGTAATTTCGACCACCTGGGGATCTTTAACGTGCGCTGACATCGCACAGCACACGACGCCTCTTCGTTTCGCCTCCATCGAAACGCAGCCGCCGAGGTCGGGTTTGAACCCGGGTACTCCAGCACAGTAGTCGGGCGTCTTACCACTGCACCACCCCGGCGGGTCTCTCTACAATTGTTGTGTTTTCTTCTTCTTCTCCTTCCCAGTTGACGACTGTATGGGAGAGGAGGAGTCTGTGTTCACGTCCTTCTGGTGTAAGCCTGTGGTAGGATCGCACCGTGGCGCTCTGCCATTGCCTCAGCCGGTGGAGTGACCTTGCTTGCTTTCAGACGCTGGCGTCTCAGGTCCTTCAGGTTGTGAAGGTCTGGCTCCGGCACGATGGAGTCGGGGAAATTTGGCCGTGCAATATCTCGATCCCGTGGGGTGGGCTAATCCACAGATTGCACAGGTCGGGTTGCATTCGTGTGGCGCAGGACCGTTCTGCGTCACAGTCACAGTTTGGCCGTAAAGGCCGCACCTCGGCGAGTTCGGCGTGGGGCATATGTCCGAGCGGTGTCCCACAGCACCACATTTTACACATGCCGGCACAGTTCGCTTATATTCCCGGACGGGAGTAAGTTGCCCGTTGTAGTGGACGTATCGCGGGACTACCTTTCACAAAATGTGATGAGCGCGATGGTTGATTTTCCGAGCCGGCGGATGCTGGCGATCTGGCCTCCTCGCCAGACAATTTGGGCAGTGAGCGTCGCGCTTGTTTCATCGTCGGCGATGTCTCCGATGATACCGCAGCACACGTCTACGGTAAGCTTTGAATTCCCGTGCACTGGTAGGGGGCCTTTACAAGTTGGTAAATTAAATTCGCCAATGAGGCGATCGGCGAGGTCTGGATTTCGTGTCCCTACAAGGAGATTCTGCTCCCATGCGGGTACAATGTCGAGAATGTTGTCGGCAGCAGCATTCTCGACATTGTACCCGCATGGGAGCAGAATCTGCTTGTTGTAGGACGACGCTGACGTCGAGGCCTTGGCGGAGCTTGATCATGCTTGTATTCGTTTTGTTGGTTGTTGCAGGGTTGTGTTGCGCATTCCTTTTGCCGGGTCGTAGCTTCCCCATGTTCAGAGTGGGGCGCTGTAGGCAAATCGTCCGCAGGCGAAGTTTCCGGTGGTATCGCGATCACATAAGGAGCCTGCAGTGTGGACTGTTGTTCGCTTGCTGCTTGCCCGCTGGTCCGATCGTTCGGTGGCGGAGCTTCCGTCGGGTATGCTTCAGCACCTGGCTTTATGTGACCAAGGTGCCGACGAACCGTTCCAGTCTTAGTCTTGGCAGGTCAAGATCGATGCCCTAGTCTTTTAAGTACGATGCCTTTTACCTAAGCAGGGCTTCCTGTGAAGTTGCGGAGGACCGACTTCTCTACGGCCACTCGCCTCGTAGCGCTCTCGTCCGAGGTCGTTTTTTCAGCAGGTCGTTGTTGCCGAAACAGTTGTGTGCTGCTTGAGCAGAAACCGAGCCAGTCCGCACGCGAATGTTCCAGACTGATCCTTGGATAATGCTTGCTTTGACTCGTACACAAATCTTTCTGCTTGCCTATTCGTGGCCGAATGATAGGGAGCGCTTGTAATGTGCGCTACACCGTTCTTCTTTACGAAATCTTCTATTTTCGTGGAAACGAAGGACACGCCGTTATCCGTTAGCAGCCTTTCGGGAATGCCGAAGGTCGCGAGCAGGTTGCGCAGTTCCTCGATCAGAGTCACTGTATGTTGCGCATGTAGCGCACTTCGAGCCACTTTGCTGTACGCATCTACAACAATTAGTAGCATCCTTCCGTCCACGGGGCCAGCGTAGTCGGCGTGGACTGTGAGCCATGGAGCAGTCGCGCGCTTCCAATCAGGAGGTGGAGCTTTAGGCGGCGTTCTTTGATGCCAGTAGCAAGTTGCACAATTTTTCACTAGCCGCTCTATTTCGTTGGCGACACTGGTCCAGCAAACGTATCTTCGAGCGCACGCTTTGATGGCTACATTTTTTTTCTTTATTGTCTGGTCTTGACACGACAACAAAATATACAAAAATCCCTCAAATGCTATTTACAGACGCTATGAACATATTACACGCTAAAATTCACGCACACACAACAAAGGCTCTAGCCTTGACAGCCACTCGGGAGGTTGTGCTGTAGCTTTTTGGATTGCCAAATACCTGTCCACGCTTTCCCGAAAATTAATTCTGGCAGGCCGTGCATCTTTATCGCAATGGAAACCCGCCATTCGTGAGCTCCTGATTGTTATTCTTCCAACCGCGCTTACACCTTGGTTCTGGAGGCGTTCAAGGAGGTCTGATTGTGTTTTATTTAAGAGGTCTCGCTCAGAACCCACTCCCTGACAGCTGTTAAGACTTCGGTGAGGCGATACCTGAATGTCAAGGTGAACAAATAGCTTTGTTGTGAGGAGCTTGTCTGACTGGAGTTTGTCTGATACCTCTATTAGTAGATTACCAGATCCTAGTTTTATGGCTTTATAGTTTGCCCTAGTGATGGTTTTCAGCGAGTTGGCAATCAGAAAAAAATTACAGTTCATTTACAGGTTTCAACTCTATTATTGAGTGCAGGACAATACAGTTTGGAAAGTTCTCAGTTGGTGCCATGTATTGTTGTTTCACTTCGATGCGACTCCTTTTCAGAGGATGATCAGGTTTTTTTTAAAGATATCCTTTCTATGCATTATGGGTAGTGTAAGGGGTCCTAAATATATTTTTACGTGGTGACAACCAAAGAGACGGCACAACATGGTGATTGGATGAACGATGATTTTATGGCTGACCTAGCGCGAGGGCTCCTCTCGCGCCACTGCCGATCTTCTTCTTCGCAAAACTGCTCGGGGCCACCGAGCGATCGCCCCGATCGATTCGTTGAAGTCGATGGTGACGTGACGGTGTAGAGATAATCAAGAAAAGATAGAAGAAACGGATGCGCTTGCCACCACGATGACGATGAACACGATGATGCTTGGGGGATCCGCCTCCCCTGGAGTGGTTCAATACCATCCGCCACCGGAGTCCATGGCACCAATGGCTCAAGGTTGCGGCGGGCGGCTGGGCGGGGGTTGTGTGTACATGTCCGGTTCCTTTGGGTCCTTTGGGTCCTTCGGGTCTTTCGGGTCCTTCGTCCCGGTTCTGGTTGGTTGGTCTGTTCTCATTGTGTTCAGATCCGGGCTAGGGGCTTAGCTGTGGTAGTTGGTCTGGTCTTGGCAGGAGGGGCTGGGACGAAGCTGCTCGGCGATGTCCCAGGGCCCTCGGTCAATAGGCGCGACTTGCAGATGGCATCGATGCTCCAAGGCGAGGATGGGGATGACGTACGCCGCACCTCCAACCAAAATGTTACGTGGTGACAAGCAAAGAGACAGCAAAACATGGTTACAGGATGAACCATGATTTTATGGCTGGCCTAGCACGATGGCTCTTCTCGCGCCACTGGCGATCTTCTTCGCAACAATATATCGCCTCTGGATCAGCCCTATACGCATAAGAAGGTTCCGGAGCCTCTCGCCTGGTGGACAGACGAGGAGCCCATCGACCGAGGTTTGATCATGGCCTCCACCGGCACCGTTCATGGTTTCTACCCTACACCTCTCAACCTTTCGCCACGGTACGAATGAAAGCTTCAGTATGGGGCTCAGGTCCGTGGTGGCGCCAAGCACCAACACCTAGTTTACGCAAGGTGCCCCTGCGGGGCGTACTTGCGTAGAGCAAGGGAGCGGTAATGAACGTAAAGTTCGCATTAGGCGGGGCACACTGCTGTAAATTAGTCACGAAGGTTGGGTTGTTGCGTCGAAAACATGTCCTATGCCGTTTACACAAACGACTGCGAGATTTATTGCATAGCGTTTTGAAAAGAGCATCCTAGTAATAAAGGGGTAAATTTTCACAATCTCGAGCTCTGAAAGGTCCTTTATATCACTCGTATGCGTGCTAATATTCGAGGTATATTATATGGCCCATAAATACAGCTAACAAAGCCACACAGTATGCCCATAGGATAGCCTGTCATGACATATAAATCAAGGACATCTATGGGCAATCTCTCATAAGTCCCATTATGGATGAGGTTTTGTTCAGTTTATGTGGTTTAACGTTACAAAATGACTGCTGCTATGACTGAAGCCTTAGTGAAGTCGTCCGGAAACTTCGACCACCTCTGGTTTTTAACGTGCACTGATATCAGACAGCTTTTCGTCTCCATCAAAAAGCGGTCGCCGCGGCCGGCATATTCTTTCCAGTATTTTTGGGTGCCGCACCCTAGTTCCCAACCACTACTGTAGTGCGGCGGGTATTAGGGATGAGGATCTGCTGTTGCAGTTAGAATATTCCTGGGACATGGTGCTGCACTGCATATCGCTTGCAGTCGGACGAAGTTTGATGAAGCCGAAATCAAGCGCGTGCGTAAATTGAGACTAGTTTTGAAGACAATGTATCCAACTTACTCTTTAATTCAAGGTCCTAAACGACATTCCAAAGTTTAGAGAACGAAAAATTGAAATATTTAGAAACTCCTGTTAGCTATATTGGCAGTGTCTTGAGTGCTGCACTATTTGCAACAGCTGCGGATACAGGGCGCCATGATCCCTTGGCGCATGCGCAAGTTTGTGCGACTACGCGCAGAGGGCGCCACGAGTCAGCCAAGTCATGAAATTGAAGTCTGAACTTTTATTCTCTGCATTGCACTGACCACCTGTAAATGTCTCTGCATTGTTCTTTATACTCACGCACTGCTGGCTTTGCATCAAAGTCCGGCAGGTTATGAAAAAGAAGTAATCATGGCAGAAACTGCCGGCGTAATTTGGATCCTTTAATATGGCTATAAAACTAAACATTTCTGCATGATGTTGTGAGGCGGGCTACTGTTGCATAAAGTTTCAACAATCTAAACGATCAGCCAAATTATATCAGATTTGGTTGGCTTGTTTCAACGAGCGAGATTTTTCTCCCCAAGAAGAAATGCATAGAATTACTGGCACAGTTGTTCTGCGGCATTTTTTTGCATCAATAAAAGTAGCATGGTTCGGACCATAGTCGAAAACAAGCGGGGATAAGTTCAGGACCTTGTATGTCTGCAAAACAAAAATCAAAAAAAGAACCGACTACTCGAAATCGAAGGACAAATAACCTCCCTCCACCCCCCCCCCCCGATGGGTATCAAATCTCTTTACACTGAACAACTTGTGCACTGTAACAGTCCTGTTTCCCACACATTCGGCTAAGTTTAATGTCAGGAAGCTGCCGTCTGTGCCAATCGGTACATTCTGTCTGTAGCGAAAGGAGGACGCGTATTAATCCACCTCCTGGACTATGCAATAAATGGCACACGCTGCCGACAGAATGTAATGGGTGTGGAACTGAGGCTCTTATGACTTCCAAATTCATGTTGCTGAGAAAGGCTGGCATTTTGTTAGTATTGAAATAATTCCATGCAGATATACCAGATACTGGAGCCGCATGCGCCAACAGCAGAGTTTATTGGAGGAGGTATCAAACCGATGTAATGAAAGTGCAAACCTTTTAACTATTCAAGAATATACTTTTAAAGGAATAATGAAGTGCGAACGTATAATTATATCAAAATATAATCAAAAAGAGATAGCATATGAGTTAAAGAATGCAAATAACTCATTGGCTATTTAGAGCTTAACAGTTGAAAACAATTACACATTTGTTTTCAACTGTTAAGTTCGAAATGGCCAATGCGACATTAAAAATTTTAAAGGATTTAAAGGATTTGTATTGACGGACCGCAGAAAAACCTGACCTAGCAGCATAGTCCCGACGAAAGAGTAAAGCAGTTGGACGGAAGACTTGAATATATATCAAGTAGGTGGCATAGCAGCTCCCCGTTCCATAATTTCCGCCTCGAACATGGCATGAATTCACTGTTGTACAACCCCTTGAGAATCCTTCTTTCCCAAGCGCTCGAATGGTCCTTTTGTTGAAGCTGCTTTGCCTAGTACAAAATCGCTGCTTACGCCGCCTGTATTTTGGAAGGAGGTGTATAGAAAACTAGACATCACACACCAGAGAATGAAGGAAATAAAACGAAAAGTTTGAGCTATTTTGGTTACCTTGTAGAGATAGGTTGTATAGCCGCATTCTACGTCGAATTCGTGCACTGTTCTCGCAGGGTTATTTTCTCTCAATGACAAAGCACTACAAAATAATGTCCCGGGTCTCGCTTCATATGCGCTCCGGCTATTTGTGATCCGCATTCATAATAAATGATGTAATTTAGTTTCCTTAAAGCCGACAGTGCTCATCCTATGTCCTTATTTAAACACCTCTGTTGGCTTACTAGTACTAGCTTTAGTAGAATGATGTCTGCAGTTGGACTGTTGGTTTTGAAGTCCGTTAACCGTATCCGGCCAATGGTTACCACATTTCGAAGCAGGAAGAAAGCAAGAACTTCGGTGTACTGTGCAGTAACCATACATGCTAAAAATCCCAGGCGGCCGGAAATATCCTTAGTCCACCGCTATATTATAGCGCAACTCATAGCTCAATGGTTATCTCGGGATCCTAAACTCATATGACAATGCCAATCCTTCGCCCCTTCGCACTAATCTTCTAATAGCATTTTATTCCCACTTTGGCGAACATATCTTGTTTTCCAAATATCGGACCCTCACAGGTGACTGCAGCGTTTTAATGCAATTATTTATATGTTTTATCTCTAGCAATACGAAATATATTTGTCGCCAAGTCTTCCCAGGTCACATATTGTCACCAGGCACGTCAACAAAAGCCATAATTATATAAATCCGCTAAAAGTGTTCCTTGAAAACGAGTACAAATACTGAACTTCATTTGCACTACAGAGCTCAAAGTTCGACATATATAAAGTTATATTGCTGATGAGTACTTTCACCTGCGTGCTTTGTTTTATTGTTACCTACTGGCTGTTTCCGTTTTGGCGCCGCTTGAACTAGGGTGTATAGCGTTTATATTTAGGATATTTTAAATCACCCTTAGCAGGAAAACGCCGACAGGGCAATAATGCCAAAGCAAGGCCTATACGCACGATCTGGGGTCGGTTTATGATCTAGTGTGTTATAATAAAGCGTTCAAATATTGCCGCGATATTTCATATATTCTGCCACTTTGCCTTTGCCTTGTCCAGCTTAAAATGAATGAATTACGGACAAAGTATTTACGGCCTCCCGTATATTATCTTTGAGGTGCCATGTCATGAGAGAAGTTTTTACAGGAAGAGAAGCATTCCATACTGTCAGAAACCTGCACGCGGGACATTTAGAGCCCGTCGGAAATATGTACTCTTCATGCATACATGGAAATAAATTTCTTTTTGAGCCTTATAAAACAAAACGCTCATGCATAAAACGGACAGCATCCAGCATAGCGCTTGAGCATTGTCTTAACTGCTTTTCTGGATCATATTATCCTTGCGAGAAGTTTAATTGCCTACCTTTTGTTTTGAGTGAAAAGCCCACCTCATCTGAAGCTAAGAAGTCTTCTTGAATAAGCTCATCGCTCATGCGGCTTACACGCCACGTATTATAGCCCGCTGGCGTTAGTATACAGAGGAAATGATTACGGGCCCCCACTGTACGACTATAACGCGCGGCGACATATCTCATCTACTGTGGGATTGCCCTGCTTTTTCTACTGGACGCTCCGAGATCCAACCCTACCGTCTGAACTGGTTCCCTTCTAAAAACTGGTGCTAACACACAGATGATAATTGCCAAGTATGGCTCCCTTAGTGGCCTGGTCAGAGCAATATGATTTGAGTGACGACCTGTGCAAACAATGAAAATTCTGTCTACTCCCCTTTACCCCATCCATGGCCATGAGCCTTCCCATTCAATAAAGGACATTCAATCAATCAATCAATCAATCAATCAATCAATCAATCAATCAATCAATCAATGAATCAATCAATCAATCAATCAATCAATCAATCAATCAATCAATCAATCAATCAATCAATCAATCAATCAATCAATCTAGTTTAACGTAGTGACGCATTCTACAAGGAAAGCCGTAGTGGAATGCTTCTATAATTTTGATGCCTTGGTGTTTATTGATGTGCACGATCTCAAAGGACATATAGGTGCCTTGCTTTTCGACTCTTTCATAAAGCGAGGGCCACGGCCGGGATCGAACGCGCGTCTTCACGCTTTCGCGCTCATAGCACGTAAACGGCCTCAATACCAGCCTAATTTTCGCCTGTAACATGCATACGTTTTCTCATTACTTTAACGCGGTCATAACATTTTTTGTCGCACTCTTCCTTTTTAGCGGATTGTCTTTCCAATCCTTGGACGTGGGTTTCGAGATCCGGCTCAGGACCTCTTTTGTTTTTGTTTTTTTGCTGCAGGAGGATTGTCACTAGGGATCGTTTTCTGTACCTTCTGTGGTGCCTCCGCCGCGTTAGAACACCTGAACAATGCTATGGCAGAGATGCGCGTCGAAATGTCAAGGAGAGACGGGAGAATTCAGTTTGTCTATCAAGAAATTCATAACCTTAAAAATGGCTTTGCATCACAGTAGAAATACAATTTGGCAGTGGAATTGTAGGGGCTTCGGTCGCAAACGCGCGGTTCTGCAAACATTTCTGATGAACATTGACAAACCAGAGGTAATCGCGTTGCAGGAGTGCAGTAAGCACGCTAAGCCAGCAAGTTACAAATCGTACGTGGGACGAGATGACAACAAGCGAGTGGTCACCTTTGTCAAAAGGACTATAACGGTGTTGCAGCATAATACCGGGACAACAAAAGTCGACCATACGTTGATCGGGATAATCCCACAAAAAAGAAAATTCAGAAGTCTATTCATTCTCAAAGTATGTAGCCCGCATCGACAAAAAACGTCAATGCGGCTTCAATGAGCTCTTCGCCAAAGCGCGAGTTATCGCGAAAAGAAGACCCCTATTGATAATAGGACAGTTTAACGCGCATCACACGGCATGGGGGTATAGATACACGCAAGTAAAAGGATGCGAATTATGGAACAGCAATCAGCAGAATGGCTTATTGCTTCTGACTGATCCCTTGAAATCGACCCGTCAGGGCGACCGCGTTTCGATAGACATATCTCTGAAATTAACTATAACCTGAGGCAGCATTTCCGCCACGTGGTGCAGCACAGGTGAAAATTTAGGCAGCGACCATAACATTATAGAAATTGTAGCAGACAACGGTCTATCGGTCGTAAGCACCGAGAAGGCAACATTGGTCAACTGGGAGGCTTTTCAAAATGGCCGCATAGGTGACGAGGAAGGCATAAGTAACATTGACGATTGGAATAAAAGAGTCCTTCAGTCGGTCAGCGAAGCAACGAAGGAGGTGGAGGTTGATGAGAATGTTCAAGGAGTAGATGGCCACATGGTCAGTCTCTGGCGTAGGAAGAAGTACCTAGAAACGCGACTCACACAGAAAAGAGGGAATACAAACTTGCGCAGACAATTGACAGTGCCGAACAAGGAAATTGAAGAATATGCGCTCGTTTCAACGAGGCAAACCTGGGGCAAAATTTGTGACAAACTGGACAGGAACATCGGGAAGGAAAGTACGTGGCACCTGTTGCAGCTTGCAGCTTACTTCGGCATCTTCTAGATCCAGACAAGTCTAAAATGGATGCCAAGCAGCAACTTCACAGGCTGACACCTTTGACGGGACCGCATCTACTCTCACATCTCAAGTCTGAGAGCGGTATTTGAACTGCGCAAATGGTATAGGTCAACAACTGCCTGATTACAATGGCCAGGAAAACCCAGAGCTAGATAACCTGATAACGGTTGCTGAAGTCCGGGCAGAGATAAATAGACTGCGAACAAAGACTGCTGCAGGTCCGGACAGAGTCAGGAATTCAATGCTAAGAAACTTGGACGACGCATCGATTCGACACCTCGCAGCATTCATGCAGGAGTGTTGGGAGGCAGGTCGGCTGCCGGCGACATGGAAGGCCGCAAACCTCGCGTTCCTCCCGAAGCCGGGGAAACGGCCGGGTTTCAAACACTTGCGTCCCATCTCGCTCACGTCATGCGTGGTGAAAATAATGGATCATGCTGTTCAGACCCGGCTGAACCAGTTTTTGGAGGACAACGATATCTATTCGAACACCATGATCGGATTTAGAACGCATTTGGCCGCATGGATGTCATGTTGCAGCTAAAAGAACAGATAATATACAATTAAACAGTAGACACCAGGGTGATCTTTGGTCTAGACATGTCAAAAGCTTTTGATAACGTGAAGCACTCGGCTATTCTGCAGAATCTCAGTGCATCAGACGTAGGAGGTCGCGCGTACAACTACATACGCGATTTCCTCAGTGATATAACGGCAACTATCAGATGGGGGGACAAACAATAGAAGGTATTCGACTGGGAAACAAAGCCACACCGCAGGGATCGGTGTTGTCCCCGACCCTATTTAATACTGCCATGGTTGGCCTCGTCGCAAAACTAGAAGAAATCCAGGAGCTACGCCATACATTATATGCAGATGACCTGACTGTATGAATGTGCAGGGGAAGTGACAGTGAAATTGAACAGACACTCCAGCGAGAATCGATGTTATAGAAAGATACTTAGAACCAATCGGACTGAGATGTTCGGCCGATAAATCGGAAGCGCTCGTTCTTACGGCAATGCGATGCCACATCGTGGGCGTATGAAGCAGGATAACCCGGAAATAACCTTCAGGGTAAATAGTAACGTTATACCAATGGTGGCAATCATTAGAGTTCTAGGATTACGAATTCAGGCTAACGGCAGAAACTCGGAAACAATACAGAGGCTAGAGGCTAGCACCAGGCAAATTTGTAGACCCCTGAAGCGGATCGCAAACACGAGGGCATGAAAGAAGCTAACCTCCTTAGGCTAGTTCAGTCTTTCATAATCAGTAGGATAGTCTATGTGGAGCCGTATTTACGGCTTCATAAGGCAGAAAAGAAGAAACTTGGCATTCTCATTCGTAAAGGGATCCAAACGGAAACGGCACTAGGTGTATCACCCAATACATCGACAAAAAGATTTTTGAGACTAGGGGTTTTCAATACCCTTGAAGAGCTCATCGAGGCTGCAACGACCTCGCAATACCAGAGACTGTTGCGCAGTCGTACTGGTTGGAGAATTTTGAAGAAACTCGGCTATGAGCTGCAAGCATGCTCTAGACGTACAGACAGGGTTCCTAGACAGTTTAGGGACAATTTAAAAATACCTCCGCTCCCCAAAAACATGCACCCCGTACACCATGAGAGCCGGAGGAGTGACAGAGCAGCAGCCCTGCAAGCCGGTTTTGAGGGCAGACAGGACGTCTTATATACAGATTCCGCACAATGTGCTCACTGTATGGGACGTGTTTCAGTAGCAACTAGAGAAATTGAGGGTTCGGTAGCTTGCGGCAGCACCCGACACTCGACCGCAACGGAGGCGGAAGAGTTGGCCATTGCGCTAGCTCTAACCCAACAACAGGTCAAAATTACGGTTACAGACTGCAAATCAGCGATCAGAAACTTTCACACGGGCCGCATTTCGGCCATAGCAGCAAGAGTGTTGGCCGGTGGTGCACCACTGGCAGAGCAGGGCACACTAACTTGGACACCGGCGCACCAGGGGTTGAGAGAAAATGCGAAAGCGCACGTAGGAGGTGGTGAAGGGTGGCAGTTCCTGGCCCTATGGGGCTGGGACGGTGGGTCAACGCCGCTTGCGGCGGGGGCTAGCCAGCCACCAAATTTTATCTGTTGTAGGCCGTCATTGCAGCCCCCCCCTCCCCCCCCCCCCCGATTAGGTGGTGTGCGACGGCTGTTGCGGTGCGTGTCCTTTTCTTTCTTCTCTACTTTCTATCTTCTGTCCGCACGAGGCAGCGGAGGTGGCTCAGCTACAGAGCCAGTAGCAGCCCCGTCCATTTTCTTTTCCTTCTTCCTACAGCTACCACAACAACAAAGCGCACGTACTGGCCCGAGGATTAGCTACATTCCGGGATCCCAGTGACATCTTATGCGCAACCCTGTACCCCTTGCGCGATGTGGAGCCCTTACAGTTTGATGATGACCCTAATACCTGTTGTATATTTGGTTTCGGTTCGAGTTTGTGATCACCGGCCGCCAGAGGCACCAGTGTCGCTCTGTGTATATAAGTGACTGCATGTTGAAATAAAGGGGGTTTTCTTGGTTGCTTGGCAGTCCGTGTACATCTGCGGCACACGCCGCTACAACATTCCGCTACAACACGCCGCTACACATTCCGGGATCCCAGTGACATCTTATGCGCAACCCTGTACCCCTTGCGCGATGTGGAGCCCTTACAGTTTGATGATGACCCTAATACCTACCAAGATATCCTAAATCAATACAAACTAGGCAGATCAATATTTCCAAAAGCGTGTAAGCAACTCACCAAAAGCGAAGAAGTTATGTGGCGTAAGCTACAAACTGGATATTCCCGAACCCCCAGCTTTACAGCAAGTGGCACCCCGAAAATTTTAGCCCCAGGTGCAAATGTTGCGATGGCATAGCAGACATGATCCACATGGCATAGAAGTGTCCTAGATTTGGAGAACCTGATAGAACAGATGAGTCTTGGGCGGCACTACTTCTCCAACAGGACGAAAAAGGGGAACATGAAGTCATCCGTCTTGCTCTGGTCGCTGCTCATATCCAAGAGATCCAGGTCGGCGGCTGAGGGGGAGGACAAGGCGTGGACAGAGCTGTGCCTCGGATTCTCGCCAACCTTTTGACAGGTGCCAATAAATGTTATTTCTCTCTCTCTCTCCCTACTTTAACAAGTTCGTTGTGCTATTTATTTATCATGGCCAAAGACACTCAATAGGACAGTGCGTTTAACATCAGTAAGCATTTTTACTTATTTCCGATCATTTGCGGTCATTATAAGTCGTAGTTTGACATATTGGTCATAACATGTCATTTTAGTCATTATTGATCATCATCATTAGTTATTACTTTTAGACAATAACTCTATCGATCTCTGTTTATAACTTTTGTTCATTACCTACCACCATCAATAATTTTCATTCTTAATCTCCCTAACCAGATGTCCGCTATATGCGAATGACACAGCAGCGCACAGATGCGATGCTCAGGCGCACATTTTCGTTCCGTGAGCCTACAAAGGTTTTCGCCTTAAAAAAAAAAAAAGCTTTGGTATGACAAGTTGCGATTCCCACCATGTGACAGCGAGCGATGGGAAAACCATGTGCACCATTCCCCATTGGGTATCCCGCTGCTGTATCTGTGATTCCTTTGTAGTAGGTGGAGTAAACTGAAAACGCCGAGAAAAATGCTGCCATTGTTAGTCGACGCTACGACCATCCGTGAGATGCCCTCAGCTGGTAACATGGTGGCAAGCAACTCTCCGCAACGCTCCATTTTCTTCAATTGGTTCAAGGTGATCTGGAACGTCACCGTGGCTTTCACAATGCCAACCCCGTTGATCTGGGCCCCCTTCGGCTGAACCCCCCAGCTTTTTACAGCCACCATGTGACGAGAAGCCGAAGAGATGACTCATAGAGTGGGAACAACAAGAGAACAACCATGATCGTTGGAAGGATGATGGACCCGAGTAAGCTCCCAGGTTGGTATGAGCACCGAGATAGCATCGAATTATGGCGATACGATGGCATTGTACTACAGGCCTGTATAGGCATTTTCGGTCATGAGGTAAAAAAGCCAAAACATAGGCTGAAGTGAAACGCAAATGCTTCGACAATATTGTTTTTCATGCCCTCAACTAGAAGGTAAACGTACGAAAGCTTTATGGCATTTTCCACCTTAATCATCTGGGCTCGAAAATGTAAATTTTCTTCATGGGCATATCTCGAAAGATGCAAGCGCTGATGCTCTCAGCAAAGAGCTATGAGCCACGATGCTATGATGATGTTAGGATAGCGTGCACCATAAATAACCGCTGCTTAGTATGTCATATGCCAGCTATATGAAAGATACGCAGAAGAGCTTCATCATATCTCCTTACAAGAACACACCATCCGCATTGACCCAACAGTAATCAGAACGGGTGATGAAATCAACTAGTGGTTTTGTGCAGTGGAGGACCATATTTGACACTGCTGATGTATGTAACGCTATCAAGACTTGAGCCACACATCAGCATTAAGCAGGCATGCCAGTTACATCGTGTCGGGACTGAGTCACAGTCGGTGCCACACAAGCGAGGCAGGCATGTTGTCCGGCTAATCCGATATTGACCCCTGTTCCGAGGCACGAGCAGCATACTTAATAAAGACTCCAGGTGTGCGGCCCCCTCCCCACCGCCCTTTGTGCATCCTCTTTAGCGCCCGCGAATGCACCCGTGAGTTGGCGCTTGACTATGGGTGAGCTGTTGGGGCCTGGTTTCGCGGGGTAACACTCAAGGTCAAACCACGCACATCTTGTCTTCCTGGAAGAGGAAGACAAGAAAGTGCAAGCAATCTGTGACTCGGTGGGCTGTGCTGTTGTGCTGTTCTGCATTCTTCTCCTGACTAGGGGCACCGACCACCTAGCTCCTGCGAATATTTACTGATTATATGCTCATTAAAAGTTTTCTCTCTCTCTTCTCCTGACTGTTGATCCTGTCTTGTCTGCAAGCCTGACCGTTCTCTCTGCCTGACCATTCTCTCTGGTGAGGCCATTTCACGTCGGGGGATTGACCAGTATTTGTTTTAAACCGAACCTAGGATTCATGTACAATTAGGCCTATAATGTCTCTAGCTTCCCCAGGGGGGGGCGGGGGGGGGGGGGGGGGGGGTTCGGCATCCTGGTTTGCCAGTCTGCCGGCCCAAAGCTTGGACTTGGAATCTTTCGGACGAAATGGAATAAGTATAATACTGGTGGCACTTGTAACAATTGGGGATGGATTCCTGAAGTTGAAAAATCCAAAAATAATCCAGGAGCAGCTAAAGGCTGTCACCCCTCACTACCTAGAAATCTCTGAGGTGCGTCCGTTTGGCAGGAGAGGTATCCTATGTAAGTCCTCGAATATACAGTGTGTGTCGGACTTTCTTCGATGCACATCGTTTGCATCATTGCCTGTTAAGCCTTTTATACCTGAACAGCTGGCATGTGCAAAAGATATTATACGCGGCGTGGATTCGTCGGCTTCTCCGCAAGAAATGATTGAAGAATTTAATGAGGCTGGCATTGGCATCTTATCACTATTCCGTTGCAGCAGGGATGCTGGTGGCTCTAGGGTGCCGACAGAATCAATGATAGCGACGTTTGCCGGGACTAACTGTCCAACAGAGATTAAAGTATGGCCCATTGTGTACCGTAGATCCCCTGCAGCCTCGCCCTTTGCAGCGCAAAAACTTCTGGCGATTCGGACACAGCAGCAAGGCGTGCAAATCCGCATCACGTTGCAGACTGTGCGGAGACAACCATTCATCTGACATGTGCACTTCTGCTGTGGTAATTTGCGCACTATGTCACGCAGATCACCCTGCCGATGATGGCACATGCCCAAAACGCGCAGATGAACAAACTGTTCTTAACATCATTCAGCATAAATGGTGTTCTAGAGCAGATGCCTATGCCCAGCTAGACCATAAGAGGAATTCGTATGCAGCTTGTGCAAAAACAATAGCTTCAGATGTGGAAACAGGCATAACAAAGTCGGTTGTCTCAGCTGTAGAGAAATCTCTTGAGGGTTTCTTCGAGCGTATGTTAAGCACATTTACAGAAGCTGTTCACAGGTCATAGCTACAAAGATTGGTTCGACCGAAATTGCAGCTTTGCAAGTTGGCAACCCTGGTATAGCTGAATGCCATGCTCCTATGGTTGCTAGGGCCTCAGTTGAGGGAGATTCTACCCAGACGACGCCTGCTCCTTTTTTGTCAATGAAAGTGCAGGGACAGGGTTCTGTGGATACTCACGTGTCCACCGTTTACCCATTGGATGTAGAGATGCCATGTTCGTCCCAGAAGCGTCGCGCTTCTTCCTCTCCCTCAAAATCCGCCCATTCTAACACTAAAAGTAAAAAAGGTTCCCCTAATCCTCAGAATAACATTGATGTCTTAAAGGAGGCTGTTACAGCCTCCCGGATTCTACAATAATCATGGCGGGGTTAAAAGTACTACAATGGAATTGTCGTTCAATTGCATCTTCGTTTCACGATTTACAGAATCTTATCTCAAATTTCAACCCAGACATAGTTTTACTACAAGAAACTTGGCTTTTGCCAAATCGGCCATTTTCTCTAAAGTATTTTAGAACTTTTAGATCAGATCGCACTAGCGGCCGGGGTGGCGGCTTGCTAACATTAATTTCGTCAAAAACAATTCATCGGGCGAAGGTGTCACACAAAAATCTACGACAAGGCTGCGAACTGCTTGCAGTTGATATCGCAATTACACAGTCTGCTCCTCTCACTATTGCAAATGTCTACTTCCTAACAGGTGTCCGTACAACAGATGATTTGAGTGATCTCTTGAGTTCAACAAACGGACTGATTATTGCTGGCGATTTTAATTCACACCATGTTATTTGGGGTTACCGTTCAGATATATGTGGGCAGAGACTTTGGAACTGGATGTCTGTAAATGATGTGCATTGCTGTAATAGTCCAGGCGTAATCTTCATGCGAGCAGCTGCTAGGTCAGTAATTGATTTAACGTTAGCAGCAAATGGAGTAAGGGTCTCATCATGGGCTACGGTGGATCGTGGTACATCTAGCGACCACTTTCCAGTTACGTTTAATATAGAATCTACTCCCCTTAGAGTAAGTACTTGTGAACAAAAATTTATCAACCGTAAACTATTTAAAAAGTTTGTGAACTCCTCTTTTTCTTCAATAGCATCATCTCAGCATTCTGAACGTGCTCAACAAGCACTCTCTTCACTGCTAAATGCCACTGAGCGTTCAGTGTTCACTGTGAAATCGTCTGTCCCTAACAAAATGTCATGCCGATGGTGGAATGAAGAATGTGAGAAAGCATTCCGTCGTAGAAAAGTTGCGTGGAAGAGCCTTTCCCATAACCAGTGTCCCCAAAATTGGATAAATTATAAATTTTATGCGGCTTCATTTAAACAAACTATTCGTATAGCAAAGGATGAGTATAATGCTAATATGAATATCTATCTCTCTAATCCAATTAATCGGAAGGCATTGTATAGGTTCATGGAACGCAACCAAAATTCTTCTCCATCACATGTAACCGAGTCAGAGGTGTTATCACCCAATGAAGCAAAAGCGAAACTTGAACAAATTGCGAACGGTCTTGCTATTCGCTTTCAAGCGCAAATGGTGGCTCCCTTACTTCGACCTACACCACGTGCTGATTTCGTTGCAGTTAAGTCACCGGAATTGCATTGTATAGCGGCTGCTCTGAAACTTGGAGCTCCTGGGTGTGACGGTATTACAGTGGCTATGCTGAAAGCTTTAGTGCAAGACCACAGCTCGGAGGTGTTGAATATTTTCAATTTTTCTCTGGAAAATGCTCGGTTACCTCAAGACTGGAAAGTTGCAAAAATTATACTAAGCCTCAAAGATCCGAAAAAAGGCTTTGATTTGGATAATATTCGGCCAATTTCTCTGACTTCAAATCTAGTGAAACTTATTGAACGCATAGTTCACCGCCGCCTCACAAACCATGTGATGACCCTGAATGTATTTAATGATGCACAAATTGGTTTTCGTCAAGGGTGCTCCATTTGGACGGCTCATACAGATTTGGAAAGTAGAATTAGGTTAGCAATGAAGAAGAAAGAAGTGTCGGCATTGGTCACTTTGGATATCGCCAAAGCATATGACAGTGTAGAACATTCTATTCTGTTGAATAAGATAAACGAAATTAGGTCGCCTTCTTACATGTTTGCATGGTTAAAAGAATTCTTAAGCAATAGAAAATTTTTCTGCACGAGAGGTTCTATAACTTCTGAAACTTATTACCAAACTAGAGGCGTGCCTCAGGGATCGGTGCTGTCTCCATTGCTATTTAATATATTAATGAGAGATATTCCTGTTCATCCAAATATAAAATTGTACGTGTATGCGGATGATATTGCCTTTTTCTCTTCTGCACGAGATGTTCATTCCTTACATCAGCTATTGCAAGCCTACTTGAATGCCCTTGAAGTTTGGCTCGGTAAAGTAAAATTAACTCTTAACGTGAAGAAATCCTCAGTACTCGTTTTCCCACCGGCACACCCTCTTTATATGTCCCTTGTGTATTGCGGTTCCCAAATCTCACAGGTTGAATCATTAAAATACTTGGGTGTATTATACCACTCCCAATTAGACTGGCGGCCTCATATCAAAAGTAATTGCCTGAAAGGTGAGCGAGCCCTTGATCGCCTGATTCGAATTAGCCATAAGAAATTCGGTATGCGTAGAGATACTCTTTTGTTTCTCTATAAAACTTATTTGAGACCAATTCTGGAGTTCGGCTGTGTTCTTTTCTCGGGCAGTCCTAATTACAAAATACGACCTTGTTGCTACTGGAGAGGCGCGCTTTACGACTATGTTTGGGGTTGCCAAGAACCGTTTCAAATGCAGTCCTCTATTTAGAGGCCCGTGTACGTGACTTGAACTCTCGATTTGAGCTGCTAACTGCGCGAACCTTTTTAAGAGCACTGGAATCTCTGTCTGGAGTAGCTTCTCCCATTTTTATTACACACCAATCTCAGTTTCTAGATTATAATTGGCCGCAATATAAGCAACCACAATTTGTATTTACTCAGTCCTTGCTGTCCAAAATTGCAGTTTCGCTTAGGTCAGTAAGACGTGTTGGCAATGTTCAAGCTACTTCCACACTGTGCTTTGACCAGTCGTTGCCATCTAATGCAAAACACTTGACTACCACGGTAATAAAGGGACACCTTGAAGATTATCTATTACAATATCCACGACACGTAGTTATTTTCACAGATGCCTCACAACGAAATGAAAAAGCAGCAATAGGGATTTACTCCAAAGCACTTGATTGGAGTTTTTCTGTACGGATCCCTGATTACACACCAATATTTACTGCTGAATTGCTTGCAATTGGTTTGGCCCTTCAAAAAGTTCCCGGTAATGTTACTCACGTAATCATACTCTCTGACTGCCTGTCAGTCTTAGCAGCATTAGAAAGTCCGAAAATGCGTCTTTTGAAACAAACCCTGATGTTTTTCCTTCCGATACACTTACAGGAAAAACGTTTTCAGTGGGTTCCGGGACACTGCGGCATCGCTTCTAATACAATGGCGGATTATTTAGCAAATTCAGCTCTCAGTGGGCCTGTTGCCGATGTTGTACCCAATATTATCTTGCTAAATATATCCCGTTTTGAACGATTTCAAACGTTAAACCCCTTGAGCCATGAGCCACTCCTTGCGACTACGGATTTTAGTCATTTAAATTTCCATTGGAATGTCCGATGTTGTACCTCGAGGCAATGTGAGGTTTCCATGACGCTCATGCGTTGTAGAATTCCTTCCCTCAATCTTTATTTATGTCGCTCTGGATTCACGCCGTCCAATTTTTTTGCGTCATGTAATGACGTGGAAACAATTGAACATTACATCCTCTCCTGCCACAGGTATGCTACTCGGAGAAGACATTATCTAGAAATACCTCTTGCTCGCCTAGGACTGCCATTTACAGTTCCTGTCCTCCTCTCCTTTGGTGCAACCGTCAAAGGGTATGCCCTAAAACCGGTGTGTGAATTACTTCATAATTATAATATTGCTACGGAAAGATTTGTGTGTTAGCGCTGAGCTGTCTGAATTGCATTTTTTCTTCTTATTATTTTTAGTAATTTACAATTTTATTTCTTTTTTCATTGCTTTCTATTACATCGCCTCAAAATTTCAAGATATTTCAGCAACACTAGCTCCTAATTATTAGGTTATTTATATCATATAGTCAAATCGACATTATCAAAAATAGTATGTCACCTACAACGAATTCTGGCCAATCCCCCACTGTGGGTATGTGCCATTACAACGAGGGAGAAGAAGAAGAAGAAGATTAGTCTGTTTTCAGTCTACTGCAGCTGGGGGAATTTTGTGTCCATCCTGTTCGGAACCGTTTCAGGAAACAGTGAGTAGTCCTGCTGTCACTGTTTATGGACTCTACACTAAACGCTGACGAACCTGCCCTCTTTGTTGGGAATCCAAGTTAGAACGACGTGAAGAAGATGCCAACGTAAAGTCAAACGAAATCGAACAAGGGCTGAGCGGAAGCCTCCGTTGTGCCGGAGGCATATTGTAAAACGTAACGTGCGTGAAATTAAGGTTGGACTATCCTTGAATGACAGCCTAAGACCCTTTTCGGTAAAACAGTGATGATTTGCGATATTGCACATGGGTTTTTTCGTTTTACTTTTGGTCGGCAGATCTACTATTACTTTATTTTACTTTGAAGTAACTACCACACTATGTGGGAACTATGAAAATGTTCGAACTTAATGAACGGTGCATCTTATGAAATATTGCTCACTTGAGGTAAGGCGTTCGTTTTCGTTTCCTTCTAGTCGCAGTTTTAGAATCTTGACGACTTGCGTTATTTCAGCTGAAGTATCCGGTAGTGTAACTTTAAATGGTATCTATATACTTATTATCCCAGCCACTAGGCCCAGTAAAAGACAGGCTCGTTCTGTCCTAGCAAATGATGGCATGACGGTCCATGTTCCAGGTGAAATAAGTACATTGTTATTAGCTGTGAGATCCTTGATTCAGGAATTTATTTTGTGTGTCAGTGCACAATTAGAACTTGTAGTGTTAACATATGGGCACGGGGCAGAAAACTATGTCACGGACTGCAGGGCTAGATGCGACTAAACTACAGCAAAATTCCGCACATAGCGCACCAGCCGACTTCAGCTTCCTTTTCTTCCTGGTGCCACCTGAGAACATCAGGAACACCAGGTGGCGTTGCTGCCCTTGCTAAAAAAACGAAAGCAGAGACTGAGCGCAAGCGATGGGCGATGCACGGGAGAACAAAAGGATCAGCACAGGAACAGAATAGATAACCGAGGCGGGATAAGGTGCCCTGCGTAACTACAAAGCAAGCGCACAGCACAATGCACATTACCGCTTGAAACACGGCTTCAAGCGGACAACGTGCGCGACCTCGGAGCGTAGTTGCGGATGTGAGGGCTGCACAATACCTTCTGAAAGGACTTCGTATGTCACTTGCGTGACACGGCGCTGAACTTCTTAAGGTCCAAAGTAACGCGACATCAGTTTTTCAGACAAGCCGGGCCAACACACCTGTGCCCACACCCAAACTTGATCTCCAGATTGATGTGTGACGCGTCGATGACGGAGTTGTAGCGAAGCGCATCCGTGCCCTGCTGTTGCTGAAAGTGAAATGTGAAAATAACGGCTTGAGGGGCTAGTTGGTGCATCATCATATACAGTGTGATGATACACCAACTGTGTGGTGTGTTTTTAGTGAATGACTTGTGACTTTGTGGTGATATTTGCCTGTCCAGAGTGGTAGGAGTTGCTGGGCAAAGCTGAGGTGTGGATTTACAAGACAGTATAGATTTTGTGACTGTCATGTTTGGTGGATGTTTTCGGGCTGAGAGGAAGAAAGTGTCAATATTCCCTTGGGAAAGAAGAGGAAGAATAGAAGAAGAGGAAGAAGAGATTGGAAACCGCCATGTTTGGACAAGGTTAAGGTCTGCGAGGAAGTGAGTGCTTTTTCCCCCTAGGCAAAGAAGAGGAAAATGAGAAGAAGAGGAAGTTGAGACGTGCCTGAGTGTAGAAGAGGAAGTGTTTTCCGGTTATTCTTACAGTTGGTAGTGTGCGCGTGTGGTGTGTATCTTTTCCTGTGTTTGTGTTTGTTTGCGCCACATATCTGTATATGGTGAAATGTGAAGTTGACGTGCTTCCTCGATGCGCTGAGTAAACTGCTTGGCGTCTACCGTGAGCGGATGATCATCAGTGCAGCACAAAAACATGTCATCCAACATCTTCTGAATGTCGCGTGCGTAGAGCAGGCGAAATAGTGTAAAATGCGTCGTCTCTTGGGTGGCAGTGTAGTAAGTACATGTGACGTACGGAAGAATCTCGTCCCAGGTTTTGTGCTGCGAGTCTATGTACATTGTGAACATGTTGGCGATCGCTTTATTGAGTCTTTCTGTGAAGCCGTCCGTCTGTGGGTGATAGGCAGTGGTTTCGCAATGGCTCGTGTGAGTGAGCTCCAATACGTCGTGCATAAGTTGTGCCGTAAAATCCGTACCTCAATCCGTGATGGAGACGCAACACGATTTGCTGCATAAACAACTGGGCGATCTCAATGACGTGTCACGCTGCACCGCCTTGTTTTCCGCATACCGTGCTGGATAGTCGGTCACGCCTATAAATATTTTGTTACCGGCCGATGTCAGTGGCAATGGGCCCAGATGGTCGATGTCGATTTAGTCAAACAGCGTCCGAGGAGGCGCAATATAAATATTCAGCTGGCACATTTTACGAGAGCTATAAAAGGGAAAGCAAGAAGACACAGCTTACATAACTCTTCGAGTCGAATAAAAAAAGCAAAAAAGGTATAGATGTCAATTATATATGGAGACAGTGTAAGCCTGAGATCATCAGTTGCAAAGTATACCTCAGCGTATTCTTCCCAGCATACATTGGGCTGTACTCTTGCAGAAGGTGAATAGTATGCATAACTGTGGTATCCTCTTGCTCAAACTAGAGCTAAAATTGCGAAAACATGTTTTGTTTAACAAATAAGAGCGTGTCAAAGAAGGAGGTGATGTTGGCCATTTTTCCAAAGCTGAATATCAAGCATCATAACTGGACGTTCTACGCGGTTCTATTTTGTTTTTAAACACGAGATAGGCACAGCGGTCCTAATATCAATACGTTGGTGCTGTTGTATAGGTTTGGTTTGCTTTGTGGGGTTTAACGTCCCAAAGCAGCTCAGGCTATGAGAGACGCCGTAGTGGAGGACTCCGGAAATTTCGACCACCTGGGGTTCTTTAACGTGCACTGACATCGCACAGCACACGGGCGCCTTGCTTTTCGCCTCCATCGAAAAGCGGCCGCCGAGGCCGGAATTCGATCCCGCGTCCTTGGGAACAGTAGTCCAGCGCCGTAACCACTGTGCCACCCCGGGTGCATACGGCATGTGTGTGCCTTTTCGGCTATTTGGGGTACTTCCGTGTCATGCATAACGTCAAAGTATTGTCTGAAATGAGAAGTGTTAGCACAGTTTATTGGGGCCGCTAGATAACTCGCGAACAATCGCCAATGTCTTTTTGCGCACAAATGCATTTGGGAATAGGTTCCCAAAGCACCGCGAGGCGGCGCTGCTAATTTTGAAGGGAGTTGACAGTTGACAGCCGTGTAGTGCGGACGCGTGTTCCATCGCTCCTCCGATTGCACGTGGCTACCGGAAACGGACGGACTGGCGACAGCGGGAGCTTCCGAAGCGTCAAATAGATGAGTTCTTTCTTTTATTAACTTTATTTCTTTTCAGCTAGTTAGGATAGGTGCAGCCTAAAGATTAGATTTTAGCTCTTGGTCCTAGCGGCCTGGTTTTTCGTGCCGGCAGCTAGGTTTTCTTGGCGTTCATTGTTTAGCTATCTTGTTTAGATAAATATTTTTCTTTCTAGGCTATTGGCATTCGCAGATTTGGTTTTTAACGCGTGTTTGCTAGTCGTTTCTTGTGTCTTCTTTTGGCAATTTGTATATTCTAAGAATTCGTAACAGTTATAGTTCAGTCGATGAGCGCTTAAGATGTGCAATCAAAAGAAGGTTAAGTGTACTCAGTGTGAGGCGCTGGTTAATCTCAAAGAAACGCGTTTTGATTCTGTAGGTGAAGCGGAAAGCAGCGACTTTTTGTGTCGATGTTGCGTAGTGAATGCACGTCTAGATAGATTTGATCAAGAAAGGGGCAGTTTAGTGTCTCGTGTGGAGGATTTAGAAAATGAAGTACGTTTGCTACGGACGGAAAATCAGAAACTGCTTGGACAGCTTACTCAGATTGAAAAGAAAGGGGCCGACTTTGTCCTTGGAACCAACAAGGACGAACATTCCAATGCGAGCCGCGTGGCTGGGGCCAGCACTGGCATGGAAGGCATAAGCAAAGTAGGTCAGGCGGATCCGAACCGTCAGAGTTATAGAAGCAGCTAAGACGCCGGAAAAAAGGAAGAAGTAAGGAAGAATGAAAATCCCAGAGATAAGGACACAGATAACCGAAAACAGGAGCCAACAGTTGGGAGAGGGAGAGAGAAGGCCCAGGTGCTTATCGCCGGAGATTCTAACATGAACAGGTGCAAGCGAGATATCTTGGAACGTGTAAAGGGTGATAAGAGAGTGTTGGTTGGAGCCTTCCCAGGGAGAACAATGAGGGCTGTACTAAAAGAGAGTAAAATAGGCTGTTGAAGGATTCCGCAGAGCGCAGTATGGTAATAGTAGCCGCGGGTCTAAACGATGTCCTAAATGGTGACGCTGCAGGAGTGGTGGAAAGTTTAGCTAAGGGAGTTGACGAGATCAGGGAGATAGCACAGCAGACGCAGATAGTTGTATGCACAGTACCAGAGGTGCTAGGATTGAACGGAAAGATGGAAAAGGACGTGGTGACAGTTAATCAGGACATAAGAAAGTTAAGCCTGGAGAAGCGTTTCGAAGTGGTTGAGGTAAACAGGGAGGTACATAAAGCAGGTTTTGGTAGGGCTTTTCAGCGAGATGGCATTCATTTTAACAGAAGGGTCGGAGCAGAGATCGGCTGGCGCTTGGCAGGTAGGGCTGTAGCTTTTTTAGGGGGTCCGCGAGGACTCCGTGCACAGAGGTAGTTAGAAGTGAAGCAGAAGAAAGTGTAATAATGGAGGCTGAGCCCCCAAAAATGGCAAAGAGTAGGTCGAGGAAGAAAAGTACAGAAAAGAAATTTAATACTAGGATCAGCTACATAAACATGCAAGGAGGTAGAAAAAGAACGAAATGGCTAGAGATAGAACAGCAGTTGAAGGATGACAAAATTGGTGTGTACGCTCTTTGCGAGACTCATCTCAGGGATCTAGAAGATCCGCCGTTTATAGAAGGCTACGTCTGGGTAGGGTGCAACAGAACGAGAACGGAAAGAAAGGGTGGCGGGGTAGGTATGTTGATACACCAGGGAACAAATTGGCAAAGAATTAAATCATCTTGTAAAGAACATATCTGGGTTTCAGGAACCATTGGCGGCATAAGGACATGGCTAGGGGTAGTTTATTTAGGAACAGGACATCAATGCAGGCAAGAAAACAGGGATCTTGTTGAATGTCTCAGTGACGATATAAGTCAGTTTGGAAACGGGGCCAATATTATTCTGCTGGGGACATGAACGGCCACATCGACGATCTGGATGGATACACGGATTGTAACGGGAAGCTAATGCTAGATTTCTGCGAGCGACACGATCTAGTTATAGTAAATAGAGAAACAAAATGTGAAGGCCAAATCCCGTGGGAATTCCGCAACAGGCAGACGACCATTGACTATTGTCTAATGTCGCAGGAAATTTATAGCAAGGTCACAAAAATGGAAATAGACGAAGAAGGGGAGTGTAGTCTTGGAAGTGATCATAAACGTATTAGTCTGCAGATGGGGCCCTTGATGAAAAGAGAAATGGAACTTAGACAAAACGTAAACGCAAAATTAAACGACGATCAAATAGCGCAGATAGCAGCAGACATAGAGGAAGCAATAGAGAAAAGCCCCATGGAAGACTGGGATTATGAACAGGTAGAACTACTCATAAGGAGTAAAATTCAGGAGGTTAAAGTAGCAAACCGCTGGAATGGAAAGAGGAAGCCACGGAGCTGGCGGAATAAGGAAATCGGGGAAGCTATTGAACAACGACGGGCTGCTTCAATAGAACACCGAATGGCAAAGAAAGCACAGGCTTCTCAGGAGGAAATCGATCAAAAATGGGAATCATATCGACAAAAGAAACTTCAAGTGCAGGCCCTCGTCCAAAGTAACATAAGACAGTCCACCGATCGCTGGATGGCTGATATACACGATGCCTCTAGAGGCGGAGAAAGAAAATTCTGGAACCATATAAGCTGGCTAGGGAAGAAGAATCAAAGAAAGCAAGATCGGATTCAAGATAACGAGGGAAATTGTTTAAAGGGAGACAACGCAGTGAACTACATTACATCAGTTATAGCCGAGTCATTTAAGAACGACGATAGGGTAATCTCCGCAAATCAGGAAGCAACACAAGGTAGCAGAATACAAAGCACCTTAGAACTGACCAATCTAAACTGGAAAAAAGCAGAAAAAAATATTCCTAAAAACACATCTACAGGAATAGATGGAATTCCGATTAAGCTGATTAATGAACTCGGTCCAAAAAGTAAGGAAACGTTGTTAAAAGCTTTGGAAACAGTCATAGCGAATAAGCAAATTCCGGACAGCTGGCGGCAGAGTAAAATGAATTTGATTTATAAAGGGAAAGGAGAAAGGATGCACATAAAATCCTACAGGCCGATTACCATAACATCTGTAATGTACAGGTTAGCCATGCAGGCGGTGAAATTAAAGGTGCAAGCATGGGTTGAAAGTAACAAGATACTCGGAGAACTTCAGAACGGCTTTAGAAATGGTAGGCGCTTAGATGATTGCCTGTTCGTGCTTACCCAATGCATCGAAATATCTAGAGTAGAAAATAGACCTTTGTATTTGGCCTTCCTGGACATAAACGGGGCGTACGACAACGTAAGCAGGGAACTCCTGTGGAACATATTAAAAGAAGAAGGTATCGGTTATGAGATAATAGAGTTGCTACAGGAAATATACCGGGATAACAAAGTAGAAATTGCGTGGGAAGGGATAAGAAGTACGGAGGATGTCAAAGTATGCAAAGGATTAAGACAAGGCTGTCCTCTATCACCGGTGCTGTTCATGCTTTATATGATAAACCTGGAACGGAGGATACAAGACGGTAACCTAGGTTTTAACCTGTCATACAGATTAGGTGGAAAGGCGGTAGAGCAGCGCCTCCCCGGTTTGATGTATGCAGACGATATTGTGCTGCTAGCTGAGAGTCTGGAAGAATTGCAAACTCTAGTTAAGTATTGCGGAGACGAAGAGGACGCTCTAGGCTTCAGTTTAAGCGCAGTTAAGTCGGGTCTGATGATTTTCAACGGCTCAACTGATCAGGGTCTTAAAATTCAAGCCCTTGAAATACCTAGAGTAGCCGAATATAAATATTTGGGGGTATGGGTAAACGAAGGATTGGCATACATCGGAAAGCATGAGCAATCACTTAAGGCCAAAGGGCGAAGGAATGCCGGGATAATGAAGCATAAGGCATTGTGGGGATACAATAGGTATGAGGTATTGAGGGGTATTTGGAAAGGAATTATGGTGCCCGGACTTACTTTCGGAAATGCTGGTTTGGTTTGGTTTGTGGGGTTTAACGTCCCAAAGCAACTGAGGCTATGAGAGACGCCGTAGTGGAGGACTCCGGAAATTTCGACCACCTGGGGATCTTTAACGTGCGCTGACATCGCACAGCACACGGACGCCTCTTCGTTTCGCCTCCATCGAAACGCAGCCGCCGAGGTCGGGTTCGAACCCGGGTATTCCGGACAGTAGTCGGGCGTCTTACCACTGCACCACCCCGGCGGGGCTTTCGGAAATGCGGTTTTGCGCCTAAAATCAGAGGTACAGTCGACATTAGAAACAAATCAGAGATCCGTTGGACGATCAGCACTAGGTGCCCACAAAAACTACAAATGAGGCAGTACAGGGAGATATGGGCTGGGCATCTTTCGAAGTACGGGAAGCTCAGAGTAAAATATTATATGAGGAACGCCTGAGGAAATTGGACAGTAACAGATGGGCAGCTAAGGTATTTAAATACCTGTACCTAAAAAGCGTTGACTCACAATGGAGGAAAAGAACTAGGAAACTAACTAGTAAGTATGCTAGTAACAAGGACGGAGAAATAAAGAGCATTAAGCAACAGGTGAAAAACACAGAAGGTAAAAATTGGATAAATTCGATGAAAAAAAAAACAGAGTGTGGAATTATACCGAAAGTGGAAAATGCAGATCAGGAAGGAAGATTTCTTTGATAACTCAAGAGGCAGTGCCCTACTTTTTGAAGCTAGATCAGGGTGCCTTAGAACACGCAGCTACAAAAAGAAGTTTAACAATGGAGATGACGCATGTGCTGTATGCGGAAACTCCAGTGAAACAATTCACCATATTATACTCGAACGCAATGGTATCCATCCGGAAGTTGATGCAGGCGCAATCACTGTTCCTGAAGCTCTGGGGTTTAGAGATAACAGTGGCCGGGTGAATAAACCGGCGGTGGAAACTAGCAAATTACGACTGGAAGATTGGTGGCTTAAAAGCAGAGAAGTGACATTATGTTAGTAATGTAGGAGCAAAATTTAATAAATAGAATGATGGTTTAGTTAACCATTCTAAATCAATAATTAAGATATATGGAGAAAAATGAGAATGATAGCTACTGCTACCACCCCGTTTCAAAGGGGACGCTCCTATATTCCATCCATCCATCCAACGGAAGTGCCATCTACGGCAGAAAAATAGAAACTGTAAATATGGGGCATGGCCTCCGAGATCACCTCCGCGCGCACGTTTCGAGCGGAGGCGATCTCGGAGGCCATGTATGAGGCTGCGCTAGCCACGCGTTCTCCTTGCACTGCCACACTGCCGCACTCCCGCTCCCTTCTGAGCACGTGCAAAGCTGTCGCGCTGCATCTTTGGCGCACCGAAGAGTATCGCCAGCGGCGAGGATTTAGAAAAATCTGCTATTTGACGTTCATTTTCCGCAAATTGAACATGAATAAAGTGCAACCTTCGTTGACGATGGGTACACCCTCTCACGTTTTTTAACCTGAACGCACGAGCGTCGATCGTTGAGCCGATGAGCGCCTGATGACTGGGCACAACGGCGAAATGACCGAGAATACGCGCATTCGCGCAATGAGGACTTCGGTGCAGCTGTCCTTTGTCAAGCTGTTCTGGGAACGGGACCTCACCCCTGCTTTTTTTTTTTAGCACCGTTATCGACATGATCCTTTTTCTTTTCTGAACGCTTCCATGCAGTTATAAATAAGCGGTCAGGAGGTAGTGCTAGATGGAATGTGATATACGCCCGCTGATTAACTACATGTGCATCAGCATTTTGTTTTTTTTTTCTGTGGATCACGTACCACTTTCCTGCGGCAAATTAAAAGTTCTTCGCTTATATATTCATTTCGCTTACTTCGCTTATCATTTCATACCTTCCTCTCATGCAGAAAAGCAGGCGGTATCACGTGGCCTTTTCTAATCTTTTCCCAGCGGCATGAAAACAGAAGTAAATACGGCAACGCACAAAAAAGCAGGTGGGGTTGGATGTTCCCGTAACAGCCAAGGTAGATATACAATGGTAGCGAAGGTTCCATAGACGCCCATTGGTCCAAAAAATGGCGGCTCATGAGCACCGCCATATTGGGGGGCAACTACGTATAAGTGACGTTGAATGACGTCACGCATACGTATGTTTTTAGCGCGAATTTTAAAGTGGTCTTTTTATAGAATCCGCCTTTTCAAGCCGGTATCTCATGAGGGTTGCCTTTCAGTGCGCACCAACCTTTGCCAGTCAAATGTGCTCGAGTTCCTGCTAGTTATGGCCTTGCTAATGTGCAATTCGGAACCCAATGAAAGTTACTGGCAAAGAAGGCAGCATAGAAAGCAGCAACACTTTCAGGCGCTGGCTTACCTTGGCTGGCTAAGAATGCAATCATGCATGATTCGTAGTGGAAACCTTGGTGGAAATACTGGTGCTAGTACTTTTGAGTACAAGGTATGATGCACAAAGCACAGGCTCAAGTGCACAGTTTGCAGTGCAGTGTACGGCAAGTATGGTTTTCATATTCATGGTTTATTACAGCAACCAAACAAATACAGTGATAAAGCACACCAACAAAAAATACACGTCACAGGCAGCTCAAGCAGTAGTTTCTTTAAGCTGGCTATTCATATTAATGGTCACAGTGCGGATAGAAAAAAGCCCTGCAGTTCCACGAACGTTGCCAGGTAGGAAATTGAAAAGCATAGAAGACAGTGCTAAGACAGCTTCAATTGAGGCAAACATGACTTGAGATAAGTAGGCGCATCAACACGGGTCGCAGCCTTTTTGACGACAGATACGCCGACGGTTCGAAGTGCTTGAAACAAACCCGCAAGTCTCGCAGCTGCCACGGTGTCTACTTCTCCAGGCTGACGTGGTAGAACTGCACCCACGCTCGGCACCTGGACGTGGTGCAACGTGCACGTTATTCACAATTGCGCCGTAAGGAATACTGCATACTCCAAACGCCAATGCGTCATTATTCCTGTCAATGCTAACTGCAGTACATTATATTTCCATTATACCTGAACTATGGTAGTAAATGCTCGCCCAAAGCTCTCAGCGCCTAAGAGTGCGGTTACGTACGCTCGTCCTCATGGCATGCGGGTAGCTATACTTTTCTATGGTTAAGATGACGAGAATGAAGTGCGTTTAAAGTTACCCTAACGGTCATGCATATGCAGAATAGCAATAAGAAGACAGTCAGTAACTCCTGCTGAGTGAATTCAGTTAAAGCACCCTCAAAGCTGCGCATATACACGTGGCTGAATTTTGATACTACCAGTTGCGAGGGTCAGATTGGCCTCGCGGTGTTGGAAAACTAAACAGTGTCGTGCTCAGACTTGTCAGGCAGCACAATTGGTTTTAAATTGGCCTTCCGGTCAGTGGCATGCGCGTGGTTGCTCCTGAGAGCCCGGTATCAAGTTAACGCTGGTGATAGCCGGCTGCATGAAACTCACCATAAATCAGACAAATGGTGGGCCTCTTTCGCACAGCTCAGCCCTGTAGTGTAGTACATAAATATCCCCGAAAAATGAAGCCACGTGCGCACGAACTGGTTACAGAAACAGAAGCGAACAGGCCAACGAAAGCATTCGGAGCATACCTAGAGCAGACGCCTTGTAGCAGACGACACTGACAAGAGCTCACCTGTGAAAGTCCAGCGGGAAGCGGTGTAGCTTGACACCGACGGCACTGTCCATGCTGTCGCAATGTGCCACGGCGCATCGTTTCTTCACACGCCGCAAGCTCATCTTGAAATAAAGCGCTAAGCGCTTCAAAAGAGCAGCGCGAAGCGTGCAAAGACGGAAAAAGACTTCGCACTGACCGCACGTCGAAGGAAACGACAAAAACCGAGAAAACTGCCGCAGCGGTGCGGCGGGGTGCAAATTTTACAAAACGGTGACAGAGACGCGACGCGCAAGGACGACGAAAACTTCGCAAAAGGGGCACTTCGAGACTGGCGATAAGAAACCGCTTTGTGAGCTCCCGCGGGCACTGTGGCTGGGTGCCGAAACCATAGAGAAAGAGATTGGTAAAGAGCGGACACTCCCATAGGGCCCAGCGGCCCATTTGACTGTAGTGCACCAAGCGGCCGGCGGCAACTACTTCCGGTCTTACCGAAAGGCGCGCGATTTGAATGCTAGCCATGCGCTGCGCCCTTCCCTGCCCTTTTGGCGCATTATTTTGGTTTTAAATGGTCTGCTAGTGTTTCTATATAATTTCAGCATGCATAACAACAGGAAAAATAGATTCCCAGTTTTCTAAACTAGATATCAACGCAGCTGCGCCACAGCCTTTGCAAAACAATATTGAAGAAAAGACGCCAAGTGCTTTGTGAAATGAATTTATTTTGCTGCATATAAAACAAGAGATGCAACAGATGTAGACGGATGCATTGACAATACTTGACACACATTAGGCGATGTGCACAATACAGAAAAATAAAAATACACAAGGTGAGAAACAGAACTTAGGTAGAGACAAAAAATAGCATAACTGATTTCCGAATTATTGCAAATGATATGTAACAAAACAGGCATTATACATAAACTACACAGTCCCCGTCCCGGCTACCTTAGCAAGGGTAACCTGTATTGTTCAGGGCATAGAGGAGTACTGACGCTTGTGGGAAGGCCACACCGTTCACTAGTCGCATCTGCTGTACTTCGGCTGCAGTCCGTGGGTCCATGCAGTGCTGTTGGAAAAGAAATGAACATTCTGCAGAAGGTTGCAATAAACTGTAAGGCCACTGCACCGCGCACACATCTGTGCATGTGGGTGCGTACTGAAGACTTGGTGAGCAGCAGTTATGGTCCAGAACAGAAAAGTTGTCATTCGTAAAATTGATACGAAAGCTACTCTTGCAACGTAGAGGTCAGGAAATGCAGGCTAACCAAACCTATATGAAAATGCATTTCTACAGAGCGTGAAATAACAGCCACTAAACTAAAAATATTCCTCAAGAGCACTGAGCAATGAAGCTTGCCGCATAATAAAACATTTTTCACTTTAATGTTGTCCCGTTAAATTTAACGCGACACCACGCAAAACTAGCCGTTCGCAAAACCGCGGCCTGGCCTCACCGCGGCCGGCGAGCACGCCATGTTGGCTTGCCTTTCATACGCGACTTTGTGAAGTGCAGACCACCGCGCTGAGCTAAACTGTCCGAAATGCCTCGCAGTTTCACAAGAATGAAACATTTCTCACCTTGCGGTTGCCCTGTTAAACGCGACACCACGCAAAACTAGCCGTTCGCAAAACCTCACGCCATGTCACATGTCATCGCGGCCGGCGAGACATATTGGCGAGCGCCTTGTCATGCCTGTTGGCTGCCCTTCACGTGCGACTTTGTGAAGCGCAGACCGCCGTACTGAGCTAAACTGCCTGAAATACTGCGAAGTTTGACCAGAAAGTCAAGAATGAAAAGTTTCTCACTTTATCGTTGCTCTGCTAAACGCGACACTTAGCAAAACTAGCCGTTCGGCGAACTGCGTCAGCATGGCCGCACCGGCCGGTGAACACGCCATTTTGGCGCGAAGGCGTGCCTTGGTGCTTTCACATGCCACTTTGTCAAGCGTGACTAGCTAAACTGTTCGAAATGAAGCTGCTTCCCGGGAAGACAACATATTACACCTCGCCGTGGGTGGGAACCGCCAAAGTTACGGCGTAACGAAATGCGCCTGAACAGCCGGCGCGCCTGTTCACGAGCTGCGAAACTTATTGGCACCGGCCGGCATGGTCAGCGTAAACTGCCTGAAATGCAGCGTAGTTAAGCAAAAATCTTTGCTCACCTTACCGTCGTTTCACACCGCTCTCGTTCCGCGCAGCAGCCAACGAGAGGTGTGTGCCGCACAAGCGCGGCGCGGCACGAGCACACAACCGCTCCCTCCGACAACTTCTTGTCGTCTGCTCCGGCGGGCTACCGCTGCAGCGAGTGCCGTCGCGCACGCGTCCGCGCATGCGCACGTTGGTGCCGCCATCCGTCAGTCGGCGGCAGCGCAAAAAGTCGCGCGTCATTTCCTGGGGCCAGTTTTCGCCGAGTGACCGCTCTTTACCAATCTCTTTCCCTATGCCGAAACAAGGCCTACAAAGTCAAGCTGCAAATGCACCGCACACTCATCAACAGGGGGCATAACAAGAACGTTGCAAAAATTTAAAAAGGCGGAGTAATATTTTGCTAAAATAGTCTACCTATTTTATAAAACGTGGCATTAAAATATTTATTTCTTTATGTTGTTTTATAGCGTTTTTATTTGTGCTTTTGAATTTCATTATCTAAGTGTTTCGGAGGGATGTGTAAAAAATTGTATTATTGTATACAATAATACAAAAGCAATTTGTGGTTTTAATGATTGATAATTGATTGAGAGGGGATGAACGTTCTATGAAATAAATGTAATTATTTGATGAATGACTAAAATAAAAGAGTTGAAAAAATGAAATAGGAGGTTCAGTGGTATGAAAATGCTCACAATGAAACGCCAATGCTTCGTGAGGCTACACACAAATGTAATGCAAGTGTAAACATATGTGACTGATAAACAACTGGTTCAAGTAATAGAAAAATTGAAATGCAATAAAAATGTGGTGATGCAGGCAGTAAGAGATCAAGGTGTAGGGAAGCTAAATTTGAAAGTACCGGAATATATCTATAGCGGCTGCATAGCAACCATAGTTCTGCATAAAAAAAGTGATGAAATCCTAAATAGGAAAAGGGGAAGACACGATCTCACCAGTGCTATTCACAGCATGCATGGAGAGTGTATTTAAAGGCACGGAATGGGAGTAGTTAGGCATAAGGATCGATGAAGAATATCTGAGTAATCTGAGTAATCTGCGATTCGCTTATGACATTGGCTTGGTAAGTAACTCAGGGGACCAACTGTAACTAATGATAAATAAGCTAGACAGGAGAAGCAGAAAGGTAGGCGTAAATATTAATATGCAGACCACTAAAATAATGCTGAACAGCCTGGGAAAGGAACAGCAGTTTATAATAGGTAATGAAGCGTTGGAAGCGGTAGACGATTATGTCTACTTAGGACAGGTAGTGACCGCATGTCCGCACCACGAAAGGGAAATAACTAGGAGAATAATATTGGGATGAAGGGTATTTGGAAGGTACTCAAGCCTTACGACAAGCAGCTTACTGGTATCACTCAAGAGGAAAGTGTATAACCGTTGCATCCTACCGGTACTGACATATGGGGCTGAAACATGGAGGTTAACGAAACGTGTTCTACTCAAGCTGAGGACAACGCAGAGGACTATGAAACGAAAAGTGGTAGGTGTAACGTTAAGAGATAGAAAGCGTTCAAAGAGGGTCAGGGAAATAACTCAAGTTACTGAAATTCTAGTCGAAATTAAAGACAAGATATAGGCATGGGCAGGACATGTATTTTGAAGAGAGGATAACCGATGGTCTTTAAGAGTAACCAATTGGATTCCGAGGGAAGGAAAGCGTAGCAGAGGGCGCCAGAAAATTAGGTGGGTGTATGAGAATAAGAAATTCGAAGGAGTCAAGTGGAAGCAGCTAGCGCAGGACATGGTTAATTGGAAGAAAATGGGAGAGGCCTTCACCCTGCAATGGGTATATTCTGGCGGATTACGATGCATTCAAAGTTGTCTTACTGCTCAGAACGGAAAGTTAGTGTTTGCAGATGCTGAGTCATCATCATCATCATCAGCCTGACTATACCCACTGCAGGGCGAGGGCCTCTCCCATATTTCTCCAATTAACCCGGTTCTGCGCTAGCTGCATTCACTTGACCCCTGCGAACTTCTTTATCTCATCCGCCCACCTAATTTTCTGCCGCCCCCTGCTATGCTTTGCTTCCCTTGCAATCCAGTTAGTTACCCGAAGCAACCATCGGTTATCCTCTCTTCGCACTACGTCTCCTGCCCATGCCCATTTCTTCTTGATTTCCACTAGAATGTCGGTAATTTGGGTTATTTCTCTGACCAAATCTGCACACTTCCTATTTCTTAATTTTACCCCTGCCATTTTTCGTTCCATAGCCTTCTGCGTTGTCCTCAACTTAAGTAGAACCCTCTTGGTTAGCCTCCACATTTCAGCCCCATAGGTGAGCGCAGGTAAGATGCAACTGTTGTATACTTTCCTCTTGAGCGATACCGGTAAGCTGCTAGTAATAATATGTTAGTGCTTGCCAAATGCGCTCCATCGCAATCTTTTTCTTGTTATTTCCTCTTCATGGTCCGGATCTGTAGTTACTACCTGTCCTAAATACACATATTCGCCTACTACTGCCTGTGCTTCGCTACCTAACGTGAACTGCTGATCCTTCCCGAAGCTGTTGAACATCACCTTAGTCTTTGGCATATTGGTTTTCAAGCCTACTTTTCTACTTTTCCTGTTTAGGTCATCAATCATTATTTGCAGTTTATTCCCCGAGTTACTTTTCATGGCAGTGTCATCAGCAAATCACAGATTAGTGAGGTGTTCTCCATCTACCCTTATCCCTAACTGCTCCCATTCCAAGGCTCTGAATACATCCTCTGAGCTAGCTGTGAATAGTACTGGGGAGATCGTGTATCCTTATCTAACACTTTTCTTTATGGGAATTTCGTTACCTTCTTTATGCAGAATTATGGTTGCAGTGCAGCCACTATATATATCTTCCAGCACTTTCACGTACGGCTCGTCTACCCCCTGATTTCGCAATGCCTGCATCACCGCCGAGGTTTCTACTGAGTCAAATGCTTTGTCGTAATCAATGAATGATATGTATAAGGGCTGGTTATATTCTGAGCAATTTTTTATCACCTGGTTGATGGTATGGATATGATCGATAGTAGAGTACCCTTTACGGAAATCTGCTTGATATATCCTTTGCTTGATTGCAGTCTAAGGTTGTCCTGATTCTGTTAGTGATTACCTTAGCAGATACCTTATACGTAACAGGCAGTAAGCTGGTTCGTCTGTAATTTTTAAGGTCCTTAGCGTCCCCTTTCTTAGGAATGAGGATAATGTTTGCATCCTTCCATGGTTCCGGTACCGTCGATGACACCAGGCACTGCGTATACTGGGTGGCCAGTTTTTCTAGCATGATATCCCCCCCCCCCCCTTACTTCCGCAAATCTGTAGTTATCTGATCCTCTCCAGCTGATTTCTCCGTTTTCATAGTTTCTAATGCTTTCTTGACCCCGTCCTTTGTCACTGGTGGGACGTCTGTTTTCTCTACCGCCGATCTCAATATGGTCCTGAACACTTTGGCTACTCTAGAGATCTCTATAGAATTCCTCGGCTACTTTGACTATCATATTCGTGATGACATTTCCCGCCTTGTCCCCTGGCGTATACATCTGGTTTTTGCCTATTCCCAATTTCTTCTTTACCGCTTTAAGGATTCCCCCGTTCTTTACAGCATGCTCAATTTTTTCCATGGTATACTTCCTTATATCGGCCACCTTGCGCTTATTGATTAGCTTTGATATCTCGGCCAACTCCATCTGGTCTGTTGGATAAGAAGCTTTCATACTCTGGCGTTTCTTAATCTAATCTTTCATCTTCTTAGACAGCTTACCGGTATCCTCTCTAACTATCCTACCGCCTACTTCTACGGCGCACTCAGTAATGATATCTCTGAAATTATTATTCATTGCTTGTAGGGTAATGTCGCCATCTTCGGTTAGAGCTGAATATCTATTATGTAGCCAGATCCTGAACTCTTTTGCCCTCCCCCTCACCGCTAATTCGTTGATGGGTTTCTATCTTACTGATCTGTTGCGTTCCTTCTTCAGATTTAGGCTAATTCGGGATCTCACCATCCTGTGGTCTCTGCATCGCACTTTCCCGATTACCTCTACATCTTGCATAATGACGGTCGTTGTACATAGTATAAAGTCAATTTCATTTTTAGTCTCCCCATTAGAGCTTTTCCATGTCCATTTCCGGTTCTTTCGTTTGTTGAAGAAGGTATTCATGATTTGGTTGCTGAGTTTCGGTGTATAAAATAAACAAATGATAAAAAGACAGAAAAATAAAAAGTGTAAAACAGCCTCCGTGCGTGTGTGAAACGCTATCGTGTCATACCCTTAACGGCGGACGTTAAGTCTCCCTAATTTTTGGTTGGTTGGCTGGTTTGGTTTATGAGCTTTATTATGAGCCAAAACGACTCAGGTCATAGAAACGGTCTAATGGAGTACTCCAGAAAGTTCAGCCACCTGGGGTTTCTTACCATGCATTGACGTCACACAGCCCACGGGCACTTTGCTTCTATTTTCTCCTGCATCAAAAATTTAATTTTTAGGACATGCTCGTAATACTGAACGCTCTATAAGCACTACGAAACGAAGCACTAAGGGGTGCACTCGATCGATGTTCTGCGCTGTCGGATATGAAGATCACGCTTTATTTGCTTTCATTGGCATTCTTGTAGAAGTAAATGAAAGTTAACTGCGTGCTGGAGGCATCTATCTGTGGAATTGGTATCTATCAATTGAAAAGCCTTAGTGGGTAGTAGACACGCGCTTTTTAGTCATTGAAATATTCTCCACTGAATTGTCCATGAGCCAGCGGAATGCTTAGTCTCTGGAAATGTAGGCTAGATTCGAAGCTAGGCTGGGGATCTAGTTCTTAAGAAGCTTGTCTTGTCTATTTCAGTTCTCACGCCGTGTTTGGACTTGTAGTTTGTGAGAATATGGGCTATACTGGCGCATAACTGGTTATGGAAACGCAATGTCCCGTGCCGATAGGGTCAAACCAGTATCCGCGATGCACACGCGCAAAGAGCTAGAGCGCAAAACACATGAGCAACGTTACGAAAATTTATGGCAAGTTCTAGCGCTTTATGTTTTTTGTATCCGCTCCCCGAGTGTTGGACATACATGCTAACAAGGGTAGCGTTTTTAGAGGAATGTTTGGGAAGATAATAGCATTTTCATGAGTACGATAAAAGTCAATGCTAGCTCATATTTGCTTATTCGCAGTAGGCTTGGCCATCCCATGAAAAAAAGTTTTTTTTTTTTTTGTAGGGTTAAGGTGCCATTGCAGAGTTGGAACTTACGCTTATTTCAAAACGAAGCTGCGATAAGCTTCATTTAACGTATTACGAAGTAAACTTATGCACTATTGAGAAAATAGCCAAGGATTCGACCTCTTCGGCTGCGAGTTAAAAAAGCAGTCATGCTATAAATGTAGTGCTTCAGTAAAATCAATTAGTCAATTCTGAACCCACAAACGCTTTCCGGCGAGAAACAGTTCATTTTTAATTAAATGGGCAGCTTCCACTGTTTAAACGAACAGTTAGCCTGTTCACCTCTCATCTCGCCTTTCATATGTGGCAAGGAGACCACCATTCTTGGACGCTAACCAACAGAATCAAATCTTTTTATCTTTCCGTACAAAGGCGTCCACTGAGAGAGCGCGCGTACCACGCGCTGCTGTTTTCTTTGGGCCGTTTCTGCCATCGCGAAAAATCCGCTTCTACACCACTGTCGAAGCAGCGCACCAAACTACCCGTGCGGAGACTCCGCTGCGCTCTAGCCAATGTCAGAGGCTGCGCCGGCGGCGCTGGTGCCAGCTAATCCCAGTATTCACCTCTTGGCCCTCTCAGCTCTATATTCGCGCGCCGAAACTTGAGGTTGGGTTCCCTGTAAACGGATATTGTCCAGTCTGCTCGCACGCATGGACAGGTATTTTTCTACTTCTATGGGGTCTGCAAAAGAAGGAATGTTGACTTTCAAAAAGATGTGGCACATATATTTTTAAAGAAGTATTTCAAGGAAGGGTCTGACTCAGTAGGAATCAGCTAGCGGACAAACTATGGAAGATTTCACAAAAGTACTTCGCACCCGTCTTAGTAAATAATTGTATAATCTATCAGAAAAGTGAGGCGTCGTCCAGACTGGTGCCACTATGGCCGCTGTAAGCAGAAACCATAGAATAAACCATCTGGGATAAATGTGGCTTTTTTAGCATCGGACTCTTCTGTGTGCCTACTCGGGTGGTTAAGTAAAGTAGAAATTCGTTTTGATAGGCATTCAGAAAATGTTTTCATATATACTGCCACGAAAGTATGAAACCAATTATAATGTTACAGCACTCAGTGAATATACGGATACTTCAGCGCATGCACTGTGCCCTTACAAGGACGTACTTGGCTCTGAGATAAAACATCACAACTATGAGGAGAAGGGCGACCCTCTATAACGGGAAAGTAATTGTGGATTTTCTTTCATCAGGAAGCTAAGAGGTATTGAATTCCATTTGAAGAGCAGCTACCATTGTTCTGGTCCCGTTATAAGGGTTTTTACCGCTCCGCCGAAGTGTTGCAGTGGTTAAGGCGCTCGACTACGGTTCCCAAAGAAGCGGGATCGGATCCCGGCCACAGCGGCCGCTGTTTATTAAGGCGAAAAGCAAGGCGCTCATGTGCTGTGCGATTTTCCGGAGTCCTTCAATACGGCGTCTCTCATAGCCTGAGTCGCTCTGGGACGTTAAACCGCACAAAACAGACCCATAGCTTTTACTTACATGCAATGTTTCTTTATTATTTTAGATGGAAACCGCAGCAAGTAGCCGTGGACGCCGTACGCGGACAGACTCGCTTGAAGTCCAGAGGTACGAAGTGAATAATGCCGGGTATATGCCTGCCGTAATAGGAGTATCACTGTAGAAAAATAGTGAAATTGAGACGGCTCATCAAAACGCGTGGAGCGGATATGTTTGGCCAGAACACATTTAGCGAACGTAAGAAAAGTTCTTTTTCTCATAACAGCTATAAGGCAGAGAGAGAAAAGTGTACTTAAATGTTTTTCTACGGCACTTAGTTATAACTGGTGAGATATACCGCACGTCGTAAACTATCATACGTTGATAACCGTGGTAACATTTCAGCTTCCTCTGGATTCCATAATCGTCCGCAGTTAATTAAATTTTAGATAAGCTCTGCGTTACGAACACTTGTGTTAACAAATATACTACAGTTTAGAGGGAATATTTATCAGTCATATAAGGTAGGAAAATCGTTAAGCTGAAAAGCAATCTTTACAGAGTATTCAGAATTCCTCCATCTGAGAGCAGGCACTGCCACAAAATGAAATCTATGGGTCTTATCAAACTTCTACGCCGCTATGTGTGCCACGAAGCTCAAACCACCTGATGTCGGGGGAACGTTTTGTACTGTAATGAATGTTTTAGAAAAATAAGTGATAATCATGTACGAAAAATGTGCCAACTAAACGCGAGGAAAACTTGGACTATGTTATAAACATCAATGATCTCAAGCCAGGGATGATGCTACAAAAAAGAGCGTATCTTTTACTGGTAACAGCGGCGTTTAACACTGAGAAGAACAGAAACCTTTCACCCGGGTGTGCAATTTTCTAATTAAAGGCAACAACAATAACAGTTGCCCACGATGAACTAAAAATACTGATTTATATTCTTAAGACATGTTCAAATTTCCTCTTCGGGAGGTTTTGCATTAGGACCCATGTGTCGCTTGTAATAGATTCATAAAAGCTTCTTTAAAAGGTTACGTGCTACGAGACGCAACAAGTTGTGTAATCACTGACAACCAAATAACAGACACCGAAAAACAGAAGTCGTTTACAGCCCGCGTCCCGGTGTGAATCAATTGCTGCCACATTGCACATTGTACATAGACGAACAGTTATCAATATCAATGATAAAGCAGCGCAAAGAAATGCAGGGCATAAAATTGTCTAATAGTGCCATTCACGGCCACGAATACAAGTTAGATGCAGATTTACAACAGAAAAAAAAACGGCTGTAGGTAAAAAACACTGTTTGTCGTGGTTAGAGACCTAGTGCACTTCCATCGAGCGGCCGTGCTAGAGAATACGCTTGGCCAGCGCCACGACACCTTAACCCGTCGTTTGCCGGCTCCTTATTAAAGTTATACATACATACATACATACATACATACATACATACATACATACATACATACATACATACATACATACATACATACATACATACATACATACATACATACATACATACATACATACATACATACATACATACATACATACATACATACATACATACATACATACATACATACATACATACATACATACATACATACATACATACTGTTAATTTATCAAGTTACAGCTCAAAACGCACAACTAAATGCACTTTTGACGAAGGCTTTGCAGAACCCCCAATACAGCTCTCATGTACAGGCTTCATCAAAACTTCATCAAAATCTAAGGATCTCCTACTAAGCCTTGTAGTGGCATTCCTTTAGCATTAGTGGTAATCCTTCCAATAGGAAAAAGCAGGCCAAAAATTATCTTACTACTATGAAATTTTGGAACAGGTGGAATGCAAAGTCACCTGTGGTGTGGCTAAGAGGCAACCTCCTCGGCTCTAAGACTGTACACATGCTGCCACTGGGTTAAGGAGGAAGCTTCGGGTTTTACAATGCGAAGTAAAATTTTATTGAGCTCATTCATGGCAGTACCAGCATCATGCACAAACATATGTATAAAACACTTTCATTATTTTCCCTCGATCGTCTCACTCGATCGTCGAATCAGTACGATTCGAACCACTCGATCGTCCAATCGTACTGCACAGTATTTGGTGCACTTTGTCTGAAAGCCTCGCGCACTCGATTCCTGGCTTTTTTTCATTAGTTTCTTATTGAGTCCATTGGGGAGTTGTACCTTTATAGCTTTGTTTGCATACTGCACGGCAAGCTGGCTAATTTGGGCACAAAATCAATCTGGCACAGAACTGTGTCCTTCGTCAAATGACCTGTGCGCAGGAAGAAGTACAGAAGCAAAGAGCTGATCGAGCCCCCGCCGATAGACAAGAACGCTGTCGCGGCAATAGCCCTGGCCCTACTGCTGATGGTCCTCCTCGTCCTCTACCTCCTCGGTATGAACAGCATCACTCTTATTGCACTACACAGTTGAATACCAGCATCGACCCTCTGACACAGGGTAGATTGTGCTTCGAACAAAGGCTTACCAGCACACATTGCTGAAGTAATTTTTGAATTTTTAAGCTTCAATATTTCGTCATTTAATGGAGACCTAATTACAGATTTTATAAGCTACCGCAGGCTTAGCAAACCAGGTTAACTGTTGCCAGAGTAGTTGAAGCCTAGGGTACCTGGGGACATATTTCATGAAAGGCCATTAATCATGTTCTGTCAGTGATCTATTGGCCATTCCGGTAATTCTGACTGCTATTTGGATGATGCGTTTTTGAGAAGTAACCCAACTATTATTTCGTTGCCCACGCGACGTAATCCATGGCGGCTGTCTGTAGCTCAAAACGAGACGCGTACAGTGTTGCGGATTCAAAAAACGAGAACCAGCACCAGAGAGAACCCAAATCTCCTAAAAACCGCTAAATTCTACACTTACGTCAAAAACTAATTTTTTACGCAATTTAGTTTGTTATTTGTCTTTTAAAAGATTATCAATATTTTAAATACATTTGAGATCACATTTTCATTTCAGTTAAAACTATGAATAAAAATAGTTACATTTAGAGAAGTATGCGGTGTGCTTTGCGCATGATGAAATTAACGTTGCATTCGGCCCTACAAACTGCTGCCTGCAGGTATATTTAATCCCAAAAATATGTCGTGTGCTTCACCTTGGTTCGCCGAGCTTTCTGCGGGCGAATTTCCGCTCGCACCGCTGGTTCCTGGTGAGATTCCAGCACTGCTGCAAACATACACTTTAATACGGTGCCGATCGCTTGGATGACATTAGCGAGCAGTTCTTAGGGTGAACAGCAACTTTTTTATGCTTCCCGGAGTCAAGACCGAAACATTAAGATGGAATTGGTGATCTCTGTTCACACAGTTTTCCTGTTTACATCTGATACAATTTAGGTGACTGAACATGCGTCAAACATCTGTGTTCTTGCAGAGCAGCATCAGCACCGAGAGAGCAAAGAAGTAACTATTGTCGAAAGCATCCCTGTACTAGTTGACTTCATCTTAGAATGTAGTAACCTCCTACGACTAGTCCGCATGACAACTGCTTCTTCCATCATAGTTGTATAAAAACAATTTTTTTTGTCAAGCCTCATGGTTTTGCAGCCACTATTTTCTAAACTTTTGTGCACACTTCACAGGCTCCTGTCGACCAGGCCGCATATCCAGGCATCATCATACTAGAAGATTGTATCAAAATGTGCCGCATTAATCACTTAACGTGTATTGGGCCGGTTCTAATATTGGCCACTTTGATATTTTCAGTGACATCACGAGCTCAAAGCAACGCTCTATTGCAGAAGAGATTTAACTGCAGAGAACTTGCGTTATCCGCAACATGAATTTTACGACCACAAAAACCACCATTAAAACGCGAATATAGTTATATGAGGTTTTATGGCGCATAAGCAACTTTTACTATCATGCGCCAAATTCACAAAACGGGAAGCGAATATAAAAAACGTCTAAAATTTTCGATTTTTGCGATGCAACAATTTGACCGCTAAGCGTTTTAAGGATCCGCTAAATTTAGTACGAACACCGCTCACATGACAACACTACCACTGTGTACCACGAGGGCTGCCATTGACGTGAGGTCCGCTACAGTGGGGTCTATTTGATTGACCGCTTCCCTGCTACGCCGGATGCTTCCTCACGACGAAGTTACACCAGATGAAATGAAACATGAATGTTTGATACTTATAAAACGCGCCATTTGACAAACGCTTCCAGTTACCGCTGCTGACACCACGTGATGCCTAGGCGGTCGAATGCATGGTACATTTGGATGTCTGGCGATAGTGAAAGAATCAGTTTTAGGTAAATCTACTACATGACACCAATCAGCCTTCATAACTAGGTTCGTGCATACTTTCTCAAGAAGCTGTAGGTTTCAAAAATAAAACACTATTCCTATAACCTGACAGCCATGGATGTCTGTAAGAAAGGGTTTTAGTAGTCGTGGCGGCAATGCAATAAGTGAAGAGAAACAATTTTCAACGTTACAAATTCTTATAGCGGAGGAGTAATCGAAATTTATATATAAAAGAAAGGTAATGTCTTTATGGAACCCCTAGAATTGACAAATTGTCTATGAGGCTTTAAAAGTAAAAAGTAAAAGTAAAAAGTAAAAACTGCACATGATGGCACCCGCTATAAGGGAACGTTCTTAACATTTGACTACCTGTCCATTCTTCTACTTTTATAGCTTAGGGATAATATGCTCATTAACATTTTTCGATGCGCACATGATATCATGCAAGATTTGTTTTCCATTCGCCTGCTACGGGAGCAGAGATAGTAAGAAAGGACGAGGCGAGAAGCATCGCATGCAAGCTAACGACACTTGTTAGAAATGTTTTCATGACTCATGAACCGGGATTTGAAAGTGCTGAAACGTTCACGCTTTGCGCTTTCAGGCGATAGCTTTCTTGACTCATGGACTGCGGAAATATTCGCACAAACTGACACTAAACAAACCTCTCTCTACTGCGAATCGTATCACTATTCCTTCGTTCCCAGCTTGGTTCGCTAACCACTGCGTCAGACCGGGCTCGCGAGAAACCGATCGTAATTCTCCATGTCTAGCGTGAGGATGATAGTAGTGATTCCAGTAACGATACAGCTAGTGATAATGATAATGATGATAGTAGGATGATAACAACGTTGCTGTTAGTGATAATGGTAATGATAGTAGCGATGACAATAGCTTTATTTTGTTAATTATAACAGCGATAGTGATGATGAGGACGATAGTAGGGATGACAAAGACAATGAGGTCAGTAAAAACAGTCCTTTACAGTGACTTTCGGCATTTTCGCTCTTAAGCACACTTAAAAACAGCCCCACAATTCTCTCGCTTTCAATGAACCACTGAACTTTGACGACCGCAGCAAGAATAGACGTTTGATTAGGGAATGTTTTGAACACTGTTATCTAAACGTGGTGCCTGCGCTGCTCTTTTCAGCTGGCGGAAAGCGCAATTCGACGCTTACGACAGGTAAGCTCAGCGGGTCGCAGTAAAAATATGCGATTTTTTGGTTTTAGTGCTACCTTTTTTGTGCAATCTTTAACCGACAAATATTTACACAGCACTACAAGTCGGAAAGTAACTGACATCGTACTTTGAATTGAGCTTCCTCGCGAGTTTCAAGAAGCGAATTAAGTAAACAGGCACCGAAAAACCTTCAAGTCACGGAACGTTATTTTGCAAGTTGAAGATCTTGCCTACGAGAAACGATGCGTCCAAAACCAAAATGGAGAACCACACAAGAAAAGGGCTGGACTGACAATTAAAAATATTGGTGAAAACAGGCCACTCGGTTATGGCTAAGCATGCGCCAAGCCAGGACCAATCACTAGACAACGTCGATCGAATATTTGAGGGGAGTAGAAACAGCGAAGTGGGAACACCATTTCTACTTCGAGTTATAGATCAATTTGCTCTCACCCTACCATCTGATCTGCTGAACGTACTGGTTGGCTCAGTTGGTAGAGGGATAGTCTGAAAGGCGGTTCCCAGGTTTTATTGACCAGATCGGGAAGGATTTTTCTTTAACTATGAAGGTTCTGAGAAAGCTATATAATTTTCATTTGTAGCCGTATGACTGCGCTTTAGTGGAGGCGAATGAGTAGTTACTCCCTTATAACTAGACAACGATAGTAAAAAACAAACTGATACACTTGTCGCTATGTTTCACTGACTGAAAAACACAAATATTTCATATTACCTACGTGTTTTGCCATATCCGAGAGTAAACCATCATTAAAAAGTGAGAAATCTTTAAAAGGACGAGTGCTCTAAAGCCATACAAGGCACCGGCTTCACTGTTTACAAAGATATACATAATAATTGCCAGTGCAGCGTTTTTGCTTTGTGACCGCTCTAGTGCGAGCGCAGACCTAAATGTTTTGTTGAAGCCGAGAAAACCATGTTAACGCCTTGTCGCTTGGCGACTCCTTTATTTTAAGCGCCACGTTGTGCAATGCAACAAAAGGACAAAAATTTATTTTTTCTTTGCACTGTCATGTCCCTTAACAATGCTTCTGCTACTACTCTCGTCATTCCAGACAGGACGCCCTAACCTGACAGTCGTTTGGCCCGCGTTGTGACTGATACTGTGAAGTGATACTGTGGCAGCAGCTTTTTTTACCGCATTTTGGAAGCAGGCCTTGGAAATGGTAATAGTCGTACGGCAAGAGACCTTTTTTGTTCTTGGGCAGTACATCCGGTGCGTATGACTTTCTCCGGAAAAAGATAGGACTGAAGGAACCTAATGAAGGTGTACATGATTAGTTGTTGAGTATATTTTAAATAGTATGAACAAAGCCTAAAGGTGCTGATGATGTCTGCCACTACTTTATGAAGACAGTCATTTGTTCCAGTGTTTAAAATCATCAAGTACTAGTCAACATACGTGCTTATTTGCATGGTTCGCGCGTTGTAGAAAAAGCTCGAAAATGATCAGTCAATTTTTGCTACAACTATGCTGACATGTTCAAGCGCACGGGTGAACACATGCGCCTATGAAGATTCTATGGTCTCTGACAGAAATTCTGATTAAAGCTAACAAGCTTCGAAGGAAGGCATATTCAAGGAATCTCCAAAAAGCTTTCACGTTAGATTTCGCACCGCGTTTTAAAGGCTAATTCTGATATTTTGATAACTTCTTTCACAGCATGGAACCGTCGGCCTTGACGAATCGAGTAGTAAATGTCCTCGATGTCCACATAAAAGGCTGCCTTTGCGTCTGCACGGTTTAAGTGAAGTATTTCTGCGAGAAGAACTGTTCTTTTACCAGAACGGGGCTCTTGGAATAAGAATATTCTCAGTTGAATGGAATTCCACAATCTTTTGCAACGAGCCTTCGTCACTAAATATGGGCTGCAGCGAAAGCGAAAGCTTTTGTTCCTCTGAAAAAAAAAAAAGAAGGAAATTATGGAAGAAAAGATACTGTTCATAAATTTTCGAAATTTCTCTAGATTAAGTTGTTCAAGTCGCTTTTAGGCAGCTATCCCGGTCTTTGTCCCATTTTTCAAGCACGAAAAGGAATAGTTCTCCATAGCTGCTGCCGCAGATAGAGACTGCCTTCCTTGTCTGGCCGTAAAACTAACTTTGACTTATGAAAAAAAAGAAGCTGATCTGTTTATCATACTGGTTTGCAGGTTTGCTAAGACAATCAATTGCCTCAGCTTCGCAAGATCAACTTTTTGTCAGAATTCGTTCACTGCAGTTACACAAGGAAGGCGAAACGGTTTGGTATTGATGACTGTGAAGAAGGGAGGGGGGGGGGGGGGGGGGGGGAAGGTGCTAATATAAAACACCAGCAGCAGTGATGGAGAAGAAATTTGTTCGCTCATAAAAGTACTCCAACAAGACCTTGTAGGAGCAGACAACTTTTTCTGTGGACATCGAGAACCTATATTTCACGATCCCTCACGAGGAACTGTTCCATTCGGTAACAGAGATTATGGAAGAATCAGTTGAATTGACCTTTAAAACACTTTGGGGAATCAAATAATAATAATAATAATAATAATAATAATAATAATAATAATAATAATAATAATAATAATAATAATAATAATAATAATAATAATAATAATAATAATAGGTTCACAGGAAGGGAAAGGCGCAGTATCTGTCACACTTGTGTCTGTGGACACAGCCGTGCCCTAAGGGAAGGGAGGAAGGTGGGAGTTAAAGTGGAAAGAGAGAAAGAGGAGCCGTAGTGGAGGGCTGCGGAGTAATTTCGACCACCTGGGGATCTTTAACGTGCACCGACATCGCACAGCACACGGACGCCTATTCGTTTCGCCTCTATCGAAACGCAGCCGCCGAAGTCGGGTTCGAACCCGGGAGTTCCGAACAGTAGTCGGACCACTGTACCACCCCGGTGGGGCGGGGAATCAAAAGCGAAATATCTTTGGAGCTCCTTACTATGTAAAGCTCTTCGAATTGTATTGAGTTTAGTAAGAAATTTTATGCCCAAAAGAATGGAAGCTGCTTCGGCGCATGTGTTGCCCTCATACTTTGCAACAAAAGTTTTCGTAAACCTTGAGAGTTTGCTTTCGAGCAGTTTAGACGACGCATTCGTCGTGCGAAATATCATGTTGACAAGTATTTAGAAACTTTGTACTCTCGAACAAATGACGGTTACCACGATGTAGTCGAAGGCAACATGCATGCCTTCAAATTGAAAATTTACTGACGAACTATAGCCACGCACAACTCATTAGATTCTTTGACTTCTTACTTTTTCGGGAGAAAGCCATAACATGTAGTGACCAAGAGCGAAAACGAAGTGACGTTGTATTATTCTAACCATTCTAAACCTGTTAACATGAAAATTGCTAAGGTCTGCTTCAAAAGTCCTGTAAAAAAATCGGGTGCCATACTGCATTACTCAGTGGCACAACGCAGGCAGAATGACTGTCAATGCGGGCTTTCCGTCAGGAATGACGAGAGTAATAATAATAGAAGGAATATTAAAGGAGATTGATGATGGTACAAAGAAAGAAAATAAGGATTCCGAGGACTGCAGGAGCAAAATTCAAGTATTCTCCTGTGTTTACAAGGTGGTGCTTACCATAGAAACGTTGTCAAGCGCCAACACGTTAACGTGGTTTTCTCGAATTCAGAAAAACTTCGGAGTCTTTGCGCTGAAACTACTCCAGACATAAAAAAAAAAACAACACTACACCACGTATCATAAAAATATGCTCACGCAATGTCGAACTGATGTAATCAAAAAGATTCGTCTGACGCACGGCAAGTTCTAATTAGGTAAGACGAGTGGTTGCATCAATGAGCAGTTGCGAAAGCAACAAACAAAATTTTCTCGCCGGAGGAGAATGTTATACGGCGTTGTAGCAGATTTTGCTGCTAAATGTTATTGCCGTTTTATTGGAGTTTTTATTCTTGGATATAGAAAAAAAAGACATAAGGCGTGAGAAATCTTTGAGGCATTCGAGAATGCGAAACATAGCGACGCATGAATCACTTCTCCATTTCTTGCAATCACATCTGAGGAATTTGAGTTTCTACTGGAGTTGCCAAGTGAGCGGTCCTGGTTTGGCGCATGCCTGTCGAACCTTTAGTGGCGTTTGTAATAAATTTTCATTTGCGAGTCCTGGTTGTATTCTGCGTGGTTTTCCATTTTATTAAGCAGCCTTTTGGCAGGCAAAACATTCATATTACAATATCTACAACCCCACCTTTCAGCCTTGCTTTAGTTATTTTCAACGGACAGTGCCAATTGGTACCCGAAGACCAGACTAACAGACAACGAACAGGATCCAGTTGCCGATATATTTAACACCTGACGGAAGGTGCTCCTACCGCTCGTTGTTCCTTAGCTGCTGGTCATCTTATAGGGGTTGGCACTCTTCATTGAAATAATAGTCTACCAACTAGACCCAGTTGACGGCTTACTGTATAGTGCAGTATATAAGACGAGGCTATTTCCCAGAAACAGGTACACTACAGGCTCTTTCGTGACGAACCACACTGCGGCAGCATACATATACCGCGCGTTCTAGTTTGTCAATAGAAAAGAAACTAACGTGGGTCGGAGGAAGTCTGATTTCGCTACGCGCCCATAACGTGGTGCCAGAAGTGGCGCATGTGTTTCATTGTGGGCCTGTAGAGTCAATCATATTGCGGAATGCTGTGTCGGACACTTCAAAGCATGGTTCATAGAGGTGTAACATGCTCGAAGTAAGACAGCTGCAAAGCTTGCACCGGTCTGTGGCTTTTTAAAGTTTGCTTCAGTCACACAAACACATATGTCATTCGCATTGTGCTTTCATACGCGCGGCTGGTGAGTTCAGGATTTGCTCCCCGGATTGTTTTCGTAAGCACGCCAAGTCATTTTTTATCATAGAAGTTGTGCTGGGCTAACTTTATACGTGCCATATTTAATGCATGACGCGCCACGTGTTCTAAGGATCGATTTGAAATTGGTGTCTTCGATAGGGAGGATGTCAGCATAACCTCGGCAGATTACGAGTCTCTAGCAGCAAATCACTGAAATCAGTGTTGAAAATCGTTGCTTCAGTGACAGCATTCGGCACTCGTGGTACGCGCTGGTTGATGAGTGGCGGCGATGAGCAGAGAACGCATAGGTCCAGTCGCTATGAGACAATACCTCGGTTGCCTGCGCCTGAATTGTTGAAAGCCTCAGCTGTGTAGTGAACAAGAGCATTAAGTCAGAGGAAGAAATTAATGTGAATTCAAAAATTATTGTCTCCGAATGTTCTTGTACAATTCTAGAAAAATGTGCATGACTGGTTCGTACGGATCAGTGGTTACGAAGCTTGGAATGCCAATTTATGAACATCTGCATTTCTTTGCAGCTCACTAGTAAGTAAATGCGGTGACACGCAACTGGCAATATCCCAATCTTTTTATGATTATTCCCTTCCTTAAATTGCTTCTTCCGTTGAAAATATATGTATGCTGGTTAGCATGTGTTATCACAATTTGTGTACCTAATACAGGATCACTAAACAAAACGTTCACCGTGGTTGCCTAGTCAACCTTCATTCTGAGCTCTAGCATTGCTATTTACGGTCACCACGCGTCAATTTGTATTGTCTCTGTCTATCTCGAGGCTTAAGGATGCATTAAAAACCTGGACCTCGTTTGGGGGCTAGAAAATATTTACAAGGCTGCTGAACACAACTCTGTTTATTACAAATATTTTTTGGAGAGACAGAGGAATAACTTTTCATGCACCAATCACACAATTTACCGGGTAGCCGTGTAGCTCGAAATCCCGATTATTCGCCCCCTCTCCCTCCGCCCCTAGTCGTCGGCGGGGATCTCTCAAATCGCGGTGACAGCCATGGCCAGATCGATGTCTTTATGCTGCTATTTTTCTTCTGGGTTGAGCAGCAGTGCCTGTCAGAAATTCTTACTTCCGTTCGCCCCCCCAAAGTTTGGGCAAGTCAACACAATGCGGACCAAGTCCGTGATTCCATCGCATTTCTTGCACTGATAGCAAAACAGCTCGGAATGTCATTTGCTTAAAAGGTGCGGATTCGGAAATACTCCCTTTTGCAATTTCCTCACGCTACCTCTTCTCTTTCTGGGAGTTACGTTGCAACCTGTATTATGGGCAAGGAAAGCGATGTCAAAATATCCGTAAAATGTTTAACTGTACTCTGTCGACTTTGTAGCAAGCAATTCAATTTAAAAGTGCCATTGCAAACCACCGACGCGTACTCCAAAAACGCGCAAGCATATGGAATGGTACAATATTAAACATGGAAGTGGAGTACGGAACTCTCTCAAAGGTCTGCATACGAATTCGAGTGTGCGCATAGGCCACTGAGCGATGCGTTTAGTATGAGAGTAGTAGCTGGAGGGCGCGGTCAAAAAGTACACCAAGGTAATTAATTTCATCAACCCTGTCCAAAAGCACAGAATACACAGAATAATGGTACACGAAGCTTTGAATTTTACGATTGAGACAGCCTAGTTTTGAAAAAAATTGAGGGTAAGTTCATTCTTCGCACACCAATTAGATTATATATATTTATATCGTCAGCATAAATGAGAAATGAGGAATTCTTTATGACAGAGGAAACGTCAATAATAAAACGAAGAAGAGGAGCGGGCCTAATGCAGAACCTTGGGGCACTCCACTGATTGCAGTGCAAATGAAGGAGCTCTGTCAATTCACACTGACAAAGTAGGAGCGATCAAGGAAAGAGCTAGGAGGGCTACGGTTGAGACTTCGACGCCAAAGAGTAGAACCTTTTCAAAAAGTAATGCGCGAGTTACAATCTCGAAAGCTTTGCTCAAATCACAGTACACAGTATCAACCGGACCTCTCTGAAAGACTGCTGCAGAGGCATACTTCATAAATGTGACTGGGTTAGTTGAAGTAGAGTGACCCGATATGAAGCCATGTTGATCGGTATGATAGCATGTTTGAGATGGAAGAAAAACATGTTGTGCAAAACTAATTCAAAAAGCTTAGAGGTTGCACATAGAAGAGAAATCGGACGATAATTGGAAACATCTCATTTATTTCATGGCGCAAAGACAGGAAACACATGTGCTATTTTCCACACGCGAGGAAGGCAGCGTTTTTCAAACAGTTATTAAATATAGCAGTCAATACTGGTAGAAAGATAGTACTGATTACTATTATTATGGCGGCTGAAATCCCATCAGGTCCAGAAGACTAAGATGGTCTCAGACGCTTAAGATTCACAGCTATCAACTTCTCATCAAAGAGAACGGAATTGGGGGGTGCTTCAGATGGAATGCACACGGAATTGCAATGTGGAGATTTGTATACGGAGAAAAAATGTTAGGTAAAACTGTCGGTAACATCCCACATTCGACCTCTGAGAGTCAACTAAATTGATACTCGAGTCCAGTTTAATGGAACGCTTGCGAACGTATCGCCAGAACTGACGAGGACGATTTGAGGCACTTCTCTCTAAAGACTAAAGATAAGAGTTGTGGTGCCGTTTGTATCAGCGTTTGCGAAGAGAATGCAAATGGCGTAACTCGTCTGCCCAATTGTCAAACCTAGGTCGTTTCGTTTTACGGCGGGCCCGTTCTTTCAACGCCGTTTCTTAGTTCCCTTGAAAATAAAGATGAACGTTGCTACGAGTAGGAGTATGCAGAGGTATGTACTGACGGATACCATCTAGAACGATTTCAGTGAAGCGACAGATTTGTCCGTCGTAATCCCTAATGTCATTTGAAAGGGCCCAGTTGATGGAAGAGGAAAAATGAAAGAGACCGACATAGTCGTCACGCGCATACTCGATACGCGGCGAATATCCTGATCTGAATTAGTAGAAGGTGAGACAGAGACAAAAGTAGTAATTAGAATTGGAGGGTGAAATTTGTCACAGCGAGTCAGCGATATGTCGGAACTCAAGACTCGCCCACTTTCAAAATTCGGTAGATAGATATCTAGGATTTTACCACAGCAATTTTCAACAAAATTGTGTTGCTGAAAGTAGTTAACAGCTATAACATCAAGTAGCATGTCACACTTATTTATTATATAATGATTTTTGTGAGAAGGCGTAAATGATTTACAGTTGTTATCTGAAGTATTAAAATCGCCTAAAATGATTAGGTTATGTTTGCTATGAGAAGGTATAACATGTTCGATTGAGAGAAAAACATCATCGCAGGCAGGAGGAGGAAGATTAGGAGGAATGTAGAAAGCTGCAAGAAAAGAGTTTTATGTCGATTCAAAGTGAGTTCAAGCCGTACGCATGTTTCAACAGTTTCCGGATCGTAACGTCGAGCACACTGCACAGATCTGTTAATAGCAATGAGCACTCCCCCTCATCTTTGTTTGAGTGCTGTTTCATGGCGGTCGCTTCGAAAAACTGAGTATATATTAGGAAAGAAATCGCTAGAAGGGATATTGCTTGACAGCCGGGTTTCGGTAACTACAACGGCGGTGTAAAAACAGGCCGAACACTAGAAAAAAATCAGATCCCTTAGTCCGAGGACCTCGGGTGTATTGATAATAGATGTCCAAATAAGGGACCTCTGCACTTTAGCGTTAGTTCGGAGGGATGCATCATATTGTCGTGAAGCTTTACACGAAAATCCTTGTAAATGCAGCCCATCAGCAACATCGAAGGCTCGACAAGCTTACTGTACGATTCTTCATCAACTGCAATACGAGGAGTCATAGATTGGTTTCAGCTGCCGGCAGGAAATGGTACGATTAATTGACTTTAGATGGTTAGTAAGATCCACCGATGTTGTTTCGGGACTGAGCTTAGAGACTAAAATACTCTTCGGACGCTTATTTTGGTTAGCAACGTTCAGGGCGGATGAGCTCGACGCGCCAGTGATGGCTGGGCTTCGATGCTTCATCGCTCTAGGTGGGTTAACCACACGAGGAGAAGGGGCAGAAGATGGGCAGGTAACATGGCCGGGAGTCACCCCTCAATGAAGAGCGGTGGAGTAGTTCGCAGGCGGCTGTGTAGGTTGTCTCACCGAGACCGACTCGGCGAGAGGACGCTCACACTGCGAAGCAGCGCGTGGTACAAGCTCCTGGCGTAGGCCGCGAACGTCGGCACGCAGATAGGCAATAACCTCGGCTTGTTGAGCGAAGGCCCGCGAGTTTTCCCCACGAAGGCGCTCGTTCTCTTTCCGCACCTGGGCAACGTCATCGCTCAGAAACGAGATTCCGTGAAGCGCGTCGAGCTGGAGAGCCCGTAGCGAGGCAAACTCACCGCCATATTCGCCGGTCGGGGTTGAAGGGCGAAAACTATTCAGGTGGTTGGGCAGGAGCGGGGTGACGAGAGAAAGGAATGTAGCTGCCGGCGCACCGCCGTCGTTCAGCCTAGCACCGTCGGACAACGACGAACACAAATTGGGCACGAATGGCCGTGAGACGCACTTCAGTTGCAGCTCTTCATCCGCCCAAGTGATGCACTTCGAGTGTGCATGTTTCTCACAGTCGGCACAACGTAAAAACTGTTGCTTACCAAAGCACGGCCGAGAGGAGAGCGCACATGCGTCCTTACTTGGTGCCATCCTAATCATCATCATCCTCAGCCTCACTATACCCACTGCAGGGCGTAGGCCTCTCCCATATTCCTCCAATTAACCCGGTCCTGTGCGAGCTGCATCCACCTCACCCCTGCGAACTCCTTAACCCCATCCGTCCATATAATTCTCTGCCGCCCCTGCTACGCTTTCCTTCTCTTGGAATCCAGCTTGTTGCCCTAAGCGACCATCGATTATCCTTTCTTCGCGCTACATGTCCTACCCATGCCCATTTCTTCTTAATTTTTATTAGAATGTCAATGATTTGAGTTATTTCTTTGAACAACTCTGCACGTTTCCTATCTCTTAACGTTATCCCTACTTTTTGTTGCGCAAGCTTGCCATAAGACATACTATAAAAACCCATGTAAATTATTTTCCGCAAGGAACCGGAGAAGGCCGCTGCTCTTATCGTTGTCGGTGAGCCATTTGGAGAAGTCCTCTCCCTTGTTGCGGTTAGTCCCACTTCCTGCAGAATCTGTGTCCTTGATGCCCTTGTTCTTGCACAAGTCCACAGTAGGTGGCGAACATCCACTTCTGCAGCTGGTGTGGAACACTTCAGGCATGTGCTGGGTCCGATGTCGTCTTGCAATTCACGTCGGCAGGTTATCGACGGTGTAAGGGCCGCCTCAGCTCTTATCTTAACGTTATCCCTACTTTTTGTTGCGCAAGCTTGCCATAAGACATACTATAAAAACCCATGTAAATTATTTTCCGCAAGGAACCGGAGATGGCCGCTGCTCTTATCGTTGTCGGTGAGCAATTTGGAGAAGTCCTCTCCCTTGTTGCGGTTAGTCCCACTTCCTGCAGAATCTGTGTCCTTGATGCCCTTGTTCTTGCACAAGTCCACAGTAGGTGGCGAACATCCACTTCTGCAGCTGGTGTGGAACATTTCAGGCATGTGCTGGGTCCGATGTCGTCTTGCGATTCACGTCGGCAGGTTATCGACGGTGTAAGGGCCGCCTCAGCTCTTATCCTTCTAAGGGAAACTTCCAATCTCGTCAAGTTATGAGGCAGAAGGAAAGTAAACGGGATAATGAGGGCACGTGTATTTTTCCATAAAGAGGATGGTACGATGGGAACAGTTAAACGGGCATCAAAAGGGAGCCTGGTGGGGGGTGCATTAGTGTTTGGAACTTCGTGTGTGAGGTGGTCAACTTTTCTCTGCTCAGCGTTTTAAGCATCGTTTTGTGTCCCTATGTATCCGGAAGTGTATCATTTTTATTGAGTGCGCAGATTTACTGGGTCACACATTGTGTATTTGTCACTTTATTGAGTTAGTTTATAGCGGCTAAGGAGTCTGTATAGATTGGGCTTCTGTTATGGAATGTATTTTATTTATGGCCTCCACAGCATCGCGGCTTGCATAACGTTCCATCACAAGCGGGTCCGGGTATTCTGATGCATATTTATTATGCACTTTTAATTCACTGTGTGTTGGGTTAGTGTCTGCTGTTCTACTGCCATTTTCTGTAATCGATGAGGCCGTAAGTGCAATACAGGTACCTGGAAGTGCATAAACCAGAAGCCGAGATGCCAGCTTTTCTTTACGACTAAGTCGAGTAGTCATGTTTGTCGTAATAGTCGTGAATTCCTAGGCAGGGGGATCAGCCATTGTTGGTGTGTGCACTGTCACTTTGTCATAAAGAATGCTACGGGCATAACGTACGCTTCATATTCCTTGTTGCCTCTCTTTATTCAATTAATTCTGTCAACGTATTCAGCTGTGCAAATTCTTGGAGAATAGTGATAGGGCTAAATTTTGGTAAGGCCGTGATTGTCCGCATTGCATTTTTATTAATTGTTTAACAATCCACCCACTGCCGCCTCATGCGTCTTTAGAATTGGGCCTGGTATAGTATTCTCGACTGTAACACCGATTGTACAAAACGTCTTGCCATGTCCGCTCGAGCTCCTCCTCTCCAAGACGAAATGTGTTTTATCAAGTTTAAGGAAGTCGCAGCTACTTTTTTCACCTTATGGAACTTTTGTGTTCCTTTGCGGATGTGTGAATGTCTAGGCCATGAACTCTCATCTCTGCTACCTCTTGCAATGCCTGATTTCGAATTGAAATCTTTAGGGTGACTCTTTGCATTGCCAATTGTTTTCCTCTACTCTTGAGTGCAACATGAATGTATCTGGACTTTTGTGATGACAATTCCATACCTGCATCTTGGACGTGCTCATCTATGGTAATTAAAGCCGTTAGCAGATAAAGAATCTGTCTCTCAAGTTGTTTATAAGCAGACGAAATTGTGACATCATCGGCGTATATAACGAACCGCACTTCTGGTATTTCAGCTAATTTCTAGGCTAATGGGATCAGTGCAATATGAAATAGCAAATATGCTAACACGGACCCTTGTGACACGCCTCTGTTTGAGGTGCAATTGCCACTTTGTTTTTTTGCTTATCCGGATAGAAAACGTCCTGTCCTTAAGTATATTATCTACGGCTTTCATTACCTGCAAGGGAATGCCCATACATTACATGTTGCTAAGAATCCAGGCATGTATAGCAAGTTGTCCTTGCCTTAGCGACGTATGTAGCCACTACAGTGCGCACAAGGTGGCTATAAATCGACACGTGTGCGACCTCTTCAGCCAGCATAGCCAGTCTATTTTCTGTTCCAAGGTTTCTTCGGAACCCAATTTGTCGAGCTTTGTATTTTTGATTACTTTTCAACCATCATGACATACGGGTGGCTATCATTTTTTGTAAATCCTGCAAATCCGCCTTTTCCACAAAATATGACGCCTTCCAGGAGTGGTTGAAATTTCGTCTGCTACTAGTTGAAAACGTCCTTGGGAGATGCAGCCGCCAGCGAAATGACGGTGTGGATGGATGGATGGATGGAATATAGGAGCGTCCCCTTTGAAACGGGGTGGTAGCAGTAGCAATCATGCTCATTTTTCTCCATATATCTTAATTATTGATTTAGAATGGTTAACTAAACCATCATTCTATTTATTAAATTTTGCTCCTACATTACTAACATTATGTCACTTCTCTGCTTTTAAGCCACCAATCTTCCAGTCGTAATTTGCTAGTTTCCACCGCCGGTTTATTCACCCGGCAACTGTTATCTCTAAACCCCAGAGCTTCAGGAACAGTGATTGCGCCTGCATCAAATTCCGGATGGATACCATTGCATTCGAGTATAATATGGTCAATTGTTTCACTGGAGTTTCCGCATACAGTACATGCGTCATCTCCATTGTTAAACTTCTTTTTGTAGCTGCGTGTTCTAAGGCACCCTGATCTAGCTTCAAAAAGTAGCGCACTGCCTCTTGAGTTATCAAAGAAATCTTCCTTCCTGATCTGCATTTTCCAGTTTCGGTATAATTCCACACTCTGTTTTTTTTTTCATCGAATTTATCCAATTTTTATCTTCTGTGTTTTTCACCTGTTGCTTAATGCTCTTTATTTCTCCGTCCTTGTTACTAGCATACTTACTAGTTAGTTTCCTAGTTCTTTTCCTCCATTGTGAGTCAACGCTTTTTAGGTAGAGGTATTTAAATACCTTACCTGCCCATCTGTTACTGTCCAACTTCCTCAGGCGTTCCTCATATAATATTTTACTCTGAGCTTCCCGTACTTCGAAACATGCCCAGCCCATATCTCCCTGTACCGCCTCATTTGTAGTTTTGCCGTGGGCACCTAGTGCTAATCGTCCAACGGATCTCTGATTTGTTTCTAATGTCGACTGTACCTCTGATTTTAGGCACAAAACCGCATTTCCGAAAGTAAGTCCGGGCACCATAATTCCTTTCCAAATACCCCTCAATACCTCATACCTATTGTATCCCCACAATGCCTTATGCTTCATTATCCCGGCATTCCTTCGCCCTTTGGCCTTAAGTGATTGCTCATGCTTTCCAATGTATGCCAATCCTTCGTTTACCCATGGCCCCAAATATTTATATTCTGCTACTCTAGGTATTTCAAGGCCTTGAATTTTAAGACCCTGGTCAGTTGAGCCGTTGAAAATCATCAGACCCGAATTAACTGCGCTGAAACTAAAGCCTAGAGCGTCCCCTTCGTCTCCACAATACTTAACTAGAGTTTGCAATTCTTCCAGACTCTCAGCTAGCAGCACAATATCGTCTGCATACATCAAACCGGGGAGGCGCTGCTCTACCGCCTTTCCACTTAATCTGTATGACAGGTTAAAACCTAGGTTACTGTCTTGTATCCTCCGTTCCAGGTTTATCATACAAAGCATGAACAGCACCGGTGATAGAGGACAGCCTTGTCTTAATCCTTTGCATACTTTGACATCCTCCGTACTTCTTATCCCTTCCCACGTAATTTCTACTTTGTTATCCCGGTATATTTCCTGTAGGAACTCTATTATCTCATAACCGATACCTTCTTCTTTTAATATGTTCCACAGGAGTTCCCTGCTTACGTTGTCGTACGCCCCGTTTATGTCCAGGAAGGCCAAATACAAAGGTCTATTTTCCACTCTAGATATTTCGATGCATTGGGTAAGCACGAACAGGCAATCATCTAAGCGCCTACCATTTCTATAGCCGTTCTGAAGTTCTCCGAGTATCTTGTTACTTTCAACCCATGCTTGCACCTTTAATTTCACCGCCTGCATGGCTAACCTGTACATTACAGATGTTATGGTAATCGGCTTGTAGGATTTTATGTGCATCCTTTCTCCTTTCCCTTTATAAATCAAATTCATTTTACTCTGCCGCCAGCTGTCCGGAATTTGCTTATTCGCTATGACTGTTTCCAAAGCTTTTAACAACGTTTCCTTACTTTTTGGACCGAGTTCATTAATCAGCTTGATCGGAATTCCATCTATTCCTGAATGTGTTTTTAGGAATATTTTTTTCTGCCTTTTTTCAGTTCAGATTGGACAGTTCTAAGGTGCTTTGTATTCTGCTACCTTCTGTTGCTTCCTGATTTGCGGAGATTACCCTATCGTCGTTCTTAAATGACTCGGCTATAACTGATGTAATGTAGTTCACTGCGTTGTCTCCCTTTAAACAATTTCCCTCGTTATCTTGAATCCGATCTTGCTTTCTTTGATTCTTCTTCCCTAGCCAGCTTATATGGTTCCAGAATTTTCTTGCTCCGCCTCTAGAGGCATCGTGTATATCAGCCATCCAGCGATCGGTGGACTGTCTTATTTTACTTTGGACGAAGGCCTGCACTTGAAGTTTCTTTTGTCGATATGATTCCCATTTTTGATCGATTTCCTCCTGAGAAGCCTGTGCTTTCTTTGCCATTCGGTGTTCCCTTGAAGCAGCCCGTCGTTGTTCAATAGCTTCCCTGATTTCCTTATTCCACCAGCTCCGTGGCTTCCTCTTTCCATTCCAGCGGTTTGCTACTTTAACCTCCTGAATTTTACTCCTTATGAGTAGTTCTACCTGTTCATAATCCCAGTCTTCCATGGGGCTTTTCTCTATTGCTTCCTCTATGTCTGCTGCTATCTGCGCTATTTGAGCGTCGTTTAATTTTGCGTTTACGTTTTGTCTAAGTTCCATTTCTCTTTTCATCAAGGGCCCCATCTGCAGACTAATGCGTTTATGATCACTTCCCAGACTCCACTCCCCTTCTTCGTCTATTTACATTTTTGTGACCTTGCTATAAATTTCCTGCGACATTAGACAGTAGTCAATTGTCGTCTGCCTGTTGCGGAATTCCCACGTGATTTGACCTTCACATTTTGTTTCTCTAATTACTATAACTAGATCGTGTCGCTCGCAGAAATCTAGCATCAGCTTCCCGTTACAATCCGTGTATCCATCCAGATCGTCGGTGTGGCCGTTCATGTCCCCCAGCAGAATAATATTGGCCCCGTTTCCAAACTGGCTTATATCGTCACTGAGACATTCAACAAGATCCCTGTTTTCTTGCCTGCGTTGATGTCCTGTTCCTAAATAAACTACCCCTAGCCATGTCCTTATGCCGGCAATGGGTCCTGAAACCCAGATATGTTCTTTACAAGATGATTTAATTCTTTGCCAATTTGTTCCCTGGTGTATCAACATACCTACCCCTCCACCCTTTCTTTCCGTTCTCGTTCTGTTGTACCCTTCCCAGACGTAGCCTTCTATAAACGGCGGATCTTCTAGATCCCTGAGATGAGTCTCGCAAAGAGCGTACACACCAATTTTGTCATCCTTCAACTGCTGTTCTATCTCTAGCCATTTCGCTCTTTTTCTACCTCCTTGCATGTTTATGTAGCTGATCCTAGTGTTAAATTTCTTTTTTGTACTTTTCTTTCTCGACCTACTCTTTGCCATTTTTGGGGGCTCAGCCTCCACTATTACACTTTCTTCTGCTTCACTTCTAACTACCTCTGTACACGGAGTCCTCGCGGACCCCCTAAAAAATCTAAAGCCCTACCTGCCAAGCGCCAGCCGATCTCTGCTCCGACCCTTCTGTTAAAATGAATGCCATCTCGCTGAAAAGCCCTACCAAAACCTGCTTTATGTATCTCCCTGTTTACCTCAACCACTTCGAAACGCTTCTCCAGGCTTAACTTTCTTATGTCTTGATTAACTGTCACCACGTCCTTTTCCATCTTTCCGTTCAATCCTACACCTCTGGTACTGTGCATACAACTATCTGCGTCTGCTGTGCTATCTCCCTGATCTCGTCAACTCCCTTAGCTAAACTTTCCACCACTCCTGCAGCGTCGCCATTTAGGACATCGTTTAGACCCGCGGCTACTATTACCATACTGCGCTCTGCGGAATCCTTCAACAGCCTATTTTTACTCTCTTTTAGTACAGCCCTAATTGTTCTCCATAGGAAGGCTCCAACCAACACTCTCTTATCACCTTTTACACGTTATAAGATATCTTGCTTGCACCTGTTCATGTTAGAATCTCCGGCGATAAGCAACTGGGCCTTCTCTCTCCCTCTCCCAACTGTTGGCTCCTGTTTTCGGTTATCTGTGTCCTTATCTCTGGGATTTTCATTCTTCCTTACTTCTTCCTTTTTTTCCGGCGTCTTAGCTGCTTCTAAATAACTCTGACGGTTCGGATCCGCCTGACCTACTTTGTTTATGCCTTCCATGCCAGTGCTGGCCCCAACCACGTGGCCCGCATTGGAATGTTCGTCCTTGTTGGCTCCAAGGACAAAGTCGGCCCCTTTCTTTTCAATCTGAGTAAGCTGTCCAAGCAGTTTCTGATTTTTCGTCCTTAGCAAACGTACTTCATTTTATAAATCCTCCACACGAGACACTAAACTGCCCCTTTCTTGATCAAATCTATCTAGACGTGCATTCAGTACGCAACATCGACACAAAAAGTCGCTGCCTTCCGCTTCACCTACAGAATCAAAACGCGTTTCGTTGAGATTAACCAGCGCCTCACACTGAGTACACTTTACCTTCTTTTGATTGCACATCTTAAGCGCTCATCGACTGAACTATAACTGTTACGAATTCTTAGAATATACAAATTGCCAAAAGAAGACACAAGAAACGACTAGCAAACACGCGTTAAAAACCAAATCTGCGAATGCCAATAGCCTAGAAAGAAAAATATTTATCTAAACAAGATAGCTTAACAATGAACGCCAAGAAAACCTAGCTGCCGGCACGAAAAACCAGGCCGCTAGGACCAAGAGCTAAAATCTATTCTTTAGGCTGCACCTATATTAACTAGCTGAAAAGAAATAAAGTTAATAAAAGAAAGAACTCGTCTATTTGACGCTTCGGAAGCTCCCGCTGTCACCAGTCCGTCCGTTTCCGGTAGCCACGTGCAATCGGAGGAGCGATGGAACACGCGTCCGCACTACACGGCTGTCAACTGTCAACTCAGCGGTGTGTTCTTGACAGCTACTGCCATCTATCGTGTACGCCTGTAATGAATACTAAATACACAAGACCTCCGAGATCAGGTACGGCTGCGCCGATCCCAGAGGCTAAGAACTGCGCATGCGCAGCTGGGGTTGGTAGTTTGTGGCGGCCTTGTGAAAAATGCGGATTGTGGGTGTTACGAGATAGGCCGCAAAGATTCTAGGCTTGTGCGAGGTTCCCAGGCTTTGGGAATGGTACCACCACCGAATCTTTCCAGCCGAGTGGAATCTCTCCTCCTTACCAAACCTTATTTCTAAATTATTCTAAATTCTTGAAGACTGCATAGGGAACATCGTCATGCCGAGGCGCAGTTTTACCATTCACTTTGTTTATAGCAGCCAATAACTCTAATTGGTAAATGGCAATGTTTTTCCTACTTTATCCACCGCATACACTGCCTGTGAAAGCGCCGGATACTGTGCACGGCTCGGGAAGGAAAGGGCAGCAGCCTGATCTGCAAACTTCTGTGGTATGAGCTGTAAAGCAAGTCTAATACTTTATGCATGATCTTTGACCTGGCGCCTCTTTTCCATGCCACGAAAAGTCCTCCAGACGGCCTTCCTGGTCGTTCCTGAGCCTAAACGACTGCACCACTCATCCCATCTCCTATGAGCCAGCTGTTTTACACATCGGCGTGCCTGTGCCGTCACTCTGTTTATCTCAATTTTTCTTTGCACGTCTTCAGGATGCTCACAAGCCTCTATCTCGGCCCGTCTTTGGCGTGGTCAAAGTTTTAGTAGGTGAAGTTCAGGAGTTGGCTAATCTTCGTTCACTGTATTTGCAATTGTGCGATCCTTCAGTACAGTTTGAAGGGTAGTAACAAGTGTACTCGGGCTTACTGAATGAGTTCGGGTATCCTGCCGTACACCATCCCAATGTGTTACAAAAGCTTTGTTTCGAATTTCATATGTCCCAAATTTAGACCAATACTAATGGGGGCATGGTAACTACCCCACGCATCTCATTCTGCCTGCCGTTGTGTTGCGCCAGTACCCTTCCACCACATCAAGTGTGACGAGTGTGTTTGTGGTGCAGGTAGTTTTGCGATTCCTGCATGATTTAAAAGTTTATATTCTATTTTTGCAAAGGCAGAGGGAACTTGATCGCCCCTTTTAAAATCATAATCATATCCCCATACAGTGTGCGGAGCCTAAAAATCTCTGCCGATTAGTATCGCAATTCCAGGGTATGAATGACGACCTATCCCATCGAATACTCATCCGAGATTAAGTACTGTGTTTTTTGGACGAGCGTACACGGACACTAATATCAGGGGCGTTTTGTTTGGATGCTTGAGTACAGCAACTACTTCCTGCTGAGTGTTGAACCATTTGCTCAAGTCAAGTGGCGTTTGAGTTATGTTGGCCCTAACATAGATGGCAGATTTTCCTGGCGTTTCCGTCTCTGCTCTTGCTCGTTTATCAGGGATAGGACATTGGACCCTACATATCCTGTTATTGAATACAAACTATTAAGTTCCTGTATCAAGAACGCCCATGAATGCAGCTTGCCGTGCAATAATTTTGTCTTGATTTCCTCAACTTTATTAGAGAGCCTTCTACAGTTCCATTGTGTGATCTCTTGCCACTTGTTTAGGCTATTTCTATTGATGTATGCTGCTCTGAATGAGGTGTTTCAGTTGCGTGTGTCCAGATCCGCCTCCCATAATGTGTTAATGGCAGGTTTACAATTCGGAGCATCCACTAACCTTGCTGTCGTACTGCCTGCAAGCGTATCTTTCTGAATAATAATAATAATAATAATAATAATAATAATAATAATAATAATAATAATAATAATAATAATAATAATAATAATAATAATAATAATAATAATAATAATAATAATAATAATAATAATATAATAATAATAATAATAATAATAATTATGCCGTGCATATATTAGCCGTGTTGTAATTTCTAGTTATCGATTTAGAATCCCTAACATTGATCCTTGCCTGATGGGTCAGTAATAGCACAGTGGCTACCTCCTCCACCTCGGTTTGTGCTGTGTCCGATGCTCTTGCAAGAGACTCATTTATGTCATTCACTTATTCCGAGGCGTCCATGTTGAGTACCTCCTGCCTCCCTCCAAGGCTATGGATTGGAAAGTTCTGACTCTGCCCCGGCGTTTGTACTCGTTATGCACCGGGTGCACAATTCGAGGGAGGTATCGTTCATTCCCCTCATTGCTGACGGATTTTGTGTATTCTGGAGCTGGCTCGGGGCTCTTACGCCAGCCTCTTCAGAATACTCCTACCCGTCGAGAGTTCGGCCCTCCGAGGTTGAGAATCTTGTTAACGAATGTGTTTGGGCTATTTTGTACCCCGTTCTAATAGTATGCTTCTCCTTCTGTGCTTTGTGAACGTTTAGCCTTGGAGTGAAGTATACAATTCTGCTAATTATTCCAAGATTGGCCTCGTTTATGTGAATTGGCTTGTTGGCTGTTCACTAAGGCATGCTGCTAGGTTAGCTGGTTTACCATCTTTTAAAATTTCAGAAAAGACCATGGCTCAAAACGTTATTAGGGCACACAGGGTCTTTTCCCAATTTTTAAAAGTTGTTTGGCTATTCTTTTGCGAAGCCAGCATACGTGGCTCGTGCTGGCCTCGAGTCTCTTTAATAGTTCGGAATTTTAACCATTTGCCTTGATTTTCAATCCCAGGACGCGGTGTATACGCGTCCTGAGAATGACATTGCTATTTATTATCTGCATAATCCTATGAATCGGGTGGCCACTCTTGCGCCGTCATATCGATGACAGGAAGAGGACTTCGTACTTTTCGGTAGAATACCAGATCACAGTAAATAGCACGAGAGTGCTTAATTTGTAGTCTTTTTAACTGAAATCATGGAATCTTAAGATAGGTCTCTGGGCTGCTAAGACAACCAAAGTTGCTCATTTCACAGTTTCGCAATAAAAGATGAGGTCCGTGTCGAGAAAAAAGAGAATTTCTGAGGAAACTGAAGCCTCGTTATGATCAAGCCGTATGACTTTGCTTGTGTGGCCTAGGGGTAACGTGAATGAAAAGATCCTAGAAAGGCGATTTTGATGTCACCCTCCAATATGAAAGGAGAGACCCGAGTTGGCAGCTCCTGCCTAACGTAACACCAGGCAACCTTGCGTCCAGTTAGTGCTCGGTCATGTGAGCTACCAGCTACTGCCTGCAAACGCCATGCTGGTGATGTTTTTCTCACGACGCCAACACTGGCGGACTCTCGCCGACATTTCACTTTCTGTGAACGTGGCCTTTAACCCTAACGCGTTAAAAACTATGACGGTGTTGTCCCAGCATTTTATGGGAGACTCGTGAGTTGTGCACGAGAGTTAATGCGAACGTAGAACTTGAGAACAAACGGGGATGACACTGCAGTAAAAGCCTCCTCCATTGACTAAAATAAAGCACCGAGCCAGTTGCCTCTGCGCTTGAAATTCTGGTCAAAGCTGAGAATGGTCAAGTGTAGTTGCTGGTTTCAAAATACCAAAGTGGAGATAACGCCGTGAGCACTTATGAGTATTTATTTCATCCCATAGAATAAGATGTATGTAATCATGGTTCTTCCGGTCGGAGGAGGTACAATGAGTGAACAAGAGACCAGGTAAAGGGGAAGGAAAGGGGGGGGGGGATCTATTAATATCATTGTCTTTCGAAACAATCAAACGGTATAAATTTCTCGCTGACCAGAGTCGCGTTATATACTTGGCGAGGGAAGCGCTCACTGACCCTGCAAGGGGAACGCAAGCGCGATATTTCGCGCCAGCTTTTTTAGTGTCAAGTTAGTAACAGTTTGATCAAAGAGGTTAAGTGATGGACCATTTTGTTTCCTCAGCTTGTATTATTCTAATTCTACCGAAGAGCGAATAGAGGTCCAAAATTACGCATAAAATGAAACACGGGTAAAGCGGAACCATAAGAACAGCTTTCATGAGTGCTAGCTTCTATATCATACCGTTGCGGGATGTGGTACAACTGAATGCAGGAAAAGCGCCCCCATTCATGCTGAACTACTACGGTTCTTTATTTATCTGTGCTATTTGCTTGTCTCCGCTGGGTACTCTGGAAAACCTAAGTATCTAGCGTGCTGCCTTTGTCTTCACCGCCTGGCCTGTTGTTGATCTTCGCGGGCAGCTACGCAGTTGCCAAGGTTTTGCGTGTTCAGTGCTTTTTGATATTTTCTTTCTTTCCTGTTCCTTTTTAGTTGAGCTTTGCCTAGATGTGAATACCGGAGAAAATAGTCGAACGCTCTATTGTGCCTATATGCGAATATACATATACGACATTACAGCTCTGTAAAACATTTGTTCTCTTGGAGAGAAGCATAGCCAACTGAGCTCTTGTATAACGTATATGAGCGTTTCGTGCTCCGAAACCGCGACAAAAGGCAAAACACGTATGCCGAAAAGTGCACCTGAAACCAGCTTCGTTAATTTCCTTTTCAGTGAGACGACGACCATAGTGACGGAAGTGGTGAGACACTGGTTCTTAACCTATGCTTGCCTTCTGTAAGAAACAGGCAATACACCGCGCTCTGTATTTTAAAATATGAATGTGCCAATTCTATTTTATGACTATAATCTAAAACTTGGCACGTATTACTTTCCACCAAATAATTTTTGCTGAGTGGAAAATATGCGCTGTCTTTATTACTCTATCGAGTGTGGTGGAATGTACAAAGGTAACTGGGACGCTGAGCTACCAAATTCTTGTGTTACCTATAAGCTATGACTCATGCTATTCTAAACTTTCTTGAATAGCTGTTTTAGTTTTGGGCTTTTAAAGTATTTGCTTCCTCGTTTGGTCTCTACAATAACAGAAACATGTAGGAATAAACGCTACCGTGCGCTGTTGTGATGCTATAGACCATTACTGGACTTCAAATATACTTACTACAAGGGGACTCCTGATATGTTAACGATATGTTATAGAGTCATGCGCTATAAAAGCGGTAAGCGTCCAAAATAATTTCCCTCTCCTTGTTTTCTCTCAGAGAATAAGCCAATTGCTAGGTCCGTTGTAGAAGTATTGGCACATTCGTCTCCACAATTTGCTCATAGATTATCTTTGGTCAAGCGTCCTAATGGCCACACACACCTCTATGGGAAGGTGCTCGCAAGTGCAGTATGATGTATACCCTGAAGAATGCAGCAAATTAGCTCAGTTCCTTAGACATCGCATAACCTCTCGGCACACTTTGAATTTCAATGCGGAAATATAGCGCGAGTAAATGCCCCCTGATGCTCCCGTCTTCTAATCATCTTCAAGCAAGATGTGACTGACAGTGAGGTTTTTTTCACCCTCCACAATTATGTCTTAATATATTTATAGCTACAACAATATCTCTGTCTCCATATGCCACGTAATTATTGAACTTGATACTGCCTGGTTTTTTATGAAATAATTCTGTTCAAGCCTACTGCATGTCCTGCGCGCTGATACACAACGTATGGCGATCAAAGGCTTCTGTGGGCACCTTTAACGCGGCTGCGGCCGCGCATATCATCATTAACCACGAGAGTTTGCGTAGCACTAAAAAGTGGTGAAAAGAAATTTTCATCATGGCGAATAGTTTAGTCTGATAATTGAGCCAATACCATCGAGAGATGACGCCAAGAGGAAAGCGACAAAACTGCTTGTTATGAGAAAGCCTTACGATATATTTTTCTTCCAATGACGTGTTCTATGCTCGCAACCGGCGGGGGCTATGACTATAGGTTGAGTGCTTGGTGTTCAACATTTTTAGCGTAAGTTCCCTGATATGCCTTTACTGTCTTGCTTTACACTAGGATGCTCGGGAAGCCGCCTACATGACCGCCTCTGAAGATGCGGAGGTAAGGAATTTTGTTTTCTGTCTAGGGCCATAATTCGTATTAGGGCATACGAACACGGCACGTTACCATCCCTTCTGATTTAGCTTATTAATGCAAGAAGGTAGCGTAACGCGCATTCACATCTCGCCATTGTACACTTAGTCCTTCAATGTGGATGCATCTGAGATTTGCTTGGTCCAACCAGAGCATGTCTACTGTGCGGCAGCTAAATGTCACTTGACTGGCTTATCTCAAGCCTCATACAGGAAATTCGCAACGAGGCGTTTTCCACTTATCGCTGGTGTAGTTCTTTCTACTGGCGCCTGCTCTGCGCCTGCGCTGACATATACTGGAAATAGATAACGGCCCTGTTACTCCAGTTTGCATTTTGTTTGTCATTTTAACGCTGCTATGGTAAACCGCTTGAGCACGGCCTTGAATAAATTGATAAAAAAACACAGTCTTATAGGTGACATCTGCCGGACGTCGTCATCTGCAGACATGAATGCGAGAGAGTGTGGGGCTCGGGATGATCTCTCATTTGCAGCACATTTCAGGAAAGAGAGCCAATGTCATACATCATGTAACACACATGTATTTTGTATTTTCTAGAACACCACCACAAACTTCGACTACACTGTGCTCGGTGCAATGGACGGAAGCCGCACAACGATGACTGACTCCGCCATGCATACTGAAGATGGCACCAAATCCACAAAAACACTCGTCCAGGAGGACGAGGACGATGAACGCACTTAAGGGCGCTCCAATAATATTCTAGATTCTCCTCACATTTCTGTAGGAACGATTTCAAAAACATCTGCTTTCATTCTCCCTTCAAATAAGAACAGAAAATGCTGATCGTTTAGAGCCAATTTGTACCACCGTGCATTTGAGTCAACGCGTAGTGCTCGAACAAAAGTTGCCAAAGGGCCACTCGATTCCAAAGATGATAATGTTGAGTAAACTGTTTTGCTTTTCTTAATTAGATATTGCATACACATCTGCTAGAAATAGTGAAGCAGGCTCTGTCGTTATGAGAACCTTACTTTTCTTACTTCTCCTTAATGGTAAGAGTATGTGGTGTTACTATACTAACAAGTCAGAAGATATGCCTGATGGTAAAAAATAATTTCTAGTCCAGCATACTTCCCGACGCGAAATAGCTTTATTCCGCCATATTCGAACAAATGTTTGGTCCAGTACAGTGGGTGGCTGTTTTCTGGGTAGGTATGAATTTCCGGCGACTAAAGAGTGGTTGGAAGGAAATATATGGTTGAGAACCCTCAAGCCGAAGAAAAAGAACTTTCATTTAAAAGGAAAAACGTGGTCCGGCGTGCATAGAATGGCTGTTAAAACGCAGCAATTAGATCAGCGCCTAGCGAGGCATTGAATCATTTTCTAAACGGGTGCTGGACGTGTATATCACCTATATAGAAATTTCAGAGCGATAGCTTAGTGGCCTTCCGTGATCGCCTTAAGCCATAGAATAGACAAGAGCCGGTATAAGTTTACACACCCTTCAGAAAAGGCAAACTTCATTATTTTAAGTTGAAGTGGAGTGAAGAAGCACTAGTGCGGGGTGGATTCCCAATGCTATCGCATTGCACTTTTGCTTCAGTTGAAGCGTCATTGAATTGAAACATCTAGTGCATTCTCGTTAGTCGGAAGAGTATCGTATAGCGTTTGGTAACGTAGAAACCTTTTTTAATGGTTGTGCATTGTCAGATGTTTTAATGAAGATCAGTTTTGTTGGCATGTAAAACTTTATTACAGTGAAAACGATGATATGATGAACTGTGGAGCCTATGAAGGAACTTGTCGTGTAATAAAAGCATTCTTAGTCGAAGTAGCAGTGCAAACCTTTTTGAAAGAGCTGCTTTTGAGCGCTTATTTTACAGCGCTCACTCGTTATAGAACTTCAATGACAATTACGAGGAATTGGCTTGAAACACCACAGATACCCATTAGAAAGAATATAAACGATGCCCTAGGTTATTATCACAGCGCCTTATACTGGTCACCCTGGGAATGAAATATTGGATCATTGTATGCTCAAATGCACGGAACCTAACGCCTTGATAACAGAAAGTAACTGCTGCGCTGCTAAATTCTTTAAAGGCATATTGAGTGCAGGAGGTATTTCAGTTGTTTGAAGTTTATGCGGGTCGTTTACCACAGCTAAAATTATCAAATCAACTGCTGTTAATACTTCGCTTCTCATAAATTTGATCTTAGCCTAAAAACGATTTCAGCACACCTAAAATTCAAAAATTTTAAGTGCCATGAAGAAATATAAACACTTATGAGAAAGACATTGTGGCCAGAACAGGAGCGCTCGCGCTAGGCCTGCCGCGATCATTAAACGTCACCTCACTGTCATCGATCATCAACTCAGTTCTCTTTCTTCTGTGTTCACTGGCTTGCCGTCCCGTACCAATACAACGATAGCATTTGGTATTACATTCCAGAAATCAACGTTATTTCACCTTTAAAGCAATTCCATGAAAGTTCCACGCGCTGAAACTACCATACTTGCTAATTTGTCAAGTACTCACTACGCCCCTCGCTTATGTGCGTCACTCATGTGACAAGGTTTGCTACAATGTATGCATGCTAAGCACTCTGTACTTAAAATGAGTGCAGAAAAAAAAACCAGCAGCGGGGATGTTGACTTCCAAAACGCCATTCGTCGTGAGACAGATTTAATGCCATGTAGTGAGCATCGCCTTTCGTATTGAGTTGGTTTGGAAAAGTGGTCACCGCTTTTGCAAACATGCTTTGAGTTTCAAGCCTGGCTATACGTTGACATTGTATAATGAAAGTTTAAATAATTATTGTCGGATCATACTCTCTCAACCTCTATTACGACCTGCAAAAGGCAGGCTTTGGCTACGCAAACCAAATAACATATTCTGTGTTAAAAATAGTGACTGGACGACGACACAATATCATAAATTCGCGCACGAAATCAGTGACTGTTCAATTAATTTAGGTTGTGGCTATCACAATCCGCTGTTATGCATTTATTTTCTAATAAAATGGCTGCGATAAAGCCTTTATTCTCTATTGGATATCCAGCGAAATTTCGCATACAAAGGATTCAGAGGTTAGTCCGACACAAACGTTTCGCGCGAAAACATAAAACTAACCTGAGAGCTAAGTCGTGAGTTCTACTCAGAGCCACAGCACCGCGGCTATCGAGATTTATAAATTACACTGAAAACATAGCTGATGTTTAACCATGCTAGACGTAAATAGGCGAAATAAGCTTCGTTTTGCATGGTTTTCTTTTGCTTAGGCTAAGGTAAGGCCAGGTAAAATACTGAAGAAATAGCTTACGTTTAACCACGCTAAACCTAGATAGGCGAAATAACTTCGTTTTGATGGGTTTCATTTGGTTAGGCTAAGGTGAGGCCAGCCAAGGTAAGGTTAGGCTAAAGGTTAGGCATCGGGTTGCTTTTGTAGCTAAGAAAGTGGTGAAACTACCGTCAAAATTCAAGTTCAAATGTCATGTTCTGGCACACCCATACGTGGTAGCACGGTTAAGCTATATAGCTACACTGACCTTCGGGTCGTCGAAGGTCAAGCGGCCTTTCAGGTTGACCGTGGTTGATACATGGAACAGTAAATGAAGCTTCGATTCAAAGCTATCTGTGCCACCATGTGATTTGAGCAATGTCGTGTCGCTGGTGACCGCCCATTAACATGAATTAGTGGGCCCATGCTCTTAGATGCAGCATACGAGCTTGATACGGTACGCTCGAGCAGCTATTATGATTCAGAATTGTGCATTAGAAAGCACTAGCATATCGCATTTTTATAGCTCGCAAGCGCAGGTACCATTCTAGTTTCACTGATAGTTGCGCCATCTGGTCTACACAACGTGATCTATTTCTAACGGGGTTATGTTTGTCGCGAAACACAAATCTGTCACCCATCTGGCTTGTTATCAGCAAGATAAAAGGGAGTGAAACCTCTGCACCCACGTTATATTATGCTGACATAACGAAAAACGCACTTACACCAATGAGCTCACTCCGACGCTATATAGGTAGCCACCATACTATAGGTTACGCATCACAGCGCACCTCTATGTTGGCTTTTTACCTCAGCGGTGGTGCCCTGAGTATCTGCGACTAGAGCTTATGCGTTTACGTAATGCGGATTATAAAACCTTCTGTTGTTCTCGCCAATTTGTGCCGTACCTGAGCCGCAACCTGCGATTCTAGCATTTCCACATCTTCATGTCCTCGAAAACGATGCTTTAAAATTGATGCAAACTAGGAATACGAAACCGAGTTGGGAAGAACGTAACCAGAGGTAAAAAAAAAATAAAGAAGCCTTCTTTTTGGGTCTTGCACTACAAGGTGGCCGCAGAAAGTTGAAGGCGGCAACCGAACACGGCGAACAGCATTCGCGATCTGTTTTTTAAGTTGCGCAACAGAAGGTATTTTACACTGAACCTTGAATGAGTTGCTGTCACCCGTTAATAATTAGAGGGATTATTAACGATGCGCCCTTAACGGTGCGCACACTCCCAGACACCCCCTTAGAGTGAGTGGGGGTAGTTGCTCCGGTCGCAAAGGAGATGTCCTCGACCTGCGTGCCAAGCTCAGCCGGAATTCAACTACCTTGTAGTGACAGAAGGGGGTGGCCGTTTGGTTCCCAGATGTCGCTGGTTCAAGCCAAAGTAAGGATCGGAGTCAGAAGTAACAAACAAAACACAATTTATGCACAGCAAGAGACGATACAGAGGAATACACAAACACTAAAATTGCACAGAAGAGAGGTTCACAGAATAACAAACGCTAAGCATGCAATTACAAAGGTATTCAATAATATAGAGGCTTTACAACACAGGTGAAACACGAGAGAGTTACATAAACAAACACGAAATTGTTCACCGGGCACTGTTGCAGTCCGACGCCTCAAGAGTCACGATGTGGCCGCCATACAAGACGAGCGCCGCCCCTTGCAGATCCGTCCGGGAGTCCAGTCGAAGCACAGGCGAACACGTCGCAAACACTGACTGACTGACTGACTGACTGACTGACTGACTGACTGACTACACAAGCGGCACGGTCTCTATAAATAGGGCGCGCCGCGTCTGTCTGTTAACCCGCGCCAAAGCTAGCGCGCACACACACTTAGTTTCGCTGGTTAGAGTGCTCCCTTGTCCTCCCGTCGAGCCGCGCGTCGTCATTGGCTAGGTCCCATAGAAGGTTCTGGATTTTTCTGGCATATTCCAGCTTGATGAGTCCGCGTGATCGCTGGGTGATGGGAAAGAGGGCGACGGCGACGCGTACAAAGCTACGCGCCCTCTCGCGCGGGGAAGGAGGCTTTTCTCGAGCTTTCCATGCGACGGCACGCGGGCCTCACGCCGTGCCGGCTTGATAAAAATGTGCGCCGATTTCGTGACAGTTGCACCGAAGCCAACTTGTCCCAAGTCACATATATCAGGCATCGGCAGAGGGAGCAGGACAACCGAAAGCGTCCAAGTCACAGCAACCAGCATAGCGTCCTAATAGGTACGCAACATGACCACTGTCTTTTTTTCTTTATTGCCAACTTCAAAAGCTGATTTAACATACAGCACACTACGCAACAGACACATAAAATGGGTTAAAAATCACACCAGCTCGGGCTGCATGATGCATTAAAATTCGCGTATATGTATCAGCGCTTCCATTCACGGAAGTCACTCAAGCACGTGGGTCTCGTGTCTCGAAAACATGAATAATGCCAGCAACAGATTCTCGAAAGTGCTGTCGTATTTTCTTCGCACCAATCTCTGCATGCCTGAAAGCGATTCTGGATCCCCAAATACTCTGCAGGCCCAATACTATGATTACTTCAGCGGTAGCCCATCATCATCTTCAATTGGTAAAAATCTATTTCCGAATGCATCCATGGGTAGGTGTTTCGTTGCAGAAAGTCACAGAAGAAAAAAGTTCCCCAACAGGCTAATAAAACGTCGTCAATAGTTTGTCTTGCGGCATATGAAGCTGTGATTTCCCAAAGGTACGAAAAAAACCTTCGTTTTTTAATAAGTCTTAACTTCTAGTAGGATGGACAGTTGGGCGAGTTGGTACAATTGCATAGTGAGTGGAACAGCGCGAAGACACAAAACACACAAGAAGAGCACACACAGCGCTCGTCTGTTGTGCTTCTCTTTTTGTGTGTTTCGTGTGTTTCTTCTAGTGTAATACTTCTAGTGTATTACTATAGAGCTTGAAAAAGAATGTTTTGCTCTCCCTGGTACAGCCACATTTTTCACTCGTTTAACAACTGAATTCCATGGACCTGCACGGTACAACGATCTGTACAATGGGATTGGGAGAAAGTCATCGCAGAAGTCCTTTTAAAGTTTCTTTAGCGACACAGCTGATAAATATTCAAAAGCTAGGGTGTACTTTGAATCACTCAACTGCGAAGAGTCGAAAACTTCTATCGCGTGGTGGTCCGAAGCCCTCTACTACGACACCTCCTTATCTGTGTTTTCACTCCCACCTTCGCGATGACATGCGTAAGCTATCGGCCAACATACAAAGCCCCGCTTTAACAGAGCTGTATCAACGTGCCTGTGTGGCGTACGGATAACGTGAATGCAAGGGCCTTGTGATGTCATCTTCCCATATGAAAGGAGAGGCCCGAGTTGGCAGCTCCTGCCAAACATAATGTCAGGAAGCCTAGAAAGTCCAGTTAGTGCTTGGCCATGTCAGCTGCCAGCTACCCCCTCTCGCGTAACGAAATCCTTACGGACGGATGGGCGGACATGATCCGCGAGCATGAGCCATTAAAGGCTATCGCCTTAAAATCGGCATTGCAACACACCACATGCCATGCACACTTTTTAAGATTTCAAAAAATTCTTCCTTGTATCCTAGCCGAACTTACAACTAATTGTAGCAAAACTCTGCTGAATATAACTAATTGACACATAGTTCGTAAACTGACGTCTCATGGCCTATGTTTAATCTGTTTATGATTGAAGGCTGGTTCTCATAGCCGCTGCGTATCCAATCCACAAGCCGAAAACGGCTAAAGTGCAGTTCAGAGTAGCTTAGGCGGAACACGTTTAAGGCGAATGCCTTTATATGGCTCATATTCGCAGCCATGACCTTGCCCGTACGCCACGAAGAGGGTGATGCCATCACCTTCCCCGAAGAAGATAGTTTCAAATAAGTTCTGTCTCCACAAGGAGTCGAGTCTCCATCCCTTGGATCCCCCGCCGAGCGTTGGCCGAGCGCTTAAACTGCGCCCCGCCCGGGGTTTTTTTTGTAGCGAGAGCTACGTTGGCTACAGTCTCGCTATTTCGCCGTGCCTGTCCGTGCCTGTCCGAAAAGCGAAGAAGAAAAAAAAGAAGGAAAATAAGAAGAGGAGGAAGAAAGGAAGAATAAAAAGGAGAAAAAAAAACAAAAAGGAAGCAAAAGAAAAGAAAGAGAAGGAGAAGGAGACAGATAACTCGGTAGTTGGTAACTAGGACAGAAGGTTCGTTCGAACGTTGTGACGGCGTAGGGGCCCGGAGTTTGACGTAGAGACAGTGGCATACCAGTAGAAGTATTCTACCCCGGAATGAGAATGGTGAACGACGAGAGGCAAGGGGTGCTCATACGTGAAACGATTCCCCTGTGGCGTAAATAAAGCTGAAACCATAGAGTTTCACTACTGTGTGCAAACGCCATGTATTTGCTTTCAAGCCAAACCTACGCGTAGCCATGCAGATTGATCTCGCGTAACTAACTCCATGCAGGTTTAACCACAAGCTAAAACGCAGCTAATTTTTTGACAAAGCAAAATACCTTTATTTACATATAGTTACAACTACTCTGCCAAAAGCTGAGAGCATTCATTACTTCTCGCGTTACGTTACCCGGAAAAAACAAGACAGGAGGAATTATATACAGCGGTATGGTAAAAAGAGGACATGTGGCCTGGAGTTTGACGTAGAGACAATGGCATACCACTAGAAGCATTCTGCACCAGAATGAGAATGGTCAACGACGAAAGGCAAGGGGTGCTCATACGTCAAGCGATTCCCCTATGGCATAACCTGTTGGCACCATATGCGCGACCAAAAGGACAAAAGGGAAAATCAGAGCGGAGAGAAGAGCAAATCTTTGGGCAACGCAGCATGCAGCATTAGCGGCGCCCAAATAATTTTTACTGCCGTTTCTGTAAGGCAACCACAGCGCGGTAGCCCCGCTGCAGTTTCTCCCGCTAGGAGTCGTCGGAGCCAGATGACTCGAGTTTACTCACTGTGTTGTCTAACAGGTGTCGCCACGCTGGATTAGGTCAACGCGTAGACACCGCCACATCCACGAGCACGCCAGAGGGCGTGCTGTGCAAGTGCAATCACAACGTCTCAGACCGCTGGCCAATGGCAAGGCGCTTCGAGACGTAAGAGGCCCGGCCACGTGACGTCCAAATCCATACCAGAAAAAAACCCCGTACTTTGTCCCAGAAAATGTGCGCCGTGTTGCATTCCATAAAGACGTGTTGTGTGGTCCCCGCCTGCCACACAGGAGACAGTGTGCGCCCCAGGTGGGAAGAAGCCCCGCTCTTCCTGACCGGCTTTCATGGGCAAAACTCCTGTGTGAAATAGGAAGTAGAAATCCTTGCAGCCTGTCGGAACGGGCAGCCTCCTGACACGTTTGAAGACATCAGTCTTGCCCACGATAAAGGGCCGGACTACGGTATTTGTAAATATTTGAAAATGCCCACTCTGATCGACGGCACGACGTGTTATGTGCAAAGTAAATGAACTGGGTCCGCCGACTGCACCAACCCGATTAAAACTACATGCCGGCGTGTTGTGTTGACCACCAATACATATATGGGCCTATTCTAACTGCATGCCGGCGTGTTGTGTTGATATGAAATTAAATTACGATAGAAAGGATCCTTTCCACCCGCCTGCGACAGATGATGATGACGATGATGTTCGGGGCCATACCCTTTGGAACGGGCAGCCTCCTGACACGTTTGAAGACATCAGTCTTGCCCACGATAAAGGGCCGGACTACGGTATTTGTAAATATTTGAAAATGCCCACTCGGATCGACGGCACGACGTGTTATGTGCAAAGTAAATGAACTGGGCCCGCCGACTGCACCAACCCGATTAAAACTACATGCCGGCGTGTTGTGTTGATATAAAATTAAATTACGATAGAAAGGATCCTTTCCACCCGCCTGCGACAGATGATGATGACGATGATGTTCGGGGCCATACCCTTTGGAACGGGCAGCCTCCTGACACGTTTGAAGACATCAGTCTTGCCCACGATAAAGGGCCGGACTACGGTATTTGTAAATATTTGAAAATGCCCACTCGGATCGACGGCACGACGTGTTATGTGCAAAGTAAATGAACTGGGCCCGCCGACTGCACCAACCCGATTAAATCTACATGCCGGCGTGTTGTGTTGACCACCAATACATATATGGGCCTATTCTAACTGCATGCCGGCGTGTTGTGTTGATATGAAATTAAATTACGATAGAAAGGATCCTTTCCAGCCGCCTGCGACTGATGATGATGACGATGATGTTCGGGGCCATACCCTTTGGAACGGGCGGCTTCCTGACACGTTTGAAGATATGTTTTGCCCAACTTTGTGGGGGGTTGCCGATATAACAGATGTTGTAGATAATGCGCCAATAAGTTCCGCGAAATTACGTTCTCTAAACGTTAGGGTCCTCCGAGCAGCGTCACCTGGCGACGGATAGCGAAATATAGCAAACAAAATTAAGGCCGCTTTTAAACCCAGCCGTAGCCATTGCTTCGATGGCGCAATGGTGAGCGAGGTGACCCGGGAACGTTGGCGCATTGCTGGCATGAAGGAGAAAGGATCCACTACGAAGAATGTACTGCTAAAACTGAAGCCACGTATGAATGTGGATTACCTACTCCATCAGGTTTGAGTGGCTGGCGAGTTGGTCCTCGTAGTGGTGCCTGGGCGGCCTATGGAGTGCCTGCGCTGCGGTGGAACAGGCCACGCTCGCCGTGATTGTAAGGTGCCAAGGTGCTCCAAGTGCCGGCACTATGGACACGCGGGGGCGGACTGTGTCAGTACTTACGCGCCGGCGCTCGGGCCTGTAGCGGCGAGCGACTCTGCGGAGCTCATGGACGTCGTCGAGGCGGAAGAAGCAGCAATTGGAGCTGAACACACGGGTAAACCGCCAGAGGCGGCGTTTGAGGCAGCTGGTTCGAGCAGCAACATCGCCACCGCTGTCGCACCAGGGGGAGGGACACCCTTTGGTGACCCATCATCGACGTATCAAGCCACGACAGAAGATTGGGCGAGCGTAGCGGAGTTTTTGGAAGTCGACGCAAATGTTCCCAGCGACCACCACGATGAGAAAAGAGACGCCCGCGCGACTGTCATCACCGCTGCGAATCGTCCGCGTGCTGAGACCAAGAACGACGACGACACGGTGGCAGAGCAGAGTGCCGAGGAACCACTGGCGAAGATGCCTCAAACACAGCGTTCCATTCTGCGCTCGCGCAGCAATACTCAGACAAACGTTCCAGCCACAAGCCGCCTCATAACCAGACGCAAGCGCCGGATGATACCGGCGGTGAAGGCAACGTCTAGCGACATGCTAGACGCGCGAGGTAAGCATAATGCTTTTAGTCTCTGCTTCGTATTCAAAAATGGCTTCTGCATCTCCATTTAAAGTGACCACCCTAAATGGTAAAGCTTTGGCAGGTAAAAGAAAACAAAGCCAGCTTTACAGAATGGAGTACGTTATAGATATAGTGGCTGTGCAAGAAACGAATGTAAACGGTGAAGAAGAGACCGAGAGTATGATGCGACATTTCACGTCTAGGTTTTTCGCTGTCGTTAGTCACGCTGTTGGCACATCGGCTGGTTGTGTTCTTTTTGTAAAAAAGCTGCCCGGGCTAGAGGTGCAGGTGCATCATTCGTGCAACGACGGGAGGATGCGCTTATCTCGATTTTTCGCTGAAAGGCATTGAGGGGCGAATTGTGTGCGTGTAGCGCCCAATGTATTTTATGAGCGTGCCGTGTTATTTGAAAATCTCGAGGAGCGCCTTCGGACGTAGAGACGGCGCATAGTTATGGGGGATTACAACTGTGTTCGAAACGCACGTGACAAGACAAGCACCCGCGCTTTCCGTGACAGGAGCACTGAAGTGCCGTTAAGAATAATTGACATCTATCACCTGGAAGACGTTGCAGAGTGTCTAGAGGGAGAACGCCCAGTAAAGTACACGCGATTCCAGGGCGCAAGCCATGCACAGTTAAATCGCATCTATGCATCTGTCAATATCGTACCACAATGTAACAGGTATGAAGTATTACCTGCGTCGTTTTCAGACCATTGCTTGGTTCAATGGTGCGTAGGCATTGTTAAGCGCCGGAATGGTTTTTCGTGGGAAATGTGGAAGTTAAATAACAAGGTACTTAAGGATGAATTGTACAAAATAGACCCACGAAAAAATATGAAGCTATTGGCAGAAGTGGGAGCTCTGTAAAGAAGCCTTTAAATTAAAAGCAATTGAAAAATCTGCTATTACAAGTCACGAAGAGAAACAAAATGAAGTGCAGCTAAGGACACTGCTTTATAAAATGGTGAAACAGGAAAGCTGAGCCCAGGGTGAATGGATGGAGGAGATAAGGAAAACCAAACAAAAGCCAGAACTAATTGTGGAACAACGTTACCGGGGAGCGCTGGTTAGGGCGAAGGCGGAAGACACAGCTGCCGGCGAAGCGCCAATGAAAAGAGCGCTCGGTTTAGAAAAAGCCCGTGACGAAAGCAATCTCATCGAATAAATGGAATGGGAAGGGGTATCATGAGCAGACATCCATCGTATCAAAATAGTGTTTTTCGAGCATTACCAGGCGCCCTTCGCATCGCACCCGGTAGATGTTATTACATTTAAGGATGAGTTTCTGGTTGAGCTACCGCGTCTCGAAGATTAAACAAAGGACAGATTAGAACTGGATATAACTGAATCAGAGGTGGAGCGCGCAATTGATAAATTAAACCCTGTTAAATCCCCAGGACCGGACGGGTTCGGTGTGACTTTTTATACAGTATTTAAACACGAAATAACCTCTGTCCTAACTGTAATCTTTAACGAAGCCTTCAAAGAAAAGGCTCTTCCTCTGTCATATGGGTCGTCTCACACTGTGCTCATTACGAATAAATGAAATAAGTAAGTTAATATTGGTTACTGCATACTGGCCAATAGCGTTGACAAACGTGGAGTACAAAAGTTTTATGAAGGTTCTAGGGCGAAGGTTGCAGACCATTATTAGGGACATAGTTGAGCCCCATCAGACGTGTGGGATGAAAGGGCCCTCCATTTTCACCAATATCCATAAAGCGCGCAGTGTATTAGAATACTGTGAAGACAGTAATGGTCGGATGGCCTTCCTCCAGATTGACTTAGCAAAGGCATTTGACTGTGTCGCTCACGAACTGTTGTTTGCCATTTAGACCATGTGAATGTCGGTTCTGATGTCCGTGAGGGCGTGGCTTTGGCGTACCGGAGCTGCACGAGAAGATTGATTGTCATCAAATGTTTAGGGGGCTCAATCAGTGTACAGCGTTCCGTACGCCAGGGCTGTCCCCTCAGCCCTCTTTTATTTTGCATCTTATAGAGAACCATGGTTTGAAAATACTCGCGAATAATAGCATTCAGCGATTCAATATCCAAGCAGCCGAAGTAAAGCTGTTAGCGTATGAAGACAACATCGCTGTTTTTACCGATGATGAGGGGGGCATATGCCAAGCTGTGAAGTGTGTGCGCGAATTAAGTCACTTCACGGGTAGTGGAGTTAACTGGACCAAATGCCTCGGACTTTGGCATGGAAGGTGGCCATTTGCGTCTGAATGGTGTGCCAGTGTGCCTTGGATTGTCTGTTTTGTAGGAATGCTGATATCCACGCGATTAAATATTGCGGAAACCGAAGAGTTTGTAAACTTCGCAATCAAATCTGGGCTCAAACATTAAGTTTGATGTCAATGATATTGGTCTGATATTGTCCAAAATATAGCCACCACAATTATGTTTCGGTAAATAAATCACTTTGGCTAGTGGCCAATCACCAGATATCCGAGAATGATTAAATGAGTAATTTACTAGTTCTAACAAGGAATTCGGAGACACCCCAAAGAAGATCTTTTTGACCTCTGAGAGAGTTGTTGTCTGTTTTTTTTTTCTTTATTTCGCTTTTTTTAATGGCGACATAATAAAAATGGCTATCTGGACCAATCATGCTTCCAGGTTATTTGTAGAAGTGTATGTGTGCATGACACGCAAAAATTTCACCATTTCTTTGTTATTTCTTCTTTACACTGATTTTCCCCATCCTGCTCGGACCAAAGAGGTCTGCAGTATCATGTAAATAAAATAAATAAATAAATAAATTAAAATGTTAATACATCACGGCCAGACGCAGTAGCTGGCAATGCCATTACTATCGGAGAAAGCTCAGAAATTGTAATTTTGGTGCCAGACTGAATCATGTCTACTGGGCCTAAAAACATAGGGGATAAGGAAAGTGTTGGCAAAAAACGCTTGTCCAAACCTTTAGCAATTATTTCTACTCCTTTAAGAGCTTCCTTAGGAGTCAGAACACATGAGGGTAAATCTTCTGAGGCAGGAATCTTCTTTCGCGATTTAAAAACCCGAAAATTGCACGTCCCTTATTAAAATGTGAAACATAACTGAAATGCTCAGTATCAGAATGATCTCACGATTGGAGGCTGTGCGTTTAAATGTAGCGGCAAAGAATTTATGATCATGAAAATTTGTTGTCACTGGTTGTCAAAGAGCCTCCTCCAGCAGCCTTTCTTCTATAATCACGCTAAAAATCTGCATTCCACTATCATGTAGATGTATTGCTTTTTGATGCACGCACAAAGAATTCACACTTGCGACAGGATGCAATGGCGTGGCATAATCGTTCTGAATTTAGCTATTCCGTAGCATTAACTACTGAAGCAAGAGAATAACTCAAAGATGACTGAAATCGGTTATAATGAAAATATAACCTCAACTGAGAGGACGGCGAAGTTAGGCGGGAATTAACATCAAAACAATAGGCATGTGGTCGCTACGGGTGCCTCTATCAACTGTCGACCAATTGAGTATAGGAACACAAGGACTGGAGAAAGTTAAATCTATCAGATTAACTGTCGGCATGTACGAAAGTAGCTAAATCCTAATTCATGCAATAAACGGTATTATTTAAAAGCCAATCCCACAGGCGCTTGCCGCAAGGATCTGTCTTGCAACCCCACGAAACATGGTGAGATATAAAGTCTCCCGCCAAAATAACCGAATTTTGGCACTAGGGCTAACTATGACCAAATTGTGAAGAAACTAGAATTAGTAATCCACCACCTCTTGACTGCCGATCTTGTGGGAATAATGAATAATTTGGCAAATGAAAATGTTTTTCTAATCTAAGCCAAGTTTCTTGGAAAACAATTATGACTGGATTTGGTTTTAAAAAAGGTAAACCAAATCTATAGCAGCTGAAAGAAGAGATCTACAGTTCCACTGAAGAACTCAAAGTTCCTATGGCTGTGTAGTCTGGGAAGCGGCACCAGCCTGCCCCAAAATGGTATCCTTTGGCTTCGAGTTGAGCTGTTGTTTTTTTGATTTTGCCAGAGGACGAGGTGATGACGGGTTAGACATCGGGGACCCACTGCGTTTTAGGATTCGCGTATATGTCTCCACCAGCTCTGCATCACGAGCCTCGTCTAACTTGCCAGAGTTTTGCATAGTAATTGCGGAAAGAGTTTCATCTTGCGGGCAAGGCATTGTAGCTAAGGAGTGCTGCGCTGTTAATAAAGACACAGGTGTCGTGGGATAGACCATAGTAGGTTTCACAGCCTGAAGAACGTTGGATATGTACTCTGTGACAGTTGTTACAATCCTATCAGCCATTATTAATGGCCATGGTCGCTTCCACAGCAGTTACATGGCTTCAGACATCGAGGAATCTAAAGTGCCTCCAGAACGGGATCACACACATGCATACGCGTGAGCTCTCTCTTTAATATCTTCTATTGCCGGACATACTAGTTTTTGGCGTGAGGCAAACAGAGTTTTCGGTCAATTATATCAGGAATTTGCTTTTCATGAGCCCTTGAAGGACAGTTAAAAGAAGTTGCAGAGTCAATGCCACCACAAAGACAGCATTGGACTTTTTTATCTGAGCATAAATCGTTACATTTGCAACACTGCAAGGAGTGTTCCTCCGGCGTCCAACAACGAACACGCAGCGTGGAAGCAGCAAGAAGAAGAGCGTTTATTCGAGATTGTTTGCTGGTGTATATAGCCATACAAGCGGCTGCATGATAACGGTCAGAGCACATGCGCGACGGATGGATAGATAGATGGATTTATTGAAAGGAAAAGGCAGAAAGGTTGGCCGGAATAGTTCAAATCTGGCCTGCTACTCTGCACTGGGGAAGGGGAAGGAAAGAAGAAAGATCATGATGGGTGACGATGTGGAAGAAGGCATATAAAATACACATCTACAGGCACAGTGGCTTGCTTTACAAGTGTGAATCAAGTCCGCTGGCGTACAAAAAACGGCAAAAAGCACGCACTGCCTGGACGCCCTTCCCTTTGTCCTGCCAAGCGTCCAGCAGCAGTTCCTGTATACGACAGGGGCCTCTTGTCCAAACGCTTCAAGGAAGCGGCTAGCACACTTCTTTCGCACTCATACGCTGGGCACACCAATAATATATGTACCACAGTCTCTGTGATGCCACAAGTTTAACACTCCAGCGAGTCCACCTGTCCAATTAAAGTTATGTACTTGCGCGTGAGAGCCACATTTAAACGACGTCTATGTAGCAAACCTGCCTGATGACGCGGAATATCACGTGGAACAAAAAATTTCAATGCTCGATCGCGCCTTCGTAGACGAATGTGTCGGGCGTCTGGCTGGGCCCAGGAAGCTGCTGTAGAATTCTTCATACAACGGCTGACACAATACATCTTTCTCGGTGTAATCTTTAAAAGTCTGAGAGCCCATGTATTGTTTTGTTCGGCGCATACCTCTTCAGCCTTGCGAATTTCCTCCGCTCTCACTAAAGTAAGGCGTTCGTAGGGTTCGCCCTCAGCTTGCATTCTTGAACCAAAGATATACCGCTCGTACACTTCGTTTTGCTGCTCTTTGCAGTACTCCTCGAACGTCTTTGTAACAGTTTGATAATCTTCCTTGCTTTCGTTCTCCGAAAACAAAAAAGTTGTTGAATACTTCAAGGGCGTCTTTTCCGGCGACGGTGAACAGCAGTGCGGTTTTGGCTCCTTCCGTCCGTGGTTCTTTCATCTACTCCGTGGCCTGCAGGAACAGCTAGAACCGCTGCTCGAAGCGGCTCCAGTTCTTCGTGGTGCTACTGGAGAGCACCAGCGGCTGCGGTGGCTTCAGCAAATCCATCGCGCAGTGCACAGTGACACCGCTTAGATCAGCGCGTTACTGCATACGTGAACGCAACCCTACTTCTGACACCATGTTCCGGCGCCCAACAAAGAACACGCAGCGGGGAAGAACAGGAAGAAGAGCGTTTATTCGAGATGGCTTGCTGGTAAATATGGTCTACAAGCGGCTGCATGATAATGGCCAGAGCGCATGCGCGACTGATACAATACAAGGAGGACTTGCAAGCACCAGCAGTATAGTCATAACGCTAGCAATTGTTGTACTGCAGAGGCTTTGATGAAAGAGGATCTAGACGGAATATTAAAGGCCACGCTTTAATCTCTGATGGACAGACAGTACATGCAAAAGTAGCAATTACCGAGTCTGTCGGCACGCGAACATTATTTACTTCCCGGCTACAGCGATAGACAGCAACAACCCCTGCCGTGGAGAGAAGGCCAGGGGTATTTTCTCGATTTAAGAAGGAGGCAATACCAGACCTTTTGTGCAGGCCAGGTGGGAAGGAATCAAACGGCTTACCGGATGAGATGCAAGTAAAGAGCAGTTTAGAATATCCTTTACACATGCCAGGTCTGGTGAACGGCACAGAATCCCGCCACGAACAATTTTGCGTACCTCAACTATTTCTTCGTAGAAGGAAGTGGCTTCCTGAAGGGCAGATCGGACAGCGCCTGTGTTGTTAACTTTAATGGTGCCACCATCCCTAGGAACGAGCGCCACAGGGATGTTGCGGACACCGAAGCTCTGAAAAGGTTCCATGAGCAGATCATTAGGCAGAAGGGAAGCTGACCGAGGGGAGCGCCCTTGTCGGAGGACTGCATCGACATTATCCTAAATTAACCATCTCACCGCGTGCGTTACCTCAATGGCTCAATGGGGAAAAATAAGACCAAGACCAGCAGCCCAATACTTAGCCGATCGGCGAGTCAGCAGGCCGAGGAGCGAGAAAGATGGCTGCCTAAAGCCTCCCACCCTCGGGAACGCATACACACCAAGTGCATACACACCTGGTCTGTCTCATCTTCGATGACTTGACCCGTAGGAATTATACGAACTCAACCTGTGGGCTCAGTGAGTCGCAATATAGAAGGTGCATGTAAAGAGGGTATAGTGATGGGAAACGATTCCAGAGGATTTATTCGCGTTAGGAATTATTTTACCTTATACAGAAAAACTTCAAATGCATTAAGGCAGGCTTGCAATAACTGCACAAGAATGCTAAATTGGCCGAGTTGGTGCATTCGCATTTTAGGAAAACGTAGCGCAAAGAAGACAAGGACAAAAAAGAAGAAAACACACGAGCGCTTACTCACAATTGATTTTTTATTAGAAAAGCTAACAGAATATATAGGGTACAAAAAATTATCAAATACATGTAATAATACATGTTGTCAATTTTCCCCCTTTATTACATGTGTTTGATAATTTTTATACCCTATATATTCTGTTAGCTTTTCTAATAAAAAATCAGTTGTGAGTAAGCGCTCGTGTGTTTCCTTCTTTTTTGTCCTTGTCTTCTTTGCGCTACGTTTTCCTAAAATTGCAATAACTGGTATAATGAATGAGCAGCTTTCGCAGATACGAAATAGGCAATATCTTCTACATTTACATGCACGTTTATACCGGATGAACAGGAATATCCCGCATTAATGCATTAGAAAGTAACAGAGCCCCAATAAATAAGGCACACCTCTAGCTTGAATAGTTTCAGAAGTAAAAGAACATCTAATACAGCGAAAGCTTTTCTATTCATTAAGAATTCTTTTAACCATACAAAATATAAAAAGGTGGCTAAATTTGGGCTATCTCATTCAAAAGTACAGTGGGTTCCGCACTGGCATATGCTCTGTCAATAGTGGACAATGGCGAGATTATTTTTTCTTCATTCGAACCTTAATTATGGTCTCCAGGCCTATATAAGCTGTCCCAATCGAGCATCCTTGACGAAACCCAGCCTGTGTTTCAATAAAAGCATTTAGAGTCAAAACATAGTCCGTAGGGGCGTGTTTAAGTATGCGTTCAAGAAGTTTCACTAAGTTTGACGTTCAGAAAACAGCCTGAGATTTATCCAAATTAAAACTTTTCTTGCGATCATTGAGGATTAGCATAAGTTTAGCCACTTCGCAGTCTTCAGGCAGCCAAGCAGTCTCCAGGGACGATTTGCAATATTCAACACATCCGAGATATGGTCTTGCACTAAAGTTTTCAGCATATCGACTTTGATACTGTCGCATTCAGGGTATGCAGGGTTCAGATCAGTCGCTGCAAATACAACTCCAATAACTCAACTGCAGTGAAATCAGCACATGATGTAGTTCGAAGTAATGGAACCATTGTTTTCGCTTAAACGCGATCAAGTTTGTCTGATCAAGTTCAACCTTTGCTTCGATCCCGATATTCTGCTGAAATACTACTCCATGCTAACGTCTAACCAACGCGAGAAAAAGATATTCCCCAAAGCACCAAAGGTAATAAAAAACGTAACATAAACCTCGGAAATAGTCTAGTACATTCTAAACTAGACAAAAAGCGTCCGACACAGTCACATCCTATCTCTCGACCCAGATGTAAGATGTCCAATTAATTACAAAGACACCAGGATTAAAAGTGCTGCAAGTGATTTTATCTTTTCACAGTAAATCATGCTTTAATTGCATATAGACATACTTTCTCTACCGGACTGAATACTGCTTCTGTGATAAAAAGTACATCGCAGAGACATAAATCAATGAAAATGAGCCTAAACTGCCATCGGCCAGACACAGGACAAAACCTCCAAACAGCAGTTTTCTAGCATTTCAATCACAAAAACCATAAGTTCGATGGAATTATATTATGTTTTCTCCAGTCAATCTTTAAATCTTCAAGCCACAGAAAATATAGAGAGGCAAATCTGATCAATAATTCAGAAAAGGGGAAAAAAAGAAATAAATATATTGCAAGGAACATTAGAATCGCTTCCATTTATTCCTTCAGCGTCATAACTAATCGACTAATGCTGCTGTCGCTTTTGACCTTTTTTCAGGCCACGGGATCATGTGTTCCCGGCTCATAACTTCATACCGAAGCACATGATTTTACTCTTTGCCATACGTCTTTCTCCCACACCTTCATCCCTTCCCTCCCTGGCTATATTTTTTTCGGAAGCGAAAGTGCATTAAACTCCCGCGAGTGATAATGGCGCTGCCCAGATGAAGACAAGTCCACTTGTCAAAACGCTGACGCGGCGTGCCAACTGAGGCTTCCCCTCATTAATTGTTCAGTGCTCTTTCATACTATGTAGCAATCTTCGTTCTCTCGTTTTATCTGCAAATAATCAAGACTTATGTAATTATATCAAAGAGTGGTGTTTCAGATATTCATCACTTACTCTTTGTAAGAATGGCCTCAACACATTTCAAACAATAATATTTCGTCATGTAATAATGAAAGAAATATCCTAATAAAAGCCCTAGTTAGCTGGGAATTGCATTGCACTGTTGAAGTTCGATATTTTTATAGGAACGTCAGTGCTGATCTTGTACGAACATTTGTGAAACAGAATGAAAAACTTGCTGACATACTGATGATACCGTACCTTGATCCAGTCAAGCTTCCAGGTTTATTATTGACCGTCACGTAAGGTAATGCATAAAACTGTTGTACAATAACTAGAAAATCTTCTATCGAAATCATGTTTATTTTTATTCTTGTCTTTGATTGAGAATTTGTTTTAGCGATTAGAAACCGTGTATCAACGAGGTGCAGCTATTATGTTTCATGAGACTGTAGTTCTAGCCGTAGGCTTTGCAGAATGAAACTGAAGCCGTAAAGTTTTCTGCGGGGCTTCATAACCTTTCTTCTTGTTTCATTAATGTCTTCATTAGTACACGAGCATAGACGTTAGATTTATCAATGTTCAGATATTTCTAGTACGCGTGCAGGTGTACATACGCGATAAATCTTTGATTTTCTCATTTGTTCGTCATTCGTTACGATCAGGTGAACCCGACATAGATTGTCATCGATATCTTTATGTAGAAGATCACCTGACCAATTGAGGAGAAATCTTGGAGGGACCTTTAATTTTGACAATCAGTCCATAATTTTTATTCTTGCCATAAAGAGAGCTGCAAGATCATTCTTTGCATATTTCTTGGCAAGATGAAGAGGAGAGGCAGTTCTATTCTATTTCTAATGCGTTTATGGAACTTGCTCAGAAACGACCTCGTGGGCTCACGCATTCCACTGTTCCCGTTTGAATGCTTTGTGGCAATACGTTCGAAAATAGACTAATGTAACGTAATGTGAAGAATTGGGTTGGTTTATGGGTTTAATGTCTAAACCCACTGAGGATATGAGAGACGCCAAATTAGAGGGCTTCGGAGACTTGCATCACCATCCTGAAACTGCATCACGATTTGCCATCCTGTTTTAGGCGTTGTAATAGTATATTATACGCAGTTGACTCTACTATGATATGATTGCACCATGACATTTACGAGCTCCATATCTAACCTTCAAAATGACATTCATTCTCTTGAGCATTGGTGCCATATGAACCGACTTACTGCGAATGTTACTAAGACTTGCTTTCAGATTTTCCATCCCCCTCAGAAGCCATTGCCCGTCTCACCACTGCTATACTTCAATTCCACTACCATCGCGTCGCAAGGCCGAATTTTGTTTCTAGGTGTTGTTTTGACCCTCACCTAAAATTCCGTTATTATATAGCGGAAACTTGCAAGAAAATTTCATTTGGGTTACGCGCACTAATCAAAGCCCGATCATTTTTCCCAATCCACACGTTACTATCACTTTACTACGCTTTCGTCCACAGCCACTTAAACTGCGGCATTTCATCCTGGGGTAACGCCTATCATGTTCATCTTTGGCCATTAATAAAACTGCAAAAGCAAGCCATACGCATCATAAACTCATCTTCTCGAAAGTCAGCGCCGCACATTTTGTTCATGGATTTATATGTTCTACCACTTTCGGCTCTTTGTCTTTATAATATCGGTATTCTATTCTTTAAGATTCTTCACCATCAGTTCCCATTTAGCATTTTTCCTCCCAGCATGATCAAAAACAACAGTGTTGCACGGTTCGCTCTACGTAATAATTTTCTACTACCTAAGGTCAGTACTAACTACGGGAAACAAGGCCTTCAATTTTCGTCCATATCATTTTGGAATTCCTTGAATTTCGACATTAAGCAAATTGATACACTTTCTTTGTTCAAGTATAAATTTAAAAAATTTCTTCTTAATTTGCGATTTATTTATTTATCTTTTGTTTTCCGGAATTCATAAGTATTGTACTTTCTTCTGTATTCGTTTTTGTATTTAAATCTGTCGGTAATGCACTCTTTCCTCTGTATTTCAGCATTTATTTTCAGTGTTTCTTCAAAAATTATCTTACAATAATATTATTCTTTATGTTGCCTATCGAAATCTATTACCATGGGAGGTCCCACCTGCGGTCTTGTACCATGGGACCTCTCGCTGTATATTCTTGTAATTTGTTTTTGATTCAAAAATAAACTTTCAATTCAACTTCAACCTTGGGTTCTTTAACGTGCATGGACATCGCACTACAGACGGACGCCTTGGTTTTTGCCGCCATTGAAAAGTGGCCGCCATGGCCGAGATTCCGCCTCTCAGCAGTGGAGTGCCACAAATACTCCAACACCGCAGTGGAGTTTCAGGTGGAGGAGAAAGGGGAATTTGTTGTTCGCGCAGCTATTACATACGCTATCGTTATCATCAGCATTGCTCACGTGAAATACAACAAAACCCATAAGCAGCAAAATAACTCGCCAAGCGGTTCCTGTACGGCCGGAAATACAGGGTCCTTATGGTTTGCTTGCATGTATATGTAAAACGTTAATTTATGAATCTTCCTAATTACATGCAAATTACATTTGTGTAGAGCACAAGCATATAGGCAGATATCTGAAGCCTTAGACGTTTATACGCCACGCCATACGCCACGCGAGATGTCAAACATTCTTTGTTCCGTTTTGAAGGAACCTCAGAGCGGCTGCTCCATTATGACTTCAAATTTTGTCAAATTGTTTTCTTTGATATGCTCTCTAGAACGTAGGCTTTTCTTCAAAACTTCATGTTCATGCTGAGAAACATTTTATGAGCAATAAAGGTGATAAAAGCAGGCACTCGGTATCAATAGCTATCATAGCTGCCAGCGGAGGAGGTTTGAGTTCAGTTATGAAATTTCAAGCCTATTACATTATTTTCTCGCACGTGCCTTATTGAAAACACCTGGCTCGCAAAACAGGTGTGCTTGACATCATTCTTCCACAGATTTTCTACCTGCAAAAACAACAGCTGCGGAATAACAGGAATTTGATACGCTCATTGATCGGACGTGGATAGAAAAGAACATAAACACACCAGTGTTTCCAGGAAGCGTTAGGCGGCCCTGAATGCAGGCTTCCTCTCTGAACCATGGTTAGAATGAACGCCTATCAGCCTCACTGTTGGGTGGAGCGCTGGACATTTCCTTGAATTCCTAAATGAATAGATATGATGTAGAAATACCTTAGTTTGGAATAAAATAAAGATATTCGAGGTCATGGCTGAATAAAGCAAAAGTGCTATACTGTGGAGGAGATTTGGGTAGAGTGGACAGCGAGTTAGTGTTGCAGGGTGCAGAAAGGTATCAATCAATAATTTGGCTGCAAAACGTCTCTAGATCCTGCTCACTCGTCTCAGAGCAAACATTACTCCATAATGTCCATGTATTGATGTTACAAACAATAATCAATAATTTTAGGAGCTTCAAGCATGGGCTTCAATATAAAGCGGCGAACATGACATCTGATTCTGTGTTTGCAAACAGTTATTACAGTGCAGACATCTTAACTCCCTGCTGTTAAGATCAAACGCTGGTTGAAAAGCCGGAACATTTATTAGCTTCGCCTATATCAAGCAATATATAGCTCGACTGAAAACTGAAACACTAAATAGACTGTACTCTTCAACCTCACTATCATTGACTGTGGAGTCCGTTAGTTAAAATAAATATAGCAGAATGAATTAGTGCACACATTTTCCAGACTTAATTGCAGCCTATTACAATATGCATAAATTTATTGCTTGTCTGCGCCGACATAATTCATGTTCTTACCAGATTTAGCTGCTATTGCCACACACTGTACTAGAACAATGTATATTAAAACGTAAATGATATGATGCTTGGGATATTGCGTATGTTAATGAATATCATCTTGACCTTAACTGCTTCGTTTTTCAGAACAAATACCTTTCTAGCCTCTCTCCAAGTAAATCAGTCCAGTGTCATCCCCAAATATTTTATCTGGAGTCAAATCAACCGCGGGATAATGCACATCTAATAAATAAAAGCCAGGCGCTTCTTTTATCGATTTACTTTTCATGATTTATATGTTCGTCGGAATGCTTGAGGCCGGACTAATAGATAAATTAATTTCGAATTCTTGGCAGGGCCCATTCAAGCGAGCAAGGTCACCGACGGTACTCGTCAGTGACTACAACCAGAACAGATGACGAATTGCTTTGGACTTTAAACACCTCAAACCAACCAACCAACCAGATGACAATCTGGTATGACGTGTTATAGCCGGCCGATGAACCAAGATTGGTTGGTTGGTTGGTTGGTTGGTTCATAGGAAGGGAAAGGCGCAGTATCTGTCACACTTGCTCTGTGGACACCTGAACCGCGCCGTAAGGGAAGGGATGAAGGTGGGAGTGAAAGTGAATAGAGAGAAAGGGGGGGGTAGTGGAGGGCTACGGAGTAATTACGACCACCTGGGGATCTTTAACGTGCGCTGACATCGCACAGCACACGGACGCCACTTCGTGTCGCCTCCATCGAAACGCAGCCGCCGAGGCCGAGATTCGATCCCGGGAACTCCGGCACAGTAGTCGGGCGTCTTACCACTGCACCACCCCGATGAACCAAGAGCGAAGTTCGTAAAATGCCTGTACAGTAGACAGACGCTCTCGGTTGGCATGTGGTTGGTCTCAGCCCATTTGAGAGTTTGGCTATCACAAGTGTTGACGTATTCTTCAGGCGCGGAAAAGCGATGAGTCAGCACTGCACCGGGGTGGACACCACTAGCATCCATCGTTTATATAAACGTTGCTAGCATCGGGGTGCACCTAATTGTAGACTGATTTATTTATTGGAAGGGAAAGGCGCAGTAACTGTCTCAGTTGTTTTCCGTGGACACCTGAACCGCGCCTTAAGGGAAGGGAGGAAGGTGAGAGTGAAAGTGGAAGAGAGATGAGCCGTATTGGAGGGATAAGGAGTAATTTCATCCATCTGGGGATACGTGCGCTGACATCGCACAGCACACGGACGCTTCTTCGTTTCGCCTCCATCGAAACGCAGCCGCCGAAGTCGGGTTCCAACCCAGGTACTCGGGCACAGTAGTCGGGCGTCTTACCACTGCAGCACGCCGGCGGGGCCAGTAGCATCGGTGTTGAATAGGTGCATTACGTAGGGATATATCAGGACAGTATAGTCTTCATACCCAAACCGGGGAAGCCGCCAAAACTAGAAAACCTAAGACCCATATCACTGACCTCGTGCGTGGGAAAGCTAATGGAACGCGTTATTCAGACGAGACTTACCAAATACACGGAGCAAGAGAACCTCTGGCCACACGAAATGGTGGGCTTCCAGCCGGGTCTAAGCACACAGGACGTGATGCTCAGACTTAGATACGATATCATAACAGATGAATCTTCAGATACAAAGACTATTCTCGGACTTGACCTAACCAAAGCCTTCGACAATGTCAAGCATAAGGCAGTGCTCGAAGGTCTCCAAGAAGTTGGGGTTGGAATCAGAACCTATAACTATATCAAAGATTTTCTCACTAACAGAGAAGTCACCATGAGCTTTCAAAGTGCCAAATCGCCCACAATCACCTTGGGTAGCAAGGGAACGCCACAAGGCTCTGTCTTGTCTCCCTTTCTATTTAACATTGCTATGAGGGGGCTACCAGCACAACTAAAGCAAATACCGGACTTAAAATTTAGCATGTACGCAGATGACATAAATATCTGGATAAATAAAGGTAGCGACGCAGAAATAGAGAACAAACTCCAGGCTGCCGCAAATAAGGTGGTTGAGTACGCTGCGGAACGCGGTCTATCCTGCTCGCCGCAAAAGTCAGAATTATTCATCTACAACCCCAAATATAAGAAAAATAAAGCAGACATAAAGATAAATGTTGAAAACTACCCGGTTCCACAAGTAGAAGAAATTAGAATCTTAGGAATGATCCTCCAAGCAAGAGGGCAGAACACAAACACCATCAAAAAATTGGAGAACTACGCAGCCCAAGTTACGGGCATATTCAGAAGAGTAGCGCTTAGAGGACACGGTCTCAAGGAACGTAGTCTACTCAAAATGACGCAGGCCTACATCATCAGTCGCATATGTTATGCCACACCTTTTCTCAATCTCAAAAAGACAGAACGTGAAAAAATCGACGTCATAATTCGAAAATGCGTCAAACGCGCACTAGGCCTCCCTGTCTCCACATCAACAAAGAGGCTGGAGAAAATGGGGATTTATAATACATGGCAAGAGCTCACTGAAGCTGTCAGAATCTCTCAACTGGAAAGACTAAGTCAGACGGAGACAGGCAGAGCCATCCTAGACTGGGTCGGACTCCAATCAGACAGAGGCCCACAGACGAAAACATCTATCCCACCCAACATAAGGGAACACATACTGGTACCACCTTTACCTCGAAACATGCACCCAGACTACAACAAAGAATCAGAGAACACAGAGCCAAAGCCATCGCTAAAAGAATGAAACGCAAAGCAGTCGATGAAGTTGCTTATGTGGACGCATCATGCGGACGACACGGAGCAGCTGTCTCGGCAGTAGTAAATGGAGAAGGTGCACCTAAAATTGCGGCCTCAACACGCACCCGTGACATTAGTACAGCTGAAGAGGTCGCAATAGCGCTCGCATGCACTGGTACACAGGCCAAAACTATAATCAGCGACAGCAAAACGGCTGTCTGGAATTTTGCAAAAGGACGGATGTCAGAGGAGGCCAAAAAGATTCTTCTCACAAATTACATTACTAGAACCATATCCATCATATGGATACCAGCACACGAGTCTGTCCCTGGCAACGAAGCTGCGCACCTGCTGGCCCGAGATCTCTACCACCGGGCAGCGGTAGAACAGCCCGAACGCAAGGGAATTAAAGATTGCGCTATCACATACAATGAGATCACAGAATCTTACAAATTAGATCGAAAAGTATACCCTCCCCCAGATCGGTCTCTCACTAACAATGAAGCACGCATCTGGAGGCGATTACAAGGCGATAACTACATCTGCCCTGTCTGGGTTTTCTTAACACAGACCGGGGAGGAAGAAGATTCTAAATGTAAAAATTTCGGACAAAAAGGCACGCTAGGTCATATAATATGGCAATGCGCCGATTCCCCAGGCGCCGGCATTAACATTCATAGCAGAGAAGCCTGGGAGGTTTGGCTGAGGAGCGGGGACCCCACCGTTCAGCGGCACGCGACCCGCCTGGCGGCTGAGGCCGTGAACAGTGCTTGTAACCTCACCTGACCTCAGCCTGCGGAGCCCTCCTGACCCGCTCCCCGGCCTGCGTGCCGGGGGCGGGAGATGAGGGGCTCCTTTTCGGTGGAAATAAAGTTTTCATTCATTCATTCACACAAAATGTGGCGAAAGCTTAGTACGTAGCACTCCGAGAATCAGCAAGAGAGCTTGGTGTCAGCATTAAAAATTCGGATGAAGGCCGCAGCGAAGGAGCAGGCGCCATTCAGGGCGAGTAGCTGAAATAAGAACAAACAACAATGAAACTACTAAGTTGTTTCACGGTCTTTGGCAGACTTTCTACGGGGTAGCTAGACATATAAATGACCCCCAAAAAAGACGAAAATCAGGCTTAGAGTGCGTGTCTTCACATTTGTTCATTTAAGCACGTCTGCATCATGTTTGGTGCTCTAAAGCTTAGCAAGCTGAGTATGATGTAGCAATTTTGTGGGTTTAGGCATTGTTGAGGCGTTGCTTAAACCTTGTGTTGCGAGCGAAACCTGCGAGAATGGTCACTAATTTCTCTAACACCGCCTTCTCAATCCGCAATATTTAACAATATGTTTATTTGGATTAGGCTTTAGGAAAACCAAGAAGGCGATATATCCTTTCGGGTAGACACCACGGACTTATGAGCCCCTACCCCTACTCAGATCAAGGTTACATTTTCGTATTTGTTCTTTTACCTTAGATTCGGGAAAAGAAGGCGCAGTTTAATTTTGGGTTGGCAATATGGAAGGGTGGATGCCAATACTTAATCAGGTCCTGGTTACACTATGTGTTTGAACGTCAAGACGCCGGAGTTTTGGGGAACGGACGGTGCAGTATGCTCATATCCATACTTCGTCATCTTGCTATTTGAAGCTTATTGCTAGCCCACGCAAACGTTGTATATGGCTTCTAAGAAAGGGAAGACACAGCGTCCGTCACAGTTTCTCCGTGGACACTTCAACTTAGCAGCAATCTCAATCGCTTTTCCGAATAAAGGCAAATCCTGGCCCCCTGATGGTCATGACACTTGATAGGCCAGTAAAGGTTCACTTTCAAACAAACAGTATTATGTCGAACGGCTTGTTCATACACTCGTAAGTCCCGACCTATCCTTAGACATCTTCATCGTCCGCACCACTTAAAACGCGGAGTCACGTTGACGGAGGGGCCCACCACATAAGACCGAAGAATCTGGCGCGATTGGCACTTGACTCCGAGTGGTCGGTGTAGTGGTGCCTTTCGCTGCCAACATGTAGATGCAAAGTTACAGGCTGATTTGATGGGCCACCAGGTGGTTTATAAAGAAGCGCGATGGTTAGGAAAGGGTTCAGTTCAGGCGTTCAGTCGTGTCCGACTCTTCGTGACCCTATGGACCATGTCACGCCACGCTTTCCGGTCTCTCACTATCTTCTTAACATCACATAGCTTCATCTGCAATGCCTCGAGAATGCCATCTAACCATCGCGTTCGCTGCCTACCCCTTCTCCGGCGACCCTCAACCTTTCCCAACATCAAATCTTTCTCCAGTGACTCCTCTCGTTTCATCAGATGACCAAAGTAGCTGAGCTTTAACTTTAGAATTTGACCCTCCAATGAGCAGTCAGGGTTTATGGTCAACAATATCGACTGATTTGATCTTCTGGCAGTCCAAGGAACTCTTAAGAGTCTTCGCCAGCACCACAATTCAAACGCGTCAATTCTTCGGCGGTCAGCCTTTTTCACAGTCCAACTCTCGCATCCATACATCACAACTGGAAAGACCATAGCACGGGTTATACGGATCTTGGTTGGCAGACTAATGTCTCTGCTCTTTACTAGACGGTCAATGCTAACCATTGCTCTCTTTCCCAGAAGCAGGCGTCTCCTAATTTCATGGCTGCAGTCTCCTTCCGAGGTAATCTTGGCGCCCAAGAACAGAAAGTCTGTCACAGCTTCCACTTCTTGTCCATTGATGCTCCAGGACTTGATAGGGCAAGACGCCATGATCTTCGTCTTTTTAATATTCAGTTTAAGCCCAAACTTCTCACTCTCTTCTTGTACGCGCATCAGAAGTCTCTTGAGTTCCACTTCACTTTCTGCCATTAAAGTGGTATCATCCGCATATCTAAGGTTGTTGATACGTTTTCCAGCAATCTTCACTCCAGCTGAAGACTCGTCCAGACCGGCCTTTCTCATGATGCACTCTGCATATAGGTTAAATAGGCAGGGCGACAGTATGCAGCCTTGCCTCACCCCTTTCTCAATCGGAAACAAATCAGTAAGACCATGCCCAGTTCTGACTGTGGCCTCTTGCCCTTCATAAAGGTTCCTGAGGAGACAGATGAGGTGAATTGGAACTCCCATCTCTTGGAGAGCTTGCCACAATCTGCTGTGATCTACGCAGTCAAACGCTTTCGCATAATCAATAAAGCAGAAGTAAATGGGTTTCTGGAACTCTCTTGCTTTTTCCATGATCCATGAGGGTTACAGTGGGTTAATGCTAAAGTTTCGTGGCTCGCGAGTGACGTGGACAAAACCTGTAATCAGAGCTTGTCCGCACGTACTGACCCTTAAGAAAAAAATATGGGGGTTTAAGCATGGCTTAAACTTAGCGAAAGAGCGAAAGCTGTCCGCGTTGTAGCGATAGCCTCTGTAACACCACATTTGCAATTCGCGGTTTTTTTATTATATGTTTTTCTAAAATTAGGTATGGTGGATGGAAGCAAAACACTATACTTTTCGGTTGACACAATGGAATGGCGGGCACCTACACTAACCTGGTCAAGGTCATGTTGTTATATTTTTTATAAATTGTAAATAGGTTAATAAGAAAGCAAAGGGTGCAGTTTCGGTGAAGCTCACTTGAAGGTCAAATTGTCAGACACGCCAAACGGGGCTCTACCTACCGTAGTGAAGCTCTCGTTTAAAAACGTCGTCTCACCGGCAGCAATCGAGCCACCATAGAACAGATCAGCTTCCTTTGCCCAGTCACGAGAACATGGGACTGTCTCTACAGCCGACAAGGCCTTCTGTAGACAAGCAACACGCCCTTGATATGTGCAGCAAATGACGGCGCCATCACGCAGTTATATCTGTGCCGCTCCTTGATTTATCATAGACACATAAGCCTTATCACCTAGCGCTGCCATGGTCTGCCAGTAGTGCCGGGCACATCCACCAGACGTTGTGATAGAACGAGCTTTCGCACTACTGCACCTATGAAAACTCATGCGCCCCGCTGTAATGATTTAAGAAGGCCACATGGCAAGGATCCAAGATTGGCACCAACATGCAGCCGCCGAACGCCAAGACATGCGCTCTTGGATTCTTACTCATCGTCTTTCACTGCTACCAAAGGATAGCTGCCGGGCTATTTTCGTCGCTACAGTCGATCGAATACCGTTCAGTACTGGGACACACCTCGGTCAAATCTCAGCTCCGATATAAAACCCGCTGCCGTGTAAATCGAAAGAAATAAACAAGAATCTGATAAGAGAAATATATTATTTTAACGCGGTAGCGTTAAGGAGCTCGTGTCGCAGAAAAGCCGGTGCCGTCGGCGTCCAGTGAGCGATAAATCCAGGCATGCACTTCATAAATAAACATGCACTTCATAAATAAAAAGCAAGTTCCAAGATGGGCTGGGTGGGAATCGAACCAGGGTCTCCGGAGTGTGGGACGTAGACGCTACCACTCAGCCACGAGTTTTTTTTTTTTCTTTATTGCCGGTCATCACCAACACACAACAAAACCAACAAAAACGCGCTACAATCAAATGCTCACAGCAGAGCGGTTACCACAAGCATGACACTTAATACAGAAGCCGGCAGGCTCATACGAGTTGCCTTTGTCAAGTTAAAATTCCTTCAGCTCGCATAGTGGTTCGACTCTTAAAATCCAGTCTGGCACAGTGGTCTTCAATTTGTGCATTTCAACCAATGCGTGTATACTCTCGCGGAAGTAGAGCCTTGCAGGGCGGGCGTCAGGGTCACAGTGAAAACCCGCCATTCTGGACCGCCATAGACTGTGCAGGCCTATTAGCATAACCGTATCAAGTGGAATCCCATCATTATTTTCAGTTGGCAGGAATCTGATCCCGTATGAGTCTAATGGTAATTCTTTTTTAACAGTTCGTTGCAGCACGTCCCACAAATAGACGCCCTCCCAACAGTGCAGAAATACATGGTCTATTGTCTCTGGCTGTTTACATATTAAGCAAAGTGAACCCCATGGCAGATAAAAGCCACTCAGCCACGAGTTCGATGCTTGAAAGCGGTACAAAAGCGCTTCTAGTGAATGCGGTGTTGCCTTAGAAACATGCCGTAGAACGTTATACTGCATTGTATATCGGTAATATGAGCATGTTACTTACAGAAGTCGCAGTTACACGAGTAGCGAAGTACGTTTCCGCTACATTTCTTCTGCGCTCTGCGCACATGCAGAGCCATCTTGCGGCAAACACAGAAGAACCCCTCCTCGCAATGTTCGGCGCTGCCCCGACACGTGGCGCGCCACTCGTCCCTGACGTTTCGCCGTGCACCCTCACAGGTTGTAGAATCAAGCGTCTTTCCTTTCTTTAGATCACTATCTTCGCTCACCCGCTTCTCCCCTTCGGGCCGTGCGGGTACCGGTGCGAGGATGCCCCAATACCCTTGCGTTTAGTAAGTTTTCTCAACGAGGTGCAATAACGCTATCGCGTTCCACTCTTGAAGGCGAAGCTTAAGCGTCCTCCAATTTTTTTTTTATGCTTCTAAGGCTCCGCATAAAACCAAACGCATTGCGTTTGCAGATTCTAATAAATTCTACAGTCGCGTGAAAAGAAGGACAAGTGAGGTATGGCTTGCATAAAAAAGCGCCTCATGTGCCCATGTTTACTCTGCATATGGCTATGAAATTTACAGAGTGCTCTTAGGACAGCTTAAGAGCTTTGGATGACCATCCATGTCTTATTGCTGGCTTTGTTGTGAGGTTCCCTACCTCACGCCATACATATAAACACCACTCGTTCCCCAGCCAATAAAGGGACTATGAAACCACTGATAAAGGTGTGAAGTGTGCAGAACGAATGCTTTTTAGCATTAGCTGAAAGTATAACTATTTGAAACGAATCTAGCGATTGTATCGTCGCGGAACGCAGATAAGATATGGCAGATCGGGAGCAAGGGAAACAAACAACGAGTAGGTTTTTATCGGTCGCTTACACATGTAAACTGCAACTGGGAGAGGGCATGCATGCATTTCTTCCTCTGAAAGCAGGCTGCTGATATCAGGCAATTTATGGATACGCGGCTAGTGCAGCGCCCAGTATGATACATACTCTTGGCTTACAAAACAAAAATAAAGATCGCGCTGTAGGAGCGAGATCAACCGTTTACAGCACAGCCTTATGGGGTTTCCAGAACATTCCGTTAAATAGCTCAACCTGTGTGGCGGCCTTCGCGGTCGGAGTAACCTCCTTGGTGCGAGCGAAGGTTGCGTAGGCTGATGAGCGCTGACACGTGCGTTGTCGGCAAAAGGCATGATGTCAGATTTAGTCAGAGACACTATGAAATTTTGGCTAATTGGAGTTGAGCAAGCACTGAGCTCTGTCCGTCAGGAAATTATTCGCATAGTTCTGGCAACCCTGTCACACACCGTTGGCACGAGCTCTGTGGAAACATGTCTCTTTTGTCCGGCGACACATATTGTAAACTTCTGCGCTAAGAGTTGGCGAATTCCTTGTTATACCGGAAAGGTGTTTTGGCAAAAGAGCCTGCATTGTCACTCGCATGCTCTCTTTTCTACTCGAGTGTGCATTTAGCCGCAGAAATAATTGACACCCTGCGCTACCGAAATACGTGGGCCGAACTTCTCTGAAGTTTGACGCCATCGATTTTGGCTCGGATGCATACACATAGAATAAAAACGTACGCACGTTACGGCTTGGCAGTTCCTAAACTTGCGCGAAAGATTTTCAATAAATTCAACACTACTCAATTGCTAATCTCAATTCTTACATTTTATATGCTCATGATGTTTATGCTCGTATTAGATTGACTAACAGTTTTAAAAAAAGCTCTTTATTTTTTCAATAACAAGTTTTCAAGCCAGATATAGCATGAAATTATATGAAGCAGAAATTATATTTATAGGGCTATTGTTGCCTGTGCGCTCTGGAGGTGTCTGCAGGGAACAGCGCAGAGGTGAACATCGCACATGAACCTCCTATTCTTGACCCATTGTCATCATTTGAAGTCGAATAATGTCCGCAGCTCTTCAATGATGTGCCGCTTTCAGTAAATCGAGCTTTTTTCTGTTTTTTGCACCAGAGTTGCCATGTACCAATGGTATCTGAACATGTCTTGCTATTGTACCCGCTCAGATGCTGCTTTCATAACTCCAGCAGAAAGCTAGGGTGATTATCAGACCCCATATCTGAGAGTCGTTGCAGCAAACAGTTCTTTACAAAAGTTCAGTCGATAATTATATAAAGGAGGCGCAACCCCCACCTTCGAGGCTTTCGGTTTACACTGTAGTACTTTCGAATTACAGAGCTTGTAAATTGGACAAAGCTTCAAAGTATCAACTGTATATAATTTGTTTACTTTTCGGACAGCACAATGCCCAGTATGCGCATTCGGATGATTTTGAACGCGTGCAGAACCGTACAGCCCGTTTTGTCGCCAATGAGTACGACTTTGGATACAGCGTTTCAGCAATAAATGAATTGTCTGGCTGGGAACTTTTCAGTAGTTGGTGCGTGCAGAGTAAACTATAAATCTTCTATCTTATCTATTTGAGCAAACCCAGAATTGATAAACTTTGTATTAGAGCACTGCATGGGCTCCGGACGGCCCGAAAGCCCGGGACCATCCTGGCCCGCGGGTCGGGCCGGTGTATAAAATTGCTGCTTTCCAGGCTCGGGCCGGGCTAGGCCTTGAAGTACGGGCTTGAATTGGCGGGCCCAGGCCGGCTTGTGGCTAGCTGTGTAAGGCTATTTCCGGAAAAGAAGAAATGCTGGTGGTAAAATCATTCAATTGGTTTATGAATAAACAACTAATATTAGCCAGAAGATCAAATCAGTCGATATATTGTCGACCATAAACCCTGACTGCTCATTGAAGGAGTGGAGGGTCAAATTATAAAGTTAAAGCTCAGCAACTTTGGTCATCTGATGAGAAGAGAGGAGTCGCTGGAGAAAGATTTGATGTTGGGAAAGGTTGAGGGTCCCCGGAGAAGGGGTAGGCAGCGAACGCGATGGTTAGATGGCAACCTCGAGGCGCTGCAGATGAAGTTATGTGATGTTAAGAAGATAGTGAGAGACCGGAAAGCATGGCGTGATATTGTCCATAGGATCACTAAGAGTCGGACATGACATAACGACTGAACTGAACTGCTGAGTACATTTCCTAATTTCGAATGAGAAGCTCAGTTAAAAACTTACTTAAATCAGCTGCACTCGGGGGTTTAATTGTTCAAGTAATTTTGGGTGCGCATCGCATGCTCACAGTATTCAACAAATGAGAATGCGGAAAAACCTGCAGCGTGTTCTACAGTACAGTGCGCACCTAATGGAGCACTTCAACGCATGAAACACGGCTTGATTACGTGAGCACGTCCTTACTAAGTGAAGTAATCAACACCGCTAGCTAAGACGTTTTCAGCCATGAGTGAGCACACTCCATCCGATCTAGCGTAATTTTCTACCATTTGTGTTTCGTGTTACCGTCATTGACTGGACATTTGAAGCCTCAATATAGCCACTGGAGAATGACTTTTAATCGACTGGTCGGCGGGGAGCCGTCTTCACCTCGCCCTCCTCCTGTTATAAAAAATATAACTACGCTACGAGAAACGCCAATCAATAAGAAAGGATTGGATTAGAAATATTCGATTATTCAAATACATCTAATGATTCGCAATAAACAGGCGTTTTTGTGCCTCCATAACAATGTGGAGAACCTTTCGTGTTCTTTATCAAACATGTTCTAGTGGCCTAGTGGCCCGGGATAGTCTGTGTGCTCTTAAGCAAATGATTGCTTCAAGAGCTGATTGGCAATAAATACCCATGTTTTAAATCCTCCTAATCCATAGCTTTTATACATGCATGAGCACAATAGCTTTAACTAAAATGACACGTAAAATATTTCTTGACCAAGCATCGCTTCTGCCGGTACTTTAAAGGTGCCCTCCTCTAATCAGAAGGATAATTTCTCACATTTTTTCCCACCTTCATTTGTTATTATGTACCATTTAAGCAGTAAGATATTTAACTTAGCACTACTATCAATCCTATGCAGGGCCAAGATAGGAGTGATTTGCTTAAATCAAATTTACACTCATAGTAGGTAATCTAAAAAAAATATTACACATGAACTACAGTCGTCATCAATGGAAAGAAAAGTGAACAGCATACCTACCATCGCGGATCCAGAAATTGAGACAACAGAGAGAATTACTCAGGGTCCTTAGCATATACAAGATTATTGGTAATTTTATTACAACCTCGCTTCGGACATAGTGGCTAGCAAACGTGGAAAACGTTTACATAAGGTGGGTGGACAGTTCCTAGCGCGATAACTACTACATCTGACTCTAGCAATCAACAAGACCAAATAAGAGCCGTGGTAGTGCAGTCTTGCGCTCTTTCAATAGAAAAGGAATATTTCATGCAGTCTTTTGAAAATTGTTTTTCTTCCATGTGCTTAAAAATTTTGTTCCGCGTTATTCAGGATGTGGACTCTGTGTTATGTGCGGGGCGTCGGAAGACCCGTGAGCGAGGAACCTCTCGATTCGGTTGCTTTGCAGAGACTGCATTTATTGCGCCTTTCGGAGAGAGGAGGAAAGAAGGAAAAAGAGAAGCGCGAGCGCTTGTAAAGGAGACGTTGCTCATCCTGCCCTGGTCGCGCGCATGGTACGAAGACGGTGCAGTTCCGAAAAACGCACGGCTCGGCATTGCAACTGGAGCGGCCGTGCGGCCGCCCACTAGCAGGCGGTGCACAACGTGTACACAGCACCCCTTCCTCCTTAGATCGTGTCACCGTATCCGTATCGGTTGGGTAGACAACGCTGACGTTGAGGCCTTGACGGAGCTTGATCATGCCTGGACTTGGTTTGGTTGGTCGTCGCAGGGTTGTGTTGCGCAGTCCTTTTCCCCCGGGTCTCAGCTTCCCCATGTTGGAAGTGGGGCGCTGTAGGCAAATCGCCCGCAGGCGAAGTTTCCGCTGGTATCTCGATCATGTAAGGAGCCGGCAGTGTGGACTGTTGTTCGCTTGCTGCTGGTCCGTTGGTCCAATCGTTCGGTGGCGGATATTCCGTCGGGTAGGCTTCAGCACCTAGCTTTATGTGATCAAGGTGCCGATGAATCGCTCCAGTCTTTGTCTTGATCAGCCAAGATCGATGCTCTGGTCTTTTGAGTACCGTGCCTTCTACCCAAGCAAGGCTTCTTACGAAGTTGCGGAAGAAGACCGACTTCCCTACGGCCGATCGTCTCGTAACGTTCTCGTCCGAGGTCGTTTCAGCAGGCCGGGGCTTGATACGTGTGAGTGCCGCCGAGAGCTCGCGTCCGAACATGAGTGAGGCTGGTGCTGTGCCCGTTGTTGCCGAAACAGTTGTCTGCTGCTTGAGCAGAAACCGAGCCAGCCTGCACGCGAATGTTCCAGACTGATCCTTGGCTAATGCTTGCTTTGGCTCGTACACAAATCTCTCTGCTTGCCCATTCCTGGCCGGATGATAGGGAGCGCTTGTAATGTGCGCTCGTTACACCGTTCTTCTTTAGGAAATCTATTGCCATGGAAACGAAGGACGGGCCGTTATCCGTTACCAGCCTTTCGGGAATGCCGAAGGTTGCGAACAGGTTGCGCGGCTCCTCGATCAGAGTCGGTGACTGTATGTAGCGCACTTCGATCCACTTGCTGTACGCATCTACAACAATTAGTAGCATCCTTCCCTCCACGGGGGCAGCGAAGTCGGCGTAGACTGTGTGCCATGGAGCAGTCGCGCGTTTTCAATCAGGAGGTGGAGCTTTAGGCGGTGTCCTTTGATGCTGGCAGCAAGTTGCACAATTTTTCACTAGCCGCTCCATGTAATTGTCGACTCCGGGCCACCAAAAGTATTCTCGAGCGCACGCTTTCATGGCCACTATGCCCCTGTGCCCTGCATGTGCCAAGTACAGTACATCTTTTCTCGCATCCGCCGGAACAACCAATATGGTACCACGAATAAGGCAATCTTGCTGTAGCGAGAGCTCATGTCCCAGCCTTGCGAAAGCAGAAAATTCCTGCCGGGACAATCTGCGCACATCTCCGCTTGACACAGCTCTCATTACGCGGGACAGCAATGGATCCTCCCTGCTCAGTTCTGCGAGTTGCTTTGGAGACAGGTTTATGGTCGGCGTGGAAACCAGCATGAGCACGACTGCAGGAGGGTGTGACTCGTCTACTTGAGCGGGCAGCGGCAGCCTGCTAAGTGCGTCAGCATTTTGATGTAGGTGTCCCCGCCTGTACACCTAATCATAATCGTACGTGGCGAACTTCAGACACCATTGGGTCATTCTAGGCGAGACTATCTGCGGTAACTGTTTCTTTTCTCCCATGATGCCGAGGAGCGGTTGGTGACCCGTTAATACGGTCACGTGCCGGCCAGCGATGTACTGGTGAAAATTGCTCACGCCGAAAACTGCTGCGAGACCTTCTTTGTCTAGTTGGGAGTAATTTTTTCTGCGGCTCCCAAAGTTCGCGACGCGAACGCAATTGGAGCCTCTCTACCGAACGCATCTTTCTGGGCTAGGAATGCGCCGACGTGATATGTTGGCGTATCCACTGACAAAAGTTGAGACTTTGTCTCGTAATGCTCAAGCACTGCGTAAGAGCGAATCAAACGCTTGAGCTTATCAAAAGCAATCTGGTGCCTTTTCTCCCACATACAGGGTGTCTTTTTCTCCAGACGCTTGTACAGCTCTATGGCAACCGTAGCTATGTTTTCTAGAAACCGGTCATATCCTCGTGAGACCCAGTGTACAATTTATTGCACACTCGGTCTCAGCGTCGAAGCCCTGCTGCAGCTGCGGTACGCGCTAAGTCCTCCTGTGCAATGTATTGCACAGACAGGTGCTGCCATCTGGCCAAGATTGAGAGAAGTCAATCGCGCGGGAGCGCTTGCTGGGCAGGTTCGAAAATGGCGTCCATACCGACGACGTCGTTTTATTCAATGCGACCAAGTAAGTTGCCCCTATTTACTTAACCCTTTGCTAAATGTTCTGAACTTTGCAATGAACAGGTTCAGGAATGTACAGGCATCATTTTGAGCATAATTTATCGTGAGGCAAGCGCTTATTTTGTTCGTGGCCACTATGAACTTTTTTGTGTACATTGTATTGCACACTGGGACTGAACTACAACACATGGGGTTGTTTTCATTCTGTTCACCGTAAGTGCTTTCCTGCGTGGGAAGACGTTATGATGATGTTCAGTTTTACTCAAAAAGTTATTTCCAATTGATATGTAAGCAACGTTTGTAATTTAGGCTTTCTTTGGCCCCTGCCAGGGTTGAATCTGAGCAGGGCAGAGGCGATTTTGGAGGCCATCGCCTCCCAGGACGGGTCGGATCTCGACTTGTCGGATGACGAGTTGAACGAAACGTCAACACAAGCGCCACAACCAGATGTTTCCTGTTCAGGTAAGTTTCCTAATATAAGTTTTTACAATGTAAGTGCAAAATGCGGAACTTGACGCCGTTTTTTTTTTTTTTTTTTTTTTTTTAAGACGACTCGGACGAGGAAGATTCCGGCAGCGGGCCATTAACAAGTGTGGGGAAATTCCCTCCTTGGAGGCATGCTTGTCAGTCTTGTCAGTCGGCCTTGGAGCCTGAAGGATAGCCTGGATCTTTTCCTCGGTTGTATGAACGCCGTGCGCGTCAATTTTATATCCGAGAAATTCGACTGACTTGATGCAGAAGCAGCCCTTCTCTTGCTTGAGGCGTAGGCCTTTCTCGCTTAATCTCGACATGACTTTGTCTAGACGTTGCGCATGTTCTGTAGCATCCTTCCCACTGACAATAATGCCGTCAAGGTAAACACTCACCCCAGGAATTCCTGCCTGTGTTTTCTGCATCATACGCTGGAAGATGGCTGGCGCAGAGGGTATTCCGAAAGGAAGCCGTTTCACTCGGAACAGTCTTTTGGTAGTGTTGATGGTGAGCACTGCGGCCATCTCGTCGTCGACCTTGAGCTGCTGATAAGCATGGTAGAGATCCAGCGTTGAGAAAATGGCTCCACCACGCAACTTTGCGAATACCTCCGCGATTGTTGGTTGCGGGTACGCCGTCTTCTTGACCACTGCGTTAACTGTGTTCATGTAGTCGCCACAAACACGAAATGTTCCGTCCTTTTTACGCAACCACACTAAAGGTGTAGTCATCGCGGCATGTTGCGTTGTTTCCAGGATGCCTTGTCGTTGAAGACGTTGGAGCTCTTCTTCAATTGGCTCTTGATGCGCAAGGGGCACTGGACGCGCCTTACAGAACTTGGGCGTTGCGCTTTGCTCCAAATCCAAATGAAACAAGGATCCCGTGTAGGCGTCGATGTCTCAATTAAACAAATCAGGATTTTGTGCGAGAACCTTTCGCAGCTCTTGTGTTGGCTCAGCGACGTGATTAATTCCGTGCAATTGCATGCGTAGCGGCAAAAACCAATCACGTCCAAGTAAATTGCAGCCAGTTCCTTTCATTACCAGCAAGGGTAGCACATAGTCTTTTGATTTAAATCGCAAACGAACCTGTGGCATAATTCAAACACGATATCTTGAAATGGTCAACTCATGCTCACTTCGATGATACATAAATTCCAATCGCAATGCGCCACAAGAGGTACCTCTCATCGCCCATCGTGCAAGCGCTCGTTCTGGCTAAAAACGACAACGGCATGTCTGCACGCGTGTAACCTGCCCGATCGTCTGCCTGCCTTCTAGCATAACCGTTGCTAGTTATCGCGCCAACTCGGCGAGGAGGCCGGCTGCCGCAGAAGACGGTAACAAAGCTCCAGACTGGGATACTGACGAGCAGCTGAAGAGAAGAAAGTGGTGTTTTGGAAATCCCCGCTCGGTAGGAGTGCGCATTTATTGGCACTCAATGGGAGAGGGATATGAAGGAAAGTCTTTCTGCGTGGCAGCCGCCTGTGTAGACTGCCGCCCGCCCACCTGTATGCATGCGCTCGCAAACTTTCTGTTTGGGCTGTTGCGCACGCAGTCCAGAGATGTCAAGAAATTCCAAGCTGCCTGCGGCCGAGGCAGACACGAGACAAGGTTGAAAGCTATGCAAGCCCAGACGACAAGGGAAAAGCAGAGACCGATGAATATGTGGACGGTTGACAGAAAAAAAAATGCATGGCTTGGTATACAAACTGAACTTCACCTGATGACGTTTTCATGGGTGGGAAAGAGTCCCGGAGCTGATTTTTTGCTTGTTTGCTCGTGTCTTGCAGTGTTGAGGGGTAGAGGTGGAATGCCAGTGTTAAACACCGATATCTACAGCGTTACTGAAGCGCTAACTCTGACTGAAAACGACGACAGCATGTTTGCGCACGTGCAACTCGCACGCTCGTATGCCATTGGTCAAACCACAGGATATTGTACCAAACCTACAGATACGGGACTGACGGGCAGTAAGAAAAGAAATGGGGTATTTAGGAAAGGATGTCATCAAAACTTCCTTCGTTGAAGTGACTAGTCAGGTAGTACCTAGCACTCGAACACTTTGGTTTACCTCCTGATTTGGCGTAACGAGTCTCGAGTAGGTAACGAGTAGGTAAGGAGTCTTATTCTCAACATTAGTACCCCAGTTTTAAATCCGGGCCTCTAGATGAAACATTTCATTTTACAGAAATCAATTATTTTAGCACCAGCGTAATTTGAGGCATGATGTGGGCCTTCATGTTTTGCACGCCATGCTCAATTCGTTTTCAGTCTGCACGAATTGCCACGTCTAACGAGAGCATCAGACGGTGTTCGTAATTGGTGCGAGGTGATGTGGCCGTTCCATCACAAAGTTTCCGGATGACACGTTTAAAGTGATAGCGTCAGTGTTGCCTTTCTCTGCAAAATTCGGTGTCGTCACTTTTGCACGCCTTCAGAGGACAAACTGACAAGCATGCCTCTGGCACGGTTTGGCAGGCGTGCAACATGGCTCGGATACTGATTGGTGAGCGCATGCTGCGCTGAGACGAGACTACATGATATGGTAGAGTCAGCTAGAGCTATCAACTCGGGTAGTTCTTTTGATATGAAAGAGTTAGGTGGGAATCGAAGCCCCCGGCAATTTTGGATCGTGACTCTGACACTGTGCTTTAAGCCCACTCACGGACTTGTAAGGCTCGGTTTAAAGTATGGATGGCTATATACGTTGGATGGTTTTTATTTACATTTCTAAGGAATGGGCGGCATATATAGACAGAAATAAGGGTTACATGTTAAAGCGGGTATCAATGCCTATATGTATGCTATGATAATAGAATTGATACCCAAGAGAAGCCGCAGGTGGTAGTCATCAATGTTCTCGAATAAGGCCATTAAAGCGAAGCTTGGGCGTACTTCATATTTTATTTCCTGAGCGATGTATGGTCTCGTCGCCGGTGACGCAAATGCTGTCTCAAAAAATAACGGAAATACCGGGGAGACGTATTTGATGTCCTTCCTGCGACCTACGTAGATACCTGGCGCCATTGCGCTTAACATCTCACACGTGTCCAACAAGCATGCCGGATATGAAATGTCGGTCGTATTTTGTGGAGCCGTCGGGCTTAGCATGGCCTGAACGTTCACGGCACGTGACAGCTGCTCTACTTCTGGTGCCCCCCTGTGAGAGCCGAAGCGGAATAAAATGTGCCGCCTCACGCACAAGCTGGTTGGCGCAGCTGTTTCGCCAGAATTTCAATCAGATATAACCGTGCTTTCTCCTGGTTTCAGGCAAATAACAGTGCTTGGCTTGTTGAAACGATCACGCAGCGGAACAAGAACTGGGAAAGCGCAAGGAAAGCGGACATTGCATACCTTAAAAGCTTAGTTGGTGAGTTTTTAATATTTATTCCAAAATATTGGCTGAAAACATCACTTTCACAATAGTGTAAGAAATTTGTCTCTTTGTTTTGAAGGCGAACCTATTACCTTAAAAGCGCGCATTTTCAACCGTGATCTTTAGCTCGTCAAAAACGATTTATCTCGCGGTTTGAGCATATATTCTAAGATTTTGTTTCTGTTTCATTTGCAGAGTATAACGCATTAAAGTAATTAACTATGCTACGAGGACGTCCATAATAAGGCTCCGTACAATTTCGGCCACATGGTGTTCTTCACAATGCACTGATGTCCCAAATCACAAAGGAGCCTTATTATTGCATCAATCAAAATGCGGCTGCCGTTGCGTGGATACAGCACTTGTCATGTAACTCTTGCCGAGCACCTTAAACCACTGACGCTTGGTGGTGGGTCTTCTCAACTTTTAATTTTTCTTTTGTATTGGTATTGGAAGGCATTAAATTGGAGGAACGAGATGAAGTTTTTGAAGCGCTGAAGCGCGGAATTATTATTGCTGAGTGTGCAGCTTTCTACAGTGAGCGTTTATCCCCTGTTTCCGAACGCAGGCAGTCTGAATGAACTTTTCAAAGCATTTCATTTTCCCACGCCATCTTCTAACGTCTCACCGCCGAATATAATGCGATTTTATTATCTAAAAGAATATGGTATGCACGAGCAGATTTTTCTTATACAGGATGCTTTTGAGATTATTGAGAGTAACATTAACTACTTACGTTTCTCATCTCCCTTAGTGCGCGCGACATGTTCGCTAGTGCTGTCATCATTTGAAAAGAAACAAGCTGTTTTTCTTATAACACTTAGAATATATATCGAGAGGATTCTAAACGAATCCAGGATCTCGAGCCCTAGTTTGAGTAAAACCTCGACAAATGTGCCTTCTTTAAGGAGCGATGGTAGTTGGATGCTTTTTGTCCCTCTTAAGAGTGAGAAAAATATATAAATTGGCTTCGGCGCAACAAGCAAGCGACCCTAACGCTAACCACAACAGCAGATTACTTTCGCCTGTCGTGCGATCAACACCATCAACCTTAATGTCATCCACTGTACGCAACATCGGGGGTATGCAAAGATGAGCGGGACGCCCTACTTGATCTCCAAGTAACAAATGCACTAAACTGCACTCTTCCCCGCGTCGTACTTATGAAGAGCGTAATGGTAGATCTGTGCCACGGGCAGAGTTTCATAATAAACGGGCAGCGGAAAGGTACATAAGGGTAGTATCGTAAGCAAAAAACATGTATGCAATAAACCTCTTCGTGAGTATTCGAGGTAAGTTGAAAAGCACTGCGCGTAACCTATCTACGAATATTTTTTCTACATTAACCCTCGCGACCGCTCGCAACCTTCCCGCGCCTTCTTAATCATCGATGCCTGATGGCATAACAAGGTCAATCCAGGCGAGCTCTCTCATAGGGTTTGTCCAAATAGCATGGGTAGCACAGGACTGGATCGACCATCACAACATGTTTTTTGTTCTTCAATTTTTCTCAAGAACCGCCTACTATTAGGTATTGATGACTCAGATAGCTCAAGTAAAGTGGGATGCCCGACATGAGCTACATGGAATGCACTTAAAGCGCGTTTTCCTGCATCACACTTTTGAACAGCATAATGGTAATTGCGTGCCTCTCGCAAATATGCATGATAAAGGGACGCCGGACAGATATTTGTCTAATGCTGCAGATCTGTAGTGGTCGTCGTGCGTTTGGCCAGTAATTTACGAATATGGTTTTCTCCTTTGCCCCCCGCGACGGCTCACATCCTCTACCGCGCGTTGTTAGTTGCCCATGTCCGCTCACATAGCCTGGTTTACCGAGACGCGCCCTAAGTAAAATTATTCTATCCATCCAGGCATCAGAGCACAGTCCGTACGGGACTGGCTGGGCAATCACACTCTGGGTTTGTCAGTATTTCGTATTTGTCGGCTTGTGGTGAATTGGGAGGTGTCAGAACATCATTCATTCTTCTTCGATACTTTCTATGTGACAGAAGCTAGATAGGGACAGAATACTGATTGTTTCTGGTCTTCTTATAATTTTAGGAAATACCTTTCTGCTTTCTCTTTCCGTTAATAGCACCCTCACTCATATAGCACGGTAATCATGCTGATCCTAATTAGAACGAATCACCCACCTTCGTAATTCTATGCCTGTAAAGAATAATCGCTGTAATCACAACTGACGTATTACATTTTAGTACATACTCTCCGTTGATTAGGATGTTATACGAGTACTAGAGAGTCTGTCTGCGCTTCTAGAAATGCTTGGAAGTAGAAGTGCACATGTGTTCTTTTGTATACTCTGAAATATATTAGAAGCTTATGCTTGAGTGAGTGAAGCAGAAATCAGTATGTATGCGTTCTCCTCTCATTCTCCTCTTTGGCGTGATTGCTACCTTTCGAGTTGCTTTCTCCTCAATATAGCAATACATCTTCATTTTTATACAGACGATTTCTTAATAAGGACCGCATGTTCATAATAAAACCTCCAATACATTAGAAACGTCATCGTCTGTAGGAACGTTTAATGGAAGACGTTTTGAAATCTCACAAGAATGAATTCGTTTCTTTGCCTTGCAGAACATACAGAGCTGGAAATCCGCACCAATGACAGGTCGTAGGCCATATTGCTTGAACGTCGATGGCGTGTCCAGGTGCGCCTGGTCTAGTCCAGATATGATAAGAAAAAGCCTGACCTTCCGGCCCTCCAACGGTGACGTTTTGCAGAGCACTTACCCCAGGAGCGGCTCTCATTATCTCCAGTACATCACGCAGCTGATTGTGAACAAAGGACATCCCATCAACACCTACGACGAGTTCACGAGCAACTTCCGCGCAATAGAGTACACAGACTGGTCGGACTGGAAGTCGCATTTACCGCTTAGATTGTTCTTCACGCACCACCATCTTGAACGAGAGACCCTGAACCCTGAAGCCAAGTACATATACCTGGCCCGTAATCCTTGGGACGTGTGCGTCTCGCAGTTCCGTATAATGACAGACGTCAGCGTCGCCCAGTTCCTGGACGGCACATTTGAAGAGTTTTTCGAACCTTTCATCGAAGGTGCCCTAGGATACGGAGATTATTTTGATCACGTTGCGTCTGGATATGCTTTGAAGGACGAGCAGAACGTGTTCTTCCTGACTTACGAGGAACTCAAAAAAGACACACAAAGCACCGTGCTGAGATTGGCGCACTTCCTGGGCGAAGGCTACGGTCGCGCACTGGAAGAGGACGAAAAGGCTCTGCAGAACGTGCTGGAGTGGTCCAAGGCAGAACATATGAGAAACATCGTTGTGTGGGATTTCGAGAAGAACGCAAGTGAGGACTGGAATGAACTTTTTGCCAGAAACAGGCCGACCAGCAAAAGCGGCTTCAATGGAAACCACAATAAGTACGCCATTGTACAAGGCGCCAAGATAGGAAGCTGGAAGGAATATTTCACGCCTGAACTCCTGTCTCGTTTAGAACAAAAAATAATAGAGAAAGGTGATAGGGCATCTTTTGTACATCTTTGGGGTGACATTCGTAACGAAGCAATTGCATTGTCTCAGAGCTCAGGGAATACTGTGGCCTGACATCGTAAAACCGTACTACAGGTACTTACACAGCGCTTGCCTAATTATACTTATCTTCTCGTTATACTTACCAGCTTTGGCAAACTCAAAGCAGGTGCTACGCTGTGGCACTGATGGCATCTATCAAATAATATTGATACGTGGCAAGGTTAGTCCACGAAGGTTAGTCTAGGCTGGCACAGCACACAAAACACAGAAACACAGCAGCGTCGACCTCATTCTATCATCAGTCCTTGCTACCAGTTTGTCTTCTTCTGTGTCACTGTTGCTGATCGTTGTCATCTTCAACTTCAAGCGATGCAGGGCATATATGTCACATCACACCCCCCCTCCCCCCCCACGAAAAGCACATTCCCGGTGCGCACTAGGACGAACTACTACAGGGGTACTACGGCTTCATTCGGGCGACATGAACAATCTCGGTGCGTGGCATAGAGAACTGCTGTGGCGGATGTACAGCGGCGATCTCGTATGTCACAGGAGTGACTGGCCGTAAAACACGGTAGGGTCCTGCGTAGCGTGGCAAGAGCTTCTCACAGAGCGCTACTTTACGAGCGGGAGTCCAGAGCAAGACGAGAGAGCCCGGAGAGTAGTGGGAATCCCGGTGGTGAGAATCATGGCGCGGTTTTTGAGAACTTTGGGAGGAAGCTAGTCGGCGGCGAGTGATAACAAGGGTGGCGACAGCTCGGGAGATGGCGTCACAAATGTAGGAACTGGCGTTAGCGGTGGGAGGCAGTATGCTGTAAACGGAAGGGGAGGGTCACGGCCGTATAGAAGATAAAAGGATGAGTAGCCCATTGTGTCGTAACGAGAGGAATTGTACGCAAACGTTACAAACGGCAAAGTTATATCCCAGTCACGGGGATCATCCGAGACATACATGGACAGCATGTCCGTGAGCGTGCGGTTGAGGCGTTCGGTGAGGCCGTTCGTTTGTGGATGGTAAGCGGTGGTAAAATAGTGCTTGATGGAGCAATACCGAAGAATTTCGTCGACTACTCGAGCAAGAAAGCAACGGCCACGGTCAGTGAGCAGCTGGCGTGGAGCACCATGGAGCAGGATGACGTCGTGGAGAAGAAACGCAGCCACGTCAGTTGCACAGCTGGTGGGTATCACTGGGGCGACAGCGTAGCGCGTAGTATATTCCGTGGCCACCGCAATTTATTTATTCCCCGACTCAGAAAGTGGGAAAAGCCCTAGGAGATCAAGACCAACTCGGGAAAAACGGGTCTACTGGGATGTCGATCGGCGATAGGGATCCAGCAGGCATAACCGAGGGCTTCTTCAGTCGCTGACGCCGGCCACAAGAAGCCACGTAACGACGAACAGAGCGATAGAGGCCTGGCCAAAAGCAGCGGCGGCGGGCGCTATCGTACGTACGAGATGCGCCAAGATGACCCGCTATAGGTGCGTCGTGCAGCTGTTGAAGAACGGTGGTACGCAGGTGTTCGGGGACTACGAGCAGAAGCTCGGTGCCATCTGGTCGCATATTCCGTCGGTATAAGGTGCGGTTGTGGAGCACAAAAAGAGCTAGGGTAGCGTCAAAGTGATCAGTGCTGAGGCGATTGATAATGCTGCTAAGATTCGGATCTAAGCGCTGCTCATGGCGAATGTTTGAAAGGTCAGAGATGGCCAACATATATGTGTCATCATCACACTCGTTCGCAGGTGGCGGATCTACCGGGTTGTGGGACAGGCAATCGGCGTCAGCGTGCAGCCGGCCAGGCTTGTGGACGACAGAAAAAGCGTATTTCTGAAGGCGGAGTGCCCAACGGCTCAGGCGACCAGTAGGGTCCTTCAGCGTAGAAAGCCAGCATAAGGCATGGTGGTCTGTGATGACGGAGTACGGGCGGCCAAACAAGTAAGGGCGAACTTTGTAATGGCCCCCACGAGGGTCCCCACGAGGGCTAAGCACTCACGTTCTGTGATCGAGTAATTCCGTTCAGCCGCAGAAAGGAGGCGACTCGCATAAGCAATGACGCGAGTGCGACCCATCTGCTGTTGGGCGAGTATGGCAAAAATATCGTGACCACTGGCGTCGCTGCGTACCTGCGTTGGTGCCGAGGGATTGAAATGTGCCAGGAAGGGCAGGTTGGTGAGGGCTGCAATGAGTGCAGAAAAGGCTTGGGATTGTTCTTGGTCCCAGCAAAGTGGAGTGTCGTTCTTCAAAAGATTGGTGAGTGGACGAGCAGGCTCCGCGAAGTTGGGTACAAATCGTCAAAAATAGGAGCAAAGCCCAAGAAAACTACGTACGTCACTGGTACCACGGGGTGTAGGAAACGCACTTAGAGCACGTATTTTGTCTGGATCGGGTTGAACGCCACGGGCGTCGCCAACGTGACCGAGCACCATGAGTTCACCTCGGCCGAAGCTACATTTCTTCGAGTTCAGCTGAAGGCCAGCTCTTCGGAAGACGCCAAGAATGGCATCAAGGCGATGGAGATGGCTCTCGAATGTAGATAAAAATACAATGACGTCATCGAGATAGCACAAGGACGTCGTCCATTTCAAACCACGCAGGAGAGAGTCCATCATGCGCTTGAAGGTTGCGCGCCCATTACACAACCCGAAAGGCATCAGCTTGAATTGATACAGGCCATCAGGAGTGACGAAGGCGGTCTTCTCGCGGTCCCGTTCGTCGACTGCGATCTGCCAATAACCGGAACGAAGATCAATGGAAGAGAAATAGCTGGCACCGTGAAAGCAGTCGAGGGCATCATCTATCTTGGGGAGCGGGTAAACGTCCTTCTTTGTAATTTTGTTCAGGTGTCGGTAATGAACGCAGAACTTCCAGGTATTGTCCTTCTCTTTAACAAGCACGACAGGCGACGCCCAGGGACTTCTCGAAGGCTCTATAATGTTTTTTTTTTGCTAACATCTTGTCGGCTTCATCTTGTATGACGCGACGTTCAGAAATGGCGACTCAATAAGGTCTTCTGTGAATTGGGCTGGCGTCACCGGTATCGATGCGGTGTGTAACGAGGGACGTTTGTCCTAGGGGCGGTCACCAAAATCGAAAATATTGCTGTACGAAGTGAAAGGCTCGTAAGTACTGTAGCAGGGTCAGGGCGCAAGTTAGGTGCGACCATTCCTGATATGCGGGCCTCCAGAGGTGGTTACGGTGCAGGTCGTGTCGACACTTTAGCAGCAGGGTCAGATAAAAGAGCGGCCACAGTGACGTCAGACAGTGGGGTCAGTTCGGCGAGAGTAATGCCCACAGGAAGAACGTGCACAAAAAGGCCGAAGTTCAAGACTGCAATATAAGCGTTATTATTTTCTACGTGCACGATGGTATGAGGGAGACCGATTCTACGCTGCAGTGTCAAGTCGGTTATGGGGCAAGCAACGTAGTCGCCATAAATCTAGAGGAGCGGAGACGGAGCGTTGAAGTATCAGAGGCCTGTTTGTCAGGACAGAGTGAGAGGTCAAGATGAAGCAGTCCAGAAGAACAGTCAATGAGCGCGGAATGTGCAGTTAAATAATCGAGTTCTAATATCAAGTTGTGAGGGCAACTGGTGGGGACTGTAAATAGCACAGGGATATGGCGGTCGGCAATAGTAATTCTCGCAGTACACATACCAATCACAGTAGCTGTGTTGCCATGAGCAACACGAACGGTAGATGAGGGAGCGGGTGTGAGGACTTTGTTGAGGCGTTGACGGAGCGAGGAACTGAGGACGGAAATGTGGGCGCCAGTGTCAATAAGGGCAGAAACTGAGACTCCGTCCACAAGAGTGGCAATGAGATTACGTCTGCGTGCGAGGGTCAGTTCCGAGTTGACAGCCCGGGTCGGTAATGTAGCGTCACTTCCGGGCGCTGCAATCGCTAGTTTCCCGAGTAGGTGCCGGCGTATGATTGGGAAGAGCCGCGACGAGGTACCGGTGAACGGGATCGATGAGCCCGGGGAGATGGAGATCAGCTGTAGCGACGAGAAGTTGGGTCGATTTCGGTGCGAGGTTCATCTGGTTGATGAGGAGAGTGTGCAGGTCGATCATATGTGGAGCGGGGCTCCTCTGGTGGGGCGACAAAGCGTCGAGGTCCATAGTAATACCGACGGTCAGCGTTGTAATAGAAGCGAGGGGTGGGGAAAGTATGGCTACGGCAATACCGCCAAGTATGGCCGGCTCGACAGCAAATGAAGCAGATTGGCCTGTCGTCTGAGGCGCGCCACTCTGCAGGGTTGTGACCAAGGTAGCGACGTGGGGAGGCCGTGCTGGTGGTTGTAGCAGCTACTAAAGGAACAGGGTACGTTGGTGGCGGGGACGGCACGGAGCTAGAGGAGAGGCCGACGTTTGCAAGTTCCTGGCGGACAACGGCCTGTATCATGGCAACGGTGTCGAGCAGCGGAGACGAGAGTGGTGCAGGAGGTAGGGCCTCAAGTTCTCTGCGGACGATCCGAGTCACGGTCGTGGGATGGGAGGGTTGATACAAAGGGGCCAGGTCATCGCAGGATGAGGTAGCCGCCGTGTTCGGAAGACGCTCAAAACGATGTACGGGACGTCTTTGTTTAGCCTGCTCGAATTTTCGGCAGATTTGGAGCACCGAGTCGACGGTAGAGCAATCCATGCAGAATAGGATGTGGAACGCATCATCCGCGATACCCTTGAGAATATGCCCTACCTTGTCACTTTCCGGCATGGAGGTGTTAATCTTGCGACACAACGCAAGCACATCGTGAATGTAGGCGAGGTAAGACTCCGTGAGGGATTGAACACGAGAAGAAAGTTCCGTTTTTGCAGCCAGAGCGCGTCCAATTGGTTTCCCGAACAAGTCCTTAAGCTTGCGCTTGCAGGTATTCCAGGTAACGAGCTCTTGTTTGTGGTTTTGAAACCATGTTCGAGCTGTTCCCGTTATATAAAAGATGATGTTAGCGACGTCAACGTCTGGATTGTCGTCGCCATTAAAGATGGGAGGGTGGCGGATTTTTGTTAGAACAACTGGTTGAGCCGATGTTCCCGCGGTGGTAGGGGCTGCTTCAGAGGTCATCGTGGCTATTTGAGACTTGGTTATGATCTTAGGTAGGTGGCGGCCGCTTCGTAAATCTAGCTTTTGGCAGCGTAAATAGGCTAATCCGCGCGTACGGGGATCTTGATTCACCTCCACCAAGATAATACATGGCAAGGTTAGTCCACGAAGGTTAGTCCAGGCTGGCAGAGCACACAAAACACAGAAACACAGCAGCGTCGGCCTTATCTAGCATCAATCGTTGCTACCACTTTGTCTTCTTCGGTGTCACTGTTGCTGATTGTTGTCATCTTCAACTTCCAGCGATGCAGGGCATATATGTCACAATATAATCAATAAATACGATAACTCGTAGTTTACACATACAATACGGCTTCACATAAAATCAGGCTTTGCTTGCCCATCTTCAAGCGTTGTCTACCTTCTAAAATGCTCCTTCTGTTATAAACACTACATCGCAGAGGCAGGGTACGCAGTGAACATAAGGATTATTAGCCATCGGGCCGACACAGGTAAAAACATCGTGAAAGCAGATTCCCAGCATTTCAATTCGAAAGACCATAGTTTCAAAGAAAATAAATTCTATATTCTCCAGTCAGGCTTTAAATCTGCAAGGGACAGAAAATATAGAGAGGCAAATTTAATTCATAAATTGAAAACATTGGAACTAGCACAAATAAATATGTCTTAAAGAACGTCAGAATTACTTGAATATATTCGCTCTGCAGCATAACTAGTCTTGAAAACAATCCCATACAACCTTAACTGTACAGTTTTCATTTCACAGCATGTGTATAATCTACCTCTCCGCAATAGCAGATGCTGCATCTGTTTCTCCAAACACATTTCCTTCTTATCAATTTTTTTCCTTTCTTTCCCCTTCAAACTTTTCATTTTTTTATTTTCGTTTTGCGCGGTGGGTGTGCTTCACTGTCCTGGTATTATTCTGTTTTTTGGTCTCTCCTCTTTGCAGACAACGTTTGAGAATTGTTCCGCTTTAGATATACTCCACCCTTTAGAACGCTTGTCACTTTCTAAGAAAGATTTATCATCCTGGAACCTGCTTTAGGTGGTGAATAATCACTCCCCCCTCCCCCCCCCCCCCCCTTCTGCTACTTTGATCTCTTTTTCAGGCCACACGATCACTGGTTCCAGGCTGAGAAATACATACTGAAGAAACATTTTCTTATTCACTCGGTGACCTACTTTCTCCTCATCCACCCTCCCCTCGTCAGCTTTTTTTTGGTAGCAAAAGCGTATTTAAACCCCTGGCAGTGATGATGGTTCTGCAAAAGACCAAGACAAGTCCACTTGTTGAAACGTTGGCTGGACTTTCGAACCTAGGCTTCCCCCAACCTCTGTCCTTGTTCAGTGCTCTTTCATACCGTGTAAGCCTTCTTCCTTTCGGTCCACTTGGTCTCTTGAAATACGAAGTCTACTAATATACCTAACTTGCATGAGTTGCAAAAAAAAGGTGGTTTGAATAATCGGTATTTTACTTTGATTAGTGACATGTCGCAGCCTTCTAGTGCATCTGGTGTAGCACCAGTCACATATCGTGACCACCAAACGCTTAAACGCAGATATAAAACGAACCCCAAACACAACAACCCATTCTTTGAATATGTTTTTAGCTAAGACGCAGTATGAAATCTTATTCCTTACGCTTCGCCGAACTTCTGGAACTCACCACTTTGCCATAAAAGCTACACATGTCAGATGCTTCAATTTACGATTCTTCAATTACTGAATCGCTTGCTTTTGGCTTTGACTAACCCGCGATCGAAAATGTATCATTATCTGACATGTCTACTTCATTTATTATTGTAATATCCATGTATTCAATAAGCCGTGCGCGCTATAGGTTCTATACATGCCGTTTATGCTAAATGCTTCAAGCTTATTTCCTAATATATTGTTCTCCCAATGTATTGTATGAATATTTGCATGTGTTAACTATGAATTTTGAGCACGCTTCTGAACATGTTTCTATCGTATTTGCCGCTGCTTTTCATGTATATATGGCTACTGTACTTTTTTTCATTGCCCAGGAAATAAATCTAACCATACCTGTGCTAGTGTCAGTCGTTCCGTGTTAGTTTTGGAAACATATTCGCTGTCAGAATGGCAAGGCGAGGGTGCGTAGCCCAAGGCATGCCTTTAATCTGGCTTTTTGCCCACGCCTCCCTTCAACACTGTAGTGATGTTGATAAAATGTTGAATGAAATGAAATTAGTAAGCCTTACGTTTGCAGGGATTCGTCATCAAGCACAGCCAAAGACCGAACAATGGAGATGCTTAACACAGCGGAGACCCAAATGCGTGGGCGCAAGCCGGTTTACCGGGCGCCCATTTGCCCACGTGCGTGGCGTCGGTGTGGCTTGGTGTCGCCATTGCGCGCGCACTGTCGGCATCCGTTAAACCGGTATACGGCCAAGCTAGGGCCCGTTTTGCTAAACAGTCTTGATAACCGGAATATTAATATACCGCAAGTGAATGCAACAATAGAAAGAACGTCTGAAAACGCATACACATAAACACGGATTTAAAAAGAACGAACAACTCTGTTATATGGTAGAGAAAAATAAAAGAAAGTGATCTGCCGGTTAATTTTCGGTACAAATGAAAATATTAACCACAGTTTCAATAAAGGAGACGGTGAGCATTTCAAGTGCGAAGACTAGGTTATTTAATGGTTTAATGTAGCAAATTCAGCAGTAAGTTTTCCTTATTGTGGAAAGTAGTTCGATAAAGAAAACATTTAATTTTTTTTATTATTCAAGCTTTTTTTACCGATAAAAGAAAGTAGACTGCCATTAAAGATTAGCTGAGATGAGTGATTTCCAAATAAATTTTATTGACCAATTAATCGGAAAAAGTATGCAGTTTGTTGAACTGCTGCGAGCCATGAAGGTTATATTTCCTATTTTTAATGGATCAGACAGCTTGATTGTGCATAATTTATGAAAAATGAGTCTGGTACTCAAGTCCCCAGGACCTAACGCAGTTACATAGGCAACCCTGAATGAAGTCATAATAAATTATGATTAGTCTTGAATTTCTGAAATAGAGACGTACTTTGCAAAGAACTCGTAATCCATAATGGAGTGTCCATTTCATTTGTTTAGTATGAGCAGTGAACTTCAAAAATGTGTATACACTGCGAAATGTAGAATGATCACCAAGATGAGGTTCATTACAGTAAATACTAACACCTGTAAAAATGTTGCTGCTGTAGCATTCATGCCGGCTGGGTGTGAAACTCTGGATGCTCCATGGGACTCTTATCACCACCGAACTAGGCCGTTAGATTTAATCTTATCTTCTCTACGCGCTTAGCGATAACCCTTGCTTCCGATACATTCAAATTAATGCCTATTATGATTCATCCAATTTTGTAGTAGCCAGGCTGTATCGAGGATCGAATACTGCCCTCTCCGCGTAGAGATACCCAACAAACGTAGTCCCCGCAGTTACTAGTAGTCGTCTCTCTGAGCATCTGCTACAACCCAAGAAAGACCGGTTCTGCCATATTACAGAACTAGTCTCCGGCTTTCCATTGCCCCTCCATGAAGAATTCTCGCCATCACGCACCTAAGCAGCATGTATTAAATTCCCGCCCCTGTCCTGCCTACAGGCTGCAACCCACTGTTTTGATTTCTCAGCGGTAAAGACAGCAAAAATACACTGGCAGATGATACCAGTGTATTTTTTTCTGGCATGCATCTTAGTAATATTCGGGTCGAGGCAAATGCATGGTTACATGAATTATCTTTATGTTTGAATAAAAATAAACTAGAAAAAAGTTAAAAGAACAAAGGTTATTGTATTTAAGGCACGCAACAAGCCTGATGACTCCAAAATTAAGCTTACATTCGGAAACAGTGTAATTGAACGTGTTTCTGCCTACAAAGTTTTAGGTGTCATTTTTGAAGAACATTTGAGTTGGACTCTGCATATTAATAGGATGCATGCCAACATATCGAGGTCGCTCTGTGCACTGTAGAATATCAGAGACCTTGTTCCGAAATTTTTGAACTGGCACCTATATTATAACTTAATTCATTCACACCTTCATTATTCTTTACTGGTACAGTGGTTTACAGCAAAACCTAATCTCTCAAGGCTAACACTGTGGCAGAAAAAAGCGCTCCGATATGTCGAAAACCTTCTGTACAACAATGATATAGGTTTGTACTTCTCAGAGCATTCCGTCCTAAAAGTGAACAAATTATTTAAGTTTAAATTGCTTTGCTATTCATATACCGATTTCAAACTTAATCCAAATAAATATGTTCAATTATACTCTAGCAGAAATGGGCCTTATACATTAAGGTACGTCAGTTACAGAATACCACTTCTTCGGACTAACTGTGGGACAAAAATGCTTTCGTTTTGAATTCCCAGCGCTCTTAATGAACATGCACTGGTCATGCAAATTATACAGAAAAGTGTTTCCTAGAACGTCTTTAAAAGGAAGGCTATAGCTTACCTTCGTTCTCGGTCAGGTGATTAAATGATTGTTTCGCAAAGAAATTCCGTATGTCCTTGATGCTCTGCAAACTCCGAAATATGCTATATTTCTTATTTTAAATGTGCCTTGTAAATATTCAATGTATAATTATGTCACTGCGAAAGTGTGAACCTTCACTCTTCTTTTTTTGCATAAGTGGGAGTTCTCTGTGTATTGTGAACGTATTGTGTTCTTGCTTCTGCTGCTTTTCGTGAGCATTTTGTCGGGTGCTTGGGCCCAGTCAGGAAGAGTTCATCAGCTTTTTGCCCTCTGTATCCGAGACGTTGTCTGAATAAAAATTAATCCATATCAAATCAAATCAAACCTAAGAAATTACTTGCCGCACCAGTTTCTAATTACGTTGGAAGCAGACCATACAGCATCTGCTCAATACCCAGAACTATCATATATGTGTTCCTTCCTCACAATACCTTGGATAAATGTCATATTTAAATAGAGCAGTATCAACAGTGCATAGTTTGCAGTCCGTTCAGAAGATAACATATCAATGTAGAGTAAAAGAAAATACATAAGTTCGTGTTTCTGGAGCTATCGTAACAGGACCCCATTTCGCCGCAAGCAAAAATAAATAAAACATTCGCATAATTTTGCAAATGATAGGAAACGTTTGTGGCCACCGTCCTAACAAAAGGAAAGTTTAAAGAAGACAGGTTTTTATCAGGGCGAAACGCAGCTGGTGTTGCGTTTAACATCTAATAGCCTTTTTTTTTCTTCCTTTCCTGCATAACTATGACAGACGAGATATACGCAGTTGGTGCTGCGCTTGCTGAGCACCTTTTTCTTTTTTGTATTTCAATACTGGCAAAACACGCGCGGCCACATTTCCAGGCGGCGGTGTTTGCGTCATGCAGAGAGAAACAGCGTGTTATTACCTGGCAGCGCGGACCAAGTTTTTGCACCGGAAACCATGCGGCGAGGTTACAGCCGCACAGCTTTACTAAGGGCGGGGAGCCGCGCTTGTACCGTTGATTTGAGTTTTATGAAATTCTCGTCCCGCCGCAGTCATAAAAACTGCTCGGAAACAGCTAATCTAAACTGGAAAGTTTTAAGTTCACAGCACATGGAATTTTGCGCCAGATTAGTTTAGCCAGAAGAGCAGCTGCTTTTAATTTTTTAGCACGCGTGTTTAGTGACGCTTAGATAGCACAACCAATAATATCAATGTTTTCGCCCTTATCAGTGTGGGATATGAGGATCTAGGCATAATCAGAATTTTAAAAGGAACATAGTTTTCTGAAGCACTTTTCAGAAGTGCGTCCAGAGAATAATCAGAACTAAAAAGCCTCAATTCGTTGAAGCAGACTTTTATTGTAATACCCGAAAAAGGATACGCGATACTAGCCTGAAAGGGTGTTTTGTGCGATAACTATTTTTACGTATTAAGCCACTACTAACCAATGGCTGAGGTGTTTTACGCGAAAGATTTAACGGCTACAGCAAGCAGGTTCATTTCACAAAGCTAGTTCGCGAACAGGCACTTGTATGCAATGCTTCTTTAGTTTGTGCCTCTAATACCGGATATCTTGAATAGTGAAGTTGAAAGGGCCTTGGCCAGTCACACTAAGAACAAAGCTAGCGGAATTGATGGCATTCCAGCTGAGTTGCTTCAAAACCTCAACCATGACGCTAATAACGTTCTGTATACATTATGTCAACAAATTTCGACAACCCTGCAGTGGCCACATGATTGGAGGAGGTCACTTTACATCCCCATTTCAAAGAAAGGCCGTATCAGAGATTGTTCCAACTACCGCACAATCGCGCTTATTTCGCATGCTAGCAAGGTGATGTTGAAAACCCTCCAAGGTAGGCTCCAGCAGTATGTGGATCGGGAGCTTCCGGACGTGCAAGCTGGGTTTCGCAAGGGCAGAGGAACTAGAGACCAGATTGCCTACCTTCGCTGGATTATGGAAAAAGCAAGAGAGTTCCAGAAACCCACCTACTTCTGCTTTATTTATTATGCGAAATTGTTTGACTGCGTAGATGACAGCAGATTTTGGAAAGCTCTCCAAGAGATGGGAGTTCCAATTCACCTCATCTGTCTTCTAAGAAACCTGTATGAAGGGCAAGAGGCCAAATTCAGATCTGGGGACTGTCTTACTGATTGGTTTCCGATTGCGAAAGGAGTGAGACAAGGTCAAGGCTGCATACTGTCGCTCTGCCTATTTAACCTATATGCTGAGTGCATCATGAGGAAGGCCGGTCTGTACGAGTCTTCAGCTGGAATGAAGATTGCTGGAAAACGTATCAAAAACCTTAGATATGCGGATGATACCACTTTAATGGCAGAACGTGAAGTGGAACTCAAAAGACTTCAGATGCGCGTACAAGAGGAGAGTGGGAAGTTTGGGCTTAAACTGAACATTAAAAAGACGGAGATCATGGCGTCTTGCCCTATGAAGTCCTGGAGCATCAAGGCACAAGAAGTGGAAGCTGTGACAGATTTTCTCTTCTTGGGCTCCAAGACTACCCCGGAAGGAGACTGCAGCCATGAAATTAGGAGACGCCTGCTTCTGGGAAAGAGAGCATGGCTAGCCTTGACCGCCTAGTAAAGAGCAGAGACATTACTGCCAACCAAGATCCGTATAACTCGTGCTATGGTCTTTCCAGTTGTGATGTTGGACTGTGAAGGCTGACCGCCGAAGAATTGACGCGTTTGAATTGTGGTGCTGGTGGAGACTCTTGAGAGTTCCTTGGACTGCCAGAAGATTAAATCAGTCGATATTGTCGGTCATAAACCCTGACTGCTTATTGGAGGGTCAAATTCTAAAGGTAAAGCTCAGCTACTTTGGTCAACTGATAGGAAGAGAGGGGTCGCTGGTGAAAGATTTAATGTTGGGAAAGGTTGAGGGTCACCAGAGAAGGGGTAGGCAGCAAACGCGATGGTTAGATGGCATGCTGAGGCGTTGCAGAGGAAGTTATGTAATATTAGGAATATAGTGAGAGACCTGAAAGCGTGGCGTGATACGGTTCATAGGGTCACGAAGAGTCGGACACAACTGATCGACTGAACTGAACTGAACATGCACTACGTCAGACGAGCAACTGTACCGAGTTCTAGAACTCGGTACAGTTCAGTCTGGAACAACCCCGTAAGTAACATCTGATAGGCGACGTATCTCTCTGTAGGGTCCCAATTAGCGGTTGAGAAGATTTGTAGAGAGAGATACATTGGCCATAGTCTCACCCATTCGCCGTGCCTGTCCAAAGATCAAACAAAGAAGGAAAAAGAAGTAGAAAAAGAAAGAGCAAAAGAGCAAGTAAAAGTAAGAAGAAAAAGAAGAAGAGAAGAAGGAAAAGAAGACGGAGATTAAGAAGGCAGATAACTCGGTAGTTGGTTCAGCCAAACGACAACAGCGAGTTGCTAGAACAGAAGGTTTGTTCTAATGTGACGGCGGTGCGGCCTGGAGTTCGACGTAGAGACGATGTCATATCACTAGAATTCTTCTGCGCTAGAAAGAGAATATCAACAACGAGAGGAAAGGGGTGCTCATACGGGATGTGATTACCCTACGGCATAAATAAAGCTAAAACCATAAATTTAATAGCAGTGTCTTTACTTTCAAGCCGAACCTAAGCGTAGCCATGCAGATTGCTCTCGTTTATTCCAGGTTTTGCGACAAGCTAAAACACAGCTATTTTTTTCTGACAGGCCTGGGCGGCGGACGGACAGGTGCCCACACTGGGGCTTTGCCACCAGGCTGAAACACGACGTTGCGACGTCGATCGTTATATTGGCGCGCATCTGTTGCTTGCGATTTCGTAATGTAAGTACGGTCAAGTTCGCGAGCTTCGTCCGCGTAGTTGGCGAATTCTTCTATGTCAGCGGTAAGCAGTTGATCGTAAGCTGCACACGGCAGCATGGCATCGACCATGGTGTTCGCATCGCGTCCGTATACTAGACGAGACGGAGTAAATCGAGTTGTTTCTTGGACTGTCGTGTTGTATGCGTGGCATAAAGCAAAATCGCGTCCATGTTTTATGCCGCACACCTACTTCCATGGCAAGCATGCCCGCTGTTGTTTTTTTAGTCGCTAGGTATGCCATTTACTGGGGAAGGTAGGCCGTAGTCTTTCGGCGATGTGTCTTCAAGAATTCTTCAAAGCTTCTTCAAGAATTCTCTCTGTAAAAGCCTCGCCAACGTCAGTGATGACGTATCAAGGGGCACCATGCTGGGGTACAATCTGCGTCATTAAAAATTGTGCCACTTCAAAGGACTTTGCACTTGGCGCCGCCACAGTTTCCGCCTAAAGTGCTATATAGTCAGTAGCCACAATATTCCACTTATTGCCAGCTAACGATAGAGGAAAAGGGCCGAGAAAGCCCATATCGATTCGGTCGAATGGTACTAGCGGTTGTAGGATAGGCTGCAGGAAACGCGCTGGCTTCAATTGCGCTGTCTTACGTCGCTGGCACTCACGGCAACCTCTAACGTATCGAAGGACGGTGGCATAAAGTAGTACGTTCGAGCTTGGACTATGTATGCATAGTTTACGGGTCGTAAATTATGCAAGCATAGTCTAAGCTCGAACATAGAACTGAACGATAAATCTTCAGAAGGAATGTCCTGTCGGATCTCCAGCGTTTACGTGACATAACTGTAAGTACATTCAAAGGTTGGGAGCATTTTTAAGAGTGTCACCACTACGTGCCAATATCTATATATATATATATATATATATATATATATATATATATATATATATATATATATATATATAAATGCAGATCAATTAAGGGGAAATCGGCACGTTGTTTTTTCTTCTACTTTGTGTTTAATTATCTTTCCCCTAATAGATTACATTACTAATCTCTGTGATTATCCAAGTAAACATAAAAAAAAAAGACAAAGTACCATCCCCAACGCTTTCCTTGGCCTCGCCGACTGTTGGCTTCTTTCCTTCATATATATATATATATATATATATATATATATATATATATATATATATATATATATATATATATATATATATATATTTCATTTATTTACTAGGTTTTAGTTCAGTTTTCATATAATTACTGCGTGCCAGGAACCACGTCCAAACCTTTTTGGGCTTGGCATGGAGGGCTTGCGCGGCAGTGGGTGTATGCTACCAGGAAATTCTTTCTGAGGTTGTGTTAGCTCCAGTTTATCAAAAGGCGCAGGTGTTTACATTTAGGGTGCCTGGTTGACAAGTCAGTAGCAGAGCCAGTTTTTAAATCCCTTGGATGTGTGGAAATGCCACGCAGGATTTTAACGTCGCCCTTCATCTTGTGAATTTTGAGAATGATTGTCATCGCGCACTGCAGCGGTGGCGTAGCGGTAGAACATCCGCCTCGCATGCAAGAGGACCGGGGTTCAAATCCCGGTGCCGCGCAATTCTCCACCGGATAAAAAAAAAGAAAAAAAAATCCGCGTGTCGAAGGAATTGCATACACAGGTTTGGGGTGCGACCTGATGCCGGTGAACACCTCCGGCAACGCACTCCCTCACCAGAACAGGAGTTGGCCACCCTGGTGCAGTAATTGGCCACAACCTCCTATGATAAGCTCCATAGAACCCCGGCCCTCAGTCACCAGCGGCTGCGGAACAACTGACCACGGCGGCGGTCAGCCCTGTGACGCAGCAGGGGGTGCTAAGAAAGCCTGGCTCCGCTGGACAGGCCGCCATTGGAAACTGACCCTGGCAACGCTTAATGCTCGAACCCTAGCTAGTGAAGCTAGTTTAGCAGTGCTCTTACAGGAACTAGAAGGCATGAAATGGGATGTCATAGGGCTTAGTGAGGTTAGGAGGCCGAATGAGGCATATACTGTACTGAATGATGGGCATGTACTGTGTTATCGAGGTTTACCGGAGAGGCGAGAACTAGGAGTAGGTTTCCTTGTCAATAAGTATATAGCGGGTATTATCGATGAATTCTATAGTATCAATGAGAGGGTGGCAGGCATCGTAATTAGGCTTAATAAGCGGTATAAACTGAAGGTTGTACAGGTCTATGCACCTACATGTAGTTATGATGACCAGGCAGTTGAAAGCTTCTACGAAGATGTAAAATCGGCAATGCGAAAAGTAAAGACGCAGTATACTGTACTAATGGGAGACTTCAATGCCAAGGTAGGAAAAAAACAGGCAGGAGACAAGGCAGTAGGTGACTATGACATTGGTTCTAGGAATAGCAGGGGAGAGTTACTAGTTGAGTTTGCAGAGCGCAATAACTTACGAATCATGAATACCTGCTTCAGCAAACGGAAGAACCGGAAATGGACATGGAAAAGTCCTAACGGAGAGACTAAAAATGAAATCGACTTCATAATGTGTTCAACCCCCGCCATTGTGCAGGATGTAGAGGTAATCGGGAAAGTGCGATGCAGTGACCACAGGATGGTGAGGTCCCGAATTAGCCTAAATCTGAAGTAGGAACGCAATAGATTAGTAAGAAAGAAACCCATCAACGAATTAGCGGTGAGGGGGAGGGCAGAAGAGTTCAGGATCTCGCTACAGAATAGGTATTCAGCTCTAACTGAGGATGACGACATTACCCTAGAGGCAAGGAACAATAATTTCAGAAATATCATTACCGAGTGCGCGGTAGAGGTAGGCGGTAGGATAGTTAGAGAGGGTACCGGTAAGCTGTCTAAGGAGACGAAAGATTTGATTAAGAAACGGCAGAGTATGAAAGCTTCCAATCCAACAGACCAGATCGAATTGGCCGAGATATCAAAGCTAATCAATAAGCGCAAGGTGGCCGATATAAGGAAGTATAACATGGGAAAATTGAGCATGCTGTAAAAAACGGGGGAAGCCTTAAAGCGGTAAAGAAGAAATTGGGCATAGGCAAAAACCAGATGTATGCGATAAGGGACAAGGCGGGCAACGTCATCACTAATATGGACAAGACAGTCAAAGTAGCCGAGGAGTTCTATACAGATCTCTACAGTAGCCAAAGCAGTCAGGACCGCAATGAGATTGGCGGTAGGGAAAAACAGTCAGACGTTCCACCAGTGACGAAGGACGAGGTCAAGAAAGCACTAGAAACTATGAAAAGGGGGAAATCAGCTGGAGAGGATCAGATAACTACAGATTTGCTGAAGGACGGGGGGGATATCGTGCTAGAAAAACTGGCCACCCTATATACGCAGTGCCTGGTGTCATCGACGGTACCGGAACCATGGAAGAACGCAAACATTATCCTCATTCACAAGAAAGGGGACTCTAAGGACCTTAAAATTACAGACCAATCAGCTTCCTGTCTGTTACGTATAAGGTATTTACTAAGGTAATCACTAATAGAATCAGGACAACCTTAGACTGCAATCAAGCAAATGATCAAGCAGGGTTTCGGAAACGGTACTCTACTATCGATCATATCCATGCCATCAATCAGGTGATAGAAAAATGCTCGGAATATAACCAGCCTTTATACATAGCATTCATTGATTACGAAAAAGCATTTGACTCAGTTGAAACCTCGGCGGTGATGCAGGCATTGCGAAATCAGGGGGTAGACGAGCCGTACGTGAAAGTGCTGGAAGATATATATAGTGGCTGCACAGCAACCATAGTTCTGCATAAAGAAAGTAACAAAATTCCCATAAAGAAAGGTGTTAGGCATGGAGACACAATCTCCCCAGTACTATTCACAGCTTGTTTAGAGGAAGTATTCAGAGACTTGGAATGGGAGCAGTTAGGGATAAGGGTAGATGGAGAATACCTCCGTAATCTGCGATTTGCTGACGACATTGCCTTGCTAAGCAACTCGGGGGATGAACTGCAAATAATGATTGATGACCTAGACAGAAAAAGTAGAAAGGTAGGCTTGAAAATCAATATGCAGAAGACTAAGGTAATGTTCAACAGCCTCGGGAAGGAACAGCAGTTTACATTAGGTAGCGAAATACTGGAAGTAGTAGGCGAATATGTCTACTTAGGACAGGTAGTAACCGAAGATCCGGACCATGAAAAGGAAATAACAAGAAGAATAAGATTGGGATGGAGCGCATTTGGCAAGCACTCGCAGATTATGACTAGCAGCTTACCGGTATCGCTCAAGAGGAAAGTATACAACAGTTGCATCTTGCCTGTACTCACCTATTGGGGCTGAAACGTGGAGGCTAACCACGAGAGTTCTACTTAAGTTGAGGACAACCCAGAGGGCTGTGGAACGAAAAATGGTAGGGGTAACATTAAGAGATAGGAAGCGGGCAAAGTGGGTCAGAGAAATAACTCAAGTTACCGACATTCTAATGGAAATTAAGAAGAAGAAATGGGCATGGGCAGGACATGTAGTGCGAAGAGAGGATAACCGATGGTCGCTGAGGGTAACAAACTGGATTCCAAGGGAAGGAAAGCGTAGCAGGGGGCGGCAGAAAGTTAGGTGGGCGGATGAGATTAAGAAGTTCGCAGGGGTCAAGTGAATGCAGCTAGCACAGAACCGGGTTAAGTGGAGAAATATGGGAGAGGCCTTCGCCCTGCAGTGGGTATAATCAGGCTGATGATGATGATGATATATTTATATTGGCACGTAGTGGTGACACGGTCATAGACACCAAATGAAGACACAGACGTGATAGTACTGCAATTAACTCTTTATTGGGCTGACTCGCGCCCGCAAAAGAACTAAGCAACTCGGCGGCGGTGATAGCAACAAACGTGATCATCGATTGTCGAACTAAGAATGCCTGTCGTACACATAATAATAATTGGTTCACAGGAAAAGAAGGTTTGCAAGATACGGTGCATTTCTTTGAAAAAAAAAAAATCGTACATCACCACAGGTGGAAAACACCGTTTTTGCTATTTCGAAAATTGGAAGTTTGGAGGCTTGCTGCTAGCGTACTACAATTTTGTCATCTATTTTTTTACCCAATAAATCTATGCAACTTTTTCTTTCATGGTAGGTAATTAAACGATGTTTTGTTGTAGTTGACGTAGTAAAAAATCGCGAACATTGCTCCAGAAGTTACGCGCTACAAGAAAGTTCCTTCTCAACCCTAAATGCGGGCATCATGCGTTATATTATTAGCATTAAGTCTATTCCCGTTTAATATTCCGATAATTTCCTTCATTTCAGGCAAAACTGTGAGCTCTACACTGCCAGGTGTGTTCTCCACAACGCATCCAATGCGCCCAAGATTCTCAAACAGGCAAAAACGCCGCAACTTTGATTCCAATTTAAAAAATGCCGATAGAGCATGCATCTAGTCGATAAAAAAGGCGACTCAACACAGAGCGAACCCGCCGTCCACCTAACCTACAAAGCGTAAGTAACCTGCAGCCTAGGTGGACGGTGGTTTCGCTCCGTGTTAGTTTGCCTTTTTATTCCGATAGCAATACTGCGTCAAGGTTCGAGCCGTCGCGTGCTCCCGGCGGAGACCACGCTTTACTTTGAATAGCCGAGGAGGAGGAGGAGGAGGAGGAGACGAAAACTGGTAACTTACACTCTGGCATCATACTATTAAAGGCTTAAGTGTCCCCAATAATGTAGGACCTTACACTAATATGGCGTGATAGGGGAATAATGTAGAAGGCAAAAGAAGCTTTCGCCATTGCTATCGAAGTTCAACTAGGGTTAACCAGAGTGAAACCATAACTAATTTTTTTTCTAGGCTAGATGGCTCTGCCGACACGATTTCGTTTGGTAAGGTTCGGTTTGTGGGGTTTAACGTCCCAAAGCGAATCAAGCTTTGTGAGGCGCCGTCGTGGAGGGCTCTGGAAACTTCGACCACGTGCGGTTCTGTAATGTGCTCTGACATCGCACAGCACACGGGCGCCTTGCTTTTCGAACCATCGCATTCTTGCTTTCGCATTCTTGGGAACAGTAATCGAGCGCCCTAACCAATGCATCACCAAGACAGGGCTATCGACAAGAATGCTCATCTGGGCTCACTCGTGGTGCTGCTGTAAATATAAAAGTCCACGCAAGCTATCGTGCTGAAAAGTGTTTTGCTTATTGTTGTAATTATGTGCCCATCAGAAAAAATGATCTACAAGAAAAGAGTATCGACAGTTTTACTCATAAAGGAGAATTGAAATAATATAATCAGGAGCTGGATTGGACAACATAACACCTCGTATAAAAAAAATAATGTACAGGATATAGAAAAAGTTGAACCGTAACGCGTTCACCCATGAAATTGCGAGAAATATCGAATTTATTCAAATTTAGTCAATCTTCAACACTACCAACAAGCAGAAAATGTCTTTACAAGCATTGAGAAGAGTTTCAATATTACATAGGTTAAAATGTAACTAAATTCAGGAATTCTAAATCGAACATTTTACGCCTGCTCTTTAAGGGGAAGCCATAAGAACCTCTGTAGAATGACAACATGCTGTCAGTTTATTATTTATTTTCATATATTTAGTTTCTGTAATGCAGTACGTTTTAGTATTTCGTGTTATAAATTACTTAGATTTTGTTAAATATCGCAGGCGCGGTAGTTTTTCAAGTCGTCAAACTTGTCCTTTTTTGATAACTTTAAATTTTGGCCGAATTCAAAATAATTTTAAAGAAGAACAAACACCTCTACAGCTTCCAAATTTTGCAGGCATAGAGATCTTGTCCAGATAATATGGAGAAAAAGTTTCAACGGCAAAGCGTTATTAAAGTGCGCCAGAATGTAGGGCTGAATATCGACAATTTTGAAAACCAGCCTTCAGTTTTATGCTTATTTATAATTGTAAACAACATATTGAAACAATTTTACAAGCTGTCATATTTCTAAGGTAATGAAAATTCTTGAGAGGAGTTCTCATAAAAATGGTAGATGATTTTTTAAATAAAAAAAGCCCATTTTTTTATGTTTTTTAATCTTAGGCGAATTTGATGCGTTGTAGAGGACACATCTAGCAGTGTAGAGCTCGCAATTTTGCCCGAAATCAAAGATATTATCTGAATAATAGACGTAGAAAGACTTATTGTTGAAATATAACTTATCATGTTCGTATGTAAAGTTTAATATGGCCTTTTTTATAGCGCGTTACGTCTGGAGCAATTGTTGCGACTTCTTACTTAACCAACTGCAACAATAAAATACGAGGGGGTACACAAATGAAACTGAACTTTCCTTTTGAACTTATTGATTCACATTTTAAGCCTAAACTTTCAATCTCCTTTAAAGTACTCTCCACTTGCACTAATACACTTATCTAATCATTCATTCCACTTTTCAAAATACTGTTTATATTCATTTTTTTTGTGATGCTTGACAGCGCTTGCGTCGTTTTTCTCTTTGTCTCTGCAACATCAGCAAAACGCTTTCCTTTCACGTATTTTTTTCCTTCTAGGAAACAAAAAGGTCATACTGGGCAAGATCCGGTAAGTATAGGGGGTGAGGAACAGGGGCATACCATTTTCGCTCAAATATTGATGATTACATTAATTTCTTCAGCACTTTCATATATTCGGGCCGCGGAAGACGACCAGAAAGAGGTTGTGGTTCGTAAGGTATAACGTCCCAAATCGACTCAGGCTATGAGAGACGCCTCAGCGGAGGACTAGAAATTTCGACCACCTGGGGATTTTTTAACGTGCCCTGACATCGCACAGCACACGGCCGCCTGGCTTTTCGCCTCCATCGAAAAGTGGCCGCCGAGGCCGGGATTCGATCCCGCGTCTTTGGGAACAGTAGCCGAGCGCCGTAACCGCTGCGCCACCCTGGCGGGGTAGAGTGAGGTTGGTCATCAGTTGACATTTCACCAATTTTGGAATGGGAGAACCACTCAAACACTTGAGTTTCCCCCCCCCCCCCCCCCCCCCTAGCATCATCCTTGCACGCCGTTTTTAAGATTTCAAGAGTTTCTGTTCCATTTTTTTTCTAGCAGAAAGCACGATTTCTGCGCCGCACGCTGCCACGAAAATCAGCCATTGTAAAAACGACACTCAGAGAAAACAGTTGCCACTATAAACTCTGGCGAAGCTAGTGCGTCTGACCTACAACAGAGCCACTTGACAATAATGACTCTGGAATGTTAACTCTATGCGCTCGGAACACAGTACTATGAAAGCGCGGCACACCAAAGAATTAGTTCGGTTTCATCTGGGTACCCCCTCGTACGTTTTCAATAACTCCCATACAGTTATATGTTACACACATTTAGTGAGTAACGAACAATAGAGGATAAAAATTTAGCACGCTAGCAGCAGGTCTCTCAACTTGCAACTTTGTGAAACTATAAAACTGCGTTTTCTCCCAGTAGAGTTACACGGATTTTTTTCCGAGTAAATAACGCCGTATCTCGCAATACAAAAGCCCATTTCTGTGTGTGGAGACGTTTGCCCCAGCACATATAAAATTTCATAGAAAACAAAAAATAAAATGGTTATGGGGACCTCGATTACCGTTCTTATTGGAACACACCCATATACGGGTACCCCAGCTAACTTGGACCAACATTAAAAAAAAAAGCGGTAAGCAATAGACCAGAGAAACCAATTTAGAGCTGTTCACAGTCGCCGATGCTAACCTTGAGTATAATTTGTGTTCACTAAAATGAATTAATTACTGAAGGCTATTCAGGGTTTTTGTAATTATTCGCGTTAGAAAAAAAGTGTCAATGTAAAGGTTTCAGATCTTCTCGAAAAACAGGTAGCTACGTTATTTCCATCAAACTAGAGTTTACGTAAAGTGATGTTACCAGCGGAAAACAACGCCTGGAGAAGAAAAAACAACTTCCTCGAGACTGCGGCGTCAGTTTAAAGCCTCGGGTCGCGCCTGAGATAACAAATCTGGTTTTCTGGGCCATGCCCTCTACGATGAAGCAAGTTGTACGCACTTGACTAATGATTTAAAATAAAAGCTGGTCAGGTGACAGCAATCTTGAGCAATAAAAGCTGGTCACGTGACCGCAATCTTTATGGAAACAAAGCAGCTATTCGTTTTTCGACAAGATCTGCAACTTTTTCATTGACATGTTTCTCTCAAGCCAATGATTACAAAATAGCTAATTATTCAGCACTAATAATTAACTTCAGTGAACTAAAAACTACAGGAGGTTATCATAGGCGACTGTAAACATCTCTGAATTGGTTTCACTGCGCTCGGTCCAATCGTATTTTTTTTAAATATTGGTCCAAGTTAGCTAGGACACCCCATATACATCGTGTGATCTATGAGCCTCGTAACGAAGCTCCCGACAAATTCTCAAATCATCGACACTTCAGAATTCAAGGGTGGTCTGAAAAGTGTCCTGGAAAATTTTAAAAGGCAAGCAGTGTCATCAAAATTCCAAATTTTCTGCAGCTACCAGTTTAATTTCTAAAACAAGAAGGGACATTGGAAACGACTCTGTTAACTGCACCAAGCATAGATTACATTTTCAAAGCCATCTTACAATAAAAGAAATGTTATAGACCTGCATTATTGAAAATCAGCAAGCTCTACTCGTTTATCCGGCCTAGAGCGAGGGGATCCAGATTTTAGCTGATGGGCGATTACCTCAAAATTTTCGCAATGATTATGGTTGCAAAATATTTGACTGCTATGCTATCAGTATGTCCGAACTGCTCAAAAGTGTACAGTGCGAAGGATATCGCCGTCGAAGACTAGGAGACCAAGCAGAACATCCAGACCAAAAAAAAAGAAAACTATTATTGGAGCCATCGTCTAGATGAGCGTGGGGGAAATTATATTTATTAAACCGCAAAAAAAAGAGAGTATAAAAAAAAAACGGCGGCAAAAACATACACAACGAAAGCCATGCGCACCAAAAGTCTTCAAACGGAAATGTTCTCGCCAGGGCAATGTCCTCCACAGCGCCAGACCATTCGCAAACACGCGCGTCTGTGACGAAACAGTCGAGATAACCGTGAAAGGAAGCTTGGTGGCCATGAGACCTTTTTTTATATCCTTCTGAAATTCGTTCGCGCAGGTTGTTGTTGTTTTTTTTCTTATTGCCAAGAAACGTTTTGTCATTGTAATATTTCGCGACTCCTTTTCTGATACTTCCTTTTTTTTTGCTCATCTCCTTTCTGGTCTTCTTTTTCTGCTGCTATCTATTAGTACTTTCATTGCGTTTCCTTTCTAATTCTCTATTTTATATTCCCTTTAGTGCCGCCATAACAGCGCCCTTACTCATTTAGAGCGCCTACCGGCCTACCCACTACTTTCCCTTCTCCCTCCTCCTCAGAATTCCGGTTCCCATTTCGCCGGACGTTGGCTACTTTCCCTTTCCGCCGTCGATTGCATTCGGCCTGCGTAAGCTGTCTGTCGCCCACTGCGACACGATTTACGTTTCCTTTCGTCAGTGGCACGAGCGATGAAACGTAGTTTGTGTTCTGTGTGAGCGTACCAGCTGTGCGCGGCCTTACCGCGGACCTCAAAGCCGGATTTTCTGCGTTCGTCTCTTCGCTGTGGTATGTGTTTATTCCTTTTTTGTTTATGTCCTATTCTTATTTACCTTTATCACTTTGTTCTTCCTGATGAGCAGTTGCATGCGATACTGGCGCTGCCACATAACGGTTGCTCCAGTGATTCTTGTTCTGGTGGTCCCTTCGCTGGCGCAAGGCATTTTACAATAGTCGGTTTCTTGCGTGCTGCAATGCGAAAGGAAAATACTTGCAGTAGACCCTGTGTGCGGATTTTCCTCAGCTAAATGAAAATGACCATAATTTTAATATCTCTCATAGCAACTATGTGCCTATTGCATCGAAACGGTTAGGTTTAGTGTTGGCGGAGCGTGTAGATTAAGTAAATGGTTGGCTTATTAGCGAGCTTGCCGTTTTAAATATAGCAAATACTAGCCCGCTGGTTCATTTCAGAGGCCCCAGCGCTAAGTATTTCACTCTTGAACTTATCTACGGGCAAACGTTTGGATAAAAATTTTCGTAATAGACCACTTGAATACAGATAACACTGCATTGTTACATTAATTGGTTGCATTTATAAAAATGATAATGCCCTTTAAAGATGTTTTGCACCTTTTCCTAATCTGGCATCGCTCCTAGTGTTTTCAGAATATTCAACGTCCACATTACCTTGATAAGCTTTCCATGGCCACGGTGCGCTTTCATATAAGCTTCATTGGCGCCTTAGGTGTGATATACAGGGTTTTGAATATTTGGGGGCTGGGATTTAAAAAATTCCTATCCGAAATCTACTATCCCATTCCAGCTGAAACAACGTTCAAAAAGTAGTAAAATATCGTCTACGTTATCTGATAAGTGATTCAACATTGGTACTTGCCTAGATTTTCCGAAATCGAGGAAAAACTGCTCTCGGCGGCGTGCACAATTTTCGCAGAAGAGAGTCGAAAAGCTATTTTGACATGATGCGTCATCTGTCGGGCAGCGAGGCAGGCGCGCCAACAGCCGGGATCGAGCTTGTCTCCCTGCTCGAAAAATGACGTTTTCCTCAAAACCTCATACCTGTTGTATCCCCACAATGCCGTATGCTTCATTATCCCGGCATTCCTTCTCCCTTTCGCCTTAAGTGATTGCTCATGCTTTCCAATGTACGCCAATCCTTCGTTTACCCATACCCCCCGATATTTATATTCTGCTTCTCTGGGTATTTCATGACCTTGTATTTCAAGACTCCGATCAGTTGAGCCGTTGAAAATCATCAGACCCGACTTAACTGCGCTCAACCTGAAGCCTAGAGCGTCCCCTTCGTCTCCGGAATACTTAACTAGAGTTTGCAATTCTTCCAGACTCTCAGCTAGCAACACAATATCGTCTGCATACATCAAACCGGGGAGGTGCTGCACTACCGCCTTTCCACCAACTCTATATGGCAGGTTAAAACCTAGGTTACTGTCTTGTATAGTCCGTTCTAGGTTTATCATATAAAGCATGAACAGCAGCGGTGATCGAGGACAACCTTGTCTTAATCGTTTGCAAAACTTGACAGCTTCCGTACTTCTTGTCCCTTCCCATGTAATTTCTACTTTGTTATCCCGGCATATTTCCTGTAGGAACTCTGTTATTTCATAACCGATACCTTCTTCTTTTAATATGTTCCACAGGAGTTCCCTGCTTACGTTCTATTTACAATGCAATACAATACAATACAATACAATACAATACAAATACAAAGGTCTATTTTCCACTCTAGATATTTCGATGCATTGGGTAAGCACGGACAGGCTATCATCTAAGCGCCTACCATTGCTAAAGCCGTTCTGAAGTTCTCCGTATCTTGTTACTTTCTACCCATGTTTGCACCTTTAATTTCACCGCCTGCGTGGCCAACCTGTACATAACAGATGTTATGGTAATCGGGCTGTAGGATTTTATGTGCATCCTTTCTCCTTTCCTTTTATAAATCAAATTCATTTTACTCTGCCGCCAGCTGTCCGGAATTTGCTTATTCGTTATGACTGTTTCCAAAGCTTTTAACAATGTTTCCTTACTTTTTAGACCGAGTTCATTAATCAGCTTGATCGGAATTCTATCTATTCCTGTAGATGTGTTTTGAGGAACATTTTTTCTGCCTTTTTCCAGTTTAGATTGGTCAGTTCTAAGCTTCTTTGTATTCTGCTACCTTGTGTTGCTTCCTGATTTGCGGAGATTACCCTATCGTCGCTCTTAAATGACTAGGCTATAACTGATGTAATGTAGTTCACTGCCTCCTTTTAAACACTTTCTCTCGTTATCTTGAATCGGGTCCTGCTTTGTTTAATTCTTTTTACCTAGCCAGCTTATATAATTCCAAAATTTTCTTGGTCCGCCTCTAGTGGCATTGTGTATGTCAGCCATCCAGCGATCGGTGGACTGCCTTATTTTACATTGGACCAGGGACTGCACCTCAAGTTTCTTTTGTCGATATGATTCCCATTTCTGGTCGATTTCCTCCTGAGATACCTGTGCTTTCTTTGCCATTCAGTGTTCCCTTGAAGCAGCCCGTCGTTGTCCAATAGCTTCCCTGATTTCCTTATTCCACCAACTCCGTGGCTTCCTCTTTCCGTTCCAGCGGTTTGCTAATTTAAAGTCCTTAATGTTCCTCCTTATCAGTAGTTCTACCTGTTCATAATCCAGTCTTCCATGGGGCTTTTCTATATTGCTTCCTCTATGTCTGCTGCTATCTGCGCTATTTGATCGTCGTTTAATTTTGCGTTTAGTTTTTTTCTAAGTTCCACTTCTCTTTTCATCAAGGGCCTCATCTGCAGACTAATACGTTTATGATTACTTCCCAGACTACACTCCCCTTCTTCGTCTATTTGCAATTTTGTGACCTTGCTACAAATTCCTTGCGACATTAGACAGCAGTCAATGTCCGTCTACTGCTGCGGAATTCCCACGTGATTTGTCCGTCGCATTTTGTGTCTATATTTGCTATAACTAGGTCGTGTCGCTCACAGAAATCTAGCATTAGCTTCCCGTTAGAATCCGTGCATCCATCCAGATCGTCGATGTGGCCGTTCATGTCCCCCAACAGAATAATATCGGCCCCGTCTTTAAACTGGCTTATATCGTCACTGAGATATTTAACAACACCCTTGTTTTCTTGCTTGGATTGGTGTCCTTTTTAAATAAACTATCCCTAGCCATGTCATTATGCCGGCAATTGTTCCTGATACCCAGATATGTTCTTTAGAAGATGATTTTATTCTTTGCCAATTTGTTCCCGGGTGCATCAGCACACCTACCCCTCCACCCTTTCTTTCCGCTATCTTTCTGTTGCACCCTTCCCATGACGTAGTCTGCTATAAACGGCGGATCTTTTAGATCTCTGAGATGAGTCTCGCATAGGGCGTACACACCTATTTTGTCATCCTTGGACTGCTGTTAAAGCTCTAGCATTTCGCTTTGTTTCTACCTCGTTGCATGTTTATGTAGCTGAGCCTAGTGTTAATTGTTTTTTTTTGTACTTTTCTTTCTCGACCTCCTCCTTGCCATTTGTTGGGGCTTAGCCTCCATTATTGCGCTTTCTTCTGCTTCACTTCTAACAACCTCCGTGCACGGAGCACTCGTGGACCCCCTAAAAAAAGAGATCTTGTCAAGGCGAGCGCCCCTAGTAGCCTACATCACGACTGCAGATGCGTTTAAAGTACAAGCAAATGAAGCTATGGGCGTAGTGGTGTCCCCTCGCCACTTAACCGAGGCTCGTGCGCGCAGATTCATTTGCTGATGCTTTATCGCCCATCCTTGACATGGCGTTAGCTGCTGGGAAGGAGCGTCATGCACAGGCCTTGTTAGATTCTCGATAGGGGCACACCTTCTAACCCACAGCTATGTTGTGGTGCTCGCTTTATCGGCGGCGCGTACGTATGCCGTTCCCTGAAAACTGCAGCAACGGAAGCGCCGATGCGTCACTAAAAAACAGAGCAGAAAGCTAGCCAATAAATTTTATGCTTTGCTGGAGCATAGAGCGCAGTACGCAAACTGAAATGCGGTATTAATAAAATTGTTCTCTGAATTAAAGTTGCTTAATGTACAGAGCTTCATACATCGGTTGCGTCCGTCTAGCTATCTTCGCTACGATTTCGGGTTCTCAATGATAGGGTCCCGCAACTTCTTTCTCCTCACTAGTTGTCTGTCAGCGAGTTAGACGACGATTATTGCGGAGAAGTGTCTTTGAACGCTGCCTAAATGCAGCATACACTTACTGAAGGAAGGAATTGATTGCGGTAAAGGTGATTGCATAGTATACCGTTGTTATACCGTCATCTCATGGCTGTGTTCACGGCTGGTTTTGCGGCTATTAAGAATCAAAAACATCATAACATGCAACCTAAAGGAAAGATCTTACTTTTATTCAGCTAAATGTTGTGCATTTAAAAGGAAACTAAAAAAATGCACTCACAGAATTCGAACATATGTTTTAGTGTCGAGATAAGTAGCGCCAATGCACAGCATCAAAAAGCGATGAGAAGTGCGAGCTTTATATGCGCTTTTATTCGTTACCGCACATCCAACTCATTCAGTGTACTAAAGATGGCGCGACGAACGCAACCGGCATGATCAGTGGATTAGCGCAAGGAATTTTAATCCTTAAACTATTTTATTGATTATTGCATTTTAGTTTACGTACTGCATTGTACATTCAAAAGATTATATGGCCTTATTGACTTGCTTTTTGTTGTTTTACGTTCTAGGGACTCACCAGGCACTTGCTGCCGTTTTCGGGGAATGGCAATACAGATCGGCGGTTCGTGTGGAGCTGCACTGCTCGTTAGGATATCGCTCTCTGCTTCGTCATGCATTCAATCACTTCAGGTCTGTGTGACCGCTGCCATGGTTAAATTGGGATCGCAATTTGTCCAGTGAATTTACGAGCGTTTATACACGACAGAACGACGTCTCACCGCCGAGCGCCGCAGGAGCCTAGTCGAAAGCGCAGACTGAGAGTAGGGGTTTTCGTGGTGGCAGTTTGCTGTTCGCGAGGTTTAACCGTTTAACGTCCCATAGTGACTCAGGCTATGAGAAACGCCGTAGTGGAGGACTTAGGAAATTTCGACCACCTGGGGTTCTTTAGCGTGCACTGACATTGCATAGCACACGGGCGCCTTGCTTTTCGCCTCCATCGAAAAGCGGCGGCCGAGGCCGGGATTCGATTCCGCGTCCTTTGAAACAGTAGTCGAGCGCCGTAAGCACTGCGCCACTCCGGCGGTGCGTAGGGGTTTTCGTGAAGAAGCGTAAAGCCCCACATCGCCAAGCAACGCCGTCGAAGCACATCAGGAGCGCGGTTTCATTCAAGACGCCGACAAGGCGATTGTCACATCATGTGTTCGATGTTCAAAAGAACTATCGCTCTCGGCAGCTCATCTGTTGATAGAACGTGCTGACATGAAGTTTTGCTGAGTTTGGTTGCCGCTTCCGTGCTCCGTTTTACTTCTGGTGAATTCGCATATGCCGCAGACGAGCCTAGGTGAAAACGCACAATACTGTGTCAGTGTCACTAACAGTCAATCATACTAGGTGTGACACAAAAGAAACGAGACGAAGTGTGGAGCTCGAAAAAAAAGTGAAATTGTAATAATTGAGTGGTTTCCCAGTGGTCAGACAGTTAATCAACACTACTACATTGAAGTACTAAAAAGGCTTCGTTAAAAAACTGACAAAAAAAAGGTCACCGTTGTGGAGTGATGGATGGGTCTTGCACCAGGACAATGCACCCGCTCACACGGTCCTATCTCTCAAGCAGTTTCTGACCAACAAGAACTTTACTGTGATAAAGCATACTCCCTCTTCACCTGATTTGGCTTAATTGTATTTTTGTTTTATTTCCTAAAGTAAGATTTTGCTAAAGGGAACCCATTTTACCCCAGTTCAAGAGGTTCAGGCAAAAACAGAGAATCTCTCGAAGAGCCTTCAAAAAACCTCGTTCCAGAACTGTTGTTTAAAATTGTTTTTTTTTTTGTTTTATGAAAAAACTCATACACAGCTCAAGTAGCACGATATTGCGTCGACTGCGGCAATAGCTGCTATATCAAAGAGCAGATGCACCAAAATGATAGAACAAGCTCTGAAGACAGGCTGAATGGTATCTTATTGCTGCGTTTGCCTTTCTAGCAGTCGCCTTGTTTTCGCAAATCAAATAAAGATGTATTGCTTTGGTTGGTTGGTTGGTTTGTGGGGTTTAACGTCCCAAAGCAACTCAGGCTATGAGAGACGCCGTAGTGGAGGACTCCGGAAATTTCGACCACCTGGGGTTCTTTAACGTGCACTGACATCGCACAGCACACGGACGCCTTGCTTTTCGCCTCCACCGAAAAGCTGCAGCCGAGGCCGGGATTCGATCCCGCGTCCTTGGGAACAGTAGTCCGAATACAATATCCTTATATCATCGTCGTCCACCGACATAATGATATCGACAATATCATCTTCATCGTTCTGCTGATACACTTACAGTGCCTGAAAATTTTTTTACCTCTTCCGCTCACTCGCGGCTTTCCGCCATTGCGTTTTCATTCCTTTGGAATTGTATACCTTTAAACGTTCATCGAAAGCAGCTCCATAATATTTTTTCTCAATGAAAATTGATTCCATGGCTCCATTTCCCTACAATGTATATTCTCCGGCATCTAATCATCCACAAATTTCTCTGCATACTCATTTAAAAACGAACAGTTTTTGCTTGTCATAATTTAAGCCACGCAAACAAGATTCTAATAATTATATTGATTTAAGAGGTGCGTAATAGGCAAAGGTTATGATGCACCAAAGTAAAAACTAAGAATCCTATGATCCCTGTTTAGAGCTGCATGGAATTATAGCCTACCCGGAACTAGTCACTGAATCTTGCTTGAAAATACTAGAACATGCAATTCAAACCTTGTTTTTCAACAGCCGCTGGCATGCAGCCTTACCACTGTGATTGTGACACCCGGACCTATTTTGTTCATTATTTGTTGATGCTTGGTATCGCGAAACGTGCCTTCATCTTCTTCTTTTTTCAGGCGAGGTTCGCCGAGGTTAGTCTGGAATAATCGCAGGCTAACAGAATTGTTACCGCAATATATAAGACTTTTCCGCTCTACCTTGGCTGGTTTATCTAGTTGTTGCAGCACCGTCTTTAAATTGATAGCTGCCGAATTTAACGGGCATTCTTAGGCTGACGACTGACGAGCACGATTTATGCTTCCTACGTGGCTGCGTTGCTGAATAATTTTCATGGCGCAAGTCAGCCCCCCCCCCCCCTCAAAAAAAAAAAGAAAAAGCTTTTATTGCAACGCCCGTGTCTTCGTTTTTCCTGTACGGCATTGTCACTACCACGTGACGCCATGCTGGCGATACCTATTATTTTATATGTGCTATGTGTCTTTGAAGGGTCCGTTTTCACCGACGATGTCGTCTGTGTCGTTAGACCAGGGCTAATATTTGCTGCCGGCTCCATTCAGTTTCTTCACGACGTTCTCTTATTTAGGTCGACCATCGACAATGGCAGAGTACAATGTTGTTTGCTTCGAGAGGAAAAACGTGGCGAAGTGCTTATGGCGTTCGGCTGCAGACCGTCAACTCGCGGGACAAATATCTGAACATGGCGGCCATGTTACGATCACGGCGAAACGTGAAAGCACTGACATGCAGTGCCACCACATTGCCCTTTAAGGATCCCCGAGTGGTCGAACAACGGATAAGTATTTAAGGAAACTACCGGCGCCGGTGCTAATCATAGAGAAAAACGCATTGCTCAAGAAAGAAGCAGAAATGGGGTCGTACGCATCCCAAGAAAGAACTAGGCTTAGAAAAATACAGCGTCAAACTTCACGATTGCGCGTAATTGAGTGGAGAAAAAATAATTCATAGCTGGCGACGGAGACAACATTGGGACTGTCATTACAGGACTTAAATGAGGTGTAGCTCTGCATGTTTTTTGAATGTGACAATTTATCTGAAATTAGCATTAAATGTTAAAAAATCTGAAGCATTATGGATATGCGATGCAAGGGCTCGAGATAGACTATGACAGCATTGGAAACTGAATTTTGAGGATCCTAATGTGGGAAGTGATGACAAATAATAGTTCGTGCATATTAAAAGGATATTCACGTTCGCTGCCAAATGCTATTATCACCCGATATACAATTCATAGGCTATAGGAGGAAAAAACAACGTACAGTTGTCACAAAAACGTCCCGATTTAACAGTTGAAATGCGCGAGTAGATTACCTGCCAGTGCTCCGCTATATACGCCGCCCTTCACTTCAAAAGTGTGGGGGCCCATCCTTGCTCCTAAGAAGCTTACAATCCTAATCGACTGCTGGAAACCATTCAAATTTTCTCGATTGCATCCACTGTATGAGCTGTCTGACTTTTGACACAGCCAGCAGAATCGACAGAATCAATTTTGGCAGAGCCTAATGCTTGCGTATGTCCTTAGTGTAACTTCAAAGGGCAGCTTGGCGAAAGATTTCTATGCAGTAGGAAGATACATTTTTGTGATAATTTCCAACCAATGATAAAATCTAATTCCACAGTAATAGTAAAACTGGGGTTATTGCTATGTGCATTATTCACGAAAAGCTGTTAGCTATCATTGGATGAGGCATTGAGTGAATATCCCGTTAATTATGAATATGCTGACCAAAACGACGTTCACCTGGATTCGAGACTGTTCAGCTATTCACAAATGACTCCTAACTAAAATTAAAAAAATTAACGGAAATTCTTTCAGTCGTGAACATGGACCTGTATACTCTTGTGCCTCACACAGAGGCAGTTATTACTCCGGCTTGATCGTGGAGGTATTCAGGCGTTGATCGCATGCATAGCTACTCGTGCGGCAAGAATATTAACGACATTTGTGCGAAGGCAATCAGGTCTCTAAACTTGATTTACAGCACGAGACGTGCGTCTCATATGTCTCGAGCTATGCTTCCTTGTAAATCATGACCTACCGACTGGCGCAGAAATCCACTTTGCCCAAGTTCATCTCTACACTTCTTCGGCCAGAAGTTGTAGAACTCAAATATAGTAATAGAGAATCTAGTACCTTTATGGCCCAGTATAGAATTCAATCCAAGTTGGAATAATGCCACTAGTTTCACAACGTAACTAGAGCCCCGGACTAAACTGAAGCAAGTCAAAATGAATATATCTCTTAAACACTTAAGCTTTTACTGTCGTATTTCTTTTTTTCTCCTATATTTAAATATTACTGTGCCAGGCTGTCTCCTTTGCTCTGCAAGCACTGCAGGCATTTAAGTTTGGTTAATAATCCTTTCAGTACCGAACGCATCAGTACAAAAACCAGTCAATTTATCTACGCTGACAATTGCCGTCATACGTTTCGAACTGTCTTTCCAGCCTCATCCTTCTATTTTGAAACACCGATGCATCCAAGATCAGCTGGTCACCCAACATTTAAGTAATGTATAGCACGTTATGTTCCTTTTTTTTTTCTTCTAATTTTCATCGTCGTTTCGTTAGCCTTGCCATCGCTTCATATATTTTTTCTTTCTCCTTCTAATCATTCCAGTCTGTAAAACACGATCTTTTTTGCTTCTTTAATCTTGTGTTGGTGCAACTTTGATTTGCTTTCACCTTACTATTCCTTTTAGTGTAATACGATTCCTGTAGTCTTCTTATCTACTCTTGGAGTTTTACATCCTATTGATAATTTCCTTTTTCATATTTTAAATTTCCACCGCAGCACTGTGATTTCTATTTTACTTACATATTCTGCCTATAATTCACTGCTTTTGGGCTATGTAAAGTGTTTTAATAACGTTTCAAGCCAGCAAAACATATCAGCTCCACCTAAGAAGTAAATGCTCCTTTGTTTGAAAACTAACGCCCCTTGAGGCATTCCTCTTCATACTTTACCAATGTACTTTGATACATTATTAATCGTATTTCAAAATAAATTTCTGTTACACTTGCAATTCGACTATGCACGAGATTAGGCACGCACCTTCGTTCAATGTATTCTACTATTGTAATTATTTTGGTTTGATGTAGAGACCAATATTGGTAAAATTATATCTATCTATAAAGATGAATGGCATTGTTCATACTAACATACATATGCAGTTTCATAGGCTACGATGTTATTACTTAAGTTGTTATTATTGGTTGGTACCAATGGTCAAGATATATTTTGATGACTATATGGCCGTAAGACCCCCCTAAGGTAATTGTGAGGCGTGACTATCTAAAGAGGTTTTATAATGCAGACGTCGTACTTGTCATGCTTGGAAAGCAATTGCACGTACTTGAATTGCCTGGTTACATCATGCCAGCTGCATCAGCCTGGAAATATTCGATAATTGTAGAAAACACACGTCCTGGAAAAACATACAGAGGTTGCTTCTGAGCACCAGCCATGCGATACCCATAATCGCCAGAACTAGAAGTCTAAGCCCCCTCTTTAGCTCAAGGAAAATAAAATCCCCCCAAAAAAATATAAGAACGGAAAGCAGTTCTGTGATATGAGCAGTGCTGGAATGCACCGACGACAAACCAACCATATGAACTGACGACTGCAAAAAGAATTTCACGGGCATACGTCCATCAATGCGGCGCATGTTCAAACAAATACGGCTTCTTGATAATAGCGTTAACACGCATGCATATCGCAGCCAAAGGCTTTTGTTGCTCACGTTCACAATGTGCGCAACAGTCAGCTAAGCTTTTCGAGTTCGTCGCAGCCATGCTCGCGCGCATGGCTTGTGCTTTGTCAGCAAAGTATTCGTTCCGCAGGCGTACAGCGAGAATTCCGCTATCGCTTTCTCTCGGCTACTGTTTGCTTCCAGATAAGTCGCAATGATAACCTAGATTAGAAAGCGTAACGTGAGACCTTTCAATGCATTATGGATGTCGTCTTGCACTCCAAGGGAACCAGGCTAACAGGTTGGTGCTCCTCGTTTCGCTTTGTCACTGATGGTTCAGCCTGATGGCTTAAATGTTTCAATGTTGTTTACCCAGAGAGATGTTTTATTTTTATTGTGCATGACGACTCCATGCTTTCGCTGACTGCTGAAGTCGTTGCTGTCAGCAGTAAGTTGAATTTATTTCCGGGACAAATTGAAGCTTTTCCTATTCCAAAGTAATCAAAAGGCAACATCTAGCCTGCCATACTACGTCAATCGCACTAGCCGATTGGACCGCAACCCACCTTTTGTTAAAGCGCGAGTTTGCATAGGCGCCCAAGAATATTCAAAGCTCCTGTGCGTCTCTATAAAATGTACTGCACCGAGATATAAGCCTTCGTTTTTGCGACATGGTATTGCGCTGAGAAGCCTCACTATTTTCAACGTTTTATAAACAGCAGGGATTCCAAAAGAGCAAGGTATCTGCCATGAAGCTTGTGTAGCAAATCTGAGCTCTTATTTCTTCACAATTACATATAAAAGAATATTTCAATTTATTACCTAGCATACTATGCATTCAACGCTATTTAGCAACAACAAGCCTCCCTGAAGCGTTCCTAATGTCTCTTCTCAGTGGTTACTTCGCCAAAAGTGAAAATAAGGATTGCTGGTCATGTCTTGTTTTTAGCACAAAATTAATTAAAACAATTATTAAAATGAACTTGCCACTTATCACACGGAGGAGAGAACGACGTCTGAAGAATGGAAAGAAAATACATTTAAGGTAAAACATAGAGTGCTCATAATAAAGGCCTTCAGCACCACCCCTCACAAAGCAGCTGTGCGGGCACGACGTCACCGAAAGTGGAGATACTAGGGTACAATGGCAGAGCTGCTTGTCAGGTGTGATAGCGTGTGTCTATTCGCGACATATGAGCAATGCTATGCTTTGTGCCTTCCATAGTGGCCACTTTGTGGAAGCATAGGAAATAGATTTTTCCTAACAGCCGAAATACAATTGCGATTCCAGTGAACTGCAGAGGTTCATGGGCTAAATGTGATATAAGATCGAACATAAGCTGATGTGATGCATATAATATAGCTAGCACTGAGTGTTACACAACATGCGCGCACACATTTGAGTAACAATATCGTCACTGTTATGATGCGATATAAGATCGAACATAAGCTGATATGATGCATATAATATAGCTAGCACTGAGTTTTACACAACATGCGCGCACAAATTTCAGTAACAATATCGTAACAGTTATGATGCAAGTGTAGATGCAAGTATATATTTAGTGATCACGATCAGCAGCGCGTTTCCAGCGTGGATGATCGTTCTTATGAAACGCAACTCCGTTATATTACTAAAATGTCGTCGTCCTAATATTTCATTCGTTATATTGTATGCGCCTCTCTGCTGGGGCTTTGCGAAACTTACGACGAAAGGACTGCTACGTGCGTACCTTGATCGCACGAGCACTGGACAAACCCGTTTTAACTGAAAGTTAGAGATAAAATTGATATAATAATTTAAAAGAATTATCCGTAGCAAAGAAATGTTTTCTCAATAAGCTGTTGTCGTTCAAGCGGGAACTATATACAGACCGCGACATAATGGAATGGACCGAGCCTCATGACGTTTAAATGAACTGGCTAGCGCTTTTACTCCAGGCGTTTATAGGGTATGAACAGACGAGGCCATGGGCACAGACTTCGTGGAACTCAAGAAATACTGAAAACGAAAATAGCTAGAACGTGTCCTCTAAACCGTAAGCTCAGTTTCGATGAAGTGTTTTCTTAAAATAGGGCTATGGTCTCCTAGTTCACTTTTATTCCGAGAGCGACGGTGTGGCTAGAGCTTCCTTTCTATAGAAAACCCTGACAGCCTTTTTTGTTTTGAGAAACGGTATTTCCAAAGACTTATATCTGCAAAGCTCTACTAGAAGGAAATGAAACACCGAGTGCTGCTTGTTATTATTAAGCAGTAGCCACTTTTATTCGAGTTCAGTTCAGTTGGTCAGTCGTGTCCGACTCTTCGTGACCCTATGGACCATGTCACGCCACGCTTTCCGGTCTCTCACTATCTTCCTAACATCACATAACTTCATCTGCAGTGCCTCGAGCATGCCATCTAACCATCGCGTTCGCTGCCTACCCTTTCTCCGGCGACCCTCAACCTTTCCCAACATTATTCGAGTTACCGATGTTTATTAAAAACCAGGTCCGATCTCACCTGTGTCCTTTTTTTTCAGTATATAAACAATCAAAGAATTCACGACAATGCCGGGCCGTAGACCCTACCGACCAGTAATTGATGGTGTGCCGAGGTGTCCTTTGGTCGACCCTGACATCTTCAGAAAGAGCCTCTTATTCCGCCCCGCTGACGGCGATGTTGTGCAGCACACATACCCCAAAAGTGGGTCTCATTGGATACAGTACATAACGCAGTTGATCATCAATTCCGGTCAGCGTATCACCACCTACAATGAGTTCACGAGAAATTCTCGCGCGATCGAATACATGGACTGCACAAACTGGAAATCTGAACTTCCTTTCCGACTCTTCATCACGCATCAACCACTTCAGCGGGAGACAATGAACGAAAAGGCCAAGTACGTGTACGTGGCTCGCAACCCATGGGACGTGTGCGTGTCGCAGTATCGGATGACGACAGAACTGAGTGTCGGCCAATTTCAAGACGGCACCTTCGAAGAGTTCTTCGAACCTTTTATTGAGGGTGACCTTGGCTACGGCGACTACTTTGAACACGTTGCTTCGGGATACGCATTGAAAAGCGAGCCAAACGTCTTTTTCACAACGTATGAGGAACTCCAGAAGAACATCCGTGACGTGGTGCTAAAACTGGGTCACTTCCTCGGGGAGGGTTACGGCCGATCATTAGAAAGAGACAAGCAGCTGCTTGAGAACGTCATAGAATATTCGAAACCAGAGCACGTGAGGAAGGTCATTGTGTTTGATTTAGGAGGAAACCCTGTTCCTGAATATAATGATTTGTTCAAGCGCAACAAATTGACCAGCAAATATGGAGTTGACGGGGACGAGAGCAAATATGCCTTGGTCAAGGAGGCTAAGGTAGGAAGCTGGAAGCATTACTTCACACCTGAACTACTGGCTCGGTTTGAAAAGAACATACAAGAAAAAGGAGATACGGCCTCATTCATGGAGCTTTGGGAGGACATTCGAGAAGAGGCGATCGCACTCTCCGTCATGTAGAAGTAGTATTCCCTCAATTCTTTTATTATACACTATATAATCAAGCGACCCCTTTTACTGGAGCTCAATACACCAAGAAAAAAAAAAAAACCGCAACAGCAACATCTATTTATTGCCAAGTGAAATCCGATGATTCCGTACTGGTGGCAGTAATAAATTCTCTTAGGTCAGCGATGTTAATGGTGACCTCTCAAGAACCACAGTTACTTTTGTGAATGCTTTTATCTGTTACCTATATATGTAATTAGATCCGCCGACTGAAAACGTCCACAGTTGTGAAGCCAAATAGCATGTGGTCCAGTTCCCTCACTCCAGTGATTGGAAGCTGCGCCGTTAGAACGGCCACATATTTAACCTAGAGCTTCTTCAGAGAAAGCATACCCTGTTCTGGCGGTGTGTATTTGTGCTGTAGTGACAATAAAACCTTTTGCTGCTTTATATTCTGTTAGTGTCCTATTTCGGCGTTATTCGGCTTTTTTCATGCATCCTTCTTACAGAACAGCGTTTTGATAGGACTTGCTCTTAATAGGTTTGAAATAATTGGTCGTTATCTGCCGTAGTTTTAAAAATATGCCTCATAATTTTTAAACAAGCATTAAGGAACTTATATCCTTAATACCGTATGCGCACTCTAGGCAATATCAATACATGTACAAAATAACTCGGCCATGAAGCTCAACTTGCCATTTCCAGTTTTAGATTCAGTGTTTATGACAGTAGGTCTGTAGTTTTTCTCCGTGCAACTCGCATATAGCCTGTGAACACGGACCGCAGCAAAGTGCCACTTCTGAACATCGCTATGTAAAAATAAATTTTCTAAAAATAAATGACTCAAAAACAAACGCTCTTTCTTGGTCAGAAATGTTGGACAAGTGAATTGCTTCTGCGTGGTGGTTCATGAACGCTTTGTTTTCGCATATCGCTAGAATGTAGCAACCGTATCCACATATAATTCAAGGTGTTCTCTTGCGACCTTGTAATTTTTTATCTTTATGATAAAAAAATGCTGTTTGCTTTTTTACAGTGAGCATAACTACTGAGAGCCAGCGCAAGATAGTTTTTAATTCAGATTTCGCTGGGGATCGGGCGTTTAGACTGCTCTTAGCATTCAGTACGTAACAGTATTTACAACATCAAAGTTTAGCTGATGTTTGGCTTTTTTTACTGCAGTGATGTGTACAGGCATAGACAAAATTATGCAAAATGACAGTGCCGTTTTAAAAACTGCTTTGGCGTCAATAGACGGAGATATGATAGCGTTGATGCTAGCTTAGGGATGGCTAGACGCATGCGCGTCCTATATTGTCGTGATTGACCATGTAAGTGCTTGTTTCTTGTGAGGCGAGGCATTTCCCGAAATTCGGGGCTAGTGGTCGTTTTTGGCTGCTAGCGCTCGTCGGCAGCCATGAGACCCTGTTGCTCAATCTGCGGAAGATCAACCACATTTACGGAACACATGAGGATGATGCACGGGGACCGCGTTTTCATCGCTTATTATATTATTATATTTTTATATTGTTGTTTTTAACACCTATGCCGTTTTCCTAAATTTCCTAAATTGCACATGTACCTTGTTCTTTTTTATTTGCTTTGTTTTTCAGATTTGTACGTTTTTGTTAAACTTCTGTTTTATATATATATCCTGTATGCGCCCCTCCCCTCTGTAACGTACAACTGTACCCTGAGGGTATTATAAATAAATAAATAAATAAATAAATAAATAAATAAATAAATAAATAAATAAATAAATAAATAAATAAATAAATGAAATGTTAGTCTAGCGTCTTGTCTGGTCTATTACGGTAATTAGTGGTGAACTCGCGTATCTGCCCTTTGCATACGTGATAGCAACTAACAGAAGCTTCTCCTATTACCAGATTGTGTCCTTTGAGAGGGACCACAACTTTTCATTACTTCTACTTAAGTTTTTGTTTGGTAGCAGTAAACGCGTTACTTATGTGGCAGTTGTAACACTTTCAACAACTAAGTCGCATGGCAACGGTAGCAGCTGTAAGGAACAAACAAAACTTCGTCGAAAACTCCTTCGCTTGCGGCAAGCAGTTTGCAAAAACCATGCAGTCCTTCCCCTCAGTCACGAATGTTCAACTAATCGCCGAAAGAGCAAAAATAATAAATCGAGACTGCAACAAATATTTTATTACAGATGCGATAAAAAACAACGTGTGGACTGACTTATGCCGTCAGTGCAGTAGATTTGCCGCGCACTGAGTAACAGGGTCGCATGGCTGTCGGCGAGCGCGAGCAGCCAAAACCAGCCACTAGCCACGAAGGTCGAAAAAAGCCTCGCCTCACAAGCAACAAGTGGTCAGACACTCATTCATGCAAATATAGGATGCACACTCGCCTAGACTTCTCCCAGCGTAGCCTCGACGCTATCATATCACCGCCTGGTGACGCCAAATCACTTTTAAAACCGTTCTCCAGCATCCCTCAAAACGGTGTTCATGACTGTACTTGTTGCGAGCGCAGGCCAAAGTTTAACGACAAGATGTTTTTACCCATGGAATGTTAGGAAATTCCCCACAACGTACAATAACAGAATGATAAACCATTCCACAGTTACCGAAGACTGAAATGCGGGGTCCAAGATAGGTAGAATTGTTTCTACACTTTTTGTACTTTTGCACAAGCTATATTATATAAAATCTTTATTGTTTTGAATTTTAATGCAAATCATCATCATCATCAGCCTGATTATACCCACTGCAGGGCGAAGGCCTCTCCCATATTTCTCCACTTAACACGGTTCTGTGCTAGCTGCATCCACTTGACCCCTGCGAGCTTCTTAATCTCATCCGCCCACCTAACTTTCTGCCGCCCCCTGCTACGCTTTCCTTCCCTTGGAATCCAGTTTGTTACCCTCAGCGACCATCGGTTATCCTCTCTTCGCACTACATGTCCTGCCCATGTCCATTTCTTCTTCTTAATTTCAACTAGAATGTCGGTAACTCGAGTTATTTCTCTGACCCACTCTGCACGCTTTCTATATCTTAATGTTACCCCTACCATTTTTCGTTCCATAGCCCTCTCGGTAGTCCTCAACTTAAGTAGAACTCTCTTGGTTAGCCTCCACGTTTCAGCCCCATGGGTGAGTACAGGCAAGATGCAACTGTTGTATACTTTCCTCTTGAGCGATACCGGTAAGCTGCTAGTCATAATCTGCGAGTGCTTGCCAAATGCGCTCCAACCCAATCTTATTCTTCTTGTTATTTCCTTTTCATGGTCCGGATCTGCGGTTACTACCTGTCCTAAGTAGACATATTCGTCCGCTACTTCCAGTATTTCGCTACCTAATGCAAATAGCATGCATTTTATGCGCAGATAGAAATTACTTTTTAATGCCCTGACCTTCGCCGGGGTGGCGCAGTGGTTACGGCACTCGACTACTGTTCCCAAGGACGCAGGATCGAATCCCGGCCTAGGCGGCCGCTTTTCGGCGAAGGCGAAAAGCAAGGCGCCCGTGGGCTGTGCGATGTCAGTACATATTAAAGAACCCCCGGTGGTCGAAATTTCCGGCGTCCTCCACTATGGCGCCTCTCATAGCCTGAGTTGCTTTGGGACGTTACACCCCACAAACCAAACCAACTTTTCAATGACCTGCAATCAGTAGCAAACCAATGAAGAAACTGCGAAACATTGCTAGGCATTCAAGACTTCATCTCTGACGATGCCTCACCTTTTTCTTCTTTCTCGTGTAGTAGCCAGCCATAAAAAGATACCAGAAGTGTCGTTATGAAACTCTGTCAGTACTCCAGGTCAATAGATTATAAGCAGAATCAGTAACCGGTTGATACTCAGGACTCATCACCTTGTGCCAGCCAATGAAACCATACATATTTACCAATGTGTAATATGTAGGGCACAATATAACATGTTCCACAGGGCATACACAACGTACACTGGAAGACAGGGGAATAGTACGTGCTCCCCTCACCAGTAGGTCAATTCTCCGTGCGTAAGTCATGTGATCCAAAAGCGAATTTTAATTCCATTATGTGCTTCAAGAATAGCACGAAAACACGCCACCGCACCTTACGGGGCCAAGCAATCAAGCTTCGATTCACAATTTCTGAGCGTTTTCTGTCCATAAAACTATTTAGCAAGCTATACGCTGTTTTTACTCCTATAGTGGTAATAAAGCTCGGACAAACATCAAAATTTTCAGCGAATGTCGGATATGGTAGACAAGATAGCGGGCATTAGGTTAATTTTGCAGGATTCATCGACAAATACGTAGCTTCTTGGGTGTGAGTGATTTGTCAGCAACTGGAAATGTACAAAGGGTTTCTGTAAAGACATTCTGAAAGCTTGTATCTTCTTTGTAGGGAAGTGAAGTGAAACACTACAATGCTTTTCCTCTTAGCCCTTTGCTGTTTAGCCCCTTTATTTTCCATAACCATTGCTGGTCAACGTGACGCACGTATTAGTTTCGGACCTGCTGGCGGACCAGTTGTTGTTGGTGACCCTGGCTCTTTTTTTTGTCCTTTTACGAAGCCTTCTTTTTTCGTACAAAACATGCGCAGGTGCTAGCATATCATAGAATCGTTCTTATAGTTGTAATTTAACTTCAAGAAGTCAAATCGAGTTTAGTATGCATACCAATAAAGACGTCATGTTATGATCAATAATGCTAATGACGTCATTAGCGTTTGCTACAGCAACCTATACCCGGTGGCTGCCATAGCAACTACCGGTGCCGTAACATCATCTGTTTGAAGCACACAGTCCGGAAAAATTGCTAGCCGGCATTTGCAGGTGCAATGCCGGACGCTGCTTGTTTGGCGCGTTGTATGACGTCACGAGACCTGATGCATGATCGCTGTGGAATGAGATGCCAGCTCGCGTAACTCTTTCTAATTTACGGCTGAAATGGGCACCGAGCATCATTTGCCATCGCTATGAAGGCTACGCTGTTTTCTGACGTCACAACTACAAAGCCTCGAGAAAGAAATTTAAATTCAGGCTGGTATTGCTGAGCCTGTGACTTAATAATGACATACTATGAGCTGTCCTTCGACCTTGACTTTCTTTTCATTTAGCCTTTCACTTTCACTAAAGCATGAGCCAAACCAGTACTTCTCGAATCAGTGCCATTCGTGTAACTGGGTTAAGATTTTCCTAATTTTTTCACTGTATGCAAGACATGTTTGTGCGCAGTGCGTGCGGAATCCAAATTATTTCTTACTCTTGACGTACCATTCCAGCAGATTTAGAGTCCTGTAGGAACAGACAGGAGCGTGTGATATAAATCCTGGCTGTATTGACCGCAAACGCCACTAAATATAAAAATGATTGGTAAGGTAAAATCGAAGCGCGTGATTGTCTGTAGAGTTTTGTTTTCTGGGCCACACAGACGGTAGCGTAGAAACCGTCATTCCGCTCCAAGATCTGAATCTGTCTTACATTATAGGCAGTGTACTTTATTGTGAAACTGAGTCACAAATTTTATTTGGGTGTGTCGTTTAAACTTGGCAATAAATGTGCTTCCATTCTTTTTGTTAATTTTTTTTTTTATTCTGATTGTATGCTTTCGCTTCCGCTTTTCTGTTTGCTCTATGTTTGCAACTAACCCCCCTACGATAATGCCCAAGGGGGGCTGTAGGTATTTGTAATAAATAAATAAGTAAATAAATAAATTAATAAATAAATAAAGATAAGCCCGATAATCCAAATGTTGCTGAATGGTGAATGAAGAGTGAGTGAAGATTTTCCAAGCGCAGCTAAACTGCCAATAATGCCCAGCATCGGAGACATCACACGTAGGCTTCAAATGCTTGTACACTTTTTGAAAGTGATTAGATATAAGCGCAATATTATTTTCTTGTTTTGCCCTTCAGAACGACATCAGGCATAATGCTGTAAAACATGAAAGCCGGACCACAGACATAAGAATCTCGCGAGAGTGCTCTCTAACTTTTAGTCAACATGCTAGAATTTTAGTGCAACCTGTATCGCGGTATTAAGCGATGATATTACTATTGTACTTGTTTCCGGCGCACTAAAGCTGAACTCAAATATAGACTAATACTACAGCAGCTCAAGTAGCCTCCAAAGGCAAGATGATGGGCGTCTTAGTTCGTGCGTTGTAATGTCTTGTAACCTGCGTCTAGTGCTAGGGATGCCAAAGCGGCCAACAGTGCAAGCGCTTTGGCTTTATCCGGTGGATCATTGCTGCCACTAATATTTATCATTTTAATCTGTTTCCCTCACAGACGCCCAACGAACTTTCGTCCGGTTGGTCTTCACCGAAATAACCACAATTAGCGATCGTTAATTATTTGATGTAATGCACCAGACACCATCCGATACAAGCAGAATGAACGCGAGCTTGCTGGAGTTACGTCAGTCTTAACTACCAGAAGCTCGCACATTTGTGCACTGTGCGAAGATCGCGGTCGTAAATCACGCATGTGAGGAATAGTAGGCTGAGTAACCAAATAAATGAAACAACAAAAGTTGAAATAACCCCACAGGTCAAAATATGACAGTTCGATCTTATTCTACAATATTTTCGTTCTCGTGATTGCAGTCAGCGAATATTGATAAAAGGGCTCTCCGAACACTATGCCCAGCTGCTGCTAATATAATGAATATTAAGAGCGCATTTTTCATCTCCTTCAATAAAATTTGTATTTCTTTCGGTTATCCCTTGACGTTTAAGCATCTCTCAGTTCATTTACCATACTGCTTTTCTCAGCCTGATCTGCAACAAATGCTCTTCGTTGATTCATCATACACCCGCGTTGCTGACACTTCAGTGTCGGTCTATTGCCAAACATAAGACTCATTGTTGGGAGCATAAAATAAAACTTTAAATGGAGAGCGTTGTCTAGCGTTCTGAAATTAAACCGGCCTATGAAACATTAAGAGATAGAAAGCGTGCAGAGTGGGTCAGAGAAATAACTCAAGTTACCGACATTCTAGTGGAAATTAAGAAGAAGAAATAGACATGGGCAGGACATGTAGTGCGAAGAGAGGATAACCGATGGTCGCTTAGGGTAACAAACTGGATTCCAAGGGAAGGAAAGCGTAGCAGGGGGCGGCAGAAAGTTAGGTGGGCGGATGAGGTTAAGAAGTTCTCAGGGGTCAAGTGGATGCAGCTAGCACAGAACCGGATTAAGTGGAGAAATATGGGAGCGGCCTTCGCCCTGCAGTGGGTATAATCAGGCTGATGATGATGATGATTAAACACGCTCAGAGCCAGGCAAAATGGCGCAGTGGTTAGGGCGCTCTGTGTCCGTGGATGCAGAATCGAATCCAGGCCGCGACGCCCGCTTTTTGATGGAGGCGAAAAAAGCAAGGCGGCCGTATAATGCGCGAGGTAAGTGCTCGGTTGAGAAACCCAGGTAGTTAAAATTCCGGAATACTCCATTACAGCGTCTCTGATAGCCCGCGTCGATTTAGGATGTTAAAGCATATAAACGAAACCAAACCGAAACACGCAAAATAATTGTCTGCGGACGGCTGCATGATTCTTATAATTCATGTGGGCTTGCATACGACTGGTGGTACCCTCCCCCATCGAGATAAGGTATGCAGGCAGCTACCTTAACCGTGCTGCACTGCCCCTGTCGCGTGAAGAAGTCGCATGTAGGCGTAGCACGAAATAGCAATGTCGGTGTGGAACCGTCAAAAGGGAATGACCTTATTAGAAAATGCATGACCTTATCAGAAAATGCAATTATATTAATAATTGCATTTTCTGATAAGGTCATTCCCTTTTGACGGTCCCCCACCGACATTGCTATTTCGTGCTACGCCTGCATGCGACTTCTTCACGCGACAGGGGCAGTGCAGCACGGTTTTACCACCATATTTATAGGAGGCCATGGGAAATGCATAGCATGCACCTTGATGGCACAGATTCGTGTATGAATTGGAAGCCATAATAAAACATTGTTAATTTTTAATTTGCTGTCTGGATACAGTTCCAAAATCTGTGGGACTCTTCATATCAAGTGCGGACGTGTAGCGCGGGGTAGAAGGAAATCGTCGTTTACTATTAAACTAAAACAGAGCGACCAACCACCAGGTACAATCATTGAGAAAATGGCGTTTAGCGCACGGGAACTGACATAAAAGAAGAGCATTTACAGCATGAGTGTTAAACTCTCCAAAACAGCTCGCAAGCTTCTAACAGTTCAGGTTCTTTCATAAGTTGCCGTCCGCTGCTTCAGCCTTGATCTGTTCCGCTTTCAAAACGTTAAGCTCAAAAACAGCGCTGTGACTGCTTTTTTATCAATAACCTGCGAAATCTCTCATGCTTGAGGAAAACATATCGCCATGCTCTGTTTTTTTTTTAATTTGTGCTCGACCCACTTCGGGTCTTTTCTATATGAAAAGAAAAATTGGAGGGTCTCTTAGATGTCTTTTAAGTGGAGAATGACAAAAGCCTACCCTCCTTTTGTATCATTTTCCTCTCATTGTATGCCTTTTATAGACGTTCGTTGCAGAGCTACATCTTGTTGCGACTGAAGGAAGAAAAGAAAATGCGCGGACCTGCTACTGGCTCTGTAGCTGAGCCACATTTGCTGCCTCGTGCAGGCAGAAGAGAAAATAGAGAAGAAAGAAAAAAGAAGAGAGAGAAAAAGACGCGCGTCGGACAACAGCCGACGTCCACAACCAGAATGCAATGACGCGGGTGCAATGACAGCGTACAACAGTTAAAAATGCGGTGGCCCCCGCCGCAAGAGGCAGTGGCCTACCAGTCCCACTCCCGTAGGACCAGGAGAATCCACCCTCCCTTTCCCAGGGCTATATATCATTATAATTGGTTTACAGGAAAGGAAAGGCGCAGTATCGGTCACACTTTCTCCGACAAGTATGCGTTCGGACTGTACGCCATCGCTCCTGTCGCGTGCAGTTCCTTGGCGCGCGTTCAAGGGTGGGATTGCAGACAGCAGGAACGCTTGACAAGATGAGACTTCCGGTTGATCGCTTCGAATATGGCGGCTGGTGACGTCACTTCTCAGTTGACCACTCAGGTGCGCCACTCGCGCGAAGAGCTTTTTCTTTTTTAGTCAATATTTATTGCCTCAAGGCATCAGTAGGGTATGAGATGAAGGATGAATATTTGATTAAATGAATGGAATAAGGTTGGCTGATTTTATGAAGTCCAGAAGTGAGCGATGATGAGGTCCCTGCGTCCAAGTGACGTATGAGGCAGGATTGGTTGTTGAAAGGCCAGCTATGCTCAGGTGCTTTTGTTTTTCGCCGTATTATGTCTTACCCTGTGAAAGAATTCGTCTTTGCCGTAAGTTACAAAGCCTAAAAACAAAGTGCTATATTTCTTTAGCCAGACCGCACTCACGGTAACTCCTTGTTAATCTTGTGTACCTATTTTTCTGAACCTAGCCCTTTTGTTCGTCGGACATGAAATACAAGGAACAATTTGTTAAGCAGCTGTGTACAAGCAAGTACATATCAATGCAGGTCAGTGAAAGTAAACATGCCTAAAGCTTTTATTTATTTACACACACACACACACACGGACGCATGCATACATGCATGCAAACATACATACATACATACATACATACATACATACATACATACATACATACATACATACATACATACATACATACATACATACATACATACATACATGCATGCATGCATGCATACATACATACATACATACATACATACATACCAACATACATACATACATACATACATACATACATACATACATACATACATACATACATACATACATACATACATACATACATACGTACATACGTACATACGTACATACATACATACATACATACATACATACATACATACATACATACATACATACATACATACATACATACATACATACATACATACATACATACATACATACATACATACATACATACATACATACATACATACATACATACATACATACATACATACATACATACATACATACATACATACATACATACATACATACATACATACATACATACATACATACATACATACATACATACATACATACATACATACATACATACATACATACATACATACATACATACATACATACATACATACATACATACATACATACATACATACATACATACATACATACATACATACATACATACATACATACATACATACATACATACATACATACATACATACATACATACATACATACATACATACATACATACATACATACATACATACATACATACATACATACATACATACATACATACATACATACATACATACATGCACGCACGCACGTACGCACTCACACATCGCTTTTCAATATCAATCGCTTTTTATGCCTCTTTTTAATTTGATTTTAGGCAGATGATGCGTGGAACTTAAGTATTGGTTATTGGGAACTGCTCCTGTTTTCCGTACCTTGTCATCGTTTTTATTCATCATTGTTAGCGTTTTGGAACCTTTACGTTTAACTCAGCATATGCATTATTGAGGTCGGCACATGTGTTGTATATATGTAATTATCTAAGCTTACCGAGTGAAAGTCTCATGGCGACTCTAAGTCTTTTGTCACTCGATACCATCACATTGGACAAATATGGGAGAGGCCTTCGCCCTGCAGTGGGTATGATCAGGCTGATGCTGCTGCTGATGATGATGATGACCATCATATTTGTGCTTTTTCGCCACTCATAAGGCCGAAGAAAAGTTTGAGCACGTTCTATGAAAGGAGGCTTGAAGACTTGTTAGTGCACTTCTATTTATTCTTAAGACAAATATTTACCCCACAGATATTTTTGACTAATGAGCAAGTTAGACGAACCCTATGAAAGAGGTCGTATGGGCTACTTTTTGTAATTACAACAATATATACTCACGATGCTCCTGACCGAGACATAAAAAAGTCGACGAAAGCAGGGCGGTACGATGTTTTCGTTACAGTCATGGGCAGTCTAAAGGCAGGTTCCTTTGGCCTCATTCGCCACGTAGCAGCGTGCACGCTTAAATGCCATCATGCTGTGTGAGGACCGCATTAAGCTCCAGTTTGTGCTGTTGTCTGCATGTGTTAGAGCACTTGTGGTATTTGTGCCTAATGCATTGTTATCTAAATGAAGCCTGCAGAGGTTGAACTGTGTCACCGGAAATCCCACCTTTAAAGAATTTTCAGTTTTCACCAGCATCTAGATAAGAAGACTGAAATTTTTCGAATCTGTTTGCTGCCTTCTGTGATAATATACTTGAACTGTATCATAAATCTAGCACAAAGGGCTTTGCCGACGTAGCAATGTCGAGTACCTCAATCGAATACGTGGCAGACTTTTAAGTTAACAGACCTCTTCTACTGCACATAGAGGCCTCAGTGCCTAGAACCCTGGTCGTCGAGATATGATGTCACTGAGAACAGATAGGTCTATTTCGTACCCTTAGCCCCGATTTCTTGAGCCGTTATGGGTCCCGGTAAAAAGCAAAGGGCCCCACTTTAGTCGCAAGTATCCGTTTTAGCAGCAATGTGTCCGAAGACGGCGGCGTGCTATTCACCAATAACGTATACTGCTTCACTGCGCGAAGGTACTCTCCTGTGGTAAAGAATAGATACTACGGACTGAACAAATTTATAAATGTTTTATCCCCTGCCACCTTCAACTCATACGAAATCACTGTGTCCTTTCCTTTTCCACACTTTGACCCTAAATTCATTTGAAACCATAAGGCCATCAATACTGTCACGAATAATCCACACGAGGGGCATAGACGCGAATGGTTACATTGGTAAACAAAATAAAGAAATCTGTGCCTTAACGGCACACCACACCTTAAATGGTCGTATGAAAGTTCCAGAATGAGGACACCTCAGTGACCTTGCTAACTAAGCATCCCGTGGGGCCATGCGTACCGCACTGCTTTGCAATATTCAACAGGACGCGATCCGAATTGCCTCAGTTGATGTGTTTCTTTTAGCAGCGTGGGAAAAATGCTGACGATTCCAAGCAGACGCCGGTGAATCGTGCAGATGAACGCTGTGTGTGGTACGGTCTGTGCGAAACTGGAAAGATTGAATTAGGCAGCGTAATTTCATTTTGATAACTCTGCAAGCAGTGGAGCTCTTCGGTACCGTCACAAATCGATATACGGCTCGAGGACGCCAGCTTGTCTCATTTGGTGTTTGTATTATCGGATGTTAAAGTGAATTTACTTCGTGACACGACAAAGTTATGCATAAACTTCAGTTGAAACTTACAAAAGAAATGTTTTTTATGTATTCACTCTATCCTTATAGGCACCATTCCGTTATACAGACCTTTCTGTGTCTGCTTTGTGCCTGGCAATGAGTCTCAAAATATATAGTGGTGTGCAGTTCTGGATTGTCATTGTTTTCGCCGTGCTTTAGTGCCTGCCCTGTCTTTCCTTTGAGTCCTCGGGCATTCTTCCCAACCTTATTCTGTGACTAATAAGCAGCGGTTAGGTTACAACAGGGAGGAAATTGCATACAAGCCCTCCTTAAAACCGCCCCCGTCACGGCGGCGCTGTGGTTAGGGCACTCAACTGCTGTACCCAAGGATGCTGGATCCAACACCAGGCGCGTAAGCCGCTTTGGGATGAATGCTAATCGTTAAACCGATATCATTGCCCGTTAAACAATCGCAGGTGGTCACAATTTCAGATTCTCTATATTACAGTGTCTCCCATAACCTAAGTCACTTTTGGACGTTAAGTGCTAGAACCCTAACCTATTAAACATTCCACAGAGTTTTCCTCAATTGTATTTCGCTGGGTTTATCGCCACAGATAGCCCAAGCTGCAGCCCTTCTTCTGGAAACTTAAGCCTATGTCAATCGCCAGATGGCAATGTGGACCGCTGCCCTTATTTGGGTTCACTATGCGAGCAGTTTATAACAAGTACCAGTTTCTTTCAGAGTTTGGGGAACTAGAAAAACGAACACCCTGCCTGCAGTTCTGCATGGCGTGAAATGATAGCAAAATTATTTTGCAGGTATGCACGCCTTGCCTTGCACGCCTTGAACCTCCTCAAACAGAATGTTGCCATACATCTTTACTAAGAGTCTCTTCCTCATGACAAGTAGATAATATTCTTTAAACGCAGAGAAAATTGGTAATGCGCATAGTATGTCAATTGTGCGAATTTAATGTTTGCATGCATGAAGAAGGCACGCATCTGTGCAGCTCCGTAGACATATTTTTCTGGCAGAGCAAACGAAAAAAAGGTACATCTTGATTTGACTTTGACTTTCCTTTGCCTGCTCGGTCTTTATTCGACTGCCCGCAGTATATATGCTCCCCGAATCGAACTGTTGAAAAACCGAAGATTAATCGTGTGAATTTGTATATTTTCTTTATAGGGTACCACGCCACCAAACGATCCGCAGTGATGGAAGGACGAAGGCCATATCGTCCAGTCATCGACGGTGTACCGAGATGCCCCTGGACCAACCCCGATATATTCAGAAAGAGCCTGTCGTTTCGTGCTAAGAAAGGCGATCTCGTCCAGTGCACTTACCCTAAAAGTGGTTCTTATTGGTTACAGTATATTACACAGCTGATCCTTAGGCACGGTGAGCCCATAGGCACCTTCAGTGATTTCAGCCGCAACTACCGCGAGGTCGAATACGCGGACTGTGCTGACTGGACGTCACCGCTGCCCCTAAGACTCTTTTTCACGCATCAACCACTTCGGCTAGAGGCCATGAACCAAGAGGCCAAGTACATATACATGGCTCGCAATCCATGGGATGTGTGCGTTTCTCAGTACCGCATGACGACAGAGCTTAGCATCAGTCAATTTCAAGAGGGCACATTCGAAGAGTTCTTCGACCCTTTCGTTGAAGGCGATTTGGGCTACGGGGACTATTTTCAACACGTAGCCTCGGGATATGCCTTGAAGGATCAGCCAAACGTCTTTTTCTTGACCTATGAAGAACTGAAAAAGGACACTCGAGGTGTGGTGCTCAGGTTAGCTCACTTTCTTGGAGAATGTTATGGCCTAGCTTTGGAAGGTGATGAAAAAATGCTTCAAAATATACTTGAATGGTCTAAACCAGATCATATGAAGGAGCTCATTGTGTTTGAGTTAGGAGAAAGTCAGAGTTCTGAATGGAATGTTGTGTTTACCAGAAAGAAGGTTACGAGCAATGTTGGAGTCGACGGGGACCACAGCAAATACGCCTTGGTTAAGGAAGCCAGGATAGGAAGCTGGAAAATTCACTTCACACCAGAACTGCTGGCTCGTCTGGAGAAGAAAATACGAGAGCTTGGCGAGGCACCATTTATGGAACTCTGGAAAGACATTCGAGCAGAGGCGATCTCCTTATCCGTCTCTTCAAAGTAGGATGTCGTAATCTTTCGTATGATCCCCAATTGCTGGCTGCTTTATAAACGTTTATAAAATGAGCTCTATTTTTGTACCACTGCCCATTTTGTTCTTCTTCTATTTCGCAAGAATAAAAAAGCTTAAGTGCTCTAATTATCAATTAGAGAAGTAAATTTTTCTTCATTGAGCCGAAGACGAAGCAAAGTTTTCTTGCCGAAATGTGGGCTAGGCAATTTAGGCTTCCCCTCAACATTTGCTCAGTTTACTCTATGTTGTTTACAATTATCTTTTCTTGCCCCCTTTCTGCCACAGATTTGAGTGTGACTTAAAGACTGGCATTCATCATATAGTCTCATTATTCACTAATATGGCGTCAAACGCATGCTAGATTTTCTTGAACCACATTACGCGTAGCTGAAGGCAACAAAATGCCAAATGTCTGTACTTGTGCGTGTTTGACGCGCTGGCGGCTTGAATGAGAATGGTTTTTTCGTTAGACTCCTAAACGAAAACGATGTACTGATTCGCACAACAAGAAGAGGAATCTTGATAGATGCTACACACACACGCAAAACGCACACGCACACGCCCGCACACACGCGCGTGCACACACACAATGGGATCCTGTCTTGGTGATGCACTATTCACGTCATTTATTTCATGGGATTTCTTCGGACTTCGCCAAAAGTTATCAAAGGTTTAGCATAGTTAAATTGGTATTTAGGTAATGTTTAAACTTTGTAGAATGTTCGTAGCCCGATTTAACAGTTTGTTAAAACGGCGCACATACAAGCCAAGGCCCACAGAAGAGAACAACACGGACAGGAGCGCACTTATAACTGATGCGTGGTAAAAATAAACACCTTCACTCAATGAGCATGCGCCAAGGTATTCACAAGTGTCAATAACACAAAATCAAAACAAACCATGGCCGAGCTATATTATCTGCGTACGGAAGATTACAAAACAAAACTACAGCTACTGTGAACAAGTCAAAGGCGAAAATAGCACGCTAGCGCTAACAAAATCTGTCAGATATGAGCAACCCGCGTTCTTTTTCATGCAAATAGCATTAGCGCTTTCACGCAATTTTTTGCAGGTTATTTCATACATGCATGCAATTCCATGCGCTTTCATGCAGCAAATTGTTGCGCTTTCATGCAATTCTCGCCTTTCACTTGCACAGAATAGGCTTAGTGTTGTTTTCTCATCTTCCGTAACTCTTTGGTGCATGCTTACTGAGTGAGAGTTGTTTCTTTGACCACGGATAAGTTGTAAGTGCGCTCTTGTCCGTGTTGTTCTCTTCTGGGTGTCTTCGTTTGTATGTGCGCCATTTTACAAATTGATCATTACCAACTCGCTCAGCTTTATATTTTGTTGAACTCTATTTAAGGAGCATCGATACGGCCCGCTAAGCGCAGCGTCATCGCCTATAGTGTCCATGGTTGGGTCTGAGCTGAGGCGCGGCTGTTCCTCATTCCTATAGGCAACGATTGACATCATGGCTTTTTGCCATCACTTGATGGTGCGACATGACATCACCCACGTGATTAATCACGTGCTCCACCCTATTCCAATTTCTCCTCAGCTGCAAGTTTGAATGGGTTAAATGTCACTAAAAGTTCAAAGGTCATGTAAAGGTCAATGGGTCAAGGTCATCATTTTGTGCTGCGACAGCAAGGTTGGCTATAAGGTTACGCTTCAAGTGGTCGGATGTTTTGAGGAAAGGAAGGCACAATATGCTCATAGCAACACTTTGTCCTGTGTCTCCTTGAAGGTCAGTGGCTAGCTTACGCTAACATTATGTGTAGGCTTATAGGAAAGGAAATGCAGAGTATTTGCCAGATGTTTCTGTGGACACCTGAATCGCATAGAAAAAGTTTGTCCTCTTGCTCCTTAAAAATCAAATTGAAGCCTACGCGAAGACCGGCTCTATCTAGCGTAGTGAAGCCTTCGCTTCAAGAGGATGCTTATGAGGTACGTAGTCAATTTTACTGTAACGTGCAAAAACCCTAGTTTGGATATTTCATGCCTGTAGATGGTAAATGTAGATTCCTTTCTCGCAGCCTTCTAGCCATTTTTTGTCGGAAAAGTGCTCTTGAGGAGGCCCGTAACATAGCCTACACGTCAGGGGTTAGATACAAAGGCGTGGATTAACCACATGTTTACAAACGCGCCATAAGTTACCTACACGTCAGGGGTTAGATACAAAGGCGTGGATTAACCACATGTTTACAAACGCGCCATAAGTTAGCATCCAAATTGCCTGGCAGATTCAACTCTGATCTCACCGTCCAATTTTGGTAGAGAAACCTGATTTGCAGCACCGGCCAGCTCGAAGACTCAGGGAAAAGTTAGCCGGTATGACTTGGTGAAGTATTGCTCTTGCACTGTAACGGCGGTCTCACTTTAAACTCCACCTTACTTTATGTAATGGTGGTCAGAACCTGAGCCCAAAGTACAGCTGAGCTGGTAGAATTCCTGCCGGACCGCCCGTCATGGCCTGAGGTGGTAACAATGTGATGGAAAGCGCAGTGTAGAGTGAACTGTGCCGCATGTGCTTGCGGCTGCGTATTTACAGTGCGAAGCGTCAACCAGGGTGACTGATTTTCGCCTCTTACCACGTGCTGCAACTGTTAAAAGGATGCTGAAAGGTTTGCCAGAAAAATGGAGTGAAGAGGTGCACTTTACCATTTTCCACCCTCGGAATTTCAATTTCTCGTCGAAATTAGGCAATGGAAAGCGCAAACATATTTTATTTTGGCGGAAAGTGCAGCAGCAGCCACGGGCCAGCTCGCGCGTCGCGCTGCCTCCGGTGATTGGTTCGGCATCTCGTGACGTCGACAAAGCTGTTTGCTCGGTCGGCCGGGCGCGGTCGCTGCCGCTGCACATGAAGCGCGGCGCGTGGTGGTTTGACACGGTTGGTTTGCTTCTTATATGACAATGGAACACATGGACGATTACCCGGAGGATCTTGGTGTCATGCCCTATATCTTCAAATCAATAGACCAATCCCACCGGCCAGTTTCACGACGCCACCGCTGTCTCAGTGCATGGTGGTACATGTAGTCAACCGGCTGCTCCCGCCTCCCGGACAGCCTACGCGCTGTTTCCGAAAGATTTTTAGTTCGTGTGTATGCCTGAGTGCATTGGAAAAATCATCTGTCTTGTTCCTGGGCGCTGTAACAGCACATAGCACATATAATAACTCTAGCTTTAGGTATTTATGCAATACCTTATACAGCTCATTCGGCTGCAAACCCGTTGGCGTTGTTGTAGTAGTGGAAGTAATAGTGGTCGGCACCGCATGTCGGAAATAAGGAGGGCTGCGTAAAATTCTTACGCTAGTAATTTGTCCTTCTACTGATTGATAATTGATTGGTATTTGATAGGCGCCGATGAGCTAATGAAATCAATGTGATTAATTGATTAAATAAGGAAAGAAGAAATTGAAAAAAGGATGGTTCAATAATCTCAAAACGCTCAGATGAAAAGACAATTTGATGATGCTTAGAAAATTTGGTGAAGTTTGCCAATTAATTAGTTCAAATAATTGAAAAATGAAAACTTGTGTGTCCTATTATCTGAATGAAAAAGCAGTGCTAAATAGTTTTGTTTATAAAAATTTAGAATGTGTAAATCAATTGAAAAAAAAACAGAAATCAGAAAAACGGGGCCTCAAAAGTGTCAAAATTAATGCTTGGTCATGCGATTGGGAAAATTTACTATGTCAATATTCAATGAAGTAATTGAAATATTTCAAAAATGAATTAGAAAAAGGGGGTTGAAAGGTGTGCAATGCTCGAAATAAAAAGCCAGCGCGTGATGATACTAATTAAGAAAATTTAAAGTGTGTAATAGGCTGAATACCTAAAATAACTGAAAAAAAAGTACGAATTCAAAAAAGGTGGTTCAAAGGTGTGAAAATCAGTTTGACATCGTTAAGTGCACTTTTCATTTTATACAATCATTCAGGTATTTATTTGGTCACTTATAAACTTTAATTTTTTCATTATCGTCATAAAGCGTGTACCATTCCTTTTTTTTTATTTGACACATTTTCATAATTTTTCAGTTTTTCCTCTATTTCGAATAAATAATTGGTTAGTTTCCCCCTGTAAATTTTCTTGATTATTGTATCAAGCATTGATTTTTTGTTTTTATGAAAATTGGCCCATTTGAACCCCATTTCTTGTTTTTTTGTTACTTCAATTATTTGATCAAATACACACTTTCAATTTTCTTTCTTAGATCATCAAACACTAGCTTTTCATTGTGACCATTTTGGCAACTTTGAAACCCCTTTTTCTAATTTCTCGTTTTTTCAATTATTTCACTAAATGTTTGATTAATTACATAATCTAAAATTCCTTTTAGCAACATCATGCATCGGCTTTTAATTCTGAGCATTTGGACACCGTTGAACCCCTCTTTATAAATTTATTCATTTTTATTTTCTTTACATCATCAAATAATTACAATGATTTGTTTACCTCGCCATCGCCTATTATACACCAATCACCATCAATTACCAGAACCATGCAATTATTGTGATATAATATCTTGTACGCAGCCCTCGATTATTTCCGACAAGCTCCTCACAACTGAACGAGGCTACTGGTTAAAAACCATTAAGGCCCCAAGAGCGCTTGCTTTACATCAACAGTCACTGTAACATAAACAGTCACTGTAATAATGGCAATGAATTTTTCTCGGCAGTGAGGTATGGGAAGTGTGCATTGAGTTCCTGTTGAAGCGGAGATTGCGGAGAGTGCAATCGCATGTGAGCGCGCTGACGAGCCGACTGCAATAAACATGGCGGTGGTGCAACTTCCGGAAAACCGGCGCATGCGCAAATCGATCAGTGGGATCGGTCTATTGAAAAGAGCAAACCTCCCTAAGAAAGAAACAGTGATGGCGAAAGCGGTGATTTCGACTCTAACGAAAGCGAAGTGTCAGCACCTCCACATTGGAAACGTCTTTTGGTAAGTATACTTTTCTTGTCAAACTGCATTCAGAGATACTATGAATGCATTTTGAGGCGAGCAAATGTAGTATAGCACTGCTCCACGTAGCATAGCACTGTTGTCTTTGACGGCTTGAAATTCTTTCGCTTAACAGCAGTGACCTACTTCGCGAAAAGCGTCTTATTATGTGGGAAATAATGAAAGATGCCCATCGCCGCGGCCGCCGGTGTTAGTGCAGCCGAAGGCTGCGCAGAACGCCGGCATGATGGGTCCACCGCGTCACTCGATACTGTACACATTTCTGTACCTTACATCAAAAACGCACAAATATAGGAACACAGGGCAGCTCCAAGTTGCTTATGCAGGCACGCACGCAGAAAGAAGTACGACCGCGGAGGCTAAGCAGCGACGATCACCAGTTTTGACGTCACCACTCCGCGGTTTCCGGTTTTTGCTCGCAGTGTCAGGGTCATCAGCAGCGCTCTGCGGACGGCGGGGAGGCGGAGCTACCGCGCAAATTTAAACCACGATTACGTAGCTCCTAAGTAATGAATCTGCGAAAAAATTTCACCCGCATGATTTATAAGGATCCCACAATCACACGAGCATCTTAATTAATTCGGAGAACTCTTCAGCTTCCCTTTAATCAAGTTGCGTTCCAGACAACAATGTTTGCGGCACAATTGTTCCAATTGTGCAAGAGGAGAATACTTTTTACAGCTGATTTTACTCGATTTATAGTGGTTTTAAATTTATATGCATATTCATTTAACCTCATATTTTACAAATATTCATTTATACTCACGAACCTACCTAGTGTCTGAGTTTACTATGCAACCAGGCTCTTAAAGAAGATGAAGTCTTGTACACCAATACGACCATTAATGGACGAAAGGGTCGAAGACAAGTTCTTTTTTACTAAAACTAAAAACACCGCACTAGTAATAGGCATCCCATCAACCGTCTCCTGCATTTAAACAATATGTAAGCTACACACAATTAGCATCCACGTAATGGCAGATCGAAAATGATGCTTCTCAGCTCAGCCCGCGCTGGTTTGCAAGCAAAAAAAAAAAAAAAGTCGCGATGACGTCCCACCAGGCCCCGCCAAGCTCGCATAATTTGAGAGCCTCTAATGAGTGGGCTTGTCCTGCAAGCCCCTGGTGACGTCAAAGTTGAGGTTTGCTCGTATTACGTGTGGAGATGTGTCGCTCAAATCAGTTGCGAGTGGTTAAAACAAATTTAAATAATATTTCTAAATTATAGCCTCCACGCGATGCTTTCACATTTCTCTCGGATAATCACAGAAATCACCTTTATGAGTATCTCGCAATAGCGTATTCCCTCAAGTAATATTTTACGTATTCTTAAAATTACGTGCGACGTGAACTTTCTGGGTGGCCTTGCTTACGCTTTTTTTCGATTTCCGAAAAGCGTGTAATAGTAAAAATAACTTTCTTAACTTATTCCGAGCAAACTGAACCAAGAAATGTCTGTAAAATTACAAGAATTCTTAGAAACATTTGTGCACTTATGGAGAGAAACCCTTTACGAAAAAAAAAAGTGTTTTTCAATTGCAATTGGAGGAACATTTGTCGTCTCTTCACTTTGCTACCGCAAACTGATGCTTGATCGAATAGTAGATGCACGATAGATTGAAAGCGAAATGGTATGACAGCCATGAAAGCACTGCCTTTATTACGTTCGCATAACTCAAGTTACCGACATTATAGTGGAAATTAATAAGAAGAAATGGGCATGGGCAGGACATGTACTGCGAAGAGAGGATAACCGATGGTCGCTTAGGGTGACAAACTGGATTCCAAGAGAAGGAAAGCGTAGCAGGGGGCGGCAGAAAGTTAGGGGGGCGGATGAGGTGAAGAAGTTCGCGGGGGTCAAGTGGATGCAGCTAGCAGAGAACCGGGTTAAGTGGAGAAATATGGGAGAGGCCTTCGCCCTGCAGTGAGTATAGTCAGGCTAATGATGATTAACAATTTTGATAGGAAAGAATATAAACAGCGGCGCCACAATTAGGTGGTTTAGTTGTGAAAAGAGAAAGTAGGATTAGCTGCCTGGTATTATCTGTTGCTTTTAAGTGGCAGGAGGAAAATACTTTCGAACAAATTGAACGAGGTTTATTTTATAGCCGTAGAAAACAAGCGCACTGATCGGAGAGCTACATCGGAAACGCGGGGAGAGCTACATCGTAATCGCAGCGTATCTGCTGATCGTCAGCGTAGATTCTTTGAACAAGCAAAGCTTTTAGCGCAGAACGGCCAAACTCGCGCAACAAAAACCGCACCGGCAAAAGATTGCGTTGATCCGTTTACCACCGAAGCGCAACATAGAGCGAAGCATGCGTGCAAATCGCGCGGCCTTCCAGTTGGTACTCCATGACTAACGTCACATGCACCTGTTGTCCAGTTTCTGCGTCATCCTATCTGGCACTCCCGGCAGCGACGAGGACGTGACCCGGGCGCGTTTTTAACAAGCAATTTTCGCATTTCTTACAGAAAAAAAAATTGACACGCTTGACTATCAAAGGTCCTTCTATCCAGTCTCTGAATTTCATGCTACATGAAAACTGTTTCTGCTTCCCTTTAACAGCGGAAATGACGAAAGCCAATTCACAGTTCTGCTTGCCTTAGCTGCATCGTCATTTTCATTCGTACTATCATCATAACTAGCGCTGCTAACTGCATTATAATCAAATTACACCGTCATGCAAACCTAAAATACGGCACGCGTCGAAAGAGCATAGTGGAAAAAATCAGCACAGTGACAAACAGGCCGCAAAAGAAACAAGACAAAAAAGCACGCATAAATACGGTGAAGCACTCTGACAATGGTGAATTATTTTAGCCATAACCGCAAAGGTAAAGACAACGAATACACCTCCAAAGATTGCTTTCTTCACTGAATTAGAGGACCAAGGTTATGAGTTGATGTCTCAAAAAATAACAAGCTTGACAAGTGGCAGGCTGCGATCACACATTTTACTTCTCGCTGCTTCATGAAAGTAGCAGGATTGTGATCCAACCTCTTAATAGGATTAAAAAGGGGTGAGGTGGAGGCTGTCCGATATGCGGCATAGGTGCTCTAAAGCAGTGGACAGCGAAGCTGATTTGTTCGCGTCGGTCGTGGTTCGAAATGCACTCGCGCCCAGGAACTTTCTTCATTTCATTTCAGGTCAGAATACTATGGAGGACACTCAAGCTTCGACCTTCACCTTAAGGGTATGACGCAATAGTGTATGCTACCAGTCCACATATAAAGCCCCGCCTGAAGCAAGCCGTATGAATGTGCCTGCGTGGCAAAAAGGTAATTTGTTTGGAAGGGTCCTGGCAGGCTCATTCTGATATATCACCCTCTAACGTGAAAGGAGATGCCCGAGCAGGCAGCTTCTGACACACGTAATGTCCAGTTACTGCTCGGCCATGTCAGCTGCCAGCTACCGCCTGTCAGTGCCATACTAATGATGTTTCGCTCACAACGCCAAAGCAGGCGGACGGCCACCGAAGAAAGATTTTCGGGGAACGGATTCTTTAACTCATATTGCGTTATGACATGTGAACATGCAGCTGAACAGACGACAATGCCCGGACGAGACACACACACAAACCCATACACATAAACAATGAGACGGTGCACTTAAATCGATATATTTATCCCAGCGCGCCTTCTTTCTTAACTTCTTTCATGTACAACTAGCTCAACGTTCTATGTATGACTGAGAGAGAACATTGGCAAGCATTGCAATACTAACTATATAAGAGAAGAGATACAGCTAAGAAAGTTTTTGTCTTCTAAGAGTTCCTTGAAGCATAAAAGGTTTTTTTGTTTTAAAAATTGAATCCTTTGTCAGCGAGTCCCTTATCTGAATATATCTTGTTGCAAAAATCTTGAGGTCTTTCTTGTCTAATTGACGAATTCCTGTGATTGGAAGGTACTCTTTGGTCTGCCCCCGCTTCGTCCATTCCAAAGGCAGTTGGCCAGTGTCTTCCTCGTAATCGTTGCCTATGAAATTACCCTGGACAGGGAAATATTTCATTTGGGTTAGTAGAACTCTATTCCGCATCAAAGACGTAAGGGAATATCTGCCTTAGTCGGCACCATCATCGAAAGAACCCAAGACGCGGCCCTCTCTTGAGTGATCTCTGGTTATAGTCAATGAGCCCGTGGAATGCAAAACAAAGGTACCATCGCTACAATTAACGTAGATTGCGTAGGCATGGAGGCAGTTCCCTATTTTTAAGTTGCTCAAAACGCGCCATGGAAAGACTATGGAGGGCTATCGAATGGATTAATATTTCAAGAGCTTTTTACGTATGTACACCACCTAGAACACTCAACCTAAACCATGCGCGACTTTCCATGCGCAAATTGCAACAAAAACCTGCAGGGAAGAAGAAAAGAAAATACAGTTTTGCCCAGTACATATGGAAATGAGAAATATTAATTTTGCCTCATTTAATTAGCTGTTTAGGGTTACATGTTCAGACAATCCATCCTGGTAAACTTCGTGGCAGTCTGCAGTTTATTGAGCCTTTTTTGGAGGCATTCCTGAAGGAAAAAACGGTGCTATTATCTATTTAAGTAATGCCGAAAGTTGGGCGAGTTGGTCCGTGTCTTACTTCCTTCCGTCCTTCGTGTACTTTCGGGCTATTTTCCATCATGGCTATTATCTAGCTATTATTTTATAACACCGAAAGAACTCCAGAAACTGTAGGTGGCGGTTTGTTAGAGGTACTGGGATTCAATCTAAAAGCACGGCAGGAACAGACGCATACAAGTAAGTGCAGCGCACAACGTTACTAGATTACTTTTCAGTTTGCGAACTTCGGCCACGCGGGTGTCACCCTTCCTTGTCCCGCCGAGCAGGGGCGCGCTTGTCGCTGTCTGACACTGTCCCTGACGCGGACTGACAGCCTCCGGCCTCCATACCAATTCTGTACGCGCCAGCATGGAACTTACTACGCGCTGTTTTGCTGAACGTTTTTTTTGTTCCCTTCAGCTCTGACGTACGTCGATCGCCAGCCTTGTGAGTCCTCGCAAGATTTATCTGAACGTGTAAAGCGACGCAGCTCATGCCAAATGTGCGGCGTGTTATTCCGCCGCAACTCAACGCAGAGATGTCTGTGTGACAAAACTGCGCATCTTCGTGCGACGCAGCTCACGTGAGGCTTTATTCCCTTTTATGGCAGGAAATGGCAGGAAATATACCCAGCCAGCCCGCACGTGCAGCCTATTGGCCCGTTATCTGTCGTGCGCAAGGAATTGCGGGGTCTTGGAGCGGTCAATAATAAGGCGCTGGCGTTTGCAGAGGCGCTGACCGTACAATGTCGTGCAACGACAGGCGGAGGTCGTGCAACGATGTTGGTGTAAGTCAAGAGACCGCCGACAGGGCTTGGGATGACATCGTCATAGGTCAAAGGAGCGGCGACAGGTCGTGAAATGGTCTCGGCGTACGTCAGAGGAGCAGCAGTGACAACGATGGCGAATAGACAGGTGGAAGCACCTGAGCATTTTGATTGAATACTTTATTTGATCAGGGCATTCTTCACGGTTGCTCCTTTTGTAGAGCCTTCGGCACTGGTTGGTGTCCTTATTCCAGGGCTCCACTTGCTTCCGCCGCACGTAGAGCACGCTGTATCAGACCTCCTTAATCTTCACAGCGGTCGCTGGCCAGCATTGCATCCCATTGCTCCGCACTAGGGTCTTGTATGACGTTTACCACGTCAATCTTTTGGCACGTGCATGTTATATTATACATCGCGGGTTTTTCACCACACCACGGGCATAAGGGCGGATATGCAGTGGGGTTAAAAATGTTTCGTACGTACAGATTCGAGGACGCCCCTGTCTGTAGTTTTCGCCATATACCCGCCTCTTCTTTGTTGAGATCTTTATGTGGTGGCGCGTATCTACGTCTCGCCCCTCTATAACATGCAAGTATCGCCGAGTACCCGCACGGCACCGCCATAGGTTCTTCGAGATCGGATGGTCCGGGAGCTCGGCACCGTACATATCCTCGAGCTATCCGATCCGCCTCTTGATTCCCCGCCATTCCTGCGTGTCCCGGCACCCATATGATACTGTGCTGTATAGGTCTGATCACTCCTTCAGCGTTTTTTATTTCATCACATGCCGCCTCAAGGAGTATACGCATGGCGGCCTTGTGCACCCTGCCGTCTCTAAAATTCCGGTAAACCATTTGAGAGTCGGTTTGAACTGTTAGCGACCGTCTTTTACGAAAGCCTTCCGCCACCGCTAGAGCCACGGCGACTTCTTCCGCTTTTCCGCTTCCGTTACAGAGCAGTCTCTGATCGATGCGCTTGCAACCTCCTTGTGTCTGGAGTTGACCACCGTCGCCATTGCCTTCTGTCTGTCCTTTTCGTAAGTGGCTGCGTCCACATACATCACTCCTTCTTCTTCTTGAGACTTCTTTCCAAAGCTTTCATCCTTGCCTCGCGTATGTCTGCGTGGAGCCGAGGGTCCATGTTTCTTGGCATCGGGGCTACCCTTATCACCATGCGTGTCTCATCTGGAATGTTGCACATTCCTTGAACATCCCGCAGCTGCCCATGGTACCCTAACCTTTTTAGGAGGGCCTTTCCAGTCGTTGTCTGGCTGAGTCGTATTTTCTGCATGTGCAGCAGGGCTTCCTTATGTTCTTCGAAAGTGTTATGAAGCCCCAGAGCTAAGAGCGTCTCCGTTGACGTCGTTCCGGGCTGGCCTAGCGCCGTCTTATAAGCCGATCTTATCATGGCCTCCGCTTGCATAGTTTGACTGGTCGAGAGCCTGGTAGGGCAGGTTGTAGGTCACTCTGCTTACCACCCCACTCCCCACCAGTCTGAGGGTGTCTTCCTCCCTTAGCCCATGCGTTTTCCCGGTCACTCTTCTTATCATTTTCGCTACCTGTGAGGTCGCCGTCTTAGCAGCGCTAGGGTGTGGGTACTGCGATGGTTCGACTGTATCCACGTCCCCAATATCCGCACCACGTTCTTTTCTGGTATTTCTGCCCCGTGCAGCAATATCTTGAGACCCGGTTTTGCTGCGATCTGCTCTTTTGTTTTGCTGCCTCTCCAAATTCGTATCAGCTCCGACTTTTCTGTAGAGCATGACAGCCCCCGCGCCAGGACGTACTCTTCTACGCAGGTGGCCGCCGCTTGCAGCCTCTCCTCTTTTTCTCCGAGGGATCCCTTATTAGTCCAAATTGTTATATCGTCCGCATACAACGCATGAGCGATTCCTTCGTTTTTGTCTAATTTTCTTACCAGCCCTATCATTGCTACATTGAATAGCAGCGGTGAAATGACTGACCCCTGCTGCGTGCCCTTGTTGGGTACGTGGAACTTTTCGGTTTGGATTTCGCCCAGTCGCAGCGCAGCCGTCCGGTCCGACAGGGACGCCCTGACATAGTCGTAGATCTTTCCACAGCCACGCTTATCAAGCCCTTCGAGGACCGCGCCATGGCTCACGTTGTCAAAAGCACCTTTGACGTCTAAGGCCATGACGACGCCCTTGTTTGCATTCGTTGCTTTCTGGATGACTTCCTCCTTTAGCTGTGGCAGGAAGTCTTGTGTTGATAGCTTCGCTCGGAAGCCGAACACGGTTTGGGGAAATAGATTATTGTCTTCCATGCCATTCTGCAACCTTTCGGTGACCACCCGCTCATAAAGTTTGGCGAGGCAAGACGTTAGCGAGATCGGTCTCAGATTTTCTATTGCCAGTTTCTTCCCTTGCTTGGGGATCATGACCACGTCCGCGTGCCTCCATTCCTCCGGCACCGTATCATCCGCCCAGTACTTGTTCATCAAATGTGTAAGCTCCTGTATCGCCTCGTCATTCAGATTCCGAATTAGAGCGTTATTAATCTTATCCGCCCACGCAGCCGTGTTCTTTTAAGCCTTTCTCACGGCTGTATAGACCTCCTCTTTGGTGATGGGTCAATCCAGGTACTCGTTGTCTTTTCCTCTGTAGGGCCTGTCCTTGGCTCCCAGGTGTACTTTGTCTCCATAGTATTTGAGCTTGATCTTCTCGATCAGCTCTTCTTCTGTGCCTTGAAAGATGTGCACCAATCTGGCCATGGCTTTACCGGTTTCGGTCTTTGTTTTTCTTGGATCTATCAGTGCCATCAGTATACACCACGTCTTGGCCGTACCTAGCGTGTCATCGTGCGAGTTGCTAAACTGTTCCTAGTTCTGCCTTGCTAACTGTAAAGCGTACTCCTCGGCTTTCGCCTTGATTTCCGCTATTCTTAGCTTCAGCTTTCTGTGGTGCTTTTGCTTTTTCCATCGCTTGGTTAAACCCCTCCTGGCTTCCCACAAGCTTAAGAGCTGACTGTCCTGTCCAGCATTTTCGTGCATTTTTCTCTGATGTCCCTTAGCCTCTTGCACCATTCCTCAATGGATTCTAGGCTTCCCAGTTTCCCCTCGCTTTCTTTTTGGAAGGCCTTCCAGTCAGTGATTTTGACTTCGCCAATCGTTCTTTTGAAGGTTCCTGCTGCAACTCGTGTGCTCAATACGTAATGATCGCTCCCCAAGTTTTCTATGCTGTTCGTCCAGTCCCCCTCTCCGTTCCTGATTAGCGTCAGGTCCAGGCAGGTGTCCCTGCTCACGCTATTCCTATTCTAGTAGTTGTGTTGGGATTTGTTAGCAGCTCCATTGCATAATTGTCGATTTGTTTCAGTAGCGTTGTCCCCTTCGTGTCTTGTTTTGAGTAACCCCAGCTCTTATTTTTAGCAGTGAAATTTCCTAGGATGAGCAGTGTATTTTTGCTGGCCAACTCCATTGTTTCTCTGAAGGGTTCGAAGAACTTCGGCCTCTTTTGTCTAGGCGGACTGTAAATGTTCACAACGAATACGGTCTTCCCCAGAGGAGGAGGACGAGGAGGAGGAGGAAGAGGGAAACCTTTATTCTGCGAAGCATTCAAGGCACGCAGGCCTCCTGGGTGTCCGCACGACCCCACTCCCGATCTAAACGTTCATGTGATGTTGATCCATGACGTATGCGGCCCGGCTGACAACTATCTTCTGCCTAACCGGATCCGCTGACCGAAGTGAGGTCTCCCAGTCCTCCAAGGTTCGGAGAGGCACTGGCCCGGCGGGGGGAGGGTACGCCGGGCAGGATAAAAAAATGTGAGTAAGGTTGGCCTTGGGGTGGGAACATAAAGTGCACATGGGGGATACCTGTTTAAATTTGGAAAGTAGAGCTGGTGTCGGCAGCGTTCGTGTCTGCAGACGACGTCAGATTGACTGTTCTCTGGTATTGAGGGAATGGGTGGGGTAATGGATAGATGAAGTGCTCCGCGCGAACGTTTGCAGTGAACTCAGCAAACGAGTGCATACGCTCCTTCGAGAAATCCCCCACGAGGTCCGCCTGTGCCCGGTTTCTAGACCCTCGGGCAAAGGAGTCGGCGGCCTAGTTGCCGGTATTTGCCGAGTGCGCAGGCACCCAGATGAGCTCAACACGTCGGGAGAGGTGGGGGGTGTTCATGTGCAGCAGGCGGTGCGCCGGAGGACGAACCCGGCCCCTGCCATGATTTTGAATGGCAGCTTTTGAATCACTAAGTACATAACTGGCATCTGTGCATGGCAGAGCAATAGCTATAGCGGTCTCCTCGGCTTCCTCAGGGGTGATACCTGAAGGAAGCTCGAAAGTTAGGGGGGAAATGTGGGGGTGAGGTACAACCGCAGTGGCTCCGTTCTCATCGCAAGCGGCATCCACCCAAACTGCATCGGGCTCATTCCCGTACCATTTGCGGAGCGCTACCGCGCGCGCCTTCCTGCGACCTTGGTCATGGTGGGGGTACATGTTCCGTGGTAATGGCTTGGCATAGATTGAGGTGTAAATGTGGGTAGGGAGTGTTGATGCATTGTTTGCAGGAAAAGGGATGCCTAGCTTACTGAGCATGTGTCGTTGGTAGTTGTAGCGACCAGTCTGAGGTATTGCGCTTGTAGGTGGGCCTCTCGAAGCTAATGTATTGTGTTATGAACTCCGAGTTCGAGTAGTCTCTCGTTGCTAGTGCTTTTCGGTAATTTAAGTGCTGCTTTTGTTGCTTGCCGAATTAAGCAGTCTATTTGCTGAACTTCATTGCATGAGAGTTTGAGGTATGGTGTAGCATAAAGAATTTGTCTGAGGGTATAGGCGTGCACTACGCGCAGCGTGTTCGCCTCTCGGAGCCCATGTGTGCGTCCTGTCACCCTTTTTATAAGTTGCGTGGTGTTCGCAAAGACCTTTTTGAGCCGCTTAATGGTGTCTACGCTTTTTCCATCTTGTTGCAGGTATAGTTCTAGAATGCGGATGGTACGGACCTGTGGTACCTGTCTTCCCTGAATTCGAATTTCTATGGTGCTTTGGTAGGTCAGTGCGGCCTTTAGGGGGTATTACTTTCCGATTCCGATTTTTTCTGGCGAACACTCTAGTCCGATTGTGGCATTGAGCTCAGTTATCGTATCTGCTGTCGTTTGCAACGTGTCTTCGATTTGACCGTCTGATTCCTATGTTGTCCAGAGTGTAATGCCATCGGCGTATGGAGTGTTACCGAGGTGAGGGATTTTCTGTAGTTCTGTGGTTAAGGGGATAAAGGGGATGTTGAACAGAAAGGGGGAAAGAACACCTTTCTTTCATTTGTTCACCAACTCGACGATTACGTGTTCTATGTCCGTCTCGTCTACTTTTGGATGTTGTACAGCAGTGATCACTTTGCTGACCAAGACGGCCGCACTCCCTTGCCACAGACTCTGATAGGTCTCAAATCCTTGCAGGATGGGCTCAGTGCCCGTCTCTTGTAATGCTATGACGTCCCGAGGTATCAGTTGGGGTACTGCGTATTGCTTGAGCAGGCACTGCTTTTTGCGGAAGCCTCTGCAGTTTCACTGGCTTATTTCTAACCGTTCTGTATCCGTCCGACTTTTGCTATCCTAATTAGCTCTTTGAGATAGTCGTTTGACTTGTGGCCTCGTTACCTTGAGCTATTAACCCCGACCTAGAGTAGACCATTTCTACCTTCCCTTTAGCGTTTATAAACCCGAGCTGCTTTCTAACGTAGCTTTTTCAGTTCGTAACCTGATTGCGCTAGCTTCTATTTCATCCCAGCATCGAGTTGAACTGGCTTCTCGTCCATTCTGACATTTATTCACGTTTCCATATCTTCAAGCTTGGCGTCCAGCATAACCTCTAGCTGTGTGATTTTCCGTGTGATCTGCTGAATCATTTCTGCTAGCGGCACTTTCAATGTTGCCAATATTGCAGAACTGTCCCTGTTTATGCTGGGAGCATTCAGCGTCATCAGTTGTGTCTGATTTGATGCTGTTACTAGATTTAATGGTGCGGTTTGCACCTGCCTCTGCTTCTCTAAAGCCTGTGTCGGGTCATTTGCAGCTACTTTCTTTTCCCCCTTTGCCCTCAGATGAGCAATCTGGCTGTCGCGTTTTTATAATGCGCGCCTGAGTGCGTGAATCTCGTGCGCAACCCCCTTGTGTTCTTTTTGTTGCTTCCCCTGCCCTTCATGCGGAGCAATGTTATCAACTACCACCACTGGCCAGCTCACCTTGTTTCCGTTGTCCTGTTGGGGCAGTTACTTCTTCTGTAATTTCTTCTTTTGTTGTTGCTGATTTCCTTCCTCCGCCGGCGGAACCAAGGGCGGGTAGGATTCTGACCTCGATCTATACAACGAAGTTTCCTCCCCCTCCAAACTCAGCCACTGCCATCGTTGCTGCGGCTGCTGTAGGCTTTGCTGCCCGCCGCCGCTTCGACTCTTGATAGCACTTCTGCCCCTGTCTCCATTGGTTGCCCTGGCTTTAATCAGGGCCCGTTGCTTGACGTCCTTGAGTCGGTTTCGGCATTGTTTGGCTAGCGTCAGGTGTGCCTCACTGCATATCCCGCACTTGGGCGAGCATTCGTGTCCTTGTTGTGGATCTCGGGCCAGGCACTCCCGGCAGACCGGAACACCAGGGTTGGGGCACATGTCAGAGCAGTGTCCTTGCTGCAGACACTCCCGGCAAATTTGCCTCGTGGGTCGGTAGTGGTAGCACAGCATCTCTCCGCCATAATAATAAACTACTTTCGGAACTATGGGGCCCTCAAAAGTAATGACTGCCGTCTTAGATTTGCCAAGCATTCTTGCCTGTAGAATCTTGACGCCTTGGGTCCTGATCCTCAAGTGTTACTTGAGTTCTTCGCAGGAGTTGCCCGGGTCGATGCCGTGAATCACTCCGCGCAACAAGTTCTCTGGTGCGGCCACGTAGGTATTCATTTCGTACACCTTGCCTCCCAGGTTGAGGTGTGTAATCCTCCGCAGGAGCTCCGCCGTATGTTCGTGAGGCGTACCCGCAATGATAATATTAGAGCCGTTGCGGAGCTTCGTTATAAAGTCTCCGTCCTTGCCTTGTGGGTTGTGCCTGCATGCCTCCACGATAGCGCACGACACCTGGTGCGTACGCAGCGTTCGACGCGCCACCCCTTTCCTCGGTCGCATAATTATCTTGAGGTCGCCTTTAGGCAACGGGGACAGCTGGTGCTTCGGCCCTTTGCCATCTCGACGAATCATTCTTCTTGCTATCCGGTATCATCGCATTTCTTGTTTGGGCGGTATCCGGCCCTCCATTTTGTCCTTGCGTTCGAACCATGCCCACGTAGCCGTGCTGGGAAGCCTGCGATCCCGGCCCGGCAACCATCGCACCTTCTTCCCTGGCTCTCTTCGCTTGGTTTTGCTTCTTCCTCTGTCTTCGCGATAACGCCAGCTTCCAACTTTCATCACTGAGGCTGCGACCGAGAGGTCCCTTAGATGAAGAGGGCGCGTTCGGGGTCCCCGCCAGCGCGAGTTTTTCACCACTCCCGTCCTCAAATTTAGGACTCACCTCGGAGTCAAAATCTTCGTCCATCTCTTGGCTTTCTTCCGAAAAACATGAAGGACCCAGTCCGTCACCCGAGTCGCCGGTATTTTCCGCTATCTGAATCGTCGAGCAGCATTGCGGGGCTGCTGCGGCGTTGCGCTCAGCTGCTCATGCGTTCTAGCGCCGAGCCCGTCGAGCGGCCTCGCCGCCGGTTAGGGCTATTTCGTCGGCGCGCGCTTCGCGTTTTCGAAATCTGATAAAAACCAAAAACGTAGTCCCACCGGTCGAAGTTTCGTGTCCGCGGAGTCCAGGCCTCGTGTTCTCTCTGTTCCGAAAATTTCGTCGGGTCTGGTAAGGTAAACCGGTTAAAAATAATCAAAACTGCGCAGCCGATGTGGCTCGCATCCGTACGGCATTAGAGACGCAGGTTCCTCCCGCACCTGAGCAACCTGCTCCTCGATAACCTTCCGCAATGCCGGCGCAAAGTGATGTGGCTGCTCTTGAGAGCTCGGAAGCAGAGAAAGCTGACGCACCACCTCTTCACGAAAAAATGCTTCATTTGTTGCAGGCACTGTTGGTTGTTGGCTAGAGGCGTCAGTCGGGCAAGTGATTCAACCTCTGCTTGTGGCTGGCGCATCAACACACTTTGCTTGCGCACCTCCTCGAAGTTCGATTCAACATCTGCTTGGGGCTGGCGCATCAATACAAAATGCTAGCACACCCCCTGGAAGCGAGATTCAACCTCTGCTTGGGGCTGGCGCATCACCACCCTTTGCTTGCGCAGCTCCTCGAAGCTCTGGAAAAGCGTGAAGACTTCAATGACAATACGCAAGTCGCGCGCTGAGAACATCTAGATGGCATAATCGTCAATGCCTTTCAAAATGTGTTTGATCGTTGCAGCCTGTGACATGTAGGTGTCCAAACGTTTGCAAAGGTTGACGACTCTTCTGTATAGCTTGTAAAACTTTCGCCGGCCAGCATCGACCGTTCATGCAAGAGCTGTTCGGTGAGCAATTATCTGACAGCCGGCCGACCAGACTTCTGCGAGCGTGGTTTTAAATTCAGCCTACTTACTGACGTCGCTTTCATAGTTGCGGTACCACACGTTTGCCACGCCGGCTAGATAAAATGTTACATTGTTAGTTTCGTCGTCCATTTTTTGTACAGGCTCAGGAGTTCGTAAGGAATGAGCCACTTTTTGACATTGTGCTCATCGGTCCAGCTGAAGATAGACGGGTGCCGCTGGCGAAGGCAGCCGGCGCCGATGACAGTTAGATCTGCTTACATTCCTTGATGTTTGACGTTGTCTAGGAATGAAGATGCAGGAAGAGGGCGGCTACGGAGCTCCACGACCCATGTTTATACCCCGCGGCTGCACTAAAATGTAGGATGGTGGTTTGTGAGAGGTACTGGGACTCGATCTAGGAGCACGGCGGGAACAATCCGCGTACAAGCAGTCCCAGCGCACACAACGATAGCGATAATGATGATTATGATGCCCTCAGACAAAATGGCCATACCCATGGGGGTATTGGCCAGGGTGCATTGTAGATTGTAAATATATATGAAAGAGTACTGGTGTAAACAGATAATTATGGGTGTTTGACAAGAATCTGGAAAAAATAAAAAGGAAAAGAAAAAGTAATGAACTCATATCTAGCATAGGAATCTTCCTGTTGATATTTTGTAATCATGAATAGATTCGCACAATCGGGGATGCTTGCCTAATCTCGAAAGGGGAGTCGCAGAAGACAGCGCACGGAGGCTTCTTCTTTACATTCGCACGTCCATCTTTATATTTACAAAAGGTCTACTGAATCACGAAGTTGATGCTATGATGCCGCTTATCATTGTGGAAGGCGCGCTTTTAGGAGCTTTACTGAAAAGATATGACCATATTTAAATCAACTATTGAGTATCGCAATAACCCTGCTCGACATTGAAACATTCGCCTAAACTTCGGGTCTATTAAAGAGCAAGATATGCATAGGAGCAGCAATAAACCCCGGCGATCTACTTAAAAGTGCACTGATAAGGCAGTGCTCCCAAACCCAATATAATATTGAAGATCTAAGAGGGAGCAAGTTTTGCTACTCACTATCTTCTTTTCAAATATTATCCTTCGCTACCTTCAAACCTACGTTTACTTCGCAAAGATACGTTTCGACTGCTTGAATACAACGATGTCTATGGAGATAATTTTGAAACCCCTTTTATTGCGAAAGCGACATTACGCCAGGTTACAGCTCGTCGCGTATTCGATGGCCGCCGTCACGAATTACCTTAAACAGCCGCGCTTAGCAACCGCTTAGCCGAGCTCCGCTAGATGGTGCCGTGCAACTGCAATGGTATTCATCCGGAAGTTGATGCAGGCGCCGTCACTGTTCCTCAAGCTCTGGAGTTTAGAGATACCAGTGGCCGGGTGAATAAAGCGGCGGTCGACACTAGCAAAAAAAGACTGGAAGATTGGCGGCTTAAAAGTAGAGAAGTGACATAATTTTACTAATGTAGAAACAAAAATTTAATAAATAGAATGATGGCTTAGTTAACCAATCCAAATCAATAAATAACATATAGGTAGAAAAATGAGCATGATAGCTACTGCTACCACCCCGTTTCAAAGGGGACGCTCCTATATTCCATTCATCCATCCTGACAGTTGACAGCCGTGTGGTGCGGACGCGTGTTCCATCCCTCCTCCGATGGCACGTGGCTACCGGAAACGGACGAACTGGCGGCAGCGGGAGCTTCCGAAGCGTCAAATAGATGCGTTCTTTCTTTTATTATCTTTATTTCTTTTTCAGATAGTTAGGTTAGGTGCATCCTAAAGAATAGGTTTTAGCCCTTGTCCTGGCGGCCTGGTTTTTCGTGCTGGCAGCTAGGGTTACTCGGCGTTCATTCTTTAACTATTTAGTTTAGATAAATACTTTTTTTTCTATGCTATTGGCATTCGCAGAATTATTTTTAAAGCGTGTTTGCTAGTTGTTTCTCGTGTCTTCTTTTGGCAGTTTGTAGTTTCTGAGAATTCGTAATAGATATAGTTCAGTCGATATATGCTTAAGATGTGCAATCAAAAGAAGGTAAAGTGTACTCAGTGTGAGACGCAGGTTAATCCAAGGAAACACGTTTTAACTCTATAGGTGAAGCGGAAGGCAGCGACTTTTTGTGTCGGTGTTGCGTGCTGCGTGCGCGCCTAGATAGATTTGATCAAGAAAGGGGCAGTTTAGTGTCTCGTGTAGATGATTTAGAAAATGAAGTACATTTGTTAAGCGAAGAAAATCACTAACTGCTTGGACAGCTTCCTCAAATGGAAAAATAAGGTCGACTTTATCCTTGGAACCAACGAAGACGAGCATTATAGGGCGGGCCACGTGGCTGGGACCAGCAGTGGCATGGAAGGCACAAGCAAAGTAGTTCAGGTGGATCCGAACCGATAGAGTTATTTAGAAGCAGCTACTAAGAAGCCGGAAAAAAGGAAGAAGTAAGGAAGAATGAAAATCCCAGAGAGAAGGACACAGATAACCGAAAGCAGGAGCGAGCAGTTGGGAGAGGGAGAGAAAAGGCCTAGGTGCTTATCGCCGGAGATTCTAACATGAGCAGGTGCAAGCGAGATATCTTGGAACGTGTAAAGAGTGATAAGCGAGTGTTAGTTGGAGCCTTCCCAGGAAGCACAATGAGAGCAGTGCTGAAAGAGAGTAAAAATAGGCTGCTGAAAAATTTCGCAGAGCGCAGTATGGTGATAGTAGCCGCGGGGCTAAACGATGTCCCAAATCGTGACGCTGCAGGAGTGGTGGAAAGTTTAGCTAAGGGAGTTGACGATATCAGGGAGATAGCACAGCAAGCGCAGATAGTTGTATGCACAGTACCGGAGGTGCCAGGTTGAACGGAAAGCTAGAAAAGGACGTGGTGGCAGTTCATCAGGACATAAGAAATTTAAGCCTGGAGAAGCGTTTCTATGTGGTTGAGGTAAACAGGGAGTTGCATAAAGCAGGTTTTGGTAGGGCTTTTCAGCGAGATGGCATTCCTTTTAACAGAAGGGTAGTAGCAGAGATCGGCTGGCGCATCGCAGGCAGGGCTGTAGCTTTTTTAGGCGGTTGGCGAGACCTCCGTGCACAGAGGTAGTTAGAAGTGAATCAGAAGAAAGTGTAGTAACGAAAGCTGAGCCCCAAAAAATGTCAAGGAGGAGGTCGAGAAGGAAGAGTACAAAAAAAAAATTTAACACTAGGATCAGCTACATAAACATGCAAGGATGTAGAAAAAGAGAGAAATGGCTAGAGATAGAAGAGCAGTTGAAGGATGACAAAATAGGTGTGTACGCTCTTTGCGAGACTAATCTCAGGGATCTAGAAGATCCGCTGTTTATAGAAGGCTACGTCTGAGAAGGGTGCAACAGAACGAGAACGGAAAAAAAGGGTGGAGGGGTAGGCGTGTTGATACACCAGGGAACAAATTGGCAAAGAATTAAATCATCTTGTAAAGAACATATCTGGGTTTCAGGAACCATTGCCGGCATAAGGACATGGCTAGGGGTAGTTTATTTAGGAACAGGACATCAATGCAGGCAAGAAACAAGGATCTTGTTGAATGTCTCAGTGACGATATAAGCCAGTTTCGAGAAGGGGCCAATATTATTCTGCTGGGGAGCATGAACGGCCACATCGACAATCTGAATGGATACACTGATTGTAACGGAAAGCTAATGCTAGATTTCTGTGAGCGACACGATCTAGTTATAGTAAAAAGAGAAACAAACTGTGAAGGACAAATCACGTAGGATTTCCGCAACAGGCAGACGAACATTGACTACTGTCTATTGTCGGAGGAAATTTATAGCAAGGTCGCAAAAATGGAAATAGACGAAAAAGAGGAGTGTAGTCTGGGAAGTGATCATAAACGTATTAGTCTACAGATGGGGCCCTAGATGAAAACAGAAATGGAACTTAGACAGTAAACACAAAATTAAACGACGATAAAATTGCGCATATATCAGCAGACATACAGGAAGCAATAGCGAAAAGCGCCATGTAAGACTGGAATTATGAACAGGGAGAACTACTCATAAGAAGGAAAATTCAGGAGGTTAAAGTAGCATACCGCTGGAATGGAAAGAGGAAGCATGGAGCTGGTGGAATAAGGAAATCAGGGAAGCTATTGAATAACGACGGGCTGCTTCGAGGGAACATCGAGTGGCAAAGAAAGCACAGGTGTCTCAGGAGGAATTCGACCAAAAATGGGAATCATGTCGACAAAAGAAACTTGAGGTGCAAGCCCTCTTCCAAAGTAAAATAAGGCAGTCCACCGATCGCTGGATGGCTGTCATACACGATGCCTCTAGAGGCAGAGCGAGAAAATTCTGGAACTATATAAGCTGGCTAGGGAAGAAGATTCAAAGAAAGCAGGATCGGATACAAGATAACGAAGGAAACTGTTTATAGGGAGACAACGCAGTGAACTACATTACATCAGTTATAGCCGAGTCATTTAAGAGCGACGATAGGGTAATTTTCGCAAATCAGGAAGCAACACAAGGTAGCTGAATACACACCAACATACACCTGACCAATCTAAACTGGAAAATAGCAGAAAAAATTATTTCTAAAAACACATCTACAGGACTAGATGGAATTCCGATCAAGTTGATTTATGAACTTGGTCCAAAAAGTAAGAAAACGTTAGAAGCTCTGGAAACAGTCATAACGAATAAGCAAATCCCGGACAGCTGGAGGCAGAGTAAAATGAATTTGATTTATAACGCGAAAGAAGAAATGATGCACATAAAATCCTACAGGCCGATTACCATAACATCGGTTATGTACAGGTTGGCTATGCAGGCGGTGAAATTAAAGGTGCTAGCATGGGTAGAAAGTAACAAGATGCTCTGAGAACTTCAGAACGGCTTTAGAAATGGTAGGCGCTTAGATGATAGCCTGTTCGTGCTTACCGAATGCATCGAAATATCTAGAGTGGAAAATAGACCTTTGTATTTCGCCTTCCTGGACATAAACGGGGCGTACGACAACGTAAACAGGGAACTCTTTTGGAACATATTAAAAGAAGAAGGTATCGGTTATGAGATAATAGAGTTCCTACAACAGATATACCGGGATAACAAAGTAGAAATTACATGGGAAGGGATAAGAAGTACGGAAGATGTCAAAGTATGCGAAGGATTAATACAAGGCTGTCCTCTATCACCGCTGCTGTTCATGCTTTATATGATAAACTTGAAAAGGAGGATACAAGAGAGTAACCTAGGTTTTAACCTGTCATATAGAGTAGGTGGAAAGGCGGTAGAGCAGCGCCTCCCCGGTTTGATGTATGCAGACGATATTGTGCTGCTTGCTGAAAGTCTGGAAGAATTCCAAATTCTATTTAAGTATTACGGAGACGAAGGGGACGCTCTAGGTTTCAGTTTTGGCGCAGTTAAGTCGGGTCTGATAATTTTCAATGGCTCAACTAAACAGGGTCTTAAAATACAAGGCCATGAAATACCCCGAGTAGCAGAATATAAATATCTGGTGGTATGGGTAAACGGAGGATAGGCATACATTGGAAAGCATGAGCAATCACTTAAGGCCAAATGGCGATTGAATGCCGGGACAATGAAGATTAGGGCATTGTGGGGATACAACAGGTATGATGTTTTGAGGGGTATTTGGAAAGGAATTATGGTGCTCGGACTTCGAAAATGCGGTTTTGTGCCTAAAATCAGAGGTAAAGTCTACATGAGAAATAAATCAGAGAGCCGTTGGACGATTAGCACCTGCAGCCCTCAACAAAACCACAAATGAGGCGGCACAGGGAGATATGGACTGGGCATCGTTTGAAGTACGGGAAGCTCAGAGTAAAATATTATATGAGGAACGCCTGAGGAAATTGGACAGTAACAGATGGGCAGCTAAAGTATAAAAAAAAAAAATACCTGTACGTAGAAAGCGTTGACTCACAATGGAGGGAAAGAAGTAGGAAAGTAACTAGTAAGTATGATAGTCACCAGGAGGGAGAAATAAAGAGTATTAAGCAACAGGTGAAAACCACAGAAGGTAAAAATTGGAAATAATCAATGGAAAAAAACAGAGCGTGGAATTATACCGAAAGTGGAAAATGTAGATCAGGAAGGAAGCTTTCTTTGATAACTCAAGAGGCAGTGCCCTACTTTTCGGAGCTATATCAGGGTGCCTTAGAACACGCTGCTACAAAAAGAAATTTAACAATGACGATGATGCATGTGCTGTATGTGGTAACTCCAATGAAACAATTGACCATATTATACTCGAATGGAATGGTATCCATCCGGAAGTTGCTGCAGGCGCAGTCACTGTTCCTGAAGCTCGGGGGCTTAGAGACACCAGTGGCCGGGTGAATAAACCGGTGGTGGAAACTAGCAAAAAACGACTGGAAGATTGGTGGCTTAAAAGCAAAGAAGTGACATGATGTTACTAATGTAGAAACAAAAATTTATTAAATTGAATGATGGTTTAGTTAACCAATCTAGATCAATAATAAGATATAGGGAGAAAAATGAGCATGATAGCTTCTGCTACCACCCCGTTTCAAAGGGGACGCTCCTATATTCCATTTATCCATCCATCGCTCCCGCCATATGTGTGATCCGCAGGTAGAGGAGAGGAGGTGACGCTTCGCGGATATAAGCCCTCTTTGCCTGCGTGGAATCTAGTCGTTATGGAGAGCGCTAAAGACAGCTAACAATGACAGAACGAAGCTAGAAAGAGACGACAAGCTCAAGAGACAGCAGAAGAACGCGCGCCACGACTTTAGAAGCGTCGTAACGAAGATGTAGCTAGAAATCTTTCTACTTCCCATAGTGGGGGGAATCCACGACGACTACGGAAGGTTCCGGGTTGAGTTCCCAAGAGCGTCGGATTGAGACGAAGCTCAAAAGACGTGCAGAGGAAACGGAGGAAGAATGTACAAGAATTAGGCTCGAGAAACGGCGGGCCGACGCTGCAGCTAAACGAGCCGATGGTGCAACAAAAGAATCCACACGTAGGCGGAAAGAAAACTTCAGGAGACAGCGTGCTGAAGAAACAGATGAAGAGCGGGCTGGACGTCTAGAGAAAAGAAGGAAGCGGTATTTGGCCACTGCTGGTTTAATCACTGAGACTGAAGATGTCGTCGATCGTAGACGTGCTGACCATGCTTCGGCTTCTTGATATCGCTATAGCTGCCACTATAAAATACCAACTATAACGACAAGCTAACCACAAGCGTATCCATGCAGCTGTTGCTTTCGCAACTCGACCAAGCTTAGCAGATCTAAACCTAGCCTAATGTTTGTTTCATTCCTAGTCGGTGTAAACGACGCACTGCACTTCGTAGAATTTGTTCTGTGGACGTTTTTCTATATGCTCCCTCACTATGAGTAATATATCGTAACAAAGTAAGAAACAATGTATTGGGAACTCTATTTCAATTTAAAAAGAATGAAACAAATATGGTAATTAACTCATCCAGGAAGGGAATGTGTCCGATCTTGAGGAATGGGAATAAATAGATAATACATATTATATTTCAAGCGGACGTATGCCTATGAAAAATGGCTAGTTAACTACCGACCGCGATAAAATAAATGTTTGAAGACCTATGTTTACGAGCTAATGTTGCAATACAGTTTGAAAAAAAAAAGGTTACGCGAATATACTAGGTTATCATGAGCCTTGTGCAGATGCGTGCCTTGTTGGTCTTGCGGTGCATGTTTCTAAGGCTAAAAGTAGCGCAAAACTAAGGGAGCGAAAGGAGACAAAATGAGCTTGCACTGAATTCCAACAAATAAAAATACATTCTGAGTGTGGAAATTAAAATATATAGCAATTTAGTGCTCGTCGTGTTCGTTCCTCTCCGTGACTTCCTCTTCTCTAGCACAACGTCTACTACTCGACTTCAGGCACTGAAAACTTGCTGCCACAACAAGTGTTTCGGACATCAACACTCCATTCGATGTTGATGGTATGTTTTACTATGGAAAAGAATATCAGTGCTTAGTTTTTATATCGTTTATATCCTTTCTTCCCTAATGTTATTAGGTAAATGACCGAAAACAAGGAGTCTCAGTCAGCGGTATTGAAAGCTATCCCGCCGCGTGTGAGAGTCACGCGTTCCCATTCGAACTGAATGTGCTACTTTGTTTTAAAAATACCCTTCCCTTCTCACTGATGTACGCAGACAGACAGAGCAGACGTTCATGGCAGACTAACACAACTCCTCGCATTAAGCAGCGCAAATAAGACACCATATACAACATTATATGAGGTTATCCAGGTTAGTGCTCTAGAGACACGCTTGCTCCTTAAAAAGTCAATAATTAAAATGCAAGCATTGAGAGGGAGAATTCAGAAGTTCGATTTAAATGAACTATGCGCATGAAACATAGAGAATTTAACAGAGTGCATTTCGCAAAGCATTGGTGTTTAGGCATGGACTTACGAAAGAACTACGTTGAAATAAGAAAGACCTTGGGAAAGAAAATAGGGGTAGGAATGCGTCCGCGACGCAATTCACCAATTCTTTCGTGCAAGGCTAGCATGGCAAAAAGAAAACAGTGCAGATGATTTGGCTTAAACATTTAGCATCTTGCAAAAGTTGTGTTGCTCAGGTTTTGCTCGGCTAGCCGTGTGTGCTTTACTAGAAGGAGATACGCACGTCTGTAAATAAACCTAGTCTTGCGGTGAGCTGCATCACACGCGCCGCCACGTAACCGTCCACCTCACGTCTACGAGATCGCCCACTTCGCATCGCAGCAGCGATGAAAGAACGGCAGTGGTGCTTTCCATAGACGTGCAACGAGACTGGAACCAAAATAAGTTACACACGACTTTGTCCGACTTAATGGCCTCCAGAAAGTCCTTTCCCACCAAATGCTACACTATGCTTCATGGAGCCGTTTACCTGTGTCTGCTTGAAAATTAGACTCCAAGGGAAGAATTGTGGGCAGAACTGTGTGATATATTGCCCCTCGATACTTTCCTCGTAACTTTGATCAATGCAGTGCCTCGTTACATTTAGCCTCTTGAGGGAACGATTAATATGTAGATGAACTGGCACAGACGAACTGGTGCAGAGTGGGTCAGAGAAATAACTCAAGTTACTGACATTCTAGTGGAAATTAAGAAGAAGAAATGGGCATGGGCAGGACATGTAGTGCGAAGAGAGGATAAACGATGGTCGCTTAATTGCAGAAATATGGGAGAGGCCTTCGCCCTGCAGTGGGTATATTCAGGAGATGAAGATGATGAACTGGCACATGCCCATCCAGAACTGCAAGCCCATGCCGTCTTCGGTGGAGTCAGCGGAGGCGTTTCTGTGGACGCTAAACAATATGTTGATGAAGCCAACATTCGAACTGCTGCATGAACTGAAGGCTATGCTAACATACTGAATTCCAAAGATTCTCCAGAGAACTCTTGGCAACCACTCCAATTTGTATACGACAGACAGAATGCCCTCTTAGAAGAGGGTAGGTCAGCGGATGCAGTACAGACCAGAGACCACCCTTAATATTCTTGCCAATCGTTTAAAGTCGGCCACTACGGAATTGTTAATACAGATTAAAAAAAATACTCTCATAATATTTGATAGATTCAAGCCAATTCTAATCATACATATTTGATTTTTCTTACAGTGACACTCTGCTCATTGAGAGGCGCCTTGTCAACGCCACTCTTAAATGATTGCTAAATATACCGATCCTGCTTAAGTCTTTTCACACATACCTGTAAGCTGCAGTCCCCTCTGTTGTCAATTGAGCGGAAAATACGAGGTGTTGCATTCTGTTCAGTATAGCGAGAGTAACTTGGTGCGCATGACAGAGTTTTGTACAGAGATGACAGCTGGAAAAAGACAATAAAACAAATCTTTCAAGGGCGTACGATAATTGTTGTATTATTAAAAAATAAACATCCGTTCAAGCAACTGTGTCCGTATATTCTCTCCTTGGCTATAGGGAACAGCAACATGGCTTTCTATTTTTTATAGATGCAATCATCTTGGTAACATTAGCGGTTGACTTTCGCATTGAAGGCACAATAAGGTTCCTGCGTGAGACAGTTAGGTAACTGTCACTGCTTAAGAACACGTAAATGTATTTTTTTTTCTTGTTTCATGTTATGGTGGTGGGAAAATATGGGTTAAAACACCTATCACGCGTTCGTATACGAAATACGGAGTTCGTGAAAAGTAATGAGGGCGGAAGTTTTCCGGCTACCGGCAAAACTTAAGTTTCATTACGTAAAATTATGGAGAAAATAAATATGCGCGGTTTATAATTTGACTCTCGAGATATCAGTTTCTACTTGGAAATACTAGAGGACAAGTAGCCCGTGAAGAAAGAAACTCAGCCACAGTAAGAAATAACGCAAATATGACACAAGCTAATGCAGTAGATGAGTAACTACACGTGAAAGCGAAAGAAAAAGCGTGAAGCAAACGGTCCAATGTATTTCAAAATCACAGGATTGAAAAAGTTTTGGGTAGAAAGCTCCATTCTTACAATTTTGCGTAGAAACTGCAGATTTCTTCTAGAAATAATGGCCCTTTTTTGGAAATAGGCTGAATGAAAGACTGCAAATTCGTTAAGCTTTTTGTGAAGTGCAGTTGTGAAGACAGTTATGATGAAAAAAATATTATCACTGCTTGGGGAGTTTAGTATATTATGTTACCATAATGACGGGTGTGGGGGGGGGGACTGCCTTTCAATTAATGCCATGTATGAATATCTTGATGTCATGGTGAGCCAAATGAGGCTGGGCATATGCTAGTAGAGTTCTGTCAAGAAACCAACCTGACCATAGCGAATATTCATTTTCAACAGCACAAGAGGCACCTGTACACATGGCCTTCACCGGACGGTCTGTACAGGAATCAAACTGATTATATTATTTGCCGCCAGAGATAGAGAAGCGTTAAAAAAGCAGTAAAAACAAGGTCTGGGGCTGATTGGGGCACCGATCATCAGCTTCTTGTTGCCAAATTTAAGCTTCGATTAAGGAAAACGCGGAAAACTAGAAGGCCTTTCAGGTATGATCTGGATGAGATTCCATCAGTATATGCTGTGGAAGTGAGGAATCGATTTCAAGAATTAGATCTAGAAGACAGACAGCCTGAAGAGATGTGGACTGATGTTCGTGATATAATAGTAGTTGCTACTAAGGTAGTTCCAAAGCAAAAGAAATGCAAGAAAGCAAACTGGTTATCTGAAGAGGCTTTGCAAATAACTGAGGAAAGGAGGATGGCAAAAGTTATGGGGGAAAGAGAAAGATACAAGTTTCTCAATGCGGATTTTTAGAAAATAGCAAGGAGAGAAAAGAATGCCTTCCTGAACATACAGTGCCAAGCAGTGGAGGACAACAGCCAATTGAGGAACAAAAGAGCTCTCCATAAGACAATCAAAGATATCAAAGGAAGCTTCTATGCTAGCTGGGTGTGATAAAGAACAAACGAGGCAGGGACCTCACTGAAGCCTCAGAGATAAAGAGGAGGTGGCAGGAATACACAGAATAACTGTACAAGAAGGACCCGGATGTGCAAACCCAACATAACACGGTTGTGATTACTGATCTCGAGCCGGGCATCCAGAAGAGTGAAGTTGCATGGGCCTTAGCCAGTCTTCGTAAGAACAAAGCTAGCGGAATTGATGACATTCCAGCTGAGTTGCTTCAAAACCTCAACCATGATGCTGTTAATGTCCTGTGTACATCATGTCAGCAAATTTGGACAACCCTGCAGTGGCCACAGGATTGCAGGAGGTCAGTTCACATCCCCATTCCAAAGAAAGGAAGTGCCAAAGATTGTTTCAAATACCGCACGATCGCGCTTACTTCGCATGCTAGCAAGGTGATGTTGAAAATCCTCCAAGGCAGGCTGCAGCAGTATGTGGATCGGGAGCTTCCGGACGTGCAAGCTGGGTTTCGCAAAGCAAAGGAACTAGAGACCAAATTGCCAACCTTCGCTAGATCATGCAAAAAGCAAGAGTTCCAGAAACGCATATATGTCTGCTTTATTGATTATGCGAAAGCGTTTAACTGCACAGATCACAGCAGATTGTGGCAAGCTCTCCAAGAGATGGGAGTTCCAATTCACCTCATCTGTCTCCTCAGGAACCTGTATAAAGAGCAAGAGGCCACAATCAGAACTGTGCATGATCTTACTAATTGGTTTCCGATTGAGAAAGGAGTGAGACAAGGCGGCATACTGCCGCCCTGCCTATTTAACTTATATGCTGAGTGCATCATGAGAAAAGCCGGTTTCGGCGAGTCTTCAGCTGGAGTGAAGATTGCTGGAAAACGTATCAACAACCTTAGATATGCGGATGATACCACTTTAATGGCAGAAAGTGAAGTGAAACTCAAGAGACTTCTGATGCGCGTACAAGAAGAGAGTGAGAAGTTTGGGCTTAAACTGAACATTAAAAAGACAAAGATCATGGCGTCTTGGTCTATCAAGTCATGGTGCATCAAGGAATAAGAAGTGGAAGCTGTGACAGATTTTCTCTTCTAGGGCTCCAAGATTACCCCGAAAGGAGACTGAAGCCATGAAATTTGGAGATGCCTGCTTCTGGGAAAGAGACCCATGTCTAGCCTTGACCGCCTTGTAAAGAGCAGATACATTAGACTGCCAGCCAAGATCCGTATAACTCGTGCTCTGGTCTTTCCTGTTGTGATGTATGGATGCGACAGTTGGACTATGACGAAGACTTACCACCGAAGAATTGACGCGTTTGAATTGTGTTGCTGGCGGTGACTCTTGAGAGTTCCTTGGACTGCCAGTTTGAATTGTGTTGCTGGCGGTGACTCCTGAGAAATTCCTTGGACTGCCAGAAGATGAAATCAGTTGATATTGTCGACCATAAACCCTGAGTGCTCATTGGAGGGTCAAATTCTAAAGTTAAAGCTCAGGCACTTTGGTTATCTGAGGAGAAGAGAGGAGTCGCTGGAGAAAGATTTGATGTTGGGAAAGGTTCAGGGTCACCGGAGAAGGGGTACGCAGCGAACGCGATGGTTAGGTGGCATCCTCGAGGCGCTGTAGATGAAGTTGTGTGATGTTAAAAAGGCATTGAGAGACTGGAAAGCTTGGCGTGATATGGTCCATAGGGTCACGATGATTCGGACACGACTGAACGACTGAACTGAACTGAACTGATGAATACCTCTGCCTAACACTGAATAGGTAAGAGAGGGTCCACGTTTTGTTTTAGTTAAAGGGTCTCTGACAATTACAATGTATTCAAATTTATATTTACCAAAAATTTTGTAAACGATAACTTGGGTGTTTATACGCATTATGCATTTATTTTGCTTAAAAAATAAAACTTGAGAGCTATATACAAGCAAACAAAAATTACCTGTGGTTTAGCTTGTGCTTAACCTGGAGTTACTCGAGAGCAATCTGCATGGCTAAGCTTAGGTTCGGCTTGAAAGTAAAGACATGGCTTTCGCATATAGTAATTTACTCTGGTTTGAGTTTTATTTATGCCATGGGACACTTTTGTCCATCAAAGTGCGATGAGGCGAAAGCCGCTATCGTGCGGGGTTTTGAAGTCCTCCCCTACGGCATCTCTTTCGCTCTGTTTTCACTCACATCTTCGCGATGACGTGATAGCGTAAGCTACCAGCCAACATATAAAGCCTCGCTTTAACCTACCCGTATGAACGGGCCTGCGTGGCCTTGGGATGGCGTAAACGCAAGGGTCTTGGCAGGCTGATTCTAATATCACCCTCCCATTTGAAACGAGAGGCCCGAGTTGGGAGCTCCTGCCAAGCGTAATTCCAGGAAGCCATACTTCCAGTTTGTGCTCAGCCATGCCAGCTGCCCACTACAGCCTCCCACGACTTATTCGCTCTTCAGACGTGCACCGGCCAGGCACGGACAGGCACGGTGGAATGTCAAGACTATGGCCAATGTAGCTCTCGTTACTAAATGTGGTTCGACCCGGACAGCTTTTCATTAAGGCATATAGGCCAATCTGTTTATATTTTATAACTTAGGAGCTGACAATGTTCTGTAATATACAAGACCAGCTTTTCTTTCAAAAGCTTTGTAGCAAACTTAGATATGGTCACTTCGGGTGGATTATATAGGTGTATATACGTTATAGGTCCTAATAAACAAATAATAACTAAAATAATGTACCACTAAGTTTAGTTATTCGGGTTGTATTCGGAAATTGAAGACCTTCAACATAAGAGGTGAGCCCTTTCGTTTATGTTCCTAAATGGTATTGAAGCTGGAAATAGCGAATGCCAATAATACGCTTCAGAAAACTAGTGGAGTTGGCTGTCATGTATTGTGTGTTTATACAATTTATACAATCCCGGCCCCAGCGGCCGCTTTTCGATGAAGGCGAAATGCAAGGCGCACGTGTGCTGTGCGATGTCAGTGCACGTTAAAGAACCCCAGGTGGTCGAGATTTCCGGAGTCCTCCACTACGGCGTCTCTCGTAGCCTGAAACGCTTTGGTACATTAAACCCCACAAAACCAACCAACCAACCAACCAACCAACCAACCAACCAACCAACCAACCAACCAACCAACCAACCAACCAACCAACCAACCAACCAACCAACCAACCAACCAACCAACCAACCAACCAACCAACCAACCAACCAACCAACCAACCAACCAACCAACCAACCAACCGACCGACCGACCGACCGACCGACCGACCGACCGACCGACCGACCGACCGACCGACCGACCGACCGACCGACCGACCGACCGACCGACCGACCGACCGACCGACCGACCGACCGACCGACCGACCGACCGACCGACCGACCGACCGACCGACCGACCGACCGACCGACCGACCGACCGACCGACCGACCGACCGACCGACCGACCGACCGACCGACCGACCGACCGACCGACCGACCGACCGACCGACCGACCGACCGACCGACCGACCGACCGACCGACCGACCGACCGACCGACCGACCGACCGACCGACCGACCAACCGGCCGACCGACCGACCGACCGACCGACCGACCGACCGACCGACCGACCAATTTAGTAGCTGAGTAGCTGCGCTTGGTATTGTCCCCTCAAAATTCTCAAAACTTCCTTGGACTTAATAAGCAATTTCCGTCTGTATTTTATGCAATGAATATTGAGAAGGAGTCATATTATTAATGTCCAGTTCTTGAAAGCCTACTCAACAACGCTTCTGATGAGAAATTTTTGCTTTGTTGTTTTGACTCAATTCGGTAATAAGAAAATTTGAAAGGCACCAACTTTGTATGCTGACAGCCTTCAACTTCACATTATAACTTTACACCTTTTGTAGAAAACAGCTGCTTCCTCGGCTTGTTGCTGCTTTTCATGCATCGTCTAAAACTCAAGACCCTATGCGGATATCGTTATCAGCTGGAAAAATCTGATTGAAAGCAATGGAGGCTACGAACCTGCATTTATCAGCGTGGTGAAAGCGTGTGGCACGGAAATCGACTAAATCTTCAGCTTACTTAAGAGTATCAGGGTTGTCAAACAGTGCTTACTATCGATGGCATGAGCGACAAGTCGCAGGGCGAGAGAGAAAGCACTTCACCTGCACCCGTCAGAGAGCATGGATGATCGGGTGAGGCGCAGCTCCCCCTTTAACCGTCTATCTCCCCCCTAGGCGTCGGCCGGAATCAGTTTGCTTCTGGCGGCGGCCTGGGCTTGACGGATGACTTGCTTTAGGATTTGTTTTTCGTGGCTGTGTATTTGGCCTGCTGTTCTGTTTGTTTAAAAGAAAATACAAGAAGATGAAAGCTACACTAATGTAAGGCTGCACTACACTAACACAGGTGGCAGGATGCAAGAGCTTGTAATTGCAGTGCGGGAAACGAGATCTGACACACGTCCCTCCACCACGGACTCCTCGTGCAAGCCACAGTGACAGTCACTCCTGTGCTTCACAGCCAGTTGACTTCGGCCAGAGCGGGCTCGTTCCTGATATTTCATTGATGTTGCTGATGCTAATTGTTCAGTCTTTATAAGGTGCACAAACTGTGATGTTAAAGTCTGTTTGGTATGCTCAGAGAAAGAAAATACTCTATTTAAAAATTTGTTATGGTGACCGAGGAGAGGACGAGCTTGTTCAACCAGGTCTGTACTGGGGTGTGTAGTATGTTGAATTTCGCGCAGCAGGCAGTGTATGTTAAAGGCACATTGTTGGAAGGCCTTTCTCTGAACGTTGTCATAGTGTCTGTTCATGTTGAACGGTACCCACCCCCCTTTTGACGGGAAAGGCAAATGCATGACGCAAGGCTGGTGCGCGATGCCGCAGGCGAGCTGGGGAATCTGCTTAACTTCCGCAGTCTTATTGTAAACAAGGGGCCCACCAGGGAGGTATGCAGATAACCTCGAAGGCGAAGAATGTGTGCTAATTTTGAAGTGCCGTTATAGCTTATATGGAGTCATTCTATTACCTTTCCATGTTGTGTGCATTATGTACAAATCGATTCAATTGAAACGCCAGTTTGCACAGATTAATTTTCTGATTACTTGTTGAAAAAGACTTGGAAGATAAATTCCAAGGTCAAAAGTAGGTGATAATTATGTAAAAGCGTACTTATAACACATTTATGGTGTATGAAACAGTGCTGAACAAGGGTTGAGATGAAGCCTCAGTTTGCAAGCTGAGACAGCGTTTAGATTTTTGCTTGCAAACCAAAGTTCCTCCTCAATCCTTGTTCAGTGCTCTTTTGTACTGAGTAGCCATCTTATTTCTCTCGCTCTACCAAGTTTATGGTGTAAAATATTTTTCAATGCTCGTATTGTAGCTGCCTCTACTGTCTTCAAGCTCTTCAGCATTCCCCTTGCAGTGTTGCACGTTTTATTAGTGTACAAAACCTCTATTCACACATTGCCTTAACAATGCATGTGATGCTTAGTTATTTTATCGTCACTAGAATTTTGTAATCATTCAGCAATCATTCGGGGCACTTCAGCCTAGTATTTGTACACCATTCTCCTAGGAGCTGTTACCGTATTTAGCACAGAGCAAGACCGCTAGTAGTACACCATCGAGCTGGCATTTTTATCTTTGATGTGTAAGCATTTAGCACATTGCACCATGCATACAGTACCTAATTGTATAGGTAGCTTCAATATGTTTAAAGGAAATGGCTTCTTTGATCCCAATAATGTTTCTGCAATACCCATGTCAATGTTGTATGGTCATTGTACATCAAGGTAAGTGTGCTGATATGTACGGTGTCTCGTTCTCAATAAAAACACTCGAGTGAAATGCAGCCGCCAAGCAATAAGTGTTTTTACTGAATATGTCTGGTAGTAAAAAATCTTTGGTGGCATTTTCTGATTTCAATAAGCATCACCGACATTTACTACCTTGCTGTAACGCTACGCTTTTCGGTTTAAGCATGTTTACCACACAGCTGGTGACCACAGCCAACTGTGCCAAGCTGCAAGAAGATAGCAGAGAAGGGGCAGCAAGTTGCATTGAAATGCAATGATAACTTGGCATTGGTGTAAGCAGCCATGACTCCAGTGGGTAGTTACTGTCTTCTGCATACTCAAACAATGACATCCATTTAAGTCCGTCTTTTGCATTTTCTATTTTCTAGTATACAATCGAAGATCCATACCAACTAGCCCACAGTGAGGTGGTAAACATTCACAGGAATGCTGGCAACGTGTCACGGGGCTTTAAGCAAGCATCATTGTAACGACAGCCTTGCAGCTTCACAGTGATATAAAATGTGTTGATTACCTGCATAACGCAAGCGCTATGGTTTCTTAGGCAGGAAAGAGATTCAAACATTGAGTATTTGGTTACTGCTGCCATAATACTAAATTTGTACTGTAACATGCTTTCATATGCATAACTAGCCCGTCTTATGCATGCAGCTTCAGCGAATTCAGACAAACGATCACTCGCCGGAATACAAGTCAGCTTCTCTGCAAGGCTCGTATTCCATCCAAAATGTCTCGTTATCACACAACACTCTTCTAGTCCTTGCTGAAACGAAAAGAAGTAGGCGCTTTTTACAGCGTATTCACACTTTCGAGTAGCGAACGTGTCGTAGAGAGGGAGCGTAACGAATGGGCCGAAACCAGTCATGCTCCAGGAGCAAGGCGCTACAATCCCTTGTCCCTTCATCCTGCATTTTACATATAAAGGGGAAGTATATACAGCTCTTGAACTTTCGTCAGAGAACTTTCCTCTGTTCGTTTCTTTAAACATTGCGAGAGTGCGTACGAGTCCTTTTGCTTGGAAAACAAGCCTTGCAGAGAAGCCAACTTACAGCAAGTGGTTGATTGTCCATATTAATGCATATAATCACGATCGATGACCGGCGCGGGTTTTTAGAGCTTACCCAAGAAAACGTCGCAGGCGTTCAGCAGGCCTTCGTTCACCTTTCGGCGCACAGGAGTACCGCTAGACGAACGTGTCGTTTGGAGGCCTTGGTCTGGCGGGGCAGCGATGGTCAAATGTGCGCATGCTCGCGTCGCAGATCTGAGATAAAACAGGCACATTGCAAGTTTACAATAGCCCTCCGAACGTTTAGCCGAACACACGCAGTAAACACCAAAGTCTGCTCACTATAGCGATGTTCACAACGTAGAACAACTTGCCTAGCTACTTCTTTCCATATCACCCCGCGGTGCCTTGAGGGCAATCAGCGTTCTGCCCGATGGCTTCCGCTACCGGCGCACGTACCGCTGATCGACGCCTATGCGACGCAAACGATGTTACGTTCCCGGTGTCTCATAGCCAGCGCATCCGCAAGGAACACAGCCGCCATTTTCGCTCTACTCAAGTTGACTGGTTTTAGGGTTACCTCGTTTCGCTCACAATTTCAGTCAATGTTCAGCGCATGGGCAACGTCACCACTTTAGTCTTGTTCATGACGTACAACCGCAGTCACCGGTGAGATCTGTGATGACGCATAACTTCAATATGGCCGCCGACCAATAGGAGCGGAGCAAGGTGTGCGGTTTTAGACTGGTTTTGTATTGATAGCGTTACAGAATGTCCTCCCTGGAATGCCCACAATCGCGTATATGCTTCATAGCTCTTGTAAAGAAATGGTTAAAATGGGTAAATTAATAACCTCTGCATATTCAGTGCAACCAGGGTTTTTATATACACTGTAATCATTCCAAAAACTGTTTGGATTTAACAACAGAACACAATTTTAAGGCAAAAGCGTTTAATGTCTCATTATTGTCGATAGAAGGTTGTCAGCAGAGGTGTCACGCTTTCGAGAGCGAAAGTTCAAAATAAATTAATTAACCTTATCTCCACCGGTAATAGAACCCCCATCCCTTGGATCCCCGGCCCAGTGCTTTAACAACTGCGCCAAGTTCCGAATTTATTTTTTTTCTGACAAGGTATTTATTACACGTGGTTAAGCACAGAAATGGTTATGTATACACAGACTGTTTACACAGCACTGAGCCGTCGCAGAGCTGCACAACAGAAAACACAAAAGTCAGGCAAAGATAATCACCGTGTGACCAGCGGAAGCCAGTCAGGTTGAAAGTCAATTTGTTCATAAATGTCCTTCAGTTGCAGCATCATTCTGCTAAAATGGAGTCTAGGTCAGGGAACATGTTCAGCGTTGCGATCCAACATGCGTGTCTCCCACAAGCAATGAAGTCCACTAAGGAATAACATGTCATATGGCTCGCAATCAGATTTTGTAACAGCAAGATAACGCGCACTGTACAAATTCAGAAGAAAGTTTTTTTAGAGTTCTTTGCAGTACATCTGAAAAGAAAATTGCATCTTCGCAAAAATGTAACAGTGCTCAATTGTTTCAGGCACATCACGGAGACGGCAGTTTACAAAAGATACAAAAATATTTTTCCTATGGAGCCATGTGTTAAGAGGTAGGCTTGAGCGTGTAATTTAAAGAAAAAATTTTTGTGGAAAGTGAAATCTGGATTTTGCGCATCCTCTTCAGCACATCATGACCCTTAAGGCCAAAGTATAAAGAACGTTACAGTGGTGGCGGAAAAAGCATTGCTGTCATTTCCATGTATAGACTCTTGAGTAAAAGAGATGATAAGTACTCTTTCGAGAACCGTTCTGTGAAAAACCGCACCGAAGCATAAACTTCATAAATCCTAGTAACTGCGGGCGGTCAGTAAAATCTGAAGAAACCACAAAGTTGGGAAGCAAATTCTTGAAATTAATTTGCAGAAATGCTCTAATAATGGGATTTGAACAATCACGAAAAAAGAAGAAAAAGGCAACTAACTGCCTCACATACAGGTGCAATATGCCGAGCCCCCTTGCACAAACAGTTCTGAATAGGTTATCACGTCGAAATGGTTCAAAATTTGATGACCAAATAAACGTCACCAATATTCAGTGAAAACGCTGAATGTAATGTTTATCAGAATGGAGGAACTGAAGCCCGTAATAAATTTTGTTGCCAGAAACAGGTTGTAGGTCTGAGTCCAAGCAAAGATTGAAAGCCGATAGGGGACAAATGTATTAGCAAAACGCTGGACGACTGGAACTCACTCTTTCCAGTAATTTGTACTTGACATAGTTGCATGCAGTGAAACGCGCAGTAATTTGGGGGGCACACATGACCATTTCACACCTGCAAATAGGAGCTGTGTTGAACCCCACGAGCCAACCCAAAGGCCAGAACTGAAGTGATTCATCTGAGCACCAGAGATAATGCCAAATTGTTCTATGCTGGATATAACTTTCTCTATGTTTGGTTTGTCAGTGCAGATAAACGCAAGATCATCCGTACATGTAAGCACTTTAACCTTATTTCCAAAAGGAGAGAAGCCGTGGTTACTACTGTTGCGCAGAACGCTCAGACAAACTGGCTTCATGTAAAAAAAAAAGCAGCAGAAACATCGGACAGCCTTGCTTCACAGAAGATTTGATTGGCACGGGGCTTGATTGGTGGCCATTTGAAATCAGGCGATTCGAACAATGCTGCACCCCCTTCAGTACTACAAAACCAACACTCGCTCGCCCCAGAAGAGAAATCCGAATGAATTACGAACTCGATCAAATGCTTTTGCGAGGTCGACCTGAAGTAAAGCAATCTGATCATGAGAGCAGGATCACGATTCGAGGATTGTGCGTAATATGTACATTACATTGAATGGCATGACCCTTCAAGCCTCGTGAAAGCATTGGTAGGCTCTCCCCTGATGGGGCTGGTACAGGTCGGTCACCGCCGCTTGCGGTGGGGGCTAGCCTGCACAGAATTTTTATCTGCTGTAGGCCATCATTGCACACGCCACCGCTGGTGGTGGACGACGGCTGTTGCGGCGCGCGTCTTTCTTTCCCTCTTCCTTTTCTTTCTTCTCTATTTTCTCTTCTGTCTGCACGAGGCAGCGGAGGGGGCTCAGCTACAGAGCCAGTAGCAGGCCCGTGCATTTCCTTTCCCTTATTCCTACAGCCACAACAACAACAACAACAACAAAGGATTGGATTGATTTATAGGAAGGGAAAGGCAAGGTAACTGTCTCACTTGTTTCCTGTGGACTGATTTATTTATAGGAAGGAAAAGGCGCAGTAACTGTCTCACTTGTTTTTCTGTGGACACCGCAATCGCGCCGTAAGGGAAGGGAGGAAGATGGGAGTGAAAGTGGAAAGAGAGAAAGAGGAGCCGTAGTGGAGGGCTACGGAGTAATTTTTACCACCTGAGGATCTTTAACGTGCGCTGACATCGCACAGCACATGACGCCTCTTCTTTCGCCTCCATCGAAACGCAGCCGCCTAGGTCAGGTTCGAACCCGGGTACTCCGGCACAGTAGTCGGGCGTCTTACCACTGCACCACCCCGGCGGGGCTTTCCTGTGGACGCCTCAACCGCGCTGTGAGAGAAGGGAGGAAGATGGGAATGAAAGTGGAAAGAGAGAAAGAGGAGCCGTAGTGGAGGGCTACGGAGTAATTTTGACCTCCTGGGGATCTTTAACGGGCGCTGACATCGCACAGCACACGGACGCCTCTTCGTTTCGCCTCCATCGAAACGCAGCCGCCGAGGTCGGGTTCGAACCCGGGTACTCCGGCACAGTAGTCGGGCGTCTTACCACTGCACCACCTCGGCGGGGCCACCTCCGCTGCCTCGTGCAGACAGAAAAGAAAATAGAGAAGAAAAGGAAGAGAAAGACGCGCGCCGCAGCAACAGCCGTCGCCCACCACCGAAACGGTGGTGGGTGCAATGACGGCTTACAACAGATAAAAATTCTGTGGCAGGCCAGCTCCCGCCGCAAGCGGCGGTGATCCACCTGCCCCCGTGTGAGATCCTTCTATATACATTAACAGTCAGCATACGGCGAACACTGCCTTCACATTAGCAGGCCTTCCATGCCTTCCGGTTATTTTCAGGGAGACAATCTTGCCTTGAGAGCAGAGAGCAACTGGCCTTAGATGGGTGTCTCGTTCGAAGGACGTCGTCGGACGTTGCCATCAATAGGGCATCGAACGCTGTAGTTCCTCCTCAATATACGAAATAATCTTTCGCCTTTTACTAAAGATTACCGTGGGGAGGGACGTTGAGCAAATCGGCGAATTTTTGTGAGGCCCTGCCCGTTTAGGCGGGGCCCAATTATAAAATCCAAAATGAGAAAGTTTGTGTGCATACAATTTTGTAAACACTTGATCAAGCTGAAGCCTGCTTCAGTAGAGAGGAGCTTGAATACTCGAGATAGAACCTTTTTTTAAAAGAGCAGTTGAATACACGAAATAGAAACCTTTTTTAAAAGAGCAGCTGAATACATGAGATAGAACCCTTTTTTAAAAGAGCAGCTGAATACACGAGATAGAACCCTTTTTTAAAAGAGCAGCTGAATACACGAGATAGTCAAAAGCAATGAGAGGAACATGAAGGGATGTAGATGAGGCAAATGTTCGAACAAAAGCGAAAGATAGCGATTACCACGGCAACATAAAAACCAAGAGTATAGTTTGTATTTTTATTAGGAGATACTGTCAATCCCATATTAGGCATTTTTACAGGAATCGGTCACAAGTGCCTGCAGACATTTGCTCGCAAAGGCATTCATACAGAAGGGTAAACAAGATCTATTACAACAAATGAGATTTTAGGTGAGGCAATTGGGTTAAACGTCCTAAAGTGGCTCAGGCCGTGAGAGACGTCGTAGTAGAGGACTTCGGATTATTGACCACCTGGGGTTCTTAACGTCTTTAACGTGGGGTTCGTTAACGGGTTCTTTGACATCACATAGCACACAGGCGCCGGGCTTTTCGCCTCCATCGAAAAGCGGTGCCCGAGTTTGCTCCCTCATCCTGGGGCAAAACATGAGAGGCAAGCACATGAAATATATACATATATACATATACATGATCAAGATAACGTCATCCACATATCGACATTATCATAGATTCACATTATACATTACATCACTTCCTCGTGGTTGACAGTAAATATCTACCAGCAAGCTCACCAAATTTGTAGATCATAGTGTGAGGCCACCTACTGGTCTAAAGTGCTCCATTGAAAGAAACGAAACCCTGGATTCATTATTAGGCCAAAAACATACCTCGATTGTGACTTAATGCATCTGTCGAGTTCTTCTGGAATTGGGAAATTTAATGTAAGTGTCCTAATTTACTTTTATCTTGTTAAGCAGGATGAGACACAAATCAGAAGTTGTAGGATAGCAAGACTGGTTAGTGTATGAAGAACGATTTCGGACAGCATCTGTTTCGGTGAACTGGTGCACCTATATCGACTATATTTCGAGACTTTCAATAAAATAAGATTGCGACAGTATTTTATAACCAAATGAACTACCTATATTTCAATAACCATGCAGACTTTGTGATTATAGTCGGACTGACGTGTTAGAATTCTGCAGTGCTTTACAAGTTTCATTGGGAATTGAGGCATAACTCAAATTAGTTAGAATTTTCTCGAATAACTACTGTTTTGTTAATTATTGCATTTTGAATTTTTGTCAAATTTTGTTGGAAATGATGTTAAATTGATGTGAGCTTGAAGTTTAATTTACTCTGGGACAACTGCTGAACTGTGTGGGCCCTCAGGCACTCTGCAAGCTGTCCTAAAAGAGGTTTTTCGCCTGAGGGCCTTCAACTTCGTGTTGAAAATAAACTGAAAGAATTGAATTGAATTGACTGCAGATAAAACACACGGCTTTTCAGTGGACAGCTTCGAGCGTAGATATTTGGCTTTAGTGAGATAGAAACCACGCAACGTTCGCATATTCGAAGGTCTGGCGTATTATTGTCACATAAGCAATACACTTGACTTCCTTGGTAGAGTAGCGTAGAGCCCGTTTAATGAACATCAGCTTTCGCACTGCTTTTCTTGCCACATGTTCTACATGAGCCGTCCGTCCCAAATCTGACGACACCACAATGCCAGAGTAGTTATGGTCAGTCACAGTATTGAGGATGTACTGCCACAACCGTACGAAAAACATGCAGATTTATTTTTTGTTAATGACATTGTGACTGTGTTGGTCAGGTTGATGGTCATTTGCAAGGTTGGGCACAACTGGGATATTAAAATGAAAGTCAATGTTAAGAACAATGTGATATTCGCGGCTTTGTGTTTTCCTGCATAGGACGCGGTCGTCTACGAATAATCAAAACTTTTATTTCACTTGACAAATTATGTCGTTTACAAATATAAGCAACATGATAGACTCTAAAACGGAGCCCTGTGCTGCACCCGAAAGCAATGGCAGAATATGCCTAGCGTGGGCACGCACTGAACAAACTGGCGGCGGTCAGATATAACAACACCTGCTCCACTGAACAACTGGCCCATTCTCCAGACACTAAGAGAAGTTTATGTTAACTCCAAAACTGAGAATACATATTGATATGCACACTCTCCAGTTTAAGCTTTTTATTTATTGGAAAATACAGCAGGCCAATATTTTAGCCCATGCTAGAGGGGCAATACAAAACATTCAATGCTTCACAGATAAAAAAGATACAATAAATAGACAGTTCTGGCGGTTGCAGTCATTAACCAAAAACAACAAAATACAGCACTTGTTTACTCATGAAAATGCTCCCCTAGAGCTTTACTAAAATTGGGAGGCTAGAAAATGGTCTCACGAAAACAGTTCCAATCGGCAACGGTCCGTGGAAAAACGTTTTGTAGCAGTTGGCGTTGGTACGTATGAAGAATATTCTTTACTTCAATGAACTCCGTAATTTATTTTAAAAGTATACGTTAAAGAGTTTACAGCGATTGCATGCCACAGAAATCGGTCTATAGTTTGTCTGGAAAGAGAGATCACCTAATTTGTACATTGGCACAATTTTTCGTTCCTCTGGGAGGCATTGTCAAAAGATTGATTTATTGTAAAGTATACATAAATATTTTCTTATGGGTTCAGGACAACCTTTTAGAAACAGTTTGGCATTCCATCTGGAGAACTGCTCTTTTTTTGTTTTATATTTAAAACCACTGCAAATACTCCTGCGTCGGTTATAAATAGCGCGGCAAACGGATCGTACTGCTCCATGTTTTCCCTCCAAAAGTATACGGGATGCCGTTATCAGGCGTAAAAACGGGCTGGAAGGACACGTAAACACTTCCACTGGTTTCTTCTCTTTGGTCGGTGATAACGGTTTTGAGGAGTCATCTTGTATCTGATTTATCGCCAGTATAGCGATGATTTAGTAATAGGTTATACAGAATAAAAGAATGCATAGTGCATAGGACATGTTCTGCGCAATCAACTTGTTCCATGCATGTTGTACAGCCAGTGTTCTCGTATACTCATTTCATTTACTCTGTTGTATACTCTGTGACTTACACATATCGTATAGTCAATTCCAATATCTTGTGGCAACGCGTACATCGACCAAACCTGCCGATGTAGCAATATAATGTACGGAGCACAGAAACGGTATTTCGTGTTCATCGTCGCGTAGCCTGCCAGTGCATCGCCTCAAATGCGACAGCAATTGAAAATGGTTCATTGTTTTGAACCGATGATTATTCTGAAAGCTGCCATAATAAAGTTACATGCGAATAGGTGAAGCAGCCCTGATCGAGAAAGGTGAATGTGTAAGCACAGCCTCCGTTTCCCTTTCTAGCAAATATATAGCATTCATCTCTGTTTTTCCTCTATTTTATCTTTGATTTTAGTGGCACTATTTACATGCCGTCATTTCAAATATTTACTTTTTTATTTTTAAATCTATTTCTGTCTAGTTTTCTTGCTTTTTAAGATCAAAATTTATCGCACTAAGACCTCCAGTACCTTGCTTCTAAAATTAGCCTTTAGCCTACGTATCCATGTGATCAGCATTGTTCGAATCATTCTTAGCTTTTTTTGTTTTTTTTTTTTGCTGTGTTAATAGCTGGCGTTCGCTTTCGCTCGACCATTTGCATCATCTACGTTCTTTCATGTTTCCCTCGTTTTTGACTGTCTGCATGTGTGTCACCGGAAATAGCCACCCAAAAAGGACACATAACATAGTACGGTGTGTGTCGTCTCATCCTAATATATTGTTACGTGTTAAGAAGGAAGAGGAAAGAGAAGTGTGCGCGCCCGTTCGGCCTTTGTCTTGTGGCACTTGTGTCGTCCCCGCTAGCCGTGTGTACCCAGCGTACTGAACCGACTAGAACGTCTCAGTCGCGACGCTAAGGGCGTAACATTGTGGTGGAGAAGCCGGGTAACGATCCCTGGCGCTACACACAGCACCGACACAACTGGAGCCTCGCCGGAGTCGTCGCCTTGCGGGCCTCGAACCGCAAACCAGCGCCATGCAATCGGCCGATGACCCGCAAGCAGCCCGCGATGACGCGGTGATCCAGGCTGAAGACCGGCCTGCCGGCGCTGCGAACAGTTCTTCGCATCACTATCGGGAGTCTCGGACTGTCGCGGGAGCGGCAGGCGAGGACGTTGACGAGTGGTTGACCCACTACCAACGGGTCAGCCGCTACAATCGATGGGACGCCGCCGCTAAGCTCGCAAACGTGGTTTTCTTCCTAACCCATACCGCTCTTGTTTGGTTCAAAAACCACGAAGACTCACTTACCACCTGGGACCGTTTCGTTATTGAATTGCAGCAGTGCTTCGGCGACTGTCTTGCACGAAGGAAGCGAGCTGAACGCACGCTTACGCACAGAGCTCAGCTACCTGGGGAAACATGCACAACTTACATAGAGGAGGTCCTGAAGCTATGCAAAACTGCAAGCGCTAATATGACCGAGGAAGAGAAAGTAGGGCATCTTCTGAAGGACATCGCAGATGATGTTTATAATTTTCTAATTGCCAAAGGTGACGTGAACGCCGTCTGTGATGTAATTCGGCATGTTCGCACATTCGAGACATTGAAGACTCGTCGCATAACGCCAAAATTTGGGCGGCTTGCCAACGTTCCATCTATGGCGAGCATTGAGACAACTTCATGGACTTGTCGTCGACGATCCGGCAAATATTTCGCGAGGAACTGCAGCGGTTTGAGCCCCCTGTACGGTCTCCATCATTTTTGCCCTCTGACGTTGTCAGCTCTCGAGGGCCTCCCTCCTTGCTCCCTTCGATGCCCGTTGTGAATTCTATCAATACGGCACACGCGGACGCTTGCTCCAACAGCCCGACGCCAAGGTTCGATAGCCCTGGTCACCCGCCTCGCTACGACTCGCGCCCGACTAACTTCTTGTCGCACTATGATCAGCACTATGAGTACCATCCTCAACCACCACCTGCTCGCTATTTCCGACGTCCAACCCGAAGACCTGAAGATGAGTTTCGCTACCCAATGCACCCTGTCTCCTCGGAGCCCTCCAGGGAACAAGTTTTTCGTCGCACAGCCCCCGTGTGCCGACGCTGCGGCATTGAGGGGCACATAGCTCGATACTGCCGCAGCCGCCCACTCACCCGTTACGATCGGCCCGTCCAAAATGCTCCGCCACGTAACGGTTTCTACGACTCTAATGGGCAATGGCCCCCATCTTCGTATGAATATCCCCAGACCACTCGACCGCGCACACTTCTCTTTCCTCTTCCTTCTTTCTTCCTCCGTGCTCTGTTTGAGAACAAGTCCGTAAGAATATCATCGTTGGTAGGGTAATGCTAAATGATGTAGCGTGATACTCAGTTAAAGTTGTAACGTGTGTAGTAATGCCCAATCAAGTGAGCTTATATGTGGGCAGGCACACAACATAAAGTTGGAAAATTGTTTTCATATATAGCGTCATGTGAACGTCGCAACTACATTCTAATCGTGCGATCCTATAAATAAGTCACAATAAGAAGATGGTTACGTTTGGTTTTCTGGGATTTAACGTCCCAAAGCGACTCAGGCTATGAGAGACACCGTTGTGGAGTCGACTGCCTCGTTTCTTTAACGTGCACGGACATCGCACAGCACACCGGTGCCTGTCTTTTTGACTGCGCCGAAGAGCGGCTGCTGAGGCCGGGATTCGATCCCGCATCTTTATAAACAGTATACTGGCGCCGTAACCACTGCGCTACACCGGCAAGGTTCGCAGTAAGATGTGACCATAATTCAAGACAACTTAATACGCCACACCGAAGTCACATGACAAAGAAATCTCACATGATTCAGGATGACTAGCAAAAAGTTATTACCCAACTCCGGAGTAACGTGATTCCGGATGGCGTGATGCTAGATTCACGTCTGCATTACTGAAAGGATGCCGTCACCCCACAATCACGTGAATAGATGGCGTGCAAAAAAGTAAGGGCGTCAGACATGAGATGTCGATAAGCATCAGGTGATGTTTACAAAATTGTATGCACACCAACGTTCTCATTTTGGATTTTATAATAGGGCCCCGCCTAACGGGCAGGGCCTCACAAAAATTCGCCGACTTGCTCAACGTCCCTCCCCACGGTAATCTTTAGTAAAAGGCGAAAGATTATTTCGTATATTGAGGAGGAACTAGAGCGTTCGATGCCTTATTGATGGCAACGTCCGACGACGTCCTTCGAACGAGACACCCATCTAAGGCCAGTTGCTCTCTGCTCTCAAGACAAGATTGTCTCCCTGAAAATGACCGGAAGGCATGGAAGGCCTGCTAATGTGAAGGCAGTGTTCGCCGTATGCTGACTGTTAATGTATATAGAGGAATCATACGCAGAAAAATTAGCAGCGCGAAATATACCAGCACGGAACGTTGCCATAGTCTCAGCGCCCGCCGCAGTAGTGCTGTGCGGTGGAGAAGCCGATAGCGCGGAGTGTATTCTCAATCGTCCGGTTGAAACTTATCGCATGCAAACAACTTTCCGATAGCTGAACCGTTTCAAGCAAGATAGCCCGACAGTGACGTGAAATTCGCGCGAATCCATGTCTCTGTATAGCAAGACAACATGCTTTGCTGTCACAAGCACAAGACAGCGATTGTGTGTTGATTCCCTTTTCCAGGGTATACGCAGCGGGCAGGCTTCGTGCACTTGCGCGGGAACACACGCTCTCCTTGTGGAATTCTGACCAGTTTGCGAACTGCCGCTTAAAATCCCTGGACCCTGACCTGAAGCTCCGGCTTCCACCTGGCCTACCGCGATGTGGAGAAACTTTGCTGTGCCGGCTGTGTGTTGGTGTAGCATTTACAAATTCTTATTCTTTTGTGATAGGGCAAATAGCCCTGCATGTACAAACTGCGGGTGCGACGAGAATATAGGCCACATTCTTTGTGAGTGCCCCATATACAGCGAGGAAAGAGAGTGTCTATGCCGTGCTCTGGAACATCTAGAGGGACGCCCACTTACTGAAATTAAAATCCTATGTCCCTGGCCACGGCCAACGCCACCTATTTTGTGTTGGCCCAGCCCCATTAGGAGAATACTAACGCAGCCGCCGAGGTCGGGTTGGAACCGCAAGCCTCGTGAATGCACTTCATAATTCCCCTTGTATACCAAGAGGATGATAGTGGGATTCCGCAATTGGCAGATACTGCGCCCTTTCTTTCCTGAAAACGAAATGAACGCCGGTGAATTTTGATGCGTTCAATGAAATGCTGTCTCGTCAGGTGTGGACGTCACCAGGCGATTCGTGCATATACGACGCTTATCCGATGGTGGCACCAGTGTTCTGCTTTGTCTATAATTTTCGACTATTAACGCGGTAGCGTTAAGGACCTCGTGTCGCAGAAAAGCCGGTGTCGTCGGCGTCCAGTGAGCGATAAATCCTGGCATGCACTTCATAAATAAACATGCACTTCATAAAAAAAAAGCAAGTTCTAAGATGGGCTGGGTGGGAATCGAACCAAGGTTTCCGGAGTGTGAGACGGACGCTACCACTCAGCCACGAGGTTTTTTTTTTTTTCTTTATTTCCTGACCTAGGACGTACACAAAAAGACACATGTGACATCAATAACATGACAAAATAAAAGATCAAGCATTGACTTAAAGCTTCGGCCTTCCTTAGCTGAAGTTGTCGGATTAAAAATCCCTCATATGTGACAACCCTTCAAAACTAACCAACCATTCTGACTCTAGTTTTAACGCTTTCTGTTCATCCACATATGCCCGTATGCTCTCTCTAAAGAGCTGTCTCGCTGAACGTGCATCGACGTCACCATGCTCTACAGCCATTCTGCTTTTCCATATGCTGTGGAGAGCCAGTAGCATCAAAAGATCCAACGGTGTATCATTGTTCGCTTCTACTGGCAAGAATCGAATACCATGTGGGCTTATGGGTAGTTCCTTTTTAAGCGTCCTCTGGAGCACGTCCCATAAAAATATGGCGTCCCAGCATTCGAGAAACACGTGTTCAATCGTCTCCTCTTTCCTGCATATTATGCAGTGGACACCCCAGGGTACAAAAAGCCCTTTCTGTTCCTTCCATTTCTTTACCTCCAATGTTCCAGTGTGCAGCTTAAAAAAGAACGTTTTCATCCCTGCCGGCACCATCATCCTCTTCACTCTTTTAAGAACATTTTTGCCCCCGGTAGACGAGTACACAGCTCTGTACAACGGTTCTGGAAGCACCACATCGCACAAGTCTTTATACAGTTTTTTCCGGTTTACACTCCACAAATAGTCTAAAGTAAACCGCACCATCAAGAACCTGTACGCCAAGACCACTTCCCTTAGATACCCGTGGACACCTCCTGACATGCGGTCAGAAGAAACGACAATTCCCGGGAGAGCTTGACCCAGGCGTAACTGACAGACCGTACGAAGAAATGGATTTTTCACATTCCTCAAAAACATGAAACGATTGACTAACTGGCGCAGAAACAGATGTGCCAAACCAAGCCCGCCGTCCTTCACCCGGCGGAAGAGATTTGTCCGACTTGTCCGTTCCCACGAAGACCCCCACACAAAGACGGCAAAGATACGATGCATCTTTTGGACATTAGCTCTTGAACAATATAACACTTGAAGCACGTACCAAACTTTTGTCACTAAAAACAAATTACAAATCGTGGCCTTCGCAAACACCGACCACTGCCATCCATTCCATTTGTCCACTCTATCTTTCAATTTACCGACTTTGTTTTTCCAGTATGGGTCACTGTCCCGATACGATTCAAGAGGGGCACCAAGGTAGCTGACAGGGTTGGTAACAAATTTCATGTTAGCAAAAATGCCTGGGGTCGCTGGCCAGTCACCGTGCCAGAAGCCCAGGCACTTGCCCCAGTTAACAGCACTGCCGCTTACAGCGCAAAAATCTTTTACAGTTTTCACAACTTCTACGATGCTTCCGTAGTCTACACAAAACATCGCGACATCATCGGCATAAGCCAAAAGCTTCACTTCTGCTTGATGCAGCTTGAAGCCCCGCATTTTCTCATGCTTGATAATGCTTAAACATAAGGGTTCAAGATAGATACAAAAGAGAAGAGGTGAAAGGGGGCAACCTTGACGAACTGAGCGTTGGACAGCAATACTGTCACCGACAGATTTGTTCACAATTAGTCTAGTTGTACAAGCACTGTAAGCCATAGCCACACCTTCTCTGATGACGCATCCGACCTTGACATAGTCTAATATACACAAAAGCAAGTCGTGGGGCACTCTATCAAAAGCCTTTTCAAGATCTATTTGGAGCATTGCTACTCCAAGTCCACCAGCATCGCAACATTCAAGAATGGCCCTCGCGATGTGAATGTTCATAAAAATGGACCTGTCTTTAATACCGCATGTTTGGTGGTCTCCAACAATATCTTTAATAACTGTTTGCAGTCTTTTAGCTAGTATTTTCATAAAAATTTTATAGTCGACATTGGTTAAACTAATCGGCCGGTAAGAGGTAACACTGCGTAATTGACCTCGGTCCTCCGTTTTGGGAATTAGCACAGTATGAGAAGATGCAAAGGACGGCGGCAGCACATTAAGGTCATATGCTTCATTATACACTTTTTCCAGTACCGGCGAGAGAAAATCCTGGAAAGCTTTATAAAATGCGGCGCTAAGTCCATCAGGGCCAGGCGATTTGCCGGGGTTCAAATTCCCAATAGCGCATTTCACTTCGTCCTCCGTGATGGGGGTCTCTAGCACACGTGTCGTCTTTTCGTCGAGTTGTGGCATTAAAGGCAAATAAACTCTCTTGAAACTCTCGATATCAACTGCACATCGTGCGAACTGCTGACGATAATGCTCGAAGAAAGCTTGCTGGATTTCTTTCTTTTCATTGGTAATGGTCCCTTGGTATTCAATTTCATCTATCTGATTCCTTCGAGCGTGCCACTTTTCTGTGCCTAACGCCCTTTTTGTCGGACCTTCCCCCTTATCAGCCGTTCGGCTCTAGCTCTGACAAGGGCACCGCGATATCGGTCAGCGTCGAGTAGTTCAAGCTTGCCCTTAAGGGCTCGTATGTCGTCTATGAACAAACCGGGGTTATTGCTTTCCACATCGATTAGACGCTGTAGATTCACGCGAAGGGACCTTTCTTCGGCCCTTTCTTGTCTGGCTATAGCGCTCGATCTTTCCAATGCTGTCATTTTGACATTCTGTTTAAAAACCTCCCATTTATCCCCTAACTTTGTTACGCCTTTGTCATTTATATTTGCTATATGCCTTTCAACGTCGGCTTGGAAACTGTCATCAGATAATAATTTTGAATTTAACTTCCACATTTGCCAGTCAAATCCTTGACTTTTAGTTTTGTTCCCAGCGATAGTGACGGTGACCAAGCAGTGATCGCTGAACGATACTGGCTTAACGTGGTATTCGTGGCATACAGGCACCAGATCAAGAGATATGTACATCCTATCGAGTCGAGCGTGGCTAGAAGCCTGGAAATGAGTGAACTGTGCCGCTCGTCCACCCTCCAGACACCCAGCCACATCAACAAGGTTAAACTCATTTACCAATTCTGCGAGAACACAGATGCTGGCATCACTATGCGGCCTTCTACTCGTTTTATCTGATGCGGAGAGTACACAATTGAAGTCTCCCATTATCACAGTTAGCCTTTCAGAGTTGCAATACTGACGAATACCTTCAAAGAAATCGCGCCTTTCGCCCACGCTGTTCGGTGCATAAACACAAATGATGCGCCATTCGTATGAATACAGCACGAGATCGCAAACAACGAAGCGGCCATACGCACAAGTCGTGACAGCTTGAATTGTGACACCAAGGCACTGACGCACAAACAGCACACAACCAGCCGCTGCTCCAACTGCATGACTTACAACGGCATTGTACCGCTTTCAAGCATCGAGCCACGAGGTCGATGCTTGAAAGCGGTACAAAAGTGCTTCCAGTGAATGCGATGTTGCCTTAGAAACATGCCGTAGAACGTTACATTGCAGTGTATATCAGTAATTATGAGCATGTTACTTACAGAAGTCTCAGTTACACGAGTAGCAAAGTACGTTTCCGCTACATTTCTTCTGCGCACATGCAGAGCCATCTTGCGGCAAACACAGAAGAACCCCTCCTCGCAATGTGCGGCGCTGCCCCGACACGTGGCGCGCCACTCGCCCCTGACGTTTCGCCGTGCACCCTCACAGGTTGTAGAATCAAGCGTCTTTCCTTTCTTTAGATCACTATCTTCGCTCACCCGCTTCTCCCCTTCGGGCCGCGTGGGTACCGGTGCGAGGATGCCCCAATACCCTTGCGTTTAGTAAGTTTTCTCGACGAGGTGCAATAACGCTATCGCGTTCCACTCTTGAAGGCGAAGCTTAAGCGTCCTCCAAATTTTTTCTGTGTAATTTAATAGACGTTCGTCCATGCTCTGGCAGTCGGGCGGCTCCACAGTTACCCGTAAGTAGAGACCTCGGGCTAACTCGTGTGCCTCCTCGTTACCAGGGGCAGACCAACACCCTCTTGACTAAGGCCCTTCCACGGAGGTCGTGACGTCACGCCAGTTGCCCCAGGCACCCCGGACGCCGCTCTCGGCCGCCTGGCGTTCGCGTTAAATCTGTCGCGGCTGCTTGTTATGACACCCAGGTGCGCGTCTGTTGCAGTTTTTCTTTTGCGTTCGGTAATTATTAAGGGAGCTTGACTAACACTGGAGTATAGTTTTTTCGCACCACCGCGGCACGCACCGCCAATATCTAAGGCAACTTTTAGACTTGTAAACAGCGTTCTGAATTAGAGTCGCAAATGCTTTTATACATATGGTTTGATTGACAGGAAGGGTTAGAACTGACCAATTTCCTTTCTTGCTTAACGTCTTCATTTTTCTGTCTGCAGCTTTTGTTGGTTTTTTGCGCTGCACTTTGAATATGATCGTTTCACATTTTACAAAAGTTGTTAAAAATGACGTTTGTTGCGGCACGTACTACATGCGCACTAGGGTTTCTAGTGTGTGACCATTTTTACAGGTTTCCAAGGCGGCATCTCGCCGAAATGAAATGCCTACGGGGCTAGCTTGCCACCAGATTTGTATCTTGTAGGCCGTCATTTCACACGTCACCGCTTCGGTGGTACGGCATGGCCCTACGAGGCTGGGACTGGTTCAAGTAAGCTGTGCAGTTCGGGTAAATAGGTGGTACGGCATTGGACACCAGATGAAACCTGTCACTGTCAATTGTCAGTCTTTGCTGTTGCTGCATCAGCGTGTGATAGCTTCTTCATTAGGCCTTTCTCTTGGAAGTGAAATTCACAAACTTACGCAATGTATGAAAAATATGTAGTCACTTATTGCTGGTATATGGACACACTATTACATAATTTGTGTGTTGTTAAGCAGTTCAGCACAGTACTGCATACTTCTGTTCATTCTCCCTGGCCTGGTAAAATTCACTAAAACTGCCAGTCTTTTCACGTCAAACATTATTTAAGCACTACCTGACCTTCTGGTCAACCACGTGGGACATGAGGAGTACGGCATAAACTTCAGTTTCTCACAATTTATTGCACATTGGGTGAGAAATACTTCCGCGGGATGACTCTAATCCACGATTCATTTCTTGGAGGAAGGCAGCAGAGCAGGTAACAACACACAACATAAGAAGCACACACAAACACAAACACAAGGACAACGCTTCATTCCTAATGGCATCCTTTGGAAACGCGAGAACACGCACCTTGGGACCAGTGTCACAGTTCCCGCGACACCCACGAACACAACACCGCTCCATGTTAGGCCACGTCAAGTGTAGTCCTGCTCAACACCATATCCTCCTTTCAAGCACCGGTGATGCTGGTCACACTTCAATATTTTGCAAGTACTCATACATGCAAAAATGCATGCACACAGTTGAAAGCACACTTGAGTGTGGGAAAGCAACCCAAAAATAACGTCAACGCGTAGCCGTGCAGCACCAAAACTAACCACGGGAGTAGGCAGCGACAACTAAAATGTTGATATTCAGTCTCTCAAACATTTTAGCTCGAACCTGTTTCCGGGAACATTCGGAGAAAGCCTTTATTGGCTCATACTGTCGTCGAACAAAGCTGTCCGGGCGAGCGGCGCACCTGATTGGTCGATAGAGAAGTGACATCATTTGCCACCAAAATTGAAGCGACCAACCAGAAGTCTCATTTTGTCTAGACTTCTTGCCATCTGCAATCCCACACTTGAACGCGCGCCAAGGAACGCCACGCGACAGGAGCGATGGTGTACCGTGGAAATGCCAAAGCTGTTGGGAGAAAAGGACACTAGTGTGACGTAGACGGGTGAGGAGAGGAGGATGTGAGCAGGCCTTGTAACATTCGAGAAGGTGTTGGGCAGACGCGTGCGCTGGTTGGTTGGTTGGTTTGTGGGGTTTACCGTCCCAAAGCGACTGAGGCTATGAGAGACGCCGTAGTGAAGGACTCCGGAAATGCCGACCACCTGGGGTTCTTTAACGTGCACTGACATCGCACAGCACACGGGCACATTGCTTTTTGCCTCCATCGAAAAGCGGCCGCCGAGTCCGCGATTCGAACCCGCGTCCTTGGGAATAGTAGTCGAGCGCCGTAACCACTGCGCCACCCCGGCGCTGGAGTCCATATTAAGTTGACTTTTGTATGAAGCTCTTTCCGGTCAGGAGTTTCACCGCTTCCTGTGCGATTCCAGCCCTTTGCATAATTTTAGATGGCTGTTTAGTGGTCACTAATTGTGAATTTTGCTTTTCTATAAGGAGGGAATTACATCCACCCGGCCTGGGTTTATCACGCCCAGAAAGATGAGAGACAGGAGGACAAATGTAAGCAATGTGGGAAGAGAGAGACCCTCAACCACGTATTTTGCAATGCGCTAGCTCCGCAGGGACAAAGCCAAAAATATATGTAGAGAAGCCGGGGAAACCCTTCTGCGGAGCGTGGACCCAACTGTTCAGAAGCAAGCCATCCGCCCGGCGGAAGAGGCCGTAAGGAACCAAGACCCCTTTTCCTGCCTCTATTCGCGGAGATCCCGGCCCCAGTTCCCTTGGTCTGCATGCCGGGGGCGGGGAGTAGGGGGCCTTCATTCTGGTGGAAATATAAGTTAACACACACACGCATCCGTATACAAAGCTGACCCCGCCGGGCGTCCGATACAGACGTCCGTGCGGCGCCTTTCATTTGCCGCTTCCTCGAACGCCGCACCATACAGCAAACAGACGCAGATCCATATATCTAGGAGGCATTAATATAGCAGGCATCAGCGGTGTTTTAAATGGATTTAAAGAATAGAAAGCGGCTCAGTATTTGTCACACTTCTCCATGGATGCGAGTACTACGCCGCAAAGGAAGGGAGAAAGGTGGGAGTGAAAAAAGGGAGGGAGATAGAGGTGCCGTAGTGATGTGCTACGATCCATCGCGCTATAATGGCTTTCGCCTTATCGCACTTTAGTGGTCCAAGGTGCCCTCTAGAGTTTTTTAAAAATCAAGCTAAGTTAACAACCAAGAAATTCAATTTGGCAGGACTCTGGTGAGGGCGGACGTAATCTGTAGAAAATGTTTTGCCTAACCTGGTTTCAAGCTTATGGATTCTATGAGATGCCTTTAAAGCGTTTTGGAAGCTATAATGGAATCGTACTTTAAAAGTGCAATGTCAAGGCGCAACATTATTTGCTGAAACTAATATAAATGGGTGCTGAAGTGTCTGTTAGTAGTTAGAAGTTGTCATCTTCCAATACAAGATGTCGCAGCTTTTGGGAAGGACAGGTTGTTCAAAGCAATAGAAATAAATTGGCTACTAATATCACATGGCGTAAAGTATATTATTAAAGGTGTTTAGTATTAAAGGCTCATCCACTCGCTCGTAAAATATCAGCATTAGAAAAAAAATCAATTAACAGGTTTTAAACGCCAGTAACACAAAAAGTGACCTTACTGTTCACAGCACCTTTGTATCCTTACTAAACTAGAAAAATACCAGTGAAAGTGTAGCAGTTGATCGATCCGCAGATCGATCGGTATTTAAAGCAGGTCTATTGTACGTACTTTCAACCGACCGCTTATCGTCTTCGCCCTGAATTTGTCTCCTCAAAGACTCTAATAAAAAATGATCGGTTCCGAGAAGAACAGTTATGTTGAATAATGCACAACTTAGCGAGCTACCAGGGTTGTTCAGGGCACCCCTTACTTTTTCTGTCTGATCGGCGCTAATAATCAACCAAGTTCAACAGTACGCCGTCAAGCGTCTCCTCAAGGAAGTTAAAATGGCCTGCGTCCACGGAATGGTTTCCTACCGGGCCGTGCTTTACGCGAATCTGAATTATAAGGATAATAACTAATTGCAAGCATAGCAACAAGGAACATACCCGCCGTGGTCGTAAGCGGTGTAGCGATGAGTCCATTTCTTTGCCGATAGTACGTCGTGCTCTTGCGGTAGATCAAGATGAGCAGCTTGACCTACCGCAAGCTACTGTATGCGATAAGGGACAAGGCGGGCAACGTCACCACTAATATGGAAAAGATAGTCAAAGTAGCCGAGGAGTTCTATACAGATCTCTACAGTAGCCAAAGTAGTCAGCACCGTAATGAGATTGACGGTAGGGAAAAACAGTCAGACGTTCCACCAGTGACGAAGGACGAGGTCATGAAAGCACTAGAAACTATGAAAAGGGGGAAATCAGCTGGAGAGGATCAGATAACTACAGATTTGCTGAAGGACGGGGGGGATATCGTGCTGGAAAAACTGGCCACCCTGTATATGCAGTGTCTTGTGTCATCGACGGTACCGGAACTATGGAAGAATGCAAACATTATCCTCATTCACAAGAAAGGGGACTCTAAGGACCTTACAAATTACAGACCAATCAGCTTACTGTCTGTTACGTATAAGGTATTTACAAAGGCAATCGCTAATAGAATCAGGACAACCTTAGACTGCAATCAAGCAAAGGATCAAGCAGGGTTTCGGAAACGGTACTCTACTATCGATCATATCCATGCCATCAATCAGGTGATAGAAAAATGCTCGGAATATAACCAGCCTTTATACATAGCATTCATTGATTACGAAAAAGCATTTGACTCAGTTGAAACCTCGGCGGTGATGCAGGCATTGCGAAATCAGGGGGTAGACGAGCCGTACGTGAAAGTGCTGGGAGATATATATAGTGGCTGCACAGCAACCATAGTTCTGCATAAAGAAAGTAACAAAATTCCCATAAAGAAAGGTGTTAGGCAAGGAGACACAATCTCCCCAGCACTATTCACAGCTTTTTTAGAGGAAGTATTCAGAGACTTGGAATGGGAGCAGTTAGGGATAAGGGTAGATGGAGAGTACCCCAGTAATCTGCGATTTGCTGATGACATTGCCTTGCTAGGCAATTCGGGGGATGAACTGCAAATAATGATTGATGACCTAGACAGAAAAAGTAGAAAGGTAGGCTTGAAAATCAATATGCAGAAGACTAAGGTAATGTTCAACAGCCTCGGGAAGGAACAGCAGTTTACATTAGGTAGCGAAATACTGGAAGTAGTAGGCGAATATGTCTACTTAGGACAGGTAGTAACCCCAGATCCGGACCATGAAAAGGAAATAAGAAGAATAAGGTTGGGATGGAGCACATTTGGCAAGCACTCGCAGATTATAACTAGAAGCTTACCGGTATCGCTCAAGAGGAAAGCATACAACAGTTGCATCTTGCCTGTACTCACCTAAGGGGCTGAAACGTGGAGGCTAACCAAGAGAGTTCTACTTAAGTTGAGGACCACCCAGAGGGCTATGGAACGAAAAATGGTAGGGGTAACATTAAGAGATGGAAAGCGTGCAGAGTGGGTCAGAGAAATAACTCAAGTTACTGACATTCTAGTAGAAATTAAGAAGAAATGGACATGGGCAGGACATGGAGTGTGAAGAGAGGATAACCGATGGTCGCTGAGGGTAACAAACTGGATTCCAAGAGAAGGAAAGCATAGCAGGGGGCGGCAGAAAGTTAGGTGGGCGGATGAGATTAAGAAGTTCGCAGGGGTCAAGTGGATGCAGCTAGCACAGAACCGGGTTAAGTGGAGAAATATGGGAGAGGCCTTCGCCCTGCAGTGGGTATATTCAGCCTGATGATGATGATGACGAAGCTGCTCAGATTAAATTGTATAATCAGTGAGGTGCGCTTTAATGCTGTTTTTCTCTAGGTAATGACGTACGACCCCTTCATGGATCACTGCCTTGTCGTGGCGGAGGGGCCTGCAAAACTCGATGAAGTCGCGAGCTCTGCTGTGTAGGGCCACCCAAGATAGACAGGGCACGGCAGAGAGTTCTGACAAAATGTTATTCACTGGAGAAGGTAATGGCAACCCACTCCAGTATTTCCTGCCAAGAAAACCCTATGGCCAGTCACAACACCATTAATGATATGGCGCCGAAGATGAGCTCCCCAGGTTGGAAGGCGTCCCACATGTTACTGGGGATGAGCAAAGGGCGATTCCTAGTAGCTCCAGGACAAATGAAGCGGCTGGGCTAAAGCCAAAAGGACGCTCAGTTGTGGATGTGTCGGGAAGCGACCGGAAAGTCCGATGTTGCAAGGAGATGTATCACATAGCAACATGGAATGTAAGATCTATGACGCAAGGTAAACTGGATGCCGTCAAGCGAGAAATGGACAGATTGAGCACTGATATCTTGGGTATCAGCGAGCTCAAGTGGACCGGAATGGGAGAATTTAACTCCGGCGACCATTATGTCTTTTATTGTGGGCACGAATCCGAGAGAAGGAACGGGGTCGCTCTCATAGTAAACAGAAGAATGGGCAAAGCAGTGCTAGGGTACAACCCCAAAAACGACCGAATGATTTCACTTCGGATCCAAGGTCACCTTTTCAACATAACAGTTATCCAAGTCTCTGCACCGACCACTACTGCTGAAGAAGCTGACGTTGAGAGATTTTATGCGCACCTACAATGCCTTTTAGACCGCACCCCATCATCAGACGTCGTTTTTCTCATAGGAGACTGGAATGCTCAGTTAGGGAGTGAAGAAATATCCGGAATTACAGGCAAGTTCGGTCTTGGTGAGCCAAATGAAGCTGGGCAGAGGCTAGTAGAGTTTTGTCAAGAAAACAACCTGACCATAGCGAATACTCATTTTCAACAGCACAAGAGGCGCCTGTACACATGGACTTCACCGGACGGTCTGTACAGGAATCAGATCGATTATATTATTTGCCGGCAGAGATAGAGAAGCACTATACCAGCAGTGAAAACAAGGCCTGGGGCCGACTGTAGCACCGATCATCAGCTTCTTGTTGCCAAAATTAAGCTTCGATTGAGGAAAACGCAGAAAACTAGAAGGCCTTTCAGGTATGATCTGGATCAAATTCCATTAGAATATGCTTTGGAAGGGAATCGATTTCAAGAATTAGATCTAGAAGACAAAGAGCCCGAAGAGATGTGGACTGATGTTCGTGATATAATACAAGAAGTTGCTACTAAGGTAGTTCCAAAGCGAAAGAAATGCAAGAAAGCAAACTGGTTATCTGAAAAGGCTTTGCAAATAGCTCAAGAAAGAAGGATGGAAAAGTTATGGGGGAAAGAGGAAGATACAAGGTTCTCAATGCGGATTTTCAGAAAATAGCAAGGAGAGATAAGAATGCCTTACTGAACATACAGTGCCAAGCAGTTGAGGACAACAGCCAATTAAAGAACACAAGAGCTCTGTATAAGACAATCAAAGATATCAAAGGAAGCTTCTGTGCTAAGCTGGGCGTGATAAAGGACAAACGAGGCAAGGACCTCACTGAAGCCTCAGAGACAAAGAAGCGGTGGCAGGAATACACAGAAGAACTGTACAAGAAGGACCCGAATGTGCAAACCCAACATAAGACGATTGTGATCACTGATCTCGAGCCGGGTATCCTGAAGAGTGAAGTTGAATGGGCATTTGCCTGTCTTGCTAAGATCAGAGTTTGTGGAATTGATGACATTCCAGCTGAGTTGCTTCAAAACCTCAACAAAACCAAAACCTCAACCTCAACCAGCTGTGTCCTTCACTCTGTGATTTAGCAGCACACCTTGCTGAACTACTGCTGCTAGCGGGGGATATCGAGACAAACCCCGGTCCTGAGCTCACTCAGATTTTCAAACAACTGGAAGCAATTGCTGGCGACATAAAAAGCATCAAAGAGGAACGATTAACATCTATTGAAGCGAAGTTGGAAAATATGGCAGCTCTTGACAAAAAGTTATCGGAATGCACAAACCAGGTCGCCAGCCTGCAGAAAGTTGTTTCCGCGTTGGAACTAAAACTGGATGATCTGGAAAACCGCTCGAGAAGATGTAATCTGTTGGTATACGGCATCCCAGAAGATCCTGAAGAAAATAACGACACCTTAGAACAGATGTTTAATGAAAGCATTGCCAAGAACATCCTTGAAATTGAACCTGTTGCAATAGAACGCATTCATAGGTTAGGCAAGCCTTCAGCTGAAAAAACCAGGCCTGTAATACTAAAACTTCTTGATTATCGTGAAAAGACACTGGTGCTAAAAAACTGTCCTAAACTTAAAGATTCAGATTATTCGATCAGTGAAGACTTCTCCGTCCGAGTACGTGACATAAGAAAAAAATTGTGGAATGGTGTAAAAGAAATGAAAGATCGTGGTGCAAAGGTAGCTCTAGTCTACGATAAAGTGCGCATTAACGGGGAACTTTTCCAATGGGATGAAGAAAATAAACGTCGAGTGCCCTTCAAGACACATGCAAGCGAGAATAAAAACGAAAAAAAACCAGCAAGGTACTGGACCAAACCTACGCCCCCGGCAGCCCCCAAAACGAAATCAATAACATTTGCGAACGTAAACGCGCGTAGTATTCTTAATAAACTTGAATCACTGGAATCGATTCTGGTAGGCCTCGAACCTGATTTCCTGGCGATTACGAAAACGTGGCTAACTGAAGATATATGTGACAATGAAATTTCACCCCCAAACTATGCAATTGTTCGCAGAGATAGGTTAACACGAGGAGGAGGTGTGGCTATATTAATAAACAAAAAAGTTCCTTTCGTAGTCCTGCCGGAGGTCGAGGGTATTGAGGCACTCTTTTGTAAATTGATTTTTGAAACTACTACCATTACTGTTGGCTGCGTATACCACAGTCCTTCGGCAGACGAACGTGCAATGGTATCACTGTACGAATATATGCAGCGTCATGTACAAAAAGCCAGACTTATTCTACTTGGCGACTTCAATCTTCCAGATATAAACTGGGAAACTATGTGCTACCGCTCTCCTGGTTCTGAAATTGTTCTTGATATTATGCTTAGTTTTGACTTGTTGCAAATTGTTAACGAACCCACACGTGTTCAAGGTAATGCATCTAACATACTTGATCTCATCTTCCTCAGCAATCATTTTTCAATTGACGACACTAAGTTAGCAGTTCTAGATGGCATATCAGACCATAAATTGACGTTATGCACTACTCCAACTGAAGGCGTAACAATTCACTCCATTTCCAAAACAACTTACTTAGACTTTACAAAGGCTGATGATTCAAGCATACTTAATTTTCTAATATTGGAGTTTGAATCATTTGAAGAACTTTATAATTGTCCAGGCACAGATATAGATACACTATGGCAAAGCTTCAAGGCCATAGTATCACACTGTGTCAACAAGTATGTGCCAAAAAAACCAAACGATCAAATAGACATAACCCATGGATAACACCTGATGTTATTCACTCGAAACGCAAAGTAAAAAGACTGAAAAAATCTTTAAAGTTAAAAAATGACTCTCAAATAAAACAGAGGCTTACGAACGCCATCAGTGAAATGAAAGCAAAGATTAAGACAGCTAAAAGAATTTATTTTTCAGATACCCTTCCTAACTTTATGAAACATTCACCTGGAAAATTCTGGACGTACCTTAACCCCCAAAAGCAAAAAAACACTTTCAGTTCGCGAGACCAAAACGAAAAGTTCGCTAACTCTTTAAACGCATATTTTCACTCCGTGTTCACAGCTGATAATGGCCAGATTCCGGTGGTTGATCATATCTGCCAGAGACCATTAGATATGCCAACGATAACTGAGGCTGGAGTACTGAACCTGCTACTATCAATTGATACTAAAAAAGGAAACGGCCCTGATAATATTCCTAACACTTTTCTTCACAGATATGCCGAAGTAAACGCCAAATACTTGCATTTAATGTTTCTTAAATCCTTATCTACTTGTTCTCTTCCTGAAGAATGGAAAATTGCGAAAGTAATTCCTGTACACAAAACAGGCAGCAAAGATGATGCTTCAAATTACAGACCAATCTCGTTAACATGCACGGTAGGAAAATTATTAGAACACATTATACTAAAGCATATCACTAGTTACCTTGACCAAGAGAGCACACTGTCACCCGTCCAACATGGGTTCCGGAGAAGACTTTCCACCATCACTCAATTACTAGAATTAACACATGATTTGTCCCAAAGCATTGATAATCAAAAACAAATTGACTTAATTGCATTAGACTTCTCTAAAGCTTTCGATAAAGTAACTCATAAAAAACTAATTAGCAAACTTAGAACAACCTTAGGCAACGGCTCCATTGTCAACTGGATAGAGGACTATTTAACTAACCGATCTCAGTATGTTACAGTTAACCATGAAATTTCATCCACTGCATCGGTTACATCGGGAGTACCCCAAGGACGCGTCCTTGCACCGATTTTATTCCTCATCTTTATCAATGATCTACCCACTAACATAAGAGTTAAAATCAAACTTTTTGCCGATGACTGCATTATTTATAATGAAATTAACTCTTCGAAGGACCACGATGACTTAAACAGCGCCTTTCAAGACGTGATAACATGGTGCAAGGATTGGCAAATGGAGCTAAACATTCAAAAAACCGCCTTCCTAACTATAACACGTAAAAAACAAATGTCCGACTTCACGTACAGCATAAATAACATACCACTGACAAGAGTTAATCAACATAAGTACCTAGGTTTAATCTTCTCACATGACCTAAGATGGGAAGCACATATTAACAGCATTGTATCTTCTGCTCTGAAACGGTTATTCTTGTTGAGAAGACGACTTCATGAAGCACCACCAGAAACTAAACTATTAGCATATAATACATTTATACGACCAGTTCTCGAATACGCTAACACAATTTGGTTCCCTTATACACAGCAGCTTATTAACAAAATCGAAGGAGTACAGCGAAAGGCAGTTAGATTTATATTTAACAAATATAGGATCACTGATTCGCCATCCCAATTGCTTAAAAAAGCCTCTATTCTTACTTTACAAAACCGCGCCAAACTTGCACGACTAAAATTACTTCACCAGTTATTACACAATGCGCTAAACATAGATAGCTCGTTGTATATATCCTTAGATAAATGCAGACCTTCCCGCCATAAACACCCACAAACTCTCAAAGAATATTCTTTCCGTACCGAGTGTTTTAGATATTCTTTTTTTCCACGTGCAACTACCGAATGGAACGGTTTGGATCCCCACATCACCAACAGCACATCATTGCCGAAATTTGTAACCCTTCTAGAAGAACTACTACACAACACGTAAACCATTTCGAACCAAATATAACAAACCAATTACAATACTCTAAATGAAAGCTATCGTATTACTACATTATTTACCTTGTCTAACTGCGTTATTACCTAGATATGCTGTGTATGACATTGTTTATCACCTGCTACCTGTTTGTTTTTCTGTATTCATGTAATTGTATCCTTTGTATCGCCATTATTGTAGTCATTATTCAATTATATGCCCATCCTGTAAAAATCCCAATGGGGATTGACAGTATCTGAAATAAATAAATAAATGATGCTGTTAACATTTTGTATACATTATGTCAGAAGATTCGGACAACCCTACAGTGGCCACAGGATTGGAGGAGGTCAGTTTACATCCCCATTTCAAAGAAAGGCAGTGCCAAAGATTGTTCCAACTACCTCACGATCGCGCATATTTCGCATGCTAGCAAGGTGATGTTGAAAATCCTCCAAGGTAGGCTGCAGCAGTACGTGGATCGGGAGCTTCCGGACGTGCAAGCTGGGTTTCGCAAGGACAGAGGAACTAGAGACCAAATTGCCAACCTTCGCTGGATCATGGAAAAAGCAAGAGAGTTCCAAAAACCCATCTACGTCTGCTTTATTGATTATGCGAAAGCGTTTGACTGCGTACATCACAGCAGATTGTGGCAAGCTCTCCAAGAGATGGGAGTTCCAATTCACCTCATCTGTCTCCTCAGGAACCTGTATGAAGGGCAAGAGGCCACAGTCATAACTGGGCATGGTCTTGCTGATTGGTTTCCGATTGAGAAAGGAGTGAGGCAAAGCTGCATACTGTCGCCCTGCCTATTTAACCTATATGCAGAGTGCATCATGAGGAAGGCCGGTCTGGACGAGTCTTCAGTTGGAGTGAAGATTGCTGGAAAACGTATCAACAACCTTAGATATGCGGATAATACCACTTTAATGGCAGAAAGTGAAGTTGAACTCAAGAGACGTCTGATGCGCGTATAAGAAGAGAGTGAGAAGTTTGGGCTTAAACTGAACATTAAAAAGACAAAGATCATGGCGTCTTGCCCTATCAAGTCCTGGAGCATCAAGGGACAAGAAGTGGAAGCTGTGACAGATTTTCTTTTCTTGGGCTCGAAGATTACCTCGGAAGGAGACTGCAGCCACGAAATTAGGAGACGCCTGCTTCTGGGAAAGAGAGAAATGGTTAGCCTTGACCGCCTAGTAAAGAGCAGAGACATTAGTCTGCCAACCAAGATCCGTATAACTCGTGCTATGGTCTTTCCAGTTGTGATGTATGGATGCGAGAGTTGGACTGTGAAAAAGGCTGACCGCCGAAGAATTGACGCGTTTGAATTGTGGTGCTGGCGAAGACTCTTGAGAGTTCCTTGGACTGCCAGAAGATCAAATCAGTCGATATTGTTGACCATAAACCCTGACTGCTCATTGGTCGATCAAATTCTAAAGTTAAAGCTCAGCTACTTTGGTCATCTGATGAGAAGAGAGGAGTCGCTGGAGAAAGATTTGACGTTGGGAAAGGTTGAGGGTCGCCGGAGAAGGGGTAGGCAGCGAACGCGATGGTTAAATGGCATCCTCGAGGCACTGCAGATGAAGTTATGTGATGTTAGGAAGATAGTGAGAGACCGGAAAGCGTGGCGTGACATGGTCCATAGGGTCACGAAGAGTTGGACACGACTGAACGCCTGAACTGAACTGAGTGACGTACGAAGGGGCGCCTAGCCACAAGACAATGTTATGCACAAAACAAAAAAGTTCCTTCTTCAGACGCTGTGCCACTAGGTGTCTCCTTGTTCTCTCGATAGTCGCTTCAACATGGTTATAGCCAGCGATAGTTAGGGGTCAGCGGAGGTACTACATAATTCCAACAAGGTCAAATGGAGTGTGATGGGCTGTTCCGCGTCTTTAGCAGGTACTCTGGTCATGAATTGTATTTTAAGTACCACTATAACCCGAAATGCTGATGACAGCTCTATCTTACGGGTACTCATGTAGTACATGAGGCATGCGTCGGAACTCATGAAAAGGGCTCTGCTTACACTTTGGACGTAGCTATAGAAGATAAAAATTATAGTTGTACCCTAAAGTGAAAACAAAGCATCTGAGAGTAGGCTGAGGATAAAAGGCGGTTTCATGACATTCTTAAATCGGAATGTAGTTGGCATAGGCTTCGCATCTAGAGAGAGCGAGTTGGGCGATGGTCGAACAGAATGATCGGATTCCGTGAAGAGGCAGGCGTAGCAACGGGCTGCACGAAGTTAGGAGGATGAATGAGGATAGAATTCAACAAGGAATATAGGATAGAATTGATAGAATTTGCTCATTTCGGCAAAGCTTGAAACGGAAAAGAGACAGAACTTGAGAAATACACAAACCAAAAGACATAGCGCTGTATACCGCCTCTCTCTCACGTCCCTGTCTTTTTGCGCTTCAGGCTTCGCTAGATTGAGTTAAGGAAGTCTACGGGTAATGGAGTGCAGTGGCTGACTCAGCGCTCAAGTTATTAGAGGAATGTGGACAAAAGGCCTTTGCCTTGAAGTTGGCACAGTCAAGATGCTGCTGCTGTTAATGATGCTGATTATGGTGTTATAAGTACAGTAACAATGGCATTTTATGCGCGAGTAACCCACAGTTGCTGTCTCGAAAAGCGAAGAGGACGGCAGCATACGGTGGACGTAAACAATGACCTGTCGTCTCATTGTAAAGTAAGCCACAACTGCTGGCTGGCACAATGCAACAGCTTTCAGATAGGGTCTTGGATTGCCTTTCTCGGAGCATCAATGAGCCATAGGTATGGCGTAACCAAGGAAAAGGCACTAAGCAACCACTTTGGTATTTGCTTGCTGATCGATACGCTAAGTCTAATCAGTTTTAAGGACTGCATGTCTTTCATCATTTTGTTGGGTTTTATTAGCATAGAACCGTGCCTGCAAAGTTGGCAAGCAACATAAAAACCCATGAAGTTTAAACCATTTGTAACAAATTGGAAGACAGAGCACCCTGTGTTTCGCCGTTTTTCAGATCTTCAACGGGGCAAAACGTTGCTGCCTTTCTACCATCACCGCGTCATATGACAGCTCGGTCGCCAGGAACCGAAAGAGTAAGAACGGAGACAATATATAACAATAATTAAATATTTATTACCAATATGCGTGACCAGTGGAGCGATTGTTAAGTCTACTGGAGTGGTGGGCAACATCTGATATAACAACCATCAAACTAGGAACTCGGTGCCTCACTCACTTCAGGCTACACCTGCTTATAATAAAGTACTCTGCTTCGAATCGTCGTAGGAAAGCTGAAATACGTGCGCTAAGCGAGCCGTAGCATTCCTATATCCTGAACCTTCCTTCCTGTGGAAGTGAAAGCGAACGTTAGCCGAGCAAACATTTCTTGAACCGCTTAAGTCAAAAGAAGAAGGCAATCATCAAATCTGTTAACCTGTGTTCCAAGCCTATTTTTGGAAGAAAAACATTGTCCATTATTTTAGCAACACTTGACATTAGGAAGCTAAGCATTGTCAATGGGTTCCAACGCTTATCGGTCAGACACTTGTCTACTCGATAAAGGTAGTGCTGTTGTTGAGTTTACCGCCACTTATCAGCGGACCTTTTCTCCTTTTGTTTGCTTCCACAGAAGTGTAAACGATAAACAGTTCAGAAGTCGCCATGTTCGAGCCGTTTCCGCATCCCATAGGCACCTTCCGCATCGAGAACATTGGCTCGTCAAGTCAACAGGTAGGTGTGCTTCTGCTGGCCATAACGGCATCTTTTAACCGGAAAGCATGCGTAATTTCGTCTTCGACTTTTTTTACCAGATGCATGTTTTGATCGCTTACAGCACGTAGTCTTTGATAGTTTCCTTTCATTCTTCATGATTTACCAGCTTGCAATAGATAAAGCGGAACTCAAGAATTATTAGAGCTGAGTATTGCACTAGAAAGATACCTAGGTTGGGGTCGCATAATAAACTGCGCGATGACTCTACTGCATTGCGTTTATCTTCCTCTCAACTTGAATTAATGCTATTTCTGGCCATATCGTAGCATGTTACATTCGAATATGAATAAAAGGCTATTGACGTTTCCTTATGCTACGTCTGGCTAGTACATATGTGGTAGTTCTTAAGATCTTATGAATGTGGTTGAAACACATCTGGGAAAAAACAATAAGAAATCCATTAGGTCTTGTTGTACTTATCGCAGCGAATTTATAAATGTGGAAAATTGTTGAGATCTGCTGGTGAGTTAGGCCATGATCACGCGCAACGCTATATTCGAATGATGTTTTGTATCACAAAGGTGTTTCGCGTCTGACTGAACTGCATCTTAAAATCTACGAATTAAGTCCGAAATTGGCTACATATTATCTTGGAGCGAAGTAGTGCTGTCAAAGTTCGCTAAAAGCTAGTAGTGTAAACATTCGACTACCTTTACTTGAACGTTATATACGTGAGTGCTAGATACAACAAAATATTTGATTTAAATATTAGGACATTGATAGGGACAGTTACATTCAGTTTGTCTTACCGTTCGCACATAATAATTGCACCCAACCAACATCTCAGTTTTGCACATACTCTGTTTTGTTTAGTTCTCAAAACACATATTGAATACGGCTATCACGGCTGCCGAATACATGCAAACCGGTGGTCTGTATACACTGAGCTTTATCCTCGCTGTGATTATCCACCTACGTCAAGAGTTGGCCATAGAAATAAATCCGTATTCAACTGCGAATGGCGATTCTTTCTTGCGCATTACGGAAAAATTGAAGCATGACAAAATAGAGAATTTTTTTTGTATTGCAAATACAACTTCTGCATAACACAACTATTTTTTATGATAGATTGCAATAACTTCCTGGGTTCATGGTAGCTTAAACTGTGGCTAATACACACCTGATCGAACCTCTACGTATGAATGTATTGAAAGCGTTCTACCACACTCAAATTACCAAAATACAATACGTTTTCTCCTATTCGTCTCGTTGAAGTTTGTTTATTTTGTGAGTTTTAAGAATGCTCAAACAAAATCTACATGCGGCTTCTTTTGTATAAAGCTGAGAGTATTTTATTGCTGAAAATTTATTCTATCATTAACCACAAAGTTAATACTACGGCCCCTCATGCAGTTGATCTAGTGCAAGAAATTGGAATCTTCAAATCAGTTCAGGCACCTTTAAAGTTCGCATGACAATCTGTTTCAACAGATATTCTAACACAAGTTGAAGTTGGGGTTCTCAATTGAAATGGAACCAGTCGTCCTATTAGGCGCTTTAGAAGGGCCATGAAGTTGCCTGCAGGCTTTTTCATCTTCAAAGTTTAATGCATTCTGGTACTCATTATGATAGCTCTATTATCCTTGAAGGAAAGTGGAAATAAAGTAAAATGCTTTTATCAGCACCCTTCACAAAAGGGGCAGCGACTGTTAGCGAAACGCTTGCTTTTTGAGAGCATTCATGAGAGGAATCGTGTGAACTGACACATAGTAATAACGAAAACGAATACTAATAAGGCAAGAACTAACAGTCACGACCCTCACTCAATCCAACCACTGAAACGGCGCAAGGAGACGAACACACGAAAAGCTGAATAGAAAGTGTTCGTCTCCTGGCGCCACTTCATTGGTTAGTATGAACCAACTAGCCCTTCAACAAGTACTTCTTCACTCAATCCGAACATACTTGAAGCAAACATAGAACGTTAAGCTATGGTTTACATCTAAAAGTGAATGTTGTTTAATCTTGAATTTGGCTATGTCTTCTCCTCAGTTTCTCTCTTTCCTACATTTTCCTTCGGATAGATTTAAAGACCTCAATTGCGATGTTACGCCCCTTACACAGTCAGCTGTGCCCTTTTTCCGTAATTTTGGCACATTGGTGAGCCCTACACATAAGGCAGTTTTCACATGATAAAGAAGTACCTTTGTTAACTGACAAGATTTGCAGTCCATTAAGTTTGTGTCATACCTTATAGGGACCAAACTATCTCATAAGCTGTATCCGCATATGCGATCAGCAGTAGGTCTCTCAATACATGGATTTGCACAGGATCCAAAGCGATCAATAGGGCGCAAAGAGTCTGTATAGTTATAGTTTATTTGAAAAAATTCAAAGAGCACTGCATGTGGTATGTACACTGCAGAAATTCCACAGACTAAGCGTTGCTGTTGCACACAGTTCAGTTCAGTTCAGTCGTTCAGTCGTGTCCGACTCTTTGTGACCCTATGGACCATGTCACGTCACGCTTTCCGGTCTCTCACTATCTTCCTAACATCACATAACTTCATCTGCGGTGCCTCGAGGATGCCATCTAACCATCGCGTTCGCTGCCTCCCCCTTCTCCGGCGACCCTCAACCTTTCCCAACAACAAATCTTTCTCCAGCGACTCCTCTCTTCTCATCAGATGACCAAAGTAGCTGAGCTTTAACTTTAGAATTTGACCCTCCAATGACCAGTCAGGGTTTATGGTCGACAATATCGACTGATTTGATCATCTGGCAGTCCAAGGAACTCTCAAGAGTCTTCGCCAGCACCACAATTCAAACGCGTCAATTCTTCGGCGGTCAGCCTTTTTCACAGTCCAACTCTCGCATCCATACATCACAACTGGAAAGACCATAGCACGAGCTATACGGATCTTGGTTGGCAGACTAATGTCTCTGCTCTTTACTAGGCGGTCTAGGCTAACCATTGCTCTCTTTCCAGAAGCAGGCGTCTCCTAATTTCAGGGCTGCAGTCTCCTTCCGAGGTAATCTTGGAGCCTAAGAAGAGAAAATCTGTCACAGCTTCCACTTCTTGTCCCTTGGTGCTCCAGGACTTGATAGGGCAAGTCACAAAGGGATCACATTTGCTCGCTTCATCAACTAAATGCACCGTCATTATCATCGCTCATGTCATCATTGTAAATTGCAACGTCATTTTCATCGCTACTATGATCCTCACGGTAGAAAACGATAATTATGATATGAATTTCGCGGTACCGGACTGTACCCAAGAAAAAATTGTATAAGAACTCGCTCAACCTTTCGTACCCGTACCCCTATACGGATCCATATATTGTGGAGGGCCAAGGCAATATGTCCTAAAAAGAGAGGAAGATACCAGTTAAGCCGTCGTTTATATTGTGAGCCTTCCGTGGATGTTCTTTAATTTGTACATGCCATGATCTTCCTCTTTCATTTGTACATATCATCATCATCGTCCCGCGGCGCCGGGTCCGGCACGCGCCTGGGTGTTGTCACCGCATTAAAACGCTAGACAAGGCATCGCTGGCCTTGCCGTCACGACCTTGCCGCCTCAACATAGCCTTCTTTCACAAGTGGTGGAGGTCGAATTCGATCCCCTTGCTGCCTCTCGCTGGAGCTACGTTCCGGTCGCCGTTTGGCAACTACCACCATAATCATGTCCACCGAGAGCAATCCCGACCCAGCCGGACCCTCTACCTCAGCTGCACCGATGCCTCCCACACGTCAACGCGACCCACTGCTGTTCGCTGGTCGTCGTGACGAAGACGTGGATGACTGGCTTGACACATATGAACGCTGCAGTGCCTATAACCGGTGGGACGATGCTTTAAAATTCCTCAACGTTTCGTTCTATCTAATTGAGGTCGCCAGAAACTGGTTCATTAATCGCGAACCCCACACTACTAACTGGACCACATTCAAACAGCAATTCCGACAATACTTCGCCGACCCGGCAGTTCGGACTGAGATCGCGAGAAACAAGCTCGCTTCCCGCCTTCAAGGTCCCGATGAATCATGTGCGTCTCACATAGAGGCTGTTCTTGCACTTTGTCGGCGCATTAGTCCCACCATGACGGCACCCGAACGTGTGCACCACGTCTTAAAAGGGATCAATGCATATCACACCTTAGTTGCCCAGAATCCTTCAAGTGTTGATTCAGTTATTATGACCTGTCAACGCCTCGACCAGCTGCAGTCCTCTCGATTACAGCCCGGCTTCGCAACTGGTCCGACCTCTGCTGACCTTGATCTGCGGGCAATGATTCGAGCAATCATCCGCGAGGAGCTTCAAGCCCTCAATCCTTTCTGTCGACATGGGTGCGATCATTCTTCCGCACCTCCTAATGACGCCGTTCTCCGTAACATGATTAAAGAAGAGTTAGCTACCATCAGCCGCCCTATGACATCCGAACCTTCTGCAATCCGCCCAGCGCCGACCTACGCGCACGTCGCTGCATCCCCCCTTCTTTGGTTCCTCCGCCCCAACCAGCACCAACATACAATCACATCAATGCAATGGCTATGGCTCAACCTACACAACCCAATTACGCACCTTGGCGTCCACCCGACCAGTCTGCTATTACTGTGGTATTAGAGGACACATATCCCGCTTCTGTCGTCGCCGCCTTCAGAACGAGCGCCGTGGTTACGACACCTTCGAATGCGACATGCCATCAACCTCATATTATCAACGCAGGTCTGTTCCAAGCCCGCCTCGACGATCCTCCCCACCTCCAGTATCTTCCTTTGAGCCTCTTGGGAACCATGTATCCCGACGCCGGTCCACATCCCCATACCGCCGCTCAGTTTCCCCTCTCCGCCCCGCAACCGCTCTCCCTGTCCGCCATCCGGAAAACTAAGTGTTGCAGTTTCCGGAGGTCAAACTGCACTCTGCAAACTTACTAAAAGTCCTCCTGATCGCCCGTATAACGTGATTGCTGTTATCGCTGAAGGTTTACCGGTTGAAGCTTTGATTGATACAGGGGCTGCAATTTCTGTCATTCACGCTGATTTGTGCTACCGTTTGCGAAAAGTGACAACCACATATGATGGGCCTGAACTCCGTGGAGCCAATGACGTCCCTTTGCGCCCTTCAGCGAAGTGCACCGTACGAGTTGTTATCGACGGCATCAGCCATCATGTGCAGTTTGCTGTGGCCTCACCTTGTGCGCATCTCATGGTTTTCGGAATGGATTTTTTGTCAACCGCGCTAATTTCTTGGGGTGACCGTGTTATCCATATGACAGACAGCGATTTTTCATCGGGCTTTTCTGAACGACATAATCCCCTCGTTGCCGCCGCTGATACTGTTTTGCCTCCTCAGTGCGAAAAACTGCTTACTGTTGTTTCTGACCACATCACTGACGGGGACGCACTCATAGCAGCATCATATAGTCATCTTCCCCGCGGCATCGCCTTCCCGTCAAGTCTTGTCCGGTTCCACAACGGCGCAGCGACAGTAGTGGCCACTAACACTTCACGTGAATCCCTTGTGCTCCCAAAAGGAACTTCTCTGAATTGTATGGTGGATGCTCAACCTTTTTCCCTGATGGTGCTCACCGCCCCTCCGCCTCAGCAACGCGTTTCGTCAGACGTCTCTCTTTCTGTTCTCGCAAAGACTATTAATCCTAATCTCCCGCCGAACCAACGCCAAGAACTGCTGACATTGCTTCGACACCACCGAGCCATTTTTAATGCCACTTCCACACCTCTGGGACGGACTAGTGTTGCGCACCATCGCATCATTACTGAAGGTAACTCTATCATTCGCCGACGACCTTATCGGGTTTCCCTCTATGAACGAAAAGTAATTGAAGAAAATGTAAATGACATGCTCAATCGCAATATAATTCGTCCTTCAACAAGCCCATGGTCCTCCCTAGTAGTGCTAGTTAAAAAAAAGGACGGCTCGGTACGCTTTTGTGTTGATTACCGCGCACTCAACAAAATTACCCGCAAATATGTATATCCGATGCCGCGAATTGATGACGCCCTTGACTCCCTCCAAGGCTTCGAATATTTCTCGGCCTTGGACCTTCGCTCAGGTTATTGGCAAATACCTATGCACGAGGACGACAAAGAAAAAACCGCTTTCGCAACACCCGATGGCCTTTACGAATTTAATGTTATGCCTTTCGGACTTTGTAACGCACCAGCGACATTTGAAAGAATGATCGACACTGTACTTCGTGGCTTAAAATGGAGAACCTGTTTGTGTTACTTGGACGACATTGTTATCTTTTCGGCAACCTTTAATGACCATCTAACGCACCTGAATGAAGTCCTCACCTGTCTCGCTTCGGCAGGCCTTCAGCTCAACACCAAGAAGTACCACTTTGCACAGAAGGAAATTAGAATATTGGGACATCTGGTCAGCCATGACGGCATTCGCCCAGATCCTGAAAAAATAATCGCGGTCTTGAACTTTGCTCGTCCACAACGGGCCTCGCGTCCTATTTCCGGCGTTTTATAAGGCATTTTGCAACTATTGCTGCACCACTTCATGAGCTACTAAAAGCACGCAACCCTTTCGTGTGGACTGAGCAGTGCGAAACTGCTTTTAGTGACCTCAAGTACGCCCTCACATCAGATCCTGTTCTTGGCCACTTCAGTGACAGCGTTCCAACTATCCTGCACACCGATGCCAGTGGTCACGGTCTTGGCGCTGTACTTCTGCAGCGTGATGCAACATCGCGTGAAAAAGTGATTGCCTTTGCCAGTCGGACTCTCACTCCAGCTGAGAAAAACTACACCATTACCGAGCAGGAGTGTCTTGCTGTCGTCTGGGCTGTCCAAAAATTTCGCCCTTACCTATACGGTCGGCACTTCACAGTTGTGACCGACCACCATGCTCTTTGCTGGTTGTCTTCACTCAAAAATTTGACAGGCCGACTTGGCCGCTGGATTCTACGCCTGCAAGAATACCATTTCGACGTCACTTATAAATCTGGTCGCCAACACCAAGACGCCGACGCTCTCTCTCGCTGTCCCCTTTCGGAATCCACTTGCTGCTTTTCTTCCCAATTCATTTCCACCTCTGACCAGAGCCGACCATCGCTTTGCCCGACTTATATCACAACCGTTTGTTTTGACGACTCTGAGAACAAGCACGGTCTCCGCTCACAGCAATTAGCCGATGCCTACTGCCGTCCTATCATCGACCGCCTTATCGGCGCTTCGGACCCTCCCAATGCTAGGCTTCGCCGACAGCTTCGCAATTTCAAGCTCGAAGATGGCATCTTACTCCTCTACGTGTATTGCCCTGATGGAACTCGCTGGATCCCAGTCGCGCCGCGTGTGCTTCGCCCACGTATACTGGCGGCTCTCCACGATGACGCTACTGCAGGTCACCTTGGTTTTGACAAAACATACGACCGCGTGAGAAAACGATTCTTTTGGCCTGGCTTATCTTCCACCGTTGCCAAATACGCGCATCGTGCCCTCTGTGCCAACGTCGCAAACGGCCGAGTTCTTCGCCCGCTGGCCTACTACAACTTCTTCCTTGTCCCGCCACGCCATTCGACGTAGTCGACATCGACTTATATGGTCCCCTACCTCTCTCCGATGGGGGTAACCATTGGATTATAACGGCTGTCGACCACCTCACACGCTACGCTGAGACAGCACCTGTACCGACTTGTTCCGCTGAAGAAGTAGCAAATTTCTTTTTGCGATCAATTGTATTGCGTCATGGCGCTCGTCGGGTGCTCCTAAGTGACCGCGGTACAGCCTTCTTATCGAAAGTCGTTGCCGAAGTTCTTCACGCTTTCCACGCTTCATAAGACAACCTCAAGCTACCATCCCCAGACTAACAGTCTGACTGAGCGATTTCATCGCACCTTGTCGGACATGATATCAATGTACATCACACCAGATCATCGAAATTGGGACACTATTCTACCATTCGTCACATTCGCCTATAATACAGCAGTACAGCGAACTACCGGTTACTCTCCATTTTTCCTTGTTTACGGCCGTCCTCCCACTACAATTCTCGGCGCTTCTTTCTTCTCTACGCCCGACTACTCCACATCAGTACCTACCCATTTTTATCTAGTGTGGCCAGATGCCGTCATCTTGCCCGCCTCAACACGGCAGCGTGCCAGGAAGTCCGCAAGACTCGCTATGATTCTACACATCGAGTGGTCTCTTTTCGTCCTGGTGACGAAGTACTGCTTTACACACCATTGCGCACCCCTGGCCGTAGTGACAAATTCCACCACCGCTACGTAGGTCCCTATGTGGTCATAAGCCAAACTTCTCCAGTGAACTACAAAGTGACGCCTGTTGATCCCCCAGCTGATCGACGCCACAGTGGAACTGAAATTGTTCATGTGTCTCGCCTGAAACCGTTTGTGCGCCGCGATGCATCGTTTAGGTAGGAGCGGCCAGGCTGGCCGCTTCCGACCCCCCGGGCAGATTGTGTGAGCCTTCCGTGGATGTTCTTTAATTTGTACATGCCATGATCTTCCTCTTTCATTTGTACATCCCATCATCATCGTCCCGCGGCGCCGGGTCCGGCACGCGCCTGGGTTTTGTCACCGGATTAGAACGCTAGACAAGGCATCGCTGGCCTTGCTGTCACGACCTTGCCGCCTCAACCTAGCCTTCTTTCACAATATATCCTTTTTAGGTTTTAAACTGCGCCTCCAAAAGTGGCCGCGCTTTGCGCCTAGGCAGTGAGATGGCGCTGCGGTCGAAGTTTGCTCCACGCCGACTACGCGCCGATACGGCAGCGCGGCCGATGCTGCGGTAGCATGCGTGCACCAATTTAGTGAGTTTTTTTTTTCTTCATACAAATATGATTTTTTTTGTGTGTTGGTGTCTGCAAATTCTCAGCTGTACTGCACATGTTACCCTGCAGTTGAATGTGGGCGCCGACATTGGCCATGAATTATTTATTGATTTACAAGTACCACGCGCTTCCGGACGTTTATCGAGTGCATAATTTTGAAACTAATCATTCAGAGGGAAGGTGGTGATATTGAGTTATCTTTTTCAGAATGTTTCAGGACTGAGGAAACATATTATAATGCGTTTTGAGACATAATAGTTCAGCAGGAACCTCCGTAACTGGGAGAAGAAACACTTTTCTCCGCTGCCAAATGGCCGTGTGTCTTGCAACTGGGAGACAACGGTACCCCGCGGAGAGCCAAATCGTTGCGAACAACATGAAGCGTGTTCGACAAGCACTTCTGGGAAGAGGTTATATTACTAAATTCTACAAACATACGTTCACCAAAGAAGTGGTCAAACTCTAGCGACCGGCACGGTCCCTCAGGCGTCATACATTTCCTAGCATATGTCCTAATCATCTATATTATACATCTGTCTATATCAGGAACGACAAAAATGTAATAAATAAGTACCACCAAAGATGCACTCAGTGACACAACGGAAAGCGATGTTCGAAAGATACCGAGTAAATTAGACGAGTGAAATTTAATCAACTGACTGGGAAAAAAATTCTGCTTTATGGTTACATAGAAATTGGCAGCTCTGGATGAAAACTTGCATTGATCATAGGTTGATTTTTCTTTTTCATCCAGAAATATCACTAAGGGCCAGTGCCGCAGTCCGCGAAGTCATTAATATCTAGCCGGAGACAACTGGTGTCGATGTTGCCCATATAGATCTGCAACCACTTCTCTAAGAGAGGTAGATGCGATTGTGTACGTTTTGGAAAGTATGCAAGGCTTGTTGGACCTTTAACAGCGGAGGGACTCATTGCTACAAACAGAACGAATTTATTTTTAAAGATAAAAGTAGTCTAATGGTTCTGAAAAGGATGAAGGTTCAGAAAACATAAAGCGCACTACATTAATCCATGAAAAAATTGCGCTACGCGGCCGTAATTTGAAGAGGCTGGCTGATGCGTGCCGTTTTAGCCAGCAGAAAACACAGAAACAAATTAACCAACTCAGGAAAGGAGCGAAGAAAGAGCCAAAAGCTCTTATGAAGTATACAAGACCTGTCAGGCTAGAATCTATCCCAATAACAGGAGGTGTGTCGATCTGTTATAGGCAGTCCTTTAATCGCCTCAAGCCTCGGGTTCAGATGGCATCAACTGTCGGAGGCGTCACACATACGCCTCACAAAAAATGTTTTGGGTGGAATGTGTTATTGCTCAAAACAATAATGATTATGAAAACGTTAATTTACGGAACGCAATGAAAAAGGAGTGAGCATAGCGAGCACGCATTCGCTTCCAAGGCAACCTACCTAGATCACGTTGGAAAATCTAAAAGTAAGGGTGACACTGACGCTCCGCTGTTAAGACGCTAAGCGTTTCGCACATACAGACAATGCTTGTCACTTTTCATTTCTTTATTTTTACAATTTTTACTCACCAATACATAGCATTCGCTAACATTGTCTTTCCATTCTGTGTAGTACACACCAACGTTTATAGATCCTTGTACACACAAGGTCGTACACATCTTAACGTAGGTTTCATTTTTTTAACCATTTGAATTATTTAATTGATCAATTGCACACTTTGAAATTTACCTAATTAGCGTCATAGAGCATTGCCTTCCATTCTGAGCATCCTGACATCGTTGAGCCCCCTTTTTCGCACTTTTCTTCAATTCCTTTAATTCCCCGCTCAATTAGCTTCAGTGATTTCGTTAACTCACTATCGTCACTACCCGTACACACACTACCCGTACAAAGTGCCGAGGCCCCCTACGACACAAATACGGTACTGGGTCTCCACAGAATTTGAAAAACGCGGGTGGCATTTATGCACGCGGAAGCAAATGTACGATCTGTAAGGGACAGCTTCATTGAAAGTGTAACACTTCTCAGAGATGTTCTTCCTAGTCGGCCTGTTCAACTTCAGTGGATGGAAGTGGTGGACGGAGTGATTATAATGAAAAAGGTTCGTTATATCGTTTTATCCAAATGTAGGCTAGCGGTATTTATGTCTGCATGTATTTGGTGGCCGGAGATAAAGAAAAAAAAACTTCGCGTAGCGCAGTTGGATACAGTGCTCGGCTGGGGATGCAGATGATGGTGGTTCCATTCTTTCAGGAGGCAGCATATATTTATTTATTTTACCTATCTACCTCACGGTAGACAAGGAGAAATTAATGTGCTTTTCACGAATGCATTTTCATGTATGCATTTTGAGGTCTTTTAAAGCCTGGCAATAAATATATAAAACGACTGTTCTTTCTCAAGAGATGCCTTCGATACACGTCATATGGCATTAAATTGCTTTCTTGTAACATCTTCTTCTGATCCATACTTGAATATGCAAATGTAGCCTAGTTTCCAGTTTCCTATGAACTAATAAAGAAACCAGCAAGAGCCCAAAGAACAGCAGTGATATCTATAGATTAAAATTGCACACAAACTGACTACCCCACAGAACTAATAAATAAATTAGAAATACTAACCTTACAGAACCGCGCCAGGCTTGCGCGACAAAAACTACTTTATCAGCTTATAACATGATAAACATAGATACTTCAAGGTACATCTCGAGGTCAGAAACCAGAGTGATACGACATAAACATTCACAATCGCTACAAGCACATCGTTGGACACAGATTGCTTTAAATATTCATTTTTTTTCTGCTCGCATTTAGAGAAATGATTATCGTACCGCCATTTGCTCATGACTCAACGTTTGAAACTTTCTTATAATCTTATGAAACGAAACTACATGATTTGAGGTGTGAATTCTAACAGCACTTTATACTAATTGTTCTTTACCCGTGCGCATGAAATGCGTTGTTCATTAATGTATCATTCAGCCTATTTTGTTATGTTCGCCTGATATTTGATGCTATTTGTTACTATGAACGCTACTAATTGAACCACCTGTATAACACCCATTAGATCGCTATGTATTCTGTGCTTTAGTTAGATTTTTAGGTGTTTATGTCATTCCTGTAATGATTCCGAATGTTATCGGCAGTATTTCGATATAAATAGATACAATACGTTATCGGATGTGGCGCAGTTGGTTAAAGCGCTTGGCTCGATGTCCAAGGGATGGAAGTTTCATTCCTGGCGTAGACAGCATTTTCATTTTTCAGATGACGCCATCATGACGTCATTTGATTTACAGCTGTAGTGTGACCGGGCGAATGAACGCCGACAGTGTTAGCAATAAAGGCTTTGCCTTATTAGACACTTCTGTTTTGCATACGTAGCTAAACTGCTTTTGGTCGCCTATCTGAATACACCATTTGTAAACCGGTTTAGCGGAATACTATCCTGCGTTGCCTTGTAGAATACATAGAAGCCAGTGGCGGACCATACTAAAAGGCCTAAAGTGATAAGTTGCCCAGTGAAACATTGATTAGAAGATGGTTATCCAAGATACTTTTTATCTGGCGCGCGTCCTTATCAGCAATGGAGTTGAACGTTGAGCTAGTTGGTTACACATCTCTTGAAAGAAGGCAGCAGAGCAGGTAACAACACAAAACATAGGAAGCACACACAAAGAGAAGGACAACGCTCCTTGTGTTTGTGTCAGCTGCCTTCTTCCAAGAGAAGGCAGCTGTCCATCACAATGTTAAGGTTATGAAAAAGATGAAGGATAAGTTAGCAAGGTAAATTTATAAAGCATATGAAACCAGTGACTCGGGAGACCAATGTGTCAGTATGCCTTCAGTGGTATTGTTGAAGAAGGAATTACAATCTCTGCGTAAGCCGGCAGGACGTTAAAGACAAGGAAGAAGTTCGCTGCAGACGTGAAGTGAAGGAAGACGTGCGGGTGCTGGTCAAGCGTCTGCGCCAAGCGTCTGTGGGACTGGCTATCAAATAATAACCTTAACTGCATGAATTCTGCCTTACCATTTTTTGTACGTGCTCACAGTCAATCAGTGACAGATTTAACTTTTTCCAGCACCAGTGTTTCTATGCTCAATTGGTCGACGGTTGATGGTGGCATCTCTAGCGACCATATACCTATTGGTTTTGAGGTTAACTGCCGCTTAACTCAGCCAACATCTCAGTTGAGATCATACGTTAATTATAACCAGTTTCACTCAGTTTTGATTTCGTCTCTTGAGTCATTGGTTGAGGCTACGGAATAGTTAAAATCTCAAACATTATACCAGGCTGTCGTAAGAAGTGTGAATTCTTAGTGCGTGGTAGAATGCAGATTGTTTGCGTGATTATAGAAGAAGAAAGGCTGCATGGAAGAGGCACCTTCACAACCAGTGCCCCAAAAATTGGCATTATAATTTTTTTGCCGCTACATATAAACGCACAATCGCACAGGCAAAAGATAATTATGATGCTGATATTTTCAATTACTTTTCACAATCTAATAACCGACGTGCACTTTCCAGGTTTTGAAAATCACGGAAAAAGATTCCTGTCTCAGAAAATTTATCCTCATGTGTTTCGACTCCTAAAGAAGCTCTCAAGGCCGTAGACAACATTGCTAAAGGTTTAGAAAAGTGTCTTTTGTCAGCACATCCCAAATCTCCTATGTTTATAGGCCCAGTACATACGCTTAAGGATGCCCCTAAAATTATATTTTCTCAGCTTTTTTCGATTGTAATGGCATTGCTAGCTGCTGCGCCTGGCCCTGTTGGAGTAACGTCAAAAATATTGAAGATCCTCTTTGAGGTGTCTCCAAATTCCTTGTTAGTTGATAAATTACTCAATTATGCACCCTTGGATACCTTGCGACTGGACACTTGCCAAAGTGATTCCTTTACTGAAATATAATGGTGGTGGCTGTAATTTGGACAATATCAGACCAATATCATTACCATCAAACTTGGTAAAATTATTTGAAAGGGTCGTACTCCAACGGGTTACCGAGTTTGTGGAACAAAACATATTCTTAGTCCCTGTCAAATCGAATTTTGCGCGAAATGTTCAATATGGAATGCGCATACCGAACTTGAGAGTCGAATTCTTGCGCGGCGAAAAAAATGCATGCTGCATTGGTGACTCTCATTATAGAGAAGGCTTATGATAGTGTAGAGTCCCGAATTGCATTTCACAGATTAGAAACTCTTCGTTTTCCACAATATTTAATTGAGTGGATGTCTACATTCCTACAAAACAGACAATTTTACTGTTCATTGATGGTGTGCATCCTGGCAGATATCAACAAACCAGAGGTTAAGTGACCTGAGATTTACATTAAAAGTTAAAAAGTGCGCTTTCTTGTTTTCAAATTTCAGGGTCCGGTAAATCTTTCCCTAACATTTAGGCAGGAAATTATTCCTCAAGTTAAATCTTTGAAGTATCTAGGGGTGATTTACGATGGCCATGTCACATGGAGGGATCCCATTGAACATGTTGTAGCGAAAGGGGCTCGTGCTGTGGGTATGTTGCGCAGGTTAAGCAGTCCAAGGTCTGCGATGCGGCGAGATGCTCTTTTAATGATTTATGTTATGTATGGCCGACTAATTATAAAATTTGGATCTGTGTTGTTTTCTGGTTCACCAGCTTACAAAATTCGTCCGCTTGTTCTTTTAAAAGGGAAGCGCTTAGATTGTGCCTTGGGCTCCCCAAATTTGTGGCTAACAATGTATTATACCTTGAAGCCAGAATACCACCCTTGTTAGCTAGATTGCAATTCTTGACTTTCCAGATGTATCTAAAAATATATGAATCACAATTCCACCGCTCCCTATCAATTTTTTGGTGCGAGCCAAGCTCCTTTTTTTGGAGTCAGATGGCCTCGGTTTCATACCCCGCAGGTAATACTAGTGCAAAATCTGTTACAACCTTTGCACGTAGTCCTTTCTAACATCCTTCCAACAAAAGTAAGTGCATCTTCGGTTCAAATTTTCTATGATTACGTTTTCCCAAATAATGCAAAACACTTATCACCTCAAATTTTAAATGGATTATTAGAAAATCATTTACAAATCTTCCCGTTAGCATAATGATAGCAACTGATGCTTCTCAATTTTATGAAAAGGCCGGTATCGGAATATACTGTACGCTTTTAGACTGGGCTTTTTCAGTCCGTCTTCCGGATTTTACCCTAAATTTCCAAGTGAAGTTGCTGACGGCGGTGCTTGCTCTGCGCAAACCGGACCCACCATACTCAACAGTGGCTGTAATTACAGACTCTTATTTAATATTTATTTATTTATTGTACCCTCAGGGCCAAAGGCATTACAGAGGGGAGTGGGTTAATTAGGATACAGAACAATGAATATAATACAGTGAAAACAAGTAGTACAAAATAAAATTCTTCCACAATAAAACAAACAACATTCCCAAAGCGTAAATAACATAAAATCAATGTACACAATACAGTGGAAATAGATATAACATATGATCAAATTCCTTCAGAATAAACATTGTTAGCTATTGTGTCGTGAAATGTTTTGTTATCTGAAATGGCTGCAATATTGGGGGAAAGGCGGTTCTATTCCACATATGTGCGGGGAAGATATGACTGAAAAAAAGATTTGGCGTGGCATGTTCGGATGCCAACCTTGTGGCGGCGATCGATGCGATGTGAAATGTATTCTGGGGGTGATATGAAACAGTCCTGAAGCGCAACGTGATGAAATAGGTTGTGAAATAGCGTTAGGCGACCAATTTTACGGCGACATTGTAACGGTGGGAGTGAAACGTTAGATTTCATGGCTGTAATGCTTGCCGTACGATTGTAATTTGAAAGAATGAAGCGGACGGAATTATTTTGGACTAGTTCCAAGGAATATATGAGGTTTTCATATGTAGGGTCCCATATTGATGCTGCGTATTCAAGTTTAGGACGTATAAGTGTTTTATACAGTAAAAGCTTAAGAGATGAGGGAGCGGCAGAGAAATTTCGACGTAAGTATCCTAACATGCGGTTAGCGTTATTAATAACGTAGTCAATATGAATAGACCATGTTAAATTTTGAGTGATATGAATACCTAGGTACTTGTATGTTTTTACCCAGTCAAGAGAAGTGCCATTAAAATAATATGAAGGAAGAGCGTTAGATGAACGGGAAACTCGCAAAGCTTTACATTTATTATTGTTTAATTCCATATTTCATGCATTGCACCAGTCTGACACCAAATTGAGGTCTGACTGGAGAGTGTCAGTATCGTTAGTGATATTCATTTCCCGAAATATTCTTCGAATATGGATTCGTCAATATTAAACATCTTTCTTTCATTGCTCCCCTCATATTTTGGCCTCATATATTTAGTGTGGATACCAGGCCACAGTAATCTGACAGCCAATGAGATTGCTGATAAACTAGCTAAAGAATCTCTGAATGGCCCTTGGTTGCCCATCCTACCGGCAACAGCGTACATAACAGCAGCACGATTTCGTAGGCGTTCCTTATTAAGCATGCAGTCTGGATCTGTTTTATAATCGGACGACTACCTGCATCTGAAGTATTCCTGAAATAGGAAATAATGTAAATCAAGGCCGACTGAGGTCTCCCTAACCAGGCTACGCTGTCGTATTCCGCCCAAAATTTCTATATGCACAGGTCTGGTTTGGCGCTTTCTCCCGTCTGCGCATTCTGCGGGGAACCGGAAACAATATATCATTTCTGGATATTTTGCCACCGTTTTACCATGATGAGAAAACGGTATTTAGAGAAGTCGTTACAACAGCTGGGCCTTAATTTGAGCAGCCAGATTTTATTATCATTAGGTGCCACCATGCTTGGGTACAGCCACAGGTCTGTTTTTAACGCCATTCAAAACTTCTTAATGGAGACAAAACGTCTGCCTTGCTGATATGCTTTGAATTTTTAATCTGTACCTATAAATCTTAGTATTCTCCTATCGCGTGCGTTAGTATTTACCTTTTTTATTTTGGTTTTCCATATCTACATTTCCTTCTCTATTCCCTAGCAATTACTTCTATTTATTTTTTGCGATGTAGGTATACATCTCAAAATCTAATATCTCTGCACCCTTATTCTTGTCCGACCCCCTGTGTGAGTATGTGCCATCAAATTAGAGGAGAACAACAACAACAATATAGTTGTCAGTGCAGGGTTGTCCTTGTGTTTATGTGTGCTTATTATGTTTTGTGTTGGTACCTGCACTGCGACCTTCTTCGAAGTGATCCTTTTCAGCGCTTCCTGAGCATACGAGCCCTTCCTTTTCAGAGCTGCTATCTCTTTGTAAATTCACAGGTCTGTTTCCTATATATCAGGTTCTTTGTTAAATCGCAAATGACACCTGTTAAGCCTGCGAAAATAAATCTGCTGCGTACACTTCGTAGCAACTCCAGGCACTTTTCGCTCCGATAGCAAAACCAAAGATGGGGTTCTAAAGCATAGTAAATGTACATTTATTTCTAGAACAAATATGGAAATAATTACAGCGACATGATTAGAAAGAAATACTCTTCGTCGCAGTGCTTTTAGGATTTTTTTCGTGCAATTTAATTTTTGGCGCCGAGCATGAATAACCGGTTGAACTCCAGAGAATGCGCTAATACATACCAATTACTTTGTATTGCAGGATAACGTCTGTCCAGAGCTTCACCACAATGTCAGGACGAAGACCCTATCGCCAAATCATTGACGGTGTGCCGAGATGCCCATACGTCAACCCAGAATCCCTAAGAAAAAGCTTTTCCTTTCGTGCTGAAAAAGGCGACGTGTTGCAGTCAACTTACCCTAAAAGTGGCTCGCACTGGGTGCAGTACATAATGCAGTTGATCATCAATGGTGGTCGGTGCATCAGCAACTATGATGAATTTACGAGCAATTTTCGCGTGATCGAATTAATGGATTACAGCGACTGGCATTCGAACCTTCCGGTGAGGTTATTCGGCACACATCATCCACTTCGACGGGAGGCTATGAACAAAGAGGCCAAGTACATATACATGGCACGCAACCCGTGGGACGTATGCGTCTCGCAGTACAGGATGACGTCAGAACTCAGCATCGCCCAGTTTCAGGACGGCACGTTCGAAGAGTTCTTTGATCCGTTTATCGAAGGGGACCTCGGCTACGTGGACTACTTCGAACACGTGTCATCGGGATACGCCTTGAAGTTGGAACCAAATGTTTTCTTTCTAACCTATGAAGAACTTAACAACAACATGAGAGATGTTGTACTCAGACTAGGTCATTTTCTTGGTGAGAGGTACGGTCAGGCTTTGGAGAATGACCAAGACATGCTCCAGAATGTGTTGAAATGGTCAAAGTCAGAGCACATGAGGAAGGTAATTGTGTTCGATTTAAAAGGAAGCCCAGTTTCTGGATGGAACGATGTATTCGCGCGGAGCAAATTGACGAGCAAATACGGTGTCGACGGTGACAAGCGCAAATACGCACTGGTGAAAGACGCCAAAGTAGGAAGCTGGAAAGATTACTTTACGCCTGATCTCCTGGCTCGTTTCGAAAAGAAAATTCAAGAAGAGGGTGACAGGGCGTCGTTCATGGAGCTCTGGCCTAACATTCGTGCTGAGGCGAATGCATTGTCCGAAGAGTCTAAATAGAAACAGTTCAGTTCGTCTCATGTACCCATCAAGCAATTAGCTATTATACTCACTTAGAGAACGAAGGTTTCAAAGCTAGCAGTATTCCGTTGTTCCTGGCCAACTGAACAAAGTTCTTTTCATACAGATAAGAACTTGGTCGCTCATAGGTTCATTCAGTCTGATACAGAGAGAAACTGATAACCCTCATGAAATACCTGCACAAGCCGATTTGCCCCGTAAGAGACGATAAATCACTAATTTCATTTGTTTCTCCGCGTCTATGGTTTAATTATGGGTGGTGGCTAAAGTTATGAATAAAACCCAACGTTTCCAGCAGACAAATTATGGTTATATACAAACAGATCACCTGTATATTTGTGATGATTTCAGAATAAACATAAATTGTGTTTCCTTGCTTTATTTCTGCCCGCTACCCTCATGGGGCTCCACATCATGGGAAGCTTGCGAAAGCACAGCTTAGCGTTGTATATTCCAGGCTAAGCATGATGTCCTATACGCAGCCTGAAAGCATAACAAGTGAAATGCTGTCCATGTGCGTGCTTTTACTGTTGACGTACAGCACTTAATCGAATTTGGATCAAAATAACGCCTCTTACAGTAGAATTTGAAGTAATTAGCAAGTTTAGCCTCAACGCATGATATGACTTAGTAATAATAATAATGACTGAAACACTTAGTAATAATAATAATGCCTAAAACAAAGTTTAACATTGTTTTAATGTACACCTAAAAAGTACAACCTAGTACATATTCAAAATACCTGTTATTGATGGTTGAAAAAAAAAGCACCATCGATGCCTAAAGAATGTGGCGTCTGGGGCCAGATTATCACTGCAAAGCTACACTGCCTCACAATCTCGGCGGAAATGATGCTTTCTACTAAAGCACACTATCGTCATCGCCATTCCCTCAGAAATCTATTGATTGGATCTAACATTTAGGGCAAAGTGCACGAGCCCACACTGCTATTGGGTAGATTGAGAGTACTTGGTGCTGAACCTGGCCTTCAAATCCAAATAGATGCGGTAAAGACGTTTTGCAGGAAATGCACTTTCAAGCCTTCGACACAAGGGCACATTGTAAGAATGCACAGGGGTAATGTATACTATACACAGCGTGTGCAAGAAATTAAGCCATGATACCTATTCCACGTGCTGAACACCTAACGTTTCCACAGGTAACTAAGTACATAGCCAAATTTCTGGCCGCATGCTTCCTTTTTTAAAACGATGTGCAATGCATTGTTGTACACAAATGGTAGGTTAAGTTTTATAAGAAACGTTGTGTCTTAAACTGCCTAGCTTTCATCGGCTGATAGTTGCCTGTGATGTGTATGTTCGATGACGTCACCTGAGGTATGAAAAACATCTCGCATGTACTTATTTCTTTACTGTTTTGAGTCATTGTTTCGAATTAGATACACTTTCACATGTGTTGAACTGGTAAGAAATAAACACCAGCTTTAACTGTTTACTGTTTTTACATCCCATCTATGGCCTACATTCCAGCTGAGGCCTTTAACCAATAAAGTGCCGAGGAAGCGCTGCAATTATTCAAATTAGCATTTGAAAATGTTCTCACCAGGCGCTGGGGTAAAGATAAAACTCGAGTTCCCCCTCTAAGCACCTCGGCATTTTTGTTCGACATTTGGTGAACGCAACGTTTTTAACTGCCTTCGCCAGGTTAATTGATGCTTCACTCAACGCTTTGCCGGGGAGTGGAACCTTCTTACGGCAAGCAGGTGGCACGTAAGCTTAATACATGTTTGTCTAAAATATGGTGCCTCTCAAGACAAACTCTCTTTTACGGCGCTGCGATTCACGTGGCAAATTTCGCTGCAGATTGCCTGTAGTAAAGTGTGACGTCAATGCAAGCCTCTCTTGAATCACAGGCCAATAAATTGTAAGAGAAGAATTTCAATTTTAACTCTTATGATGTCCATAGAGGAAAGGTCCTGCGCAAAATTTTGGCTTTGCAGCTATAACTATGGATATATATTTTTTTCAAGTGTCGTCTGCAAACTTCCGTACGCACTGAAATTTATGTATAACAACAGCGGATGAATAAAATACTAGGTATCTAACCACGTTTGCGGCTTCTATACACGACTCAAACCAGACTTTGTGTGTTCTGTGCTTAGAGCTAACAACAGAGCGGCACGCGGTGCTGCCTACTTCGCCTCTCTTCATCACGTTCAAAACGAAGTGAAATGTTCCTGTCGCATTCTACACTCAACATTTGCCTCTTAACATCGTCAGTCGCTTGTTATTAGCATAACCTCATCCAATGGCGAAAGTGTGACAAGTAGCTCCTCATTTTTGGCAATTCTGCGATTTTTTTTTCTGCAGAGCATATTTGGGCATATAGAGTTGTGAGCAAAAGTGGCATACAACACGCAGCCGGCTTCTTAGCTAGAGTGAGCTTCATTGCAATAGCACCTAGCAACGGCTGTCTCGGATTGAGATTATCGTGGCAGTGCTCTATTTTATAGACATGCAATTGTCGCTGTCCCTCTCGGTGTCCCTGTCGGTGTCGCTAAGTGGCGTTTCGATGCAGTTTTCTCGACCCCCACCATGGGCTGCGTGTTGTATACCACTTTTGCTCATGACTGTTGTTGAGACATCAGCCAGAAGGGGAAAGCGATTTTCCATCTTTTCCTCAACTTCAACACTTAAAAGTATTTTCACTCCTTTCCCTCTAAAACGGATATGGTAGTAATTTTCACTCAATAGTCGTTTCTGATAGCGTAAAAATAGATTCTTCTGCTCAGCACTAAAACCATCTGGCCTCCTCCTGAATGGCACCGTACTGTGCCCAGCCTAAGCTGATAAGTTTGTAGCGGAGAAAATTAAACTTGGCACATTTTCAGTGGTTATATCTTTTGAAGCTCAATGTTTTCTGCACACACAGGATGACTACTTCGGGCCAAATAAAATTTTATGTATGAATTCAGGAATCCACGAATTGAAGGAACACGCAAGTAAATGTTTCTACATCGTAAATAATGTGTGGTGTGAGTCAAGAGGAAATTATCGCTGTAATAATTTAGTGCCAGAGACGTAACTGAGAAGGCAGTAGCTTAATACTGCACTTTCTCGTAGTCGACAGTACAAGTAATCATAAAATGCTTCACAGAAGTGATGTAGGACATTCTAAACGTTAACCTGGCAGCAAGGTCTCTCCTCAGCCAATTGCAACCATATCCTTCTGAAGCTTCGATAGGGCGGCAGAATGCAATTTTCAGGACCATTACGCTTTGCCGCCCTTACTGTGTACACTGACTTCGGCTCTCAACCGAAATGGGGCACCGAGGCTCTGCATTGGACGAAGGCTCCATTCCAGAGAGTAACGACACTCTCCTCTGCAGCTCCAGTTTCCTTATCGCGTGCTGCACAGGGCACACGTTTTAGGCCTGGTTCATATTGTGGACATTCGCCTGCTCGATGTGAGCGCTACACACGGCAGCTTTGTACGCCAGGTGCTCTGGTCAGTCACGCATTAGACAGCCAGCCGCAGTTCAGTGCAAGATAGCCGGTCGACCGGCTGGTACCTCATCTCGAGAGGGAAACAATGAAAGCTTTGGTTTGGTTTGTGGGTTTTAACGTCCCAAAGCAACTCAGGCCATAAGAGTTGCCGTAGGGGAGGACTCCGGAAATTTCGATCACCTGGGGTTTTTTAACGTGCACTGACATGGCACAGCACACGGGCGCCTTGCTTTTCGGCTCCAGCGAAAAGCTGCCGCAGAGGCCGGGATTAGATCCGGCGTCCTTGGGTAAAAACGAAAGCTGGCGCCGCAATCCGGTCTAAATGGAGAAGATTAGAAGAGCCAATTATCGCCCAGGAATATGCCGACTAGATAGGCGGGCAAGGAAGATTTGTGTGGATCGGTGCTCCGGCCCCAAAGCTCACATGATGTCACTACTTTTTACATCGACGGCCTTTACAAGGGCCATGCTGTTGTCCCCGGTCGCATGGTTAACGCAGAAAATGAGCATTCTTGCTGTTCAGGCATCAGTAAGAGTGCGCGCGAGCCATTCGGGTTGCAGTACAGAGTGTAGGCTGCTTCTTGCCGCGCAATTTTGAATCCGAGGGGCACTTGAATAGTTGCGAATGTGAAGGCCTCCACTGGCGAGGGCCAGACGAGGTAAGGGCCGATTGGAGCATAGCGATTGGCAAGGGGGGGGGGGGGGGGCGGTAGGGGGGCTCCTACTCGGCGTGCAGGGCTGCCAACTGAAATGTCTTCGCCAGTTGTGGTTCTCTTGTCCGTGAATTCATTGCAAGCCCCGCAACAGTGGCAGACGATGGCTGTTGTAACGCGCGTCTGCTTTCCTCTAGCGCGCTGGGCACAGATGGAGGCGAAGTCTGAATAAGTTATTGGGCCGTTATCTCTATTTTTGTCGTCACTCCCTCCTACTGAGGGGACCGCAGGAGCCGAGCACTAAATCAGAAATTTAGTAAGCGTTTACTTCACTGCTTTTTTTGTAGCAAAACGGAATAAATAAATTTTACTTTTGTCTTTCATATTATAAATTGTTTTCCTAAAAAACGTTTTTAGATTTGCCAAATTTATTGCAACGTCTTTATTACGCTCAAGGTTTATTACTGTTTATATTGCTACAGCGATTGTAATGCTGCACTGTTAAAATACCCGAGGACGCATATTATTGATGGAATAATATATTATTATATATTATTCCATAAAGATTCCACCTACTACTACAATATGTGCAATAAGTTACTAACTTTTGCGACAGATCAGATCAAACTTTAACCTTGGTTCCAAGCGGCCTATAAAAACAAAGAGAGGGATTTTCTATTACTCAGCCTTATTTGAGCCCATACAGCCTCACATATTCCAACAATGATATCCAATCCATGGGAAGATAGTGACTGAGTGGCTAAATACACATCACCACTACCGCGGCCGCCATGGTCTTTGCGGTAAGAAGTTTATTTTACTGGAAGCACCGCACTATTTCTAAGTCCGCTGTGAAGCCACGACTTGGTTCCAAGAGCTACCGAAGGCCTGAACACATCAATCAGGTTGCAGAATTAATCTAACTTGTTATTTATGCTTCTGCAGTTAAATACAATTAAATGCGAATATTTTGCAGAAACTTTAGTATTTGTCGCCAAGCCCGGACAAACTGACCGGCTTCCTTATTAATCATGTACTCAACTTCATGTAGCTAGAACAGATCATATTTGAAAGCAACTTTTTTGTTGTCCTTACGGTGCAGCTTAGTGTAGTTCCATAATGCCTTCCTCTTTTTTCTGATATTTTCAGAGATGTCTTCAGAAATCGCGATATCTAGCTCTGAATCGCAGTTTTTTTTTAATTCTCCAGACTTGCCTGTTTACCCTAAATGTAGAAAATTTTCAAATATTTGGACGAAATTTTACAGATGTAAACTTCCGAATTCTGTGCTCTCTATTAAATTCTACGTGATCGATTTGCAGTGTAGTGCTGCAAAGATCTCGAATAAATCTTTAGGTTTTCAGTACGCTTTATGTTTATCTTCAAAACAGAAGAAAAGCCAGTTGTAACTTCGAGACCGATTTTCCAGATTTTCAACCTTTTTACTAGAGCCTACTATTGTTCCTTTAAAGGATCACCATTAGGTTTGCACAGTGAAACACCATTTTGAATTTTATCAAACCTGGCCATCTTGGTTTCTGAATGATGTCAAACTATCTGAAAAACCGTCCATTGCTTGTTTTGTTTCCAATATGGTATTCTTCAATGGCCTGTTACTTTTAATCTCGTTTTGACCATCCAGAAGTTGTTACATCACAGCATGAGCAGGGCTGGGATTTTCTTCCATATATTCGCATATCAGAATTAACAAATTGTAAAACGCAGCTCATCGTAGAAACATGAAACTATGCCTATTTGATAGGTGCGTAACAGCAGTAGTTGCGTGGCCCGATGTTCATTGTACAGCCGGTTCCCCGCCCCCCAGACGCAATAAAGTGGGGTGGCTTATGTAGGGGCTGTAGTCTCATGGTAAGTTCACTGGCACTGGACAACTATTGAAATTAGCGCATTAGCATTCTGCTTCAACTACTAATCAGGTACGTTAGGTTGTCTGCAGTGAAACATGCAGGTGCAGTCTAGACATTTTCAAGGTGCCTGGCAAACTACATAGTTAGAAGACTACTTTCTAACATCTGAACATATTGCAGTAGTTCATTTCGCTCTCGTGGTATGCGGAACAGGAAATCATAATCTGGCCTGACTTTGCAGTAAGGAATACGAGGGATCCTTGTTTAAGGGTATCGCTTGACTCAAGCAACATCATTATTGCCCTCCTTCTGCGGTCCCCTTTCGAATCTTTGCTCGCGTACTTACAATCTGCTACAAGCCTTTTCACTGATTTCATAATGGGCGCCTCTGCGATCTCACGCATAGTGATAACCTTAAAATCGTATTGTACCACATTACACATAGATGATCACCTAGCATGGTTAAAACATGAAAAACATGATATAAATTCTCTTTAACCAAGCCTTAGAAAGCTGTCTGCATGGCCTACTGGTGGTGAGTTTGAATCGGTATCCCAGGATACCCGGGTTAGGCTCCCATTTCACAGCAGCTAATTGAGCGTGCAGCCAGTGCCCGGCACTGTTATCTGCCAACTATAACCTACCAGAAGCATACGCGTTGTTTACTGCCCAGAACACAGTGCCAAAGCTGGCTTTTAATACTCATGCGCTAAAATTCGTTACTGTATGTCAACTTGATGTAACGCCCGCTACAATGCCATTGAAAGTTTTCATGCATATGAAAACACAAAACCTTGTTCTTCACTGAGTTTTTTGTTTTTGTTTTCCGAGCTGGTATTTTCAAAGCTCGCTCTTATTCCTAGCACAACCCATTGCTGAAACTAGGAACGCATCCACAAGTAATGCCTCATTTTATTCTAATATTGCTCGTAGGAGTCGTACTGTACAGGCTTTTAATAGGCTGCATTCTATCCTGGCAGCCTGGACAGCTTCTTAATTGGTTGTTATAGCAGGACCCAATAAAAAAAAATACGGAAAATGTTTCAAGGTTTCAATTCGACGGGAGTGTTTTATAATCTTGATTAGTGTCAAGTAATGATATATTTGGAGGAAAAAAAGTGGAAGCGAAGCGTGTGCAAAGCCAAAGGAGGGAATGGGGGCGACAGGAGAGTTTGCTTTTAGTGGTAACGTTTGCGTTTTATCAACATATGCTTGCCCAACCACCGGCATCCTCTCTTGGGCACACGTGCATCGGGTGATCAGCTTCTCAGATATGACACACACGCTCTTTGATCCCAGACCTTACAGACGATTTCTTATTTTCACAGGAGAAGCAGAGAAACACAAACCGAAATTCCATTCGCGATGTCTATCCCATTTCGGGCTAACTGTAGCACCGCCAGTGGTATAAATAGAATCTCCGAAAGAACCTTAATATCCATCAGAAAAGCCTTTTTTTTTTTAGAAAGAAAAGTGGTACTTGACCCAACATTTTGAACTAAATGGCATTAAAATATTGCAGCGGGAGTGCGGAAGGAGCTTCTTTAAGGGCATGACTCGACACCCTGATGGCTCCCGTTTCGTTTGTGAACTCTTCTTGTAGTTCGTTGTCCGGCTGCCTAGACGTAGCTTCGCAAATAAATACTTATCATTCAATTTGTTCCTCTAATATATCGCGACTGCTCTTTAGAATACGGCCTGATGTAGCAGGCTTGGTTCAGCGGCGCTTAACCAAGCCGTACTAATGTGCCTGTGTGGCCTAGGGGTAGTGTGTCTTATTCAGAGTAAAATGACCCTGGAAGAGAAAGCAAGGGCTCCAGGTGGCAACTACTACCAAATCAGCCATATCATATGGTTGTGTGGCGCACTACAACCCATGACCACTCAGTGCACGACCATTTCAGCCGCCAGCTAGCTGCCGCTTTCCGGCTCCGCGCTCATCCTACTCGTTCACAACGACGACGCCGGCTTTACTTGAGAGCGGGACCTTTATCGTTATCGCATTACATACACTGCTTTCATAGGGCATTCTGTCCAAGTTCAAAGAGGTGACAATGTTACGAGAAAGAAATTTATTTAAATGTAGAAAGAGATACATGAACGCTGACCTCTGCTTTCAGATGCGGACATTGCACAAAAGAATAACAGCATTCTGGAGTTTTTCGATAAAGATTCGGTACAGTTTACGTCTGAGATTTGATATAGCTTGGAAAGTCAATGACAGGTTATAATAATATTTCACTGAGTCTGACATAATTTTTCTTTATTCACCTTCATTGAAGAAAAATGCAAATTAGTATGCTATGTCAGTTTTTACTATGCGGTGCCTAATCTTATTATTTCAAGGCGGAAAAAGGTTAGAACCAACAAAATGGAAAGCGTTGCAGCCAACAAGAAACGACAATTGCAATGTGTCTAAGATTGCATGTGAATATAACTTTCACAGCCCACAAGATATAATTCTGAAAATTAAACATAAAGCTTAAAACGTAAGGCAGTACGTAATAAATGTACTCCTGCTTTCACAGGAAGAAAGAGCGTTGTTCAGAGGCTACATAGAGAGTATAAGCGCCGAGCAGGATAACATTGAATATTAGTCATCATTTCAATCCTCAGTAAAAATTCTGCGTTGTATGCCAGTCTGAAATGCGTAACTCTTCTTAACCATCACATTTCTATCTTGCTGGAGCGACTACAAACAGCAGCAGTAAACATCATCGTAGATAACCTTCTTTTAGAGTTGTGTGTGTGCGCTAAAGCACTTCTACAAACGAAGCAGAAATACAGTTTAGCCTAACATATTCTGTCCTTAATAACGCTTCTAGACTAATATTTAGGATTTTAAATAAAGCCGATTATGTGCCTGATTTCGTTTCCTACATGAAACAAATATGCTCGGTACGTTGCAGGAGTGTACGCTGGTACAGGTGAATCAGGCCTGTTTCATGGTATATTACGGGATGCTAAAGGCTTCTACAAAAACTACAATGTTTGTAATTAGCGAAGTGGTAATGTTGAAAACACACTGGAAGTTGTGTGCTGTTCATATAATAATATATTCAGAATAAAGGATAGCCCCGTTACGCTCCCATGAAAACTTACGTAACAAAGCATAGCTTGGAGAAACAGTTTTTTAAAGCTTCTGTTACTGAGTGCCTTCCTGACATACAACCAGATGTATATAGAGTGCATTGATTTTCTCAGTTCTTTTTTGCGCTTTGCATTGGACACTGGTCGGAACTTGCAAGTGATTTCTACGATACTAGTACTTGACATCCGAAAGATTTCTAAGAAAATGTTTGTTGTAACTCTGCCACTCAAGCAACCACCGGACTCTCTCCATGCTTCCTCCTGTACGGTCGTGGGCCCTCTTGTGTCATGGACACCTTGCTCCCATACCGACCGCATTCTTCCGAATTCACGACTGTTTCACAAGCTGCAACTTATACTGAAGAATGCCGCCAACTTGCCCCGGTCCTTCACTTCTCACGCCCAGCAACACCAGAATATCACCCGAGATCAATCTTCACTTCTTCCTGCTTACCGTAAAGGCTCTTTGGTCTGGCTATGGGTACCTTCCTCCAGTCCCGGCATTTCATCCAAACTTCTGAGCAAGTATCAGGGCCTCTACCATATTGTCAAGCAAACATCCCCCGTCAACTACCTCATCGAACACCTTACGCCATCCACTGACCACCGTCGCCGCAACCGTGAAATAGAGCACAGTAACCGCCTGAAACCTTGCTACGGTCTTGCCATTGTCACATCACCATAAGCCGCCAGGATCGCGACTTTTCGCCCGGGGGAAGTTGTAAAACAAGTATTGGGCTCTGATATTTTCAGCGCCCGATGCTGAAGAGGACGACGACCACAATGCTCGACGCCTGACGTAAGGAAAGACAACGACGACGACGCTCGCTCCGATGCTCGTGCGTGTGCTGCCACAAGCTCTACGACTGATCGCTGAACGTTTCCTTGACTATTCACTACGTAGCGTCCTATGCAATGACTTCTATTACATGATAAATAAAGGGAGTATTTGAAGAATGAAAAACGGTTTGCCGATTGATTCAAGTTAAGGAGGTAGTGATGATGTTTTCCCTGAGTTCAAGCAGTTTATTAGGGTTGGGTTGTTTATCAGGTCACCATCTGCTGAATGCTACCTGAGTCCAGTTTTCTTTAGCTCCAGATAACCTAAAATACACGGGTAATACATTCTTCATAGTTGAGAGCTTGAAAGTATACAGGAAACAAATGGAGTATAGAGACAAGCTCACTGTAAGCGAGCAAAAGTGATTAGCGATAGAAGCGCTTTTTAATTTGACCCTTATTGAGCTTAACAACATAAGAGTAAAAAAAAATAGTGGGGTCACTTGATCAGGGCGGATGTCCAGTCGAGATAGTTTATCATCATGGAAGTACAGCGCTCTCAAGACAAGAACCAAACTACAGAAGACAGCACATGCTCTGCGCTGTCCAGTTTGCTTTGTCCTTGTCTTCAAAGCGCTGTGTAGAAATACAGGACTTTAAAAATATACTTCAGTTGAAGAAGTTATCGCATAGAACAGTGATCCATTTTTCAATTAAAGTATATTCATAAAATTTGAGTAACATTAAGGTAACTAATGTTTTAGTAACGTAACGTTACTGGCATTCGTGTGCAGTTCTGTGTAGGCCTCTTCGTCGAAGTGGCCAAGCATGGCGTACGTTGGAGACGGGATTCTAATTCTGTGAAGGCTTTTTCCTGGTCGTGGCCCCAAAAGAATGGCTCGATGTCTTTTGTCAGGCGGATCAGAAGCTAAGGTATCTTGGCGAAAGTGTGGACAAACCTACTATTTTAAACGCAGAGGCCGAGAAATCGACGCAAGCTCGGTTTATCCGTTGGCTTGGGGAATGAAGTTACAGCGCCAGTCTTTACTGGGTCTGGGCTGACACCTCATGCGCTGACAATGTGGCCGAGAAATTTCAGCTCATTAAAAGCAAGTGGCATTTTTCAGGTTTGAAAGAGGTACTGGCAGATCTGATGGCCTCCAAAACAGGGAACAAACGCTTCAGGTGCTCGTATAACGTGTTTGAGAAAATCGCAACGTTGTCGATATACTATACGAGACATGACTGCCACTACAGGCCAGAGATCACAGAGTCCATTATTCGTTTTCATGAGACAGGGGCCAAGTACAGGCCAAACGAGAACACCTTCAACTCATAAAAACCGTCTGGCGCAATAAAGGCGGTCTTCTGTCGGTCTCGCTCATCAACATCTATTTGAAAATATCCACTGCGGAGGTCAAGTGACGAAACGGACTGGCATGGCGAAGGCAATCAAAGGAGACGTCAATGCTCGGAGGAGATAGAGATCTGTTTTCGTGACGTTGTTGAGGCGTCTGTAATCGACGCAGAACGTTAAGGTTCCTTCCTTCTTCGTAACGAGGACAACAAGCGAAGCCCAGGGGCTCGTTGACTGTTGGATGACGTCATCCTGGAGCATTTCTATTACTTGATGGCGGATAGCATATTATTCTTTTGAAGACACCCGGCAAAGACCATAGAATAGGGGTCATTGTTCGTCGGCATATTTAATTCGCTGCTTCGGTAGCGGTTTCTGTCAGACCTTGGAGGTTGACGCGAAACAGTCGCGGAAGAAATTAATAAGATTCTACATGCAGCGTTTCTGACTGTCAAAAAAAGGCGGGCTAACATTGGTCTTAATGCTGTAGGCGTCGCATTGTCGTGATCGGGCATGTTGGCTAAAACAAACTGGCCTGTAGACTCTCCAGTTTCTTCAAAATAAGCGGCCGTCGTGTTCGCCATCAAATGTTGGGGTTCATGCGTGAAGTTGGCCACTAAAAGTTCGGCTCTCCCGTCAAGAAGTTCGACAAGGCGTCGAGCTACACAAAGTTGTCGAGTGAGCAGCAGTGATGCGTTAGATTCAGCAATGCGACGCGCGCCGGTGATGTGGTCACATTCGACAGTGACCAACTTGATCGCGCATAAGGGATCTTCATGTGGTCACGACATAAGCACAAGGTTTCTTTTCGGAAGTTCGTGTTAGTATCAACGGCGCGCTGGATTAAAAATGTTGCCATGAGCTCCCAAAGGTCGCTGCATGCTCATGAAGGAAATCCATTCCGAGAATTAGATCTTTTGAGAACTGTTGTAATAGGGCGAAGGTGCCAGTGGAAGTGAAACCGCGGATGTCTATGCGCCAAGTGCACATGCCAAACGGCGTCATCATATGGCCGCCGGTGGTGCGCATCATCGGTCTAGACCAAGGCGCAGAACCTGATGGAGTGCTGTGGCTAGTTGGCATATAATCACAAAAAAATCTGCACCGGTACCCACTAGTGCGGTCACGTCACAACTGCCGGCGGTTACAGAAATTTTAGCGGAAACCATGTGTTCACAGCATATTGGTAAGATCGTCGGATCCGGTCGTCTCCGCTCGGCCCGTTGCGTCAGAACGTCGGATGGAGGCTAATGAACCTGAACTGTAGCGGTGGCCTCACCCCCGTGGGTCGCCGTTTTATTTTTCCCGACGAGGCGACGGGCCTCTGAATTCCCCAGAGGAGGGGAACCGACTGGCTGAAGCAAAGCGCCTCGGGGATGAACATCGCGATTACCGTTGCGGTGACGTCGAATGAAGGTCACGAGCGGCCAGGTAGTCCTCAATTTTCTGCGGTCTTTCACCATATCGGGGTAGAGGCACGTTCGAGGAAATTCCTTCAAAGCTATTCTCCGCTATGGGCAATTGGAAGAAACATGTCCAGCTCCCCACAATGATAACAGAGTGGCCGTCTGTAAGGTGGGCGCCAGAAATGCAATTTGCTTATAGCGGGACGCAGGTCCTGCTGTGGCTCGACGGGCGAAGGTATTTTTGCTGCTCGACTTCGCGCACGTAGCGTGAAGGTGGTCTGGCAAAGAGGTGGAACGCATGCGGCTGGGGGCAGGTCAACGTAGGACATCGATGTAAGTCATAATGTATGGCTCTGGTAGAGGTGCTGGTGATGGCTGCACTTCTCGCCGGATTTTCTCACCTATGGCATCCCCGGTAGAAGACATCATTGCAGATGGAGCATCCAAGTGGAGGTTTTGCAGCTCTTCGCGGTAAATGCTCCTCACAAGCGCTTGCAGTGTCTCGTCCCTGGCTGCTGGCGCGGATTCCTAGTAGTGTGTGGCCGCTACGCTTGCCTGACGGCCGTATTGGGCACTCCGTTCCTGCACTAAACTTTCCATACTTGCAGCATGTTTCATGAAATTGGAGACAGTTTTTGGAGGGCTGCGAATGAGGCCAGCAAAGATCTGCTTCTTCAACCCACGCATTAAGAGCGGTACATTCGTTACCTCCGGTAGGATCGGCCCCATTGAAAGGCCGCGTCATGTCCGCAACAAATATTGCCATGCGCTCATTTGATTGCTGAGGTCTCGAACGAATTGCAATCTCTGCATCTTTCTCTATCGCGCTCAAGCTTAATGTTGCGAGGAAATCACTGCAAAAAGCTGTCCAGTTCCACTCTCCAAAAAGAAAAAAAATATGTTTGTAGAAACGCGCTCAAATGCAGCGGCCACAAACGGTGCTCACTAAGAGCTGTAAGAGCCGTCTGCGGAAGGCGACCAAATAAAATAAAAGGAAGGAACAATTAAACGTCCCCTTTAGACGCGCCGACTCCTACGCCTTTAGGCCCGTAGCTTTCCCCATGCTACACTCTCCGACCGTCCCAGGCGGCTTCTCCAGAAAGACCAAAACCGCAGCGTGCGGACAATGCACGGGAAGCGCGACGCGCAGACCACGTCGCCGAGCGTGCGCCTCCTTCCAGGGTCTTTCCTGCCGGCTTGGTTTTACTTCCGTGCCCGGTAGCCCTCTGCAAGCAGCAATTGCCCCAAAGTTTTGCGATCGCCGAACAACTGGGGTGCGGGCGACTCGAGGAGCCGTTAAAAAAACACAAGATCTAAAGACGTCAGCCAAAACGTCCTCTCGGTGTGCAGATGCACCTGGCCCACCCAACCCGATGGTCTGCACGTTTAGAAAAACAAAATCTAAAGACGCCGACCCAAACACTTCCGGGTGTGCAGGTGTACATTGCCCACCCAGCCGAACGGCCTGTAAACCTGACTTTTAGCTTCTCAAATGTTGCACATAAGCCATTGTGGCACCGTATCATACCTCTTAAAATTTCTAGTTCACAGGATCGACCCCTCCCTCATAGTTAAATGTCATCTGCAGTGTCCACCCTCTTGCTCTCACAAATGGTAACGTACAATCTTCTCAGGTATACATTCAAGCGAAACTCAACCTTAATTCAGCAAGTCATGTTTTTTTCAGTGACCCACACTGATTAGGTATTGTGGCCGAAAGTAATGACAAAAGTTACCTTAGCTTCACGGCACAGGTTCAAAGGGGGCACCGTTACTAAAAGAAATAACTTTACTGTACGTAAAGTTGGAGCTATAATTATGCCGACGCCCTCTTTCGCATGTGCACGAGGGTTAACGTCCGTTTAATATATCTGCATAGCTCTAATATATACCGCACCATCCGCGAAAGAAACAGCTTAGACAGAATGACAGGTTATTACGCTGCGTCAGAGGGTTCATCATGTTATTCATAGCTTCTCTGCTGCACTCATTATAAATGAAGGGGGAGATCGAAATCCTGTCGTTTTGTTTATCTCAGCAACTCCATTCTGTCTCTAGGGAAAACGGGTTGAAGTCCGTAAACGAGCAAAATGATACGACATGCGTACGAAAACACGTGCCTAAGTAGAAACCGGTGAAAGATAGCTATAAGGTATATTAACGCCACTGTTGTTTCATACAAGCACTTACTCGAGAACTTATTCTACAAAAGTCTGTCCAATTTGGTTAAAATACAGAATGCAGAGAATCGCATAAACCATGTACGCACCGACGCAGCCCCCCTAAGAGCATTGTGAGCGTGTTGACCGCAACATCGCTTATGAATAATCAGGCGGGTTGGCCATAGAGCATAACCTTTTTATTATACCTAGCATCGCGACCTAGCTGGCACCCACAGCTCAAGCACACCGATCACAAAGGCGGCCTTGAACACGCTTCGAGAAGCTCTCTCATTCCTATTCAATAACGACCTCCATCACGTCAATTTAGAGCGGCAAAACAGAGCCCGCATCCT